>NC_135889.1:71505445-72182945 GCF_964194155.1 Cetorhinus maximus
CCCACTAGTGAACCAGCGTGCTCCCCACTAATGCATAATTAATGAGGGAATGGAATGATACGGCACGAAAAGACGCCATTGCGGCTGGTGGGTAAAATGTCTTTTTCCGCACCCGCTACTGCTCTTTGTGCCAATCTGGGACGATTCCACCCTATTTGAGCGATAAAATCAGCTTGCTCTGAGGCTTTCCAATAAAAAACTGCCAGTACTGCACGGGTGCTCTTAAACGTCTACATGAGTCACATGCCACCAGCAAAGTAACATAAATTTGCAAATGCGGATTACCTTGTCCTGGCAATGTAAGCAGCCAGCTGCAATGACATCAAGTCCAACTTGAACAAAGATCTAATACCATGGAAGAACACTTGCAGAACTAGAAGCTCAAGCCAAACCCCCACTTTCATTGCATTCCATCTTCATGACATGGCTGGTCATTGGGGGTATGGGGTTCGAGTGGCCAAGGGTGTCGGCTGGTTAGTGGGGGAGGGTCGGGTTGTCAGGAGAGTCGGGCGGTCATTGGGGATGTTAATTGGGGGGGGGTCAGGTAGTTAAGGGGCTGGGTCGGGTGTTTGGGGATGTGTTGGGTGGTCAGTGGGGGGTGGGTCAAGTGTCCTGGGGAGAAAGGTGGTTGGTGGGGTGGGGGGGTGGTGTTGGGTGGTCAGTTGTGGGGGATTGGGTGGTCAGTTGGGAGGTTGGGTAGTGGGGGGGGTCAGGTGGTCAGTTGGAGGGTGCTGGGTGGTCAGTGGGTGGGGGATTTGAGTTGTCAGTGGGGTGGTGGTCAGTGGGGGGTTCAGATGGTCAGTGGGGGCCTGTGGTGGGGTGTGAGGGGAGTGCTATGGGGGTGGCAGAAGTTGTTTTAATTCTTCTAACTTTTCATGGGTAACTATTCTGGTAAGACAGTTGGAACCACCTGAAGTTTACGATTTATATCGTACTTTCAGATGGTTCCTAGCGCGGGGCTATTGCCCAATGGAAGTTTGAACTTCCCGGATAATTGCCATGCAATCCTTACCTGGTGACCTCCGAGGTTGGGGGGCTTGGATGGGGGTTCCCCAGCGCACCTTTGTGTACCCCCCAGTTACAATGCCCTGGAGACTGGAAGTTACAGCCTTTATTTCTTATGGCTGCTGTAGATATAGAGTAATAACAATGGCGTTACATTCGGGTGGCTAAGCAAATAATTGCATCAGGGGTGTATCACTGTGAAGCCTCCTTTGTATTTGTGAATCAGGCATTGAGTTGTTAAATGGTATATGGCCTGGTCACCACAGTCACACGCTGGAGAGTTTGTTAATTTTCCATTTGCCCACCAAGCTTCCGCACTTGCCATAGTTTGCACAGATGTAGTTTAGGGTTGCCCATGAGCTTCGCAGAAGGTCAAAGTCATGGATCTTCTGCATCGAGTCTTTAACAAGGCATTCGTATGTGACTTCTTGTGAATGCCATTTGGCTTTCCAAGCTTCATCAGGGTTGAAATTATATTATCAACGGTTAAGCATGGGTATCCATGAATGGCCCATGGATGGGGAGCGATGCCGCAACAGCCAGGTTGTTAGGGTCTGTTGAGGGTTTCAATGGTGCACTGCTTTGCACTATACATTTGAACATCAACAGGTCACATATGGTTACTTCTTGCCCATGCTGGTGCGCAGTACTCAGCGACTGTGTACACTTGAGCCATCGTTGATCTCCAAAGTACTAATGCCAATACCAGCAGCTTGTGCTTGCCAGTTTCTAGACTAAGTTAACTCTTGCCTTCGTCTTGTTTGCTACCTTCTTCAGGTGATTGTGGATGTTTACCTTGTGGTATAGCTTCACTTTGTGATAGATCAAAGTGGGGCCATGGTCTACAGTATTGGCACAGAAGATCACTTTCAGGGTGTGTTTTGTGTTCATGTCATGAAGAGTGGGGGGCTAGGGCGCAGTCTTGTTTCACTCCATTTTTCAATCTGAAATTGCCAGTGGTGGAGCTATTAAAATGTACAGCTGCCAAGAAAAGCAGCTCAACAATTTCCATCTTCACTGTCTGCGGCACACACCAGGTCTAGAATAGCATCTTCCCTGATTGGCTTGAGAATATATTGTTCTAAGAAAGTGTCCAAAATACACTGTGAACTCATCCCCAAAACTACCTTTGCCAATTTGATTTGTATAATCTATATGGAGGTAAAAATCTCCCACAATTATTATTCCTTATAAACCCTCATTATCTCTTGATTTATACTCTGTCCTACAGTGTAGCTACTGTTCAGATGCCTATAAACTACTCCCACCAGTGTGTTCTTTCCCTTGCTATTTTGTATCTCCACCCAAACTGACTCTATATCTTGATCTTCTGAACCAAGATCATTTCTCACCATTGTACTGATCTCATCCTTTATTGAGATCACATCACCTCCTTGTTCTTTCTTCCTGTTCTTCCTAATTGCCAAATTCCCTTGAACATTCAACTACCAGCCCTAGTCACTTTGCAACCATGTCTCTGTAATGACTATCATATCAGATCCATTTATCTCTACTTGCGCTATTGTGGTGCAACCTAAACTCACCTTTAGTTTGGAGGTCAGGAACTCCGATTCCCAGCAATATTTGGCCCTTTCATGCATGCAATGCCCAGGAACTGATCACAAATGTACAGTATTACCATTTTATTTTCTCCAGACCAAGGACTGGTTCTGCACACCTGCACAGAAGAAAGAAAGTGAGAGCAGAGTGAAAAGGCAGGTCAGATGACTTGATACGGAAGTCATTATCGAGTAGGTATCCCAGGGCGTAGAACAAGGGATGCATACAGAGAGGCGAGGGACAAAGCCAGGGGACAGAAATCAGTCCTAAGTTAAGGTAAAAGAATGGAGCAGAGAAATAGGCTCTGCAATCTGCAGGGAACAGACTTTCAGCAAAGTGGGCCATTAGGGCAAAGTACCCCTTTGAATCAGCTTGGCACAGCCAAAGATCCGAAATTGTGCTTGGGAGGTGAAGCTTGAGTATGCTCAGAGATCCAGGGGAAAAGAATCTTGGAAGGGGAGATTGAAACCCTGCGAGGTGGGCCATTGTTGAAGCCATCCGAGTGGGAACGACTCTTGGAGAGAATTCCAAGATGAGATCTTCAAATGTAGAGATTGGAAACCCTCGTGAGAAAGATGAAGTTTCAGTGAGATTGGTTGGTTCACAATGTGACAAGCATCTGCGTGGGTTGTTAAGAAGTCCATGGAATCGGGTTTGGTCATATTTGGTGCTGCTGGTTTTGCTGTTCCTCTTGTTCCTCATTCACATAATCTGCTTCGGTGCTGCAATGAAACTTCATAGCAGCAAAGTGCAGCTCAAGCAGAGTGAAGCCCAAGATTGGTGAAATTACTGTCAAAAATGTAGAAATTACACTCTCAGAAAAAGGCTTGGGAGCGCAAGTCTTGTACTTTGCCTTTCTTTAGGCAAAGGAATGGCTATGAAGTTTCAGTGTTCAAAGGATTTCCAACCTGTCAGCTTCACAAAGTAATGAATCCTGCTGAGCTCCCTGCTTGTTGACTTGGCGAATGTATGTTGGCTGTTAAAGCAAGAATGCTGAGGTAAAGTCAGCATTAATTGGCTCTTTACATATTTAAATTACAGATCTGACAACCCCATGGGGGTTTCCTGCACACCTTCAAACTTATCCCGATAAAAACTCTAAGTGGGCACAATGATGTCAGGTTCTGATATTCCAACATTTTGGGGGGGATTTAACCCTGTGCCTCTACTGGAATCCACCTGCATTTGCCAGTTAAAATTCTGTTCATTACATGTTTCTCTCTCCACAGATGCTGCCTGCTCTGCCTAGCATCTTCCAGCATTTTATTTAATTTTTCTCTCCCAGGGGCAGAATTTTACGAGTCGGCAAGCAGGGCCGGGACCCACTCGCTGGCGCGTAAAATGATGCACGGTGACGTCGGGGGGAACTCCTGACCTCACCACACCCGATTTAAATTTTCAGGAAGGCGGGGGCACAGCAAAATCAGCTGCGTGCTCGCCGACCTGTCAATGGCCGATTGAGGACATTGACAGGATCAATTAAGTAATTAAAGGACCTGCCCGTCCAACCTTAAGACTGATGGGCAGGCCAGGAGCCCCGGCGGGAAATAGAGAAAACATGAAACCTCATCCACGGGCGGGATGAGGTTTCGTGTAGGTTTTTAAAAATTTTAATAAAGATTTTCTAAAAATTATGGACATGTCCCAACTCATGTGACAGTGTCACATGAGGGGACCTGTTAGGGAAATTTTACTTTTCTATTTTTAGGTTTTTAACATTTAGAGCCGATCTCCCTGAGGCAGCACTTAGCCTCAGGGAGATGATTGCGCTCTTTCGTGCGTATGCGTGATTTTAGGGATTCCCGCCCCCCCCCACCGAAAAAGGAGCGCATAGCGCTTCTGTGCGGACGTCACGCTGGGCGGGCCTTAATTGGCCCACCCATGTAAAATGGCGCCGCGCCTCCGATCGGGGGCGCTGATCAGAAGCGCACCCGTACGTGCCCGCCCATCAACTCCCCCCCCCCAATGGGGGGGGAAATTCAGCCCCTAGAATCCACAATATTTTGCTTTTGTGAAGGAACAGAAAAATACTTGATGAGGCTAGACGAAGAGCAACGGGAGAAGGCCCATATGGAATCTGCATCTGTGCTGTAACTACTTTGTAACATTTCGTTATTACTGTTAAACCAAGAACAAAGCAATGGGCCTGAAATTTCTGGGTTGGAGAGGGGCAGAGAAAAACAGGAATTTGAGGTGGAACCTGAGTCCACTAGAATTCTGCTTTGTTTACCCTACTATCTTAAATTCCAGAGTGAGAGGTGGAGAAGGTGATTCTGCCACATGTTCCAGGTCATCCCAACAATCCCACTCATGTAAGATCTCAATGGCACTTTCATCGATTGAAAGTGGTCTTCAAAGAAATACTTGCATTTATATAGCACTTTTTATGGCCTCAGGATGGCCCAAAGTGCTTTAAAGTCAACTAAGCACTTTTGGTCCATATATAACTTCTCTAATTGTAATATAGGAATCAGGGCAACCAATGTACGTATAGCAAGCTCACACAAACAGCAATGTGATGATGACCAGATAATCCATTTTTTTAGTGATGTTAGTTGGGGATAAATATTGCCCAAGACATCATGTGGAACTCTTGGATTCTTCTTCAAGTTAGTGCTATGGAATAATTTACTTCACTCAAGCTTGAAGGGGCAGTTGGGGTCTCAGTTTAAAATCTCTTATGACAGATAGACCCTCTGACAATGCAGCACTCCCTCAGTACTACACTGGAGTGTCAGCCTAAATTCTGTGCTCAAGCCTCTGGGTTGAGTCTCAAACTCAAAATGTTCTGACTCAGAAGTAAGAGTACCAACAACAGACACCTGTGGAACAATCATGAATCTTGATAAGGTCCCAGGAAAAAACCATAAGTCCCCTCCTTATCTGAAAACAACACCCCCGTATTGCACCAGAAAGCTCTGCAGCAGGCCTGACAGACTCAAGTCCTGAAATCCTCAAAACCATGCAAGAAAGGGAAAGCCATTGCCTTGTTGGCTGTTCTTTGCCTTGCTGCCAAGCCTTGGGTCATACAGACTCTAAATGTTAACTTTATTTTTCTCTCTCCACAGATGCTGCCAGACCTGCTGAGTTTTTCCAACATTTTCTGTTTTTGACCCAATTTAATAATGTGACCAAAACCCATGTAATATAAATATTTAATGTTTAAGTATGGAAAAATATATTTTTTTCAATTTTTAAATTACCTGCACATATATACGGAAGATATAAAACTGAAAGCTCAGAGGATGTAAAAAGAGATTTGTGTAAAGGAAAGCACATTATAGATTCTGTTAACTCAGTTATTTACGTCCAGCTGCACTTCAACTCAGTGATTTATTTGTGAACCACATCTATGTCTACTGAAAAAAATCGATTCACTCAACAGTTCATGACTCGGTTTTCCCTTTAGTCTTCCATATTAAGTCTGTATTGGACACTGGAGAGTGGCAGATTCAGTATTGAGGCCGGGGAAGTGGGAAACCTGGCAACAAATGGAAGTTCCAGATCGAGGCTGAGAGAGTAAAGATTTGGCACAGTGATGCTGACAGCAGGAGGCCTGTTGTTTCATAGAACCCCGGAAGGCAAATGGGAGGCCTGATTCCAAGACTCAGGAGTTAGCACTGATGCAAACAGGAGGTCTGACGCTGAGGCCCGGTGCAAGCAGGAGGCCCAGTGGCAAGGTCTGAATGAGTGGCAGACCTCGTGCCAAGGTTGGAACAGCAAGACGCTTGGCATGAAGACTCAGAAGTCAGCAGGAATCCTGGCACCAAGCCCCAGGAGTGAGTGGGAGGTCTGGCACAAGGCAGGAGCTTGAGGTCCTTAGGGGCAAAGTGGGACATAGGGCACAGTGTGGGAGACAGCAGGAAGCAGCCTTCACCCAGGACTGAACTGGGCGGGGGTGCCCAAGGATGGAGAGAGCCAGGTGGCCAAGGTTTGGAGCCAGATTTCGGAGAGAGGAACCATGAAACTGGGAGTGGAACAACAGCAAGTTGCTGCTAATTGGGAAATAGTAATCTCAGGTAATCAGCACTCAGATTTAGAGGTCACCTAATTGCCACAGACCAGTCAGCGGAGAGGAAAAGGTGGACTGCAGTCAGTTCCAAATGTCATGGTACAAATATATGTAAACTTTATGGGGTGATTTGATGAAAGTATAGGATCATTATTCTGCTGCCACTAACACTGAGCAAGGATGCCAATGATATACTGATATTAACATACATGCTGATAGAGTTTTCTGAATTTCAACTTGACAGTCTGTAAAATTTTCACTATTTTTCAGGTCAAAAATCTAATCATGGTCCTATAGACTTGTATACAACAGTTGTATATTATGAAAACCAGGTCCTTTCCGCTACTTTGCTGCAGTTCAAAATTGTGGCTGGGGTAACAGGTGGATAGCAGGGAGATCACCTGCCAGTGTCACAAGTTGCAGTGGAACCCATTTCCCTGATTTCTTTAAGTTCCCAATTTCTAGTTGAGGAGAAGATGGCAAATGCTCTGCTGGCCCCTTACATCAAGGGAACATGTCTGGGGAATGTTTTCAAGCTAACCTGGAAATTCCACTCATTATACCCTTACAAAGTTTTGTTGGAATTCTTGTCAGCTGAGAGCTGGCAGGAGTACCATTGAAGCCTTCAGAAAGGCCCAAGGCCTTACCCAGACTAAGAAAGTTGTCGTAAAAGGAATCAGTTACCCTTTCCAAGAAGCAGGAAGTCTCCCCTTTGAGCTGAAAAATGTTGTTACTTATTTTCACTAAAGCCTGAAGTCCTCTGGGAATGTTAGACAGAGCAGCTGTGCAGTGCTCAACCTACTGAAGCTTCCTTGTGGTTATCAGTGGCTCACCATAACTGAATAGGTCCTTGCCCAGTTCATTTAAATGCACTTTGGCACAGCAAGCTGCTGAAAGAAGGACATCAAAATGGCACAGCACCCTGCACAGGGGATCTGGGACTGTGAAAACAGGGAAACCAACTGTGTATCTCCTTAATTAATAAAATTGAAGAATTGTTAATGAACAGAATAATTTTAACCACAAAGTGTCTGTTAGAATATTTAATTCAATGTCAAATAGGCTAGGTAAAACTAAACAATGTAGGCAAAGAAAGAACGGATTAAAAGAGAAAGAAAGAAGAGTTTGGAAGAATTTTTTTTAAAACGTTTAATTAAAAACATCTTTTTAAATCTCCAAAAATTAAAAGCTGAAGGAATGAATCGCCAAATTTGAAAAATCTAATTTTCAGTGCCAGAGACGTTGTTTGAAAGTAATCAAGGCATCTCACACCGTTAAAAAGGTACTTACACAGGAACAGATAAGCCCTGACTTTCTGTAATGAGTTTAGTCCATAGTTGTGTGCTAAGCACAAGGACTTTATGGAGTTTAATTAATTTTAAATGAGGAGAAAGATGGTGAGATGCTGCATTTGTAGAGCTGATGGAAGAATGACAACAACATCCAGATTTTCATGTGTAATCATGCATTTGTATTTGTTCAAAGTTGCTGTTTGAGCTGCACATAAACAAAAGTGAGCACCGTTAGCCACATCATTAGTTTTACAATAAATTTTGGCCTATTGATTTTGGCATAACAAACCACGTTTATATCGATACATAACTCACTTGTTAGATAAATAAAAGGGCCGATTCTAAGGCTGGGATTTTCTGACCCTGTTGTGGCAGGACCCACAGCGGGAGATCGAGCAGTCCAGCCAAAAGTCCATTGCTTTTCAGTGGGACCGAACGATCCCGGCAGTGGGTGGAGCCAGGAAATCCTGCCCTAAGAGTTTGCGGCCTGGCATAATGTCTAACTGAATGGGAGCAGCACTGATTCAGAGTGCTACAGATAGAGAATATTTTAAAAAGTTTGTTATTGGTGAAATTGACACCTTGGAGACTCAGGTGCGGTTTTTGATCATTTATTCAAGCGAATGCAGAGACAGCCTGTCTTAGTCAATCCAATCCAAGTCAGTACTCTGTCTTCTGAGTTGTTACATCGTCTTTTATACATTTGGTCCCTGCCCTTTCGTGACTGAAGATGTGTTCTCAGTCATGCAGGCTCACAATCTATCACAATAGGTGTTAAATGCCTTAGACCAACTATCTTGTTTTGTGTGTATCTTGGCATTCCAGTGACTGTCACCTTGTTACCTGCAATTGCTGTCACAATGAGTGCTAAGTGTTGTCCCTTGTCTCGTCTTACTGAGCATTCTAATGACTGGCACCTATCTACCGATAATCACTGGATTTACACCTACCATGGGCTAGTTTTTGCTGTGCCCTGTGTCTAGGCTAATATATGTCAAGTAAGCCAGCAGCCTTTCTTTAACAGGCTCCTTCCTCATACCTTTTCATGCCTACAACTACTGCTGCTGTCATGCCCCGTTACCAAACACCTAAGTTACCCTTGCGAACAATTGAAAAAAGCACCTTGTACACTCCAAGAAGTTTCTAGAGAATGCACTGCCATGCAGCACATTCAGATGCATGAGATTCATTCTATGCCAAGTCTCACAAATTTTGAAAGCCCTGTTCTCACAACACGCCACCCCTTTGACAGCACCTTCGCCAGCTAGAGGACAAGGGCAGCAGACACATGGGAATACGACCACTTGCAAGTTCCCCTCAAAGCCACACAACATCCTGACATGGAATGATGTTGCCATTTGTTAAGATCCCAGCTGATATTAATACTAGACCAGTCAGATCCCAGAGGTAAATCTGGCTTGCTAGATCCTAACTTTTATTTTTTTTAGAAACTGTGGAGGTAGGTTACTGAACAAATTCACAGGAATCTGCTGATGAACTTTTAACACAAAGAATAAAACATTTATTAAACAAGAAAAATGAACTAAATTACAAAAAGGTTGGAAAGATCTCAATACAAACACATGGAAATGATTCAAGTATTCACCATTCCTTCACCCCAGCTCTCTCTTTACAGACACATACAAACTCAGAAAGATAAAACAATTTACCGTATCCATCTTATAGTCTAATATTCAGGGTAAGTATGCAGTACATTTGAACCAATTGGCGAACCGTGGTCAGACGTGCCACACTCCAAAGTAAATGACAGATGCGACCAAAGCAGATTCTATGGATTCCTCAACAATCCACCCAGACGCTTGTCACAGCCAACTGCTCTCCCTGAAACCCTGCCTTTCTCATGAGGGTTTCTAATCTCCATGTTTGAAGAACCTGCCTTGGAATTCTCTCCAAACATCATTCCCACTCAGACAGCTTTAACAAGAATCCACGTCCAGGGTTTCAATCTCACCTTCTGAGATTCTTTTCCCCTGGATCTCTGCGTACAATCAAGCTTCACCTTCCAAGCACAATTTCAGATCTTCGCCATGCCAAGCAGAACACCACTGCTCCAAAAGGGTAACTTTTCCCTTACAGCCTGCAGCATGGAGTCACCAACCTTTGGCTACCCTCTCAGACCTTCAGGGCTTCTCTTGAGCCCACTTACCTTCAGGTTTGCCCCTGGAAGCTCTCACTTTTTAATTTGGAACCTATTGCTCTGCTCCTTTTTATCAACATTACTTAACAGGATCTGTTTCTGATCTTTGTCCTTGTCCCTTACCTGGTACTGTCTTCTGGAGCCTGTTTCTGCCCACTCCCTGGTTTGGGATTTTCTTCTTTGTTTGGGGCTCTCGCCCTGTCCCCTTCCACATGTCCTGCTCCCTAGGACACCTTCTTTTGAATGACACTCCTCTTCAGATCACCTCACCTGCAGTTTTGCGCTGTTTCACTTCTGCACATGTGCCCAGGGCTGATTCACAGCCTAAAAATGGTGAAGCCAACAAACTGTGCATGCGTGGCCATTCTCTGGCCGGTGCATGTACAGAAGACCCGAAAATGTAAAAAAACACAAACTGCGCATGTGCAGCCATTCCCTGGCCAGCACATGCACAGAAGGCCTGAGGCCCATTGGGAACTTGAACTCCGAATCCAGATTTAAACTTAAGGTAAGTTTTATTTTCATTTTTGTTTCATCACATATTCCTTCACTGTCGCTGGATCAAAATCTTGGAATGCACTTCCTAACAGCACTGTGGGTGTGCCTACACAAGATGGACTGTAGCAATTCAAGATGGCAGCTCACTCACCTTCTCAAGGGCAATTAGGAATGCACAACAAATGCTGACCTTGCCAGCAATGCCCATATCTCATAAAATAATTTAAAAATATAAACAAGTGCTTGACTGTTTATATGGTCTGACTTTTAGGGGCTAGTATCTTAAAGGAGTGCAGGACTTTCCAGTGATGATTTGAAAGTTGTTTTTTGGCTATTGTTTAGGTTTATCTAGGATTTTCATTGGAGCATTACTCTCAGTCGCTACTTAGGCCTGAGAATTGTAAATGAAAGTCTTGTATTGCAAAACAAACATCTTACAATAGTCTTGTGTCTTCAGGAAAGTGGTCAGGATGACATTCCTCTGGGAGTTCCAATAGTACTTCAAGATTTGAGTGTGGAAAAAAAGAGACATATTTTGAAAAAGACCTAACTTTTGACAAGACGCAAAAAGTTTTGTAGGTGATAGGATTTCAGAGACTGAAGAGGGGCATTGATGACGCCCACATGCCTCTCTGGATCTCTCCCACAACTTCCATTCCATTAAAGTTCAGGTGCCATCAGATAAGATTAACCTTATTATTCAAGTTAATGGCAATGTCCTGGGAGAACCCATGCCTTCATTTTAAGACAGTCCACTCTTTTTGAAATATTGAAAGGAATCGAGAAACTGGTTGGGTTGCCTCTATTAGTTCAGTGGAAAGTATTATTATCCCATCAACATGTAAATGCTCTGTGGGATGTTATATAATGCTTTTATTTTGAGGCAACTAAGTATCACGCAACCCTTCAAAGAAAAGATGAAGCCTGGCTTTCAAAAGATATGTTACCTGGTGCAACTATTACATCTTTGTGCAACCAATGTCCCATATCATAGCAGGGAACAGTTAAAATAAGGTGCATGGGCAAAAGAGGCTCCTCATCAAGCAGACATTTGAAGTCATGAAACAATGCTTCAGAAGCTTATGCCATATAATGCTGGGTGACTTCCTCTGGTGTGTATGAATCTTTTTCCATCCTGTCAGGTTTGCCAGTGTCCTGCAAAGGGAATCCCTCGTTGTCAGGCACTCAGTGTCCGGTTGAGATACCCAACATCAGGAAGGGTGGGGGAGAGGGGGCGCTGCAAGCCACAACCCTGCCCTTGGCTGGGACTTTTCATGCCCGCTAGCGTTGGGTGTGTTCAGTGGCACGAGTGGACAATATAGCGCGATCAATTTCACGACGGTGTGAAACCAGTTTACGATCATCTGCTCAGCCCGCTGATGGTGGGCCGCGTTTCCCGCCATCAGACATCGGGAACCACTGCATGTCATTGTAAGGCCAACCCGCCAGAATTGTCCCGCCCCCCCCAACTGGATCATCCGCTCATGATGGCGGGAAAACATGCCGATGTGTTTCACAACAGCACATAAGCGACGTGCACCTGGCGGGCTGCACTTCACTAGGGACTTCAAGGTTTGTTTGTCTACCTTGCTTTGGTCACCACTTGCAGTCATCAGTGCCAGGCTTCACAGACAGCACCACATCACTTTCAGGGGGCTCATGGCAGGTCTTTACCTACCAGATAAGCCATAAGAAATGGCCTGTTTCCCAGGGATGCATAACTAATGCGATGGGTTTGGGACGATACAGCGGGAAAACCTGCCATTGCGGCCAGTGGCTAAAATGTCATTTTACAAGCCCACTACTGCACTTGGTGCAAATGTGGGACGATTCCGCCCCTTGTCTCTGACCCCCTGCCCCATCTTCCCATGACCTTCATCCCGCTCTAACTCACCTGAGTCCAGGGATCCAACAACAATCCTTTGTGGGTCCATGTAGCACTGCCGGCAGCAACCACAGCTCCAGGTGGAGGTGCCAGCAATGGAAAGCTGCCAGCCTCTAATTGGCTGGCAGATTTTAGAGGACAAAATTGCCACCACTGAGGTTCTAAGTCTTGAGGAAGGCCCACTCTGGCCAGTTAAATGCCTGACAGGCACTTAATTTGGTCAGGCCTCTGCCACGGGAGCAATGTGCATTTCCCATCCCCATCACCAACAATAAATCGAGCCCGTCGCTTCATGGCACAGAAGGATGCCATTCAGCCAATAAATTCTATGCCAGCTATCCATGTAGCAATCCAGTCAGTTCCATTTGCCAAGTCTATTCCTGTAGCTCTGCAAGCTTTTTTCCTTTAATTGCCCATTTATTTTATGATATGGAGGGTGGTAATTGCTGGGCTTACCAAATGCCAAAGGGAAACTTGGCCAAGCTATCACAACAATTTACAAATTGTATTTTTATTATGGGAAGGTGTGTGCACTGAAGTCAGAAGTAAAGAGTCCACTACCACTTTTGGAGATTTTAAATATTAAATTAAAACCTTTATTAATGAAAGAAAAGAAAACTTAAACACACAAAATTACAGTTACACAGTTAAATTTAGCCTTACAACATTGCCCACTTAACTAGTCTCCCAAGTACACACCCTTTTCCATGCAACAGCCCGAATAGATTCTTAATCTATTAAACATCTAATACTATTACTGTAAGGTACCCACTGTCGCTATAAGGGAGGTATTTCACAGGGCTTCCCTCTCCCTACCACTCGACAATGGAAATTCAAGGCTAAAACAAAACCTTGCTTTCTGGAACAAGCAAGCACTTCTCAAGTTGGCTAGAGGCTGCTTTTCACAAGTCTGTCTTTGCACAGCCCACCTTTTAAGATTTCACATGGCCACTCACCACGTAGCTTTCAATCTTTCCTTAAACATATTTTTTCCCTTTTGATCTTTAAAACCCATTGTTTTAAAATTTCTTTGGAAGTTACCTTTCATAGAATATAAAAATCTTTTACATTATCATTATGGCCAGCACATTCCGGAAAAATAAACTTAATAACTTTGCCTTATTTATTTATGATTTTGCCAGTTGTAAAACTTCCGTCATGCCTCTTTGAAATTCAAACAGCGAACACTTCACTCCCCACTTATCTCCAAATGCAAATTCCCATTCATAATGTATCTACTGGGGCCTCAACTCTTTGATGATTTAAACCTTGCAGTCTAACTGTCTTCAGTTCAATTAAATTAGTCACACACACATAACACACACACACAGCCCCCACAAGCCTGCTTCAGTATCCCACAGTAATATTATGAAAAAATGAAATTTCCTTTACAAATTTCCTTTTCAAACCATTGATTGTTTCTGCTTCCACCATCCTCGAGAGCAGCGAGTTCAAGATGATTATAGAAAAATTTAAATCCCCTGCTCTTTCCCCACATATCTGTATTTTTTTCTTCTTCAAGTATTTATCCAATTCCCTTCTGAAGACTATTATTGAATCTGCATCCACCATCATATCAGACAGTGTATTTCAACCCTCAACCACTGTTGCATAAAATACTTATCCTTATGCCTACATTCTCTGGTTATTAGCCTTTCAACCATTGTAACCCACTTTGTTTTATGATTTTAAACCTTTCATGAATTTAAACACCTCCAGTGAATCATCTTTCTCACTCATTCACTTCTAGCCTCCTCTAATAGCATGATTCCCTATTTGTCAAACAATACTTTCTCCAGAGATAGAATAGCTCTTCTGAATCAAGTTGCATCATGATGGCAGGACTACCCAATTTAAGCCCAATAATCACAAAATTATTCCTAAAAATTCTTGAGAGAGGTGAACACTATCCCAGCTGATGTTAATTGCCATGATTGAGTGATCACAATCTTACCTGTGGGAAATATTACCTGACATAATATTGCCTGCCTTTCACTAGGCACTGATCTCCTGTTTGCAGTGACATGGATGGCTAAGTTGGCTGTTCCACTGGAACCCAAAACTGTAAATAGAAGCATACATTTCTCAGTTAAACCTCATAGAACATATATGTTCCACTTCTGAATAAATCAAGGATAACATGTTTTTTCCTTCGTTCTTACATGGGATGTAGGTGTCACTTTTGTTGCCCATTCCCAATTGCCCTTGAACTGAGTCAACCACATTTCTGTGAGTCTATAGTCACATGTAGGCCAGACCAGGTAAGGATGGCAGATTTCCTTCCCTAAAGGACATTTGTGACCAGGTGGGCTTTAATAACAATTGATGACAGTTTTATGGTTACCATCAGACTAGCTTTATAGTTTCAGATTTATATTAACTGAATTTAAATTCCACCAGCTACCATGGCAGGATTTGAACTCACATGCCTAGTGCATCAGGCTGGGCTTTCAGATTACTAGTCCAGTGATATTACCACTCTGCCACCATCTCACCCCATGGATGGTAGAATGGCAATCTTCTTACAAATACTTCATTCAGTGCCACTTCAACTTCATCAACCACAGGTTAGGAAGCCAGGTGCTGTGCTACCCAATCATTCATCTGCAAACTTATGCTTGCACCAGTGGACCCTGTTCCCTTCATCAAGGCCTGCCATTCTTAATCCAATGCCCTTCAGCATGTTGGGTTGAGATGACTCCTAATGTCCTTCAGGAGCTTTCTAAAATTCTATCCCGCTCCTTGTGAAATTCTCTTTTAGTCATCCCCATTCATTTTAATTTGACTTTCACAATTTTCCTCCCCCACTGATAGTGGCAACTCCAGGCCCAGTTGAGAGTGCACCTCAAGCTGTGAGTAATTACACAAATTACCCTAGACCAGAAAACTGAATGCTATTAGCCTTTCGAATTCAGGCGAGTCTTAAAGAACTGCAAATCAAATTAGACAGTTTTACACCAGAAGATGGAAATCAGCCATTTTATTTAGCACAAATGCTGGGTGATCTTGTCCTCCAGATTGTTTCTATGAAGCACAACATCATTTGATGTGCCTTCATCCAAATCATGATATGAAATACAAAATATCTGCCAGATTAACCCTGATTGAAATGTTTGACAACTTTACCAGGCTCCTCAGGAATCCCAGAGACAGGATTGTACTGAATTACAAACAAGAACAATCTAACATGAAACCATGTAAGTGCCATGTTCTATATTCTGGGATTTAAATACAAGTTTGCACTGATCAGTATTTCATCTTGAAAAATCACAAATACTTACGTATGCCCAGAACTTAATGTTCTGGTATAATTACTACCCTGGATGTGTTTAAAGAAGTTTAATACAAATTCCAGGATCTAGAAAAAGATCAACAAAGAATTCTACAGTAACTCAAAACAGTCTCAGCAGATGGACATAGATTTTTATTGTATCAACCTTCATTTGAGTGGACTGCAGAAAATAAAATCTGACAAGCAGGATCGCATGTCGCTTGTAAACGATCTGCTGGATTTTTTTTTATATTCATTTACAGGATGTTGGTGTCACTGGCTGGGACAGCATTTATGCTCACCTCTAATTGCTCTTGAGAAGGTGGTGGTGAGCTGCCTCCTTGAACCGCTGCAGTCCATGTGTGCTGTAGGTACACCAATGCTGTTAGGGAGAGAGTTCCAGGGTTTTGACTCAGCGGCAGTGAAGGAACGGCGATATATTTCCAAGTCAGGATAGTGAGTGGTTTGGAGGGGAACTTCCAGGTGATGATGTTTCCATCTAGCTGCTGCCCTTGTCCTTCTAGATGGTAGTGGTCATTGGTTTGGAAGGTGCTGCTTAAAGAGCCTTGGTGAGCTTCTGCAGTTGGTACACACTGCTGCTACTGTGCGTTGGTGGTAGAGGGAGTGAATGTTTGTGGAAAGGGTGCCAATCAAGCAAGCTGCTTTGTGGAGGCAAGTGGGGAGCATTCCATCATACTCCTGAGTTGCCCCTTGTAGTTGGCAAACAGACTTTTGGGGGGGGGGGGGGGGGTTAAGAAGTAAGCTACTTGCCGCAGGATTCCTAGCCTCTGACATGCTCTTGTTGCCACAGTATTTATATGGCTAGTCCAGTTCAATTTCTGGTCAATGGTAATCCCCAGGATGTTGATAGTGGGGGATTCAGCAATGGTAAAGTCATTGAATGTCAAGGGGCAATGGTTAGATTCTCTCTTGTTGGGGATGGTCATTGCCTGACACTTGTGTGGCGCAAATGTTACTTGCCACTTGTCCAGTCCAAGCCTGGATATTGCCCAGGTCTTGTTGCATTTGGACATGGACTACTTCAGTACCTAAGGAGTCGCGAATGGTGCTGAACATTGTGTAATCATCAGCGAACATCCCCACTGCTGGCCTTATGATGGAAGGCAGGTCATTGATGAAGCAGCTGAAGGCGGTTGGGCCTAGGACACCACCCTGAGGAACTCCTGCAAGTGATGTCTTGGAACTGAGATGATTGACCTCCAACTGCCACAACCATCTTCCATTGTGCTAGGTATGACTCCAACCAGCAGAGAATTTTCCACTGATTCCCATTGACTGCAGTTTTGCTAGGGCTCTTTGATGCCACACTCAGTCAAGTGATTTTTTGATGTCAAAGGCAGTCACTCTCACCTCACCTCTAGGGTTCAGCTCTTTTGTCCACGTGTGAACTAAGGCTATAATGAGGCCAGGAGCTGAGTGGCCCTGCCAGAACCCAAACGAGGTGTCAGTGAGCAGGTTATTGCTAAGCAAGTGCCGCTTGGTAGCACTGTTAATGACCCCTTCCATCACTTTATTTATGATCAAGAGTAGACTGATGGGGCAGTAATTGGCCAGGTTGGATTTGTCTTGCCTTTTGTGTACAGGACATTTCCCACATTGGGCAATTTTGCACATTGCCAGGTGGATGCCAGTGTTGTAGCTGTACTGGAACAGCTTGGCTAGGGGCACGGCAAGTTCTGGAGCACAAGTTTTCAGTACTATTGCTGGAATACTGTCAGGGCCCATAGCTTATGCAGTACCCAGTGCCTTCAGCCATTCCTTGATATCACATGAAGTGTATCGAATTGGGTGAAGACTGGCATCTGTGATGCTGGGGACCTCTGGAGGAGGCCAAGATGGACCATCGTCTCTGCACTCCTGGCTGAAGATTGTTGCAAATGCTTCAACCTTATCTTTTACACTGATGTGCTGGGTTCCCTCATCATTGAGAATGGGGATAATTGTGGAGCCTCCTCCTTCAGTGAGTTGTTTAATTATCCACCACCATTCACGACTAAGCCTGAGCTTATATCTAATCCGTTGGTTGTGGAATCACTTAGCTCTGTCTATCACTTGCTGTATATGCTGTTTGGCACGCAAGTAGTCCTGTGTTATAGCTTCTCCAGGCTGACACCTTATTTTTAAGTATGCCTGGTGCTGCTCCTGGCATGCCCTCCCGCAATCTTCATTGATCCAGGGTTGATCCCCTCGCTTGGTGGTAATGATAGAGCGGGGGATATGTCGGGTCATGAGCTTACAGATTGTGGTTTAGTACAATTCTGCTGTTGCTGATGGCCCACAGCGCCTCCTGGATACCCTGTCTTGAGTTGCTAGATCTGTTCGAAATTTATCCCATTTAGCACGGTGGTAGCGTCAAACAACATGATGGACGGTATCCTCAATATGAAGACGGGACTTTGTCTCCACAAGGATGTGCAGTGGTCACTCCTATCGATATTATAGATATTGTCATGGACAGATGTACCTGCCGAGAGGCAGGTGGGTGAGGACGTGGTCAAGTATGTTTTTCCCTCTTGTTGGTTCCCATCAGTCCTCCCTATCACATTTTCCTTCCTGCACTCCACTAATACAAAGCTTAATGCCCAGGCAGTGAAAACAAAAATCTATTTCAAGCAGTACGTTCTCAATCTAACTGTGAGCATGGCGATACACTCTAGTACTATTATCTCAGTCACATTTCATGAGGTATCTTTTTGTGATGAATTGAGAGGAGACTTTGATCAACAAATAATTGAAGACTTTTGGCAGGCGTAAGATTTTACATTGGAGAAACCCTCCATTGCCTCGAGTACAGATATTTCCTCTGGTTCTCTGCTCAAGAATGCAAAGAATGGTTCTTCAAAAAGGCTCCAGAGCTGATTGCCTGTGGGATAATTGGCATGACAGGGGCTATTAATTTTTATTTACCAGGTTAACCGTTTAAATTATACTTGGGATGTTAACCTGATTGTTTGCATTCCCTGGTACTGTTAAAACTGTAAAAAGAGACTGCTATTAAATCCTATCCAGAAAATTTATCTGCATGAAGTTTACACACAGTCACTGACCATTGACAGACATTTCAGGGCTGAGATTTTCCTAAGACATCAATGATTGTGCAAGCAAGTTTGTAGTACTAATACATTTTAGCGTGATATCTTTGGAGGTAATATAGACACGTGCCAATTTATATTTTACACACTGGTAATGGAAACTACTATTTAGGGGAAATTTTCTGACGGGTGATCTTTGGCTTTTATGCATTGATTCTGCACATGTTCATCAGATTCATGGGGATGAAACTGTTTTTTTGACGATAACACAAAATGGGCATTAACCATTCAGCAGTCCATTGCAACCCTGCCTGGTTTTCTTTTCCATTGACTTCAATGGAGTAAATTGGCGTTAAATTGGGCATTAAACAAGCTGCCAACTTGCTATTGTCTGTTTTGCACTATCACCAAGGGTCAATTTTACCCTCATACACTATTCACTGCCACAAAGAAAGAATCTGCTCCCATGAATATCCAATTCAGGATGATACTAATCTCCTAGATGAAGCTCCACCTGGGTTCAGGCATGACTCAATCATTCTACATCACTTCCTTGTCTCCTGAAAGTTTGGAACAGATGAAAGGCTTTTTGGTTGGCTTATTTGTGACTATGGATATGGTCTCAAGTCAGGCTAAATGGCTTCCTTATTTAACCCTGCCAATTGTTCTGGTTGAAGATAAAACTAAGGCAGATTCACTTAACTTGTAAATGAACACATCTTGGGTAAATGAAAGATGTATTTTGTTTGCCTAGGCAGGTCAGCTAGAGGCCATCAGTGACCTAGGGATGGTTTGCAAAATGTTTGTTACATGTTACTTGGTCTGTGGCAGTTATTATTTCATTGCAAATGGGGTCTTTTTGGAATCTAACGAGTTATGTTAATATTTTCAAGACCTTTCAGGTTAATTTAATACAGGAATAATTCACTCAGCGATTGAAAATAAACAAATAAAAGGAAAACCATCTCTGCATTTGAGCTACTACTAAAATTTAACTTAATTTTCATGGCATTAGTTAGCTGATGAGTACGCAGAGTAAAAACAGGAGCATATACAGGAGCATATAACAGGAGCAGGAGCATATAACAGGAGCATATACAAGAGCATATAACAGGAGGATCTCTTAATACTTGAAAAGGTGCCTCACAATTGCATGACTCTCAAATTAAAATGGAAATACAGAACATCATTTAAAACTCCATAACTTAATGTTTTTGGAATTAATTTAAAAAAGAATGACAAAGGCAAAGCGGATTCTGAAAATCATATATAGGACATTAAGAAGAAAGATATATTTATTATTTTATTTTCTCCATGTTATGAACAAGTATGTGGCCCAGAAATGTGGTTGCACCCATTTTTGGGCACACATGGGCCCAGGTTACATTCTCACTTTGGTAAGTAGGTCCAGGGGTTGGGACCAGGATCCATGCACGTGTTGGATTTGATATCAAGGACCAAGGTAATGGATCTGGACCAGAATCAGAGAATTAGTACCGGAATTGGGAGTCAATGTCAGGCTTGGAGTTCTGACAGGGAATCAAGGGGCTCAGGTTAATATGGGTCGTGAATTTTGTGGGGCCAATCAAGGTGTTTGGGAGCTGGTGGAAGAAATTCAGGGGTCTGAGCTGAGAACGGGTGTCATCTCAAGGAGCAGTAGTGGCCATGGAGGGGTGGGGAGCTGGGGTTAGAGATGACAATCAGCTCCATTAATGCAGGGTCAGATGGAGTACTGCTGGTGGCGGCTATCTCAAGGCAAGCTAATCATTGACAAGGGGCCTCTAATAGGCATTGAGCCCCTCATTTACATGTATACAGAGCCTAACTCCTGTTTCAGGCATAGGTAAAGGACATTTGTTCTTACCCAATACAGCTGGCAGTGCACTTCCAGGTGGAAATGTGCACATGTTTTCTGCCTCCAATACTGGGAAATTAGTAGACCAAGTAGCATTCAAATATTGGTGCTGCACAGCACAGAATCATCCCAGATTTGCACTAAGTGCGATAGCTTGCGGGAAAAAGAACATTTTACCTGCTGGCCGCAAAGGGGGATTTTCACGCCGTATCATCCTAATCCCGCCTCATTAATCATGCATTCCTGGGAAACATGGCATTTCACCGGCGGGTGGCCTCCGATTTGCCCATCACGCCGTCACCTTGCTGCTTCCTCACGCTGAGCGCCATATGTATAATGCAGCTGCACGTACACCTCTCAGTGCTTCCAGCCCAGGACTGCTGCACAGAAGATATGGCCCCAAAAGACAAGAGAATTGCAGACTGCCGAACCAGCGACGCATTCCTGGGAGGAATTCTGGACACTGTTGGAGCCCACCACAATGCCCTCTACCTCCGCTCTGGCCAGAGGAGATCTATCAGCGTGACCACTCCAGCTTGGGAGGAGGTGGCAGAGGTGGTCACTGCCAATGCTGCATAGAAGAGGTTCACCATCCAGTGCGGAAAGGATGAATGATCTCATTGTGCCACCAGGGTAAGGCAACAATTTCATCACTCTAAACTCACACACTCACAAGCCCATCACATATTCATCTCACTCACTGCCAGCTCAAGGGACATCACCACTCACTCTCTCAGACATGCCCTCACATCTCTATCTGGCCTCATCTGCTCTGGAGACTGGCTCCCCAGCCCTCACCCTCTTGAGGCTACTTGCACAGATCAATATGTGTCCCCACACACATCCTGGGATATCCTCCTTCCCCAGTAATGCCCTCGCCCTGCAGCCTCTTCCCTTGCCTGAGGCTACTTCTCCCCCTTTCCCAAGCAAGCCATAGCCCTGCAGTCATTGAAAAGCCAACTCCACCTTACAACTGGTCTGGTAAGTAGAGACCTGCCCGTGAGCCCCTGCTAAAAGTGATATGGTGCTGCCTGCGAAGCCTGGCTCTGATGGCTGTGAGTGCTGCCCGAAGCAAGGTAGGCAAATAAGCCTCAAAGTCCCGAGTGAAGTGCAGCTCACCAAGTGCATGTCACTTATGTTCAGTTGTGAATGCACGTCAACGTGCTCAGATGATCTAGCATGGGGGGATGATTCCGGCGAGCTCGGCTTATAATGCAGGTGTATTACAATGAAGTTCCTGATGTCGGTGATGGAAAACGCAGCCCGTCATTGATGGGCGGAGCGGATGATTGCAAATTGGTTTCACAATGTCGTCAAACCGATATTTGGCCTTCCAGCCATATTGCCTGCTCATGCCCACCATGATGCCCGATGCCAGCAGGCAAGGAAAATTCTGCCCCAATCTATTTCTAGGCCTTTGTATCTTTGTTACAAGTTTCGGACTGCTTAACCTTCTCAGGTTAAGTGTTGTCAACCATTCCAATATGTGGACTGAAAGAATTATTTCTATGGGATTTATCTTGTCACTACCCAATATTTGGGAGGATGGTTGGCTCAGTTGACTGGGTGCCTAGTATGTTGATCAGGTTAATATCAACAGCACAGGGTTGAATCCCATTGCAGCTGAGGTAGACTTGTGGTCTGCCTCCTCATCCTGCCCGTAGTAAGATCATAGCATTTTGCTGTGATTTAGTGAATAATCACCAAGGACCAGCCTTCAGGCAGCTGAGAAAGAAGAAGAGCCTATATTTACTTGTCTGATAGTTAATCCAAGAGATGAAACATTAACACCCTTGTATGACCTCAATCAAGCATTTGTGTCTTTCTCAAACATGCTCAGGGGCCTCTCCAAATTTTCTGAGTTCAAATGAAGTGAACACTTGGTGAGATGAGGCTTGATGGAAATTATTATGTTGCTTCATTGCACAGTAACTGAATAGAAAGAGGCAGAGTAATAATCAGATTCAACCATTATAGCCTTTCTCTGATTGCCTGTAATGCATCCTTTTTCTAAATGTCTCTTTTTACAGAAGCTTTGTCCTCACTTTTGATTGATATCGAGGGGGGTTTTCTGACACGGTGAGTGGAATTTCATTGAAACAGACCTGATAACAACGGATGGGGGAAGGGGGGAAGGGGGAAGTGGGGGGTGGGGGGTGGTGGCAGCAGTGGGTCCGGAAGCCATTTGTTTTAGCATTGAGCTGTTTAACTCAGCCATGTTGTCAGCGTCCAGCTCCCAGGTTTCTTGATGCATCACACAGTGCTGGCGTATGACAGCCCAGACCTGTCAATGAAAAGCTTTCTATTCAAAGGGACCCCAGCAGGAATCAGATTGGCTGGATCCAACATTGCTGTTGAAGGCTGGAAGAAGGAAGGGGTTGGAAGGCTACTTCTTGGTCCTCCAACTCTTTCCCCAGGGCATGCTGGAGGCAGTGAGCGCCAGAAGGGGCATGCTGTTTCTCAAGGACAGGAGGAAAAGGCCAGTCACGCAGACTAAACAGGCATAGTTTTCAGAGGCTGTTCGCAACAGCAGTGTGACCCTGAGGACATGGATCAAATGTTCCAAAACGTTTCATGACATTGTTAGGTCAAGAAAGGTGAGTGACATCTGACTTTCAGGTGCCAACCACCATCCTGACTTCCTCAGCATTTTCCTGCATAGTATGCCTCAGAAAAACATTGCAGATCTATTCATTCCTTTTTCTCGAGGCACTTCTTCACCTCACCAACTGATCAGCCAACACTGATACTCACCTTCATCCTATTGCCATCTCATACCTATAATTGAAGCTGCCGTCCATAAATGTTGTTATTTATTCCTCTGTACATATTGCACTTAACATGCTCACTACTTCCTGATTTCTTTCATTGCAGGAGAAAGTGCACAACTCCATGGAGTGAGCAGAGAACCAGGGGTGACCCTGCAACTATAGTCACCCTGACCACAGCAGTGGAGGACACTTTGGACATCAGAAGAGTTACACAGTCATTGGGCATAAGCGATGGAGAGATTGGGGTTCTCCCACAGACCTAGTGACAGGACTAGATATTATACTGCCTCTTGGACATAACGTTCACTCATTTTGATTTGCTGTCATCATTAAGTGAAATGTCGAGAGATACATTATGTGGAATTTGAGCCTTTTCCAATTGTCAGTTCTAATACATATCTTTTATCCCACAGGTCCTTTAATCGACGCTGCAGCAGCAGCAAGAGGAGGCCAAGGAGGCCTCAGGGGATGGATCTCATTCCGAGGATGCACTACCACATGACTTCCCTGCACTCTACACCAGCACAGACAGGGACAGCTGGAGAGAATGCATTGGAGAGTGCAGGACACTCCCTGCAGCTGGACATAGATGCTGAGCCTTGAGGGACACCCATGAAATGGGAAACTCTGCAAGAGCAACTGAAAATGTGTGTGTTTTTGCCTGCAGTTACAGAGGCAGTGCACACCCTCAGAGAGAGATTGGAAGAGTCTATTTCTAGCATGAATGTCATGATGTCTCAGGCACCTCCATGAAAAGTGCAGCTTTATTCCTCTTTGCATTGCGCTATTGTATAATACATAGTAGACCTCAACCTTTCTTGACACTCTTTCTGGTGCACACTGGAGAGCACCCATTCTGTCCAGATCTGTCCAGTCACCTGAACTGCATCTGTATCAACCCAGCGGGCTAGGCAGAAGGTCTACCTCGGTGCACCAGTACTTTTTCAAAGATTTTTAAAAAACATTAAAAACAGCTCTCCAGCCTTCACCCCCCCTCATCCCATACACTCTCCATGCCCCATCCATGACAATCCATGCCACATCATGCCCTCTATATACTGCACATAACCCCTCAATTCCCTTATGCCAACCTATGCCCCTCCACCCACCCCCCCATAACCACTCATACCATTCATGCCAACCTATGTCCCTCCACTCACCCATAACTCCAATACCCTCCAGCCAACATATGCCCCTCTACCCAACCACTATGGCAATTTATATCACCATGCCAACTTAGTGCCAACCCATGCCCTGCATCACCACCACCCTTTTCACTTGCACCTACCATACCAACTCACCCAGAATCCATCAGGGGCAAATCTCAGGAGCCATGCTGAGATTAAATAAAATAAAGTTTTCAGTGTCTGTTGCAGAATTTATTTTTAAAAATACTCATTTATAAAAACCCATTTACTACATTTACATTCATTCAACTACATAATCCCTAATAAGAACAAACATTTAATTTAAGTGTTTAATCCTTCATAAAAACAAGCATTGGAATTCACAATCCCACTTCAAAGGGACTATAATCACTTGGATCTGTCAATCAATCTGTGAAATACAAGGCACTCCACTGTGATAATGGAAGCCTGTGAACTCATGCAGCATAAATCCAGTAATCATAACCCTCAGGCTTATGTCAGTAGACAGAGTGAAATAGCAAACAATGAGTATTTTTAACACTCCACAGAGGTTTTTTGAAAGGTTCAAAGGGCAGGAGTTTTAAATGTCTTGACAGCTTGACAGTTGCTTTTGACAGTTTTGACAGTTCCACTTGACAGGTCCATTGACAGATCCAATCAGTTTATGCACTTTTTTTACACACATTCATGTCCAATTTTAACAATCTCAAAGGGCACCTTACCTCTCAAAAAAGTGTCCTTGGACCTTATCCAAAGGGGTACCCTACCTCTCTGAAAGGATACCCCATCTCTCCAAAGGACTCCGCAAAGTTTAGACCTGTTCCTACCTGGTCTAATCTGCACACATCATGTTTCCCCACTTCTGGCTGATGAAAATCAGACATGGCTGGAGGCAGGTGATGTTTTATATGGACAGCTGCCTCTGTGAAACTCACATGCACAAGTTCTGAACTAGGCCCATTCCCATCCCCGTAAAAATGGTAGGTGCTGTGTTCGTGGGCGCGATTTCCATATTCCACTGACACTCAGTTTGGGTTCTACATACAAACAAGGAGCAGGAGTATGCCATTTAGCCCCTCAAGCCTGCTCTGCCATTTAATAAGATCATGGCTGAACTGATAGTAACCTGAAATCTACATCCCACCTACCGCCAATAACCTATCAGCCCCTTGCTTACCAAGAATCTATCCACTTCTGCCTTAAAAATATTCAAAGACTGCTTCCACCACCTTTTCAGGAAGAGAGTTTCAAAGACTAATGACCCACTGAGTGAAAATATTTCGCCTCATCTCTGTTTTAATTGGGCGACCTCTTGTTTTTAAACAGTGACACCTAGTTCTAGATTTTTCCCCAAGAGGGAACATCCTCTCCACATCCACCCTGTCAAGACCCCTCAAGGTGTTATATGTTTCAATCAAGTCACCTCTTACTCTTCGAAACTCCAGCAGATACAAGCCTTGTCTGTCCAACCTTTCCTCATAAGACAACCCATCCATTCCAGGTATCAGTCTGGTACACCTTCTCTGAACTGCTCCCAATACATTAACATCCTTCCTTAAATAAGGTGACCAATATTGTACACCAGTACAGTGCTCCAAACGTGGTCTCATTCATGCCCTGTACAACTGAAGCATAACCTCCCTCCTTTTGTATTCAATTCCCTTCACAATAAATTATAACATTCTATTAGTTTTCCTAATTACTTGCTGTACTTGCATACTAGCCTTTTGTGATTCATGCACTAGGACACCCAGATCCCTCTGCACCTCAGAGCTCTGCAATCTCTCACCATTTAGATCATATGCTTCTCTTTATTCTTCCTGCCAAACTGGACAATTTTACATTTTCCCACATTATACTTCATCTGCCAGATCTTTGCTCACTCACTTAACCTATCTATATCTGTTTGTAGCCTCCTTATGTCCTCTTCACAACTTACTTTCCTACCTATCTTTGTGTCATCAGCAAATTTGGCAACCATCACTTCTATCTCTTCAACCAAGCCATTTCTATAAATTGTAAACAGTTGAGGTCCCAGCACTAATTTCTATGGCACAACACTTGTTACATCTTACCAACCTGAAAAAGACCCATTTATGCCTACTCTCTGCTTCCTGTCAGCCAGCCAATCTTCTATCCATGCCAATATATTACCCCCTATACCATGAGCTTTTATTTTCTACAATAACCTTTGATGTGGCATTTTATCAAATGCCTTCTGGAAATCTAAGTACAGTACACCCACTGCTTCCCCTTTATCCATAGCACATGTTACTTCATCAAAGAACTCGAATAAGTTGGTTAAACACGATTTTCCTTTCACAAAACCATATTGACTTTGCCTGATGACCTTGAGCTTATCCAAATGCCCTGCTATAACTTCTTTAATAATAATCTTTAATCTGCCAGGGCCACTCACCTCATTACCGCCTTAGTCCAAGCATGGTTAAAATGAACTCAAGAGGTGAGGTGAGAGTGAATGACCTTAGCATCAAGGCACCATTTGACCAAGTGTGGTATCAAGGTGCCCTAGCAAAACTGGAGTCAATTGGAATAAGGTGGAAGAATCTCTGCTGGTTTGAGTCATACATAGCACAAAGGAAGATGGTTGTGGTTTTTGGAGGTCAATCATCTCAGTTCCAGGACATCATGGCAGGGGTTCCTCAGGGCAGTGCCCTAGGCCCAACCATCTTCAGCTGCTTCAACAATGACCTTCCCTCCATCAAAAGGCCAGAAGTGGGTATGTGCACTGATAATTGCACAATGTTCAACATCATTTGTGACTCCTCAGATACTGAACCAGTATGTGCCCATATGCAGCAAGGTGTGGACAACATTCATGCTTGGGCTGATAAGTGGCAAGTAACATTTGTGCCACACAAGTGCTGGGTAATGAAGATCTCCAACAAGAGAGAATCCAACCATCTCCCCTTTTCATTCAATGGCATTACCATTGCTGAATCCCCCTCTAACATCACCCTGGGGGTTACCATTGACCAGAAACTGAACTGGACGAGCAATATAAACACTGTGGCTACAAGAGCAGGTCAGAGGCTATGAATTCTGTGAACTCACCCCCTGACTCCCCAAAGCTCATCCACCATCTATAAAGCACAATCAAGAGTGTGATGGAATACTTTCCACTTGCCTGGATGAGTGCATCTCCCATAACACTGAAGAAGCTTGACACCATCCAGGACAAAGCAACCCACTTGATTGGTATCTCAGCTGCCACCTTCAACATCCAGTCCCTCCACCATTGACGCACAGAGGCAACAGTGTGTACTATCTACAAGATGTGCTGCAACAACTGACCAAGGCTCCTTCAACAGCACCTTCCAAACCCGCAACCTCTACCACATAGAAGGACAAGGGCAGGAAATGCATTGGAACACCACCACCTGCAAGTTCCCCTCCAGGCCACAAGCCAACCTGACCTGGAACTACATTGTTGTTCTTTCACAGTTGCTGGGTCAAAAAACTATAACTCCCTCCCTAACAGCACTGTGGATGTACCTACAGCAGCTCTTCAAGAAGGCAGCTCACCACCACCTTCTCAAGGGCAATTAAGGATGAGCAATAAATGCTGGCCTAGCCAACGACTTCCCAAACAGTGAAAGAATTTTTTAAAAATCCGGTCTGAATTAAAATTCCAACCAAGTTCTAAATCAGTGCTTCCCAAGCTACTTTCCAATGTGACCTCATCAATGGGAAAGATTTTGGATATGATAATTTGGGACAAAATTAACAGTCACTTAGACGAATTTGCATTATTTCAGTAAAGCCTGAATGGATTTAAGAGAAAATTGTGTTCAGCTCACTTGCTTGAGTTTTTTAATGAGGCAACAGCGAGGATTGATAAGGGCCATGAATTTGATTAGGCACACATGGACTCCCAAAACGTATTTGATAAAGTTCTACACACAGGCTTGTCAGATAAGATGAAGCCCAAGAGATAAAAGGGACAGTGACGGCATGGATAGTGGCTGAGTGACAGGAAATCGAGAGTAGTAGGGTATGGTTGTCTTTGGGCCTGGAAGAAGATAAAGGATAGAATCTTCTGGCCAGTCTCAAGCAGGAAGCTTGGCGAGTGGGGAAACTTAAGTAAAAAATCAGTTTCCAGACGGTGTGATGAAATTTTGCTATTAAGTTCTCGGAACTTTAAAGGCAGCCGAGCTTCCCAATGAATAGTGTCAGGAAGCCCTTTTGCATGCATGTGAATGTCATGTATGCTCATTAAGAGGCCAGCTCACCAGAATTAAGTGCTCCCTCCAAATTAAGTTCTCCACGGGTGAGAAATTTGTGTGTCCAGTTTCATGACTGCATGTAAATCACAGGCACCTGGCGAGGTAGACTTCTTCCTGCACTTTGGAGTGACTCACCACTGCTTTGACCTTCTTGGGGATGGCTCATAAATGTCAGCCTCTTGACTGAGATCGGGTGCTGGTAGGCCAAGCTGCACAGAGGCTAGGCAAAGGATGCAGGGTCAGCGGGGAAGGGTGGAGCAGAGGTGGTCAAGGAAGGGAGTGTCAGAGGGGAAGGGCCTATTAAAGCCATTAAAGTAATAATTAAATGAAGTGTTTTGTTGTCCGTCCAACCTTATGGTTGGCAGGCAGGCGAAAAGGCCAAGTGGCCTTTGGAATTTTTAGGAAATCTCATCCATGGGGAGGGGGGGATTAATTAAAAATTTTGAAATTTCATTCATAACATGTCCCTGCTCATGTGACAGAGTCACATGAGGGGACATGTTTTTAACATTGCTTAACTTTTTAATTTTTGACTTTATGAATTGTCATCTCCCTGAGGCAGCTCTGTGCCTCAGGGAGCTTTCATCGCGTGTATCTGCGCGCATTTGCAGACTTCCGCGCTCGCCATCCTCCCACCCCCACTCCGACAGCACTGAGCACTGCAGCACGCGTTTCACGCTGGCTTGCCATTAATTGGCCAGTCAGCGTGAAATCGATGTCAGGGCCCGATCGCGGGCGGCGGTCAGCTTCGTGATTGTTCCCAGCCGGCCCGGCGCGCCAGCCCAACAAGGTGAAAATCCTGGCCCATGAGATAACACTGCGGTCCTTCAATGAAGACTGGTGCACTTTAGTTGCCATCCCTTTATGCGAGATCTATTCCTACCCTGGATAAGGAGAGAAGCAGGCCAAACAATTCTCCATGTGAGGTCTCACAAATGCTGCAGTCAACTGTACACACACCTCTTTAATCCTACAATCAATCCCTCTTGCGGTCAAGGGTAACTTGCCCATTGCCTCCTTACTTGCAGCTTTCACCTGCATGTGAGCTCAAGATTATATTTGAACAAGGACAGCATCCATATACAAGACAAAATGAGGATCGGACTAGACAAAGTGGAGAAAGACTGAATCATTAGAAGAGTACAAGAGTACACAGATTGGTGCAGCTCAATCACATGTGTCATAAAGAAAGATGGATCATTGCAAGAATGCCTCAATACACAATGTATAATTGCAGCTTTGACACTTTGCCCTTACAAGATACCCATGCTAGAAGAGTTAAATCTGTGATTTACAGGCTCAAAGTTCTTCTTGAAGCTTGTTGTCAAGCATAGTTACTGGTCAGTACATCTCATGGAGAAGCTCCAAGAGCTTACTACATTTCGTGCCCCATTCGGACAACACTATATTCAAAGACTTCCCTTTGGGCTATCTATGAGCCAGGATCTCTTTAAAGCTCACATGGATCTCATTATATGCTCTGTACCAGGATGCATCTTGGATTGCAGATGACACAGCTGTTGTGGGAAGAAAAAAGCAAGAATATGATCACAGTCTGCGTTTATTGATGCAAGCAGCATTTAATGAAGGGTTTGTGTTCAACAGTCTGAAATGTGACATCAGGGGTAGGATTTTGCCCTTGGTAGGGGTGCTCGGCGGGGGTGGGTGGAGGGGATCGGGAAGCCAGCCACTGCCCTCGATCAGCTCCACGCCGTGATTTTACATGGGTGGGCCAATTAAGGTCCGATCAGCGTGGAGCATGAGTGGCAGCATTGAGCGCTGCCTGTGCAGGCAGGGGCAGGAGGGTGAGCAGGTCTAATGTGTAATTCATGCATGCGCAAGAAAGAGCACTTCAATCTCCCTGAAGCACAGAGCTGCCTCAGAGAGATGAAGCGCAGTTTAAAAAAAAATAAAGGAAATAAAAATGTCATAAAACATGTCCCTGCCCATGTGACTCTGTCACATGAGCAGGGACATATTTCTAATTCAAGTGGTAAATTTTTATTTTATTTGTATTTGATTTTGGAAACCTCACCCCACCCGTGGATGAGGTTTCCTAAAAATGTAAAGGCTGCTGGGCCTGTTCTCCTGCCCGTCAACCGTTAGGTTGAACAGGCAGTGAAAAATTCAGTGCAATTGTTAACTTAATGGCCTTAGTAGGCTTTTTAATTGTCAGCGGGTGCGCTTCCGGATCCGGTGTGTGCCCACTGACCTAATTGTCGCAAGAGTGCGCGTTTACGTTGGCACGCTTGGCTGATGTCAACACGCTTTATTTCACGATCCAGCGTGTCGAGCGCACACCCGCACGCCAAGCACAATTTTCTGCCCTAACATGCAGCAGTTCAATTTCTTCAGTTCTATTTATTCCAGTGCTGGCATATGTATGGATCCAAGTGAAATAGAGGATATTACAGTCATGCTAACTTCTCAAGATAAGGACAATCTTGGAAGATGTCTAGGTCTCCTTAATTTCTTGTCTCCATATATTCCCAATTTTGTACCAAAATTTGCATCACTAATGGAATTGTTGAGAAAGGATGTGCCTTTCCTGTGGCACAAAAACCACCATTACCTCTTTGAAGTCCAGAAAAAGGTCATTATCAGGAGCATCAACATTGCAATTTTACTACCTTAGAGACACAACTCCTGAGGTGCCTCACAGAAAGGCCTGGGAGCATGCATACTACAAAAAGGCAAACCCATTGCATTTGCTTCAAAATCTCTGTCTGTAACACAATCTAACTTTTCCAACAACAAATGGGAAACATTAGATTTAGAGTTTGGAATCATGTGTTTATTACCTATCTACTTGGCAAAAGACTTGTGATAGAGACCGGCCACAAGCCACTGGAGATGATTTGGTGAAAACCATTGACCAGAGCACAACCAAGATTGCAGCACCTCGCGATAAAGATTTAGAGTTATGACTGTGAGATTACGTACGAGCCAAGTAACTTGATGTTCACATTGGGTACGCTTAACAGATTGCCTAACCCAGCAGAAGATATCTCCTTGAATCTACAAGTTGACTTCATTGACATTGAACTTGAAGATGTTCTCCAAATGTAGATGAACCAAGCAAGGTCTACACATTACAATGTTACATCTGAGATCAACACCTTTAAGTGCAACTATTCCACTACCGGCAGAGCTCATGTTTGGCAGACCAGTGAGTACCAATTTACCTACTCTTTTCCATTCTACTCTCTCAGAAACTAAAGAGCAACTTTTAAAGCTAGAAGAGAAGACAAACAACATGTAAGGTGCAAGTACAGAACTGACACGTTTTCAGTTGGGACAAGTTTGCATCCAGGATCTCACAGAAGGTATGTGGCAACCAGCTGAGGATACAAGGATTTGTTCAGAACCAAGGTCCTAGGAAGTCATTATACACAAAGGCACAACAGTGAGGCATACCTGAGGACAAATCAGATCCATTCCATCTCCTCAACCACCGCACAGTCCTATTGCATCTAGGACAAGATCCTAAATGCAACCAGGAACAACATCCAGGAATGACAACCTCATAGATCACTGTGAGCAACTGAAAAAGGTTACCATGAGAAGATCTGGGTGTACCAGCAGATTACCTTTACTCTATAGAGACTCATAGATTCATCAGTTCTATGCACTTATGTAATGGTAACTAAACATGAATATGTATTGTAATCGTTATACCTCTTTGGAAGGGGAGGAAAATATCTTTATAAAGAAAGGGGGTTGTTGTAATACGCCATTAATAGATATCAGCATGTCATCACTAGAAGGGAAATATGTCATGTGATCAGTCTTAGTTTTGCTTTTGTTCTGAGCAGAGCACACACACAGTTCTGATTCTATCAAGCTTTATACCTATTTATAACTGTTCTCATGTGCCTAGTGTTAATAAATAAACCAACAACTTGTTTACCAAATCCCTTATGAGTGATTGATGCATTGTGTCTTGTACTGTAAATAAGCCCAAGGTATTATGCCATTATAGTAACATGACATGACCCAGGGCTCTTCACCTCCAGACCTTGAGAAGGGAGGGTTCAGGAGGGGAAAGACCCTGGGTCAAAGGCACCATCGTTGACAACATAGTGGGACTGGACTGGGGGAGGACTTTAGGACTCACAGAAGGTGTCAGGAGGGAATGGCCTTCAGTGGGAAGGTTAAGTAAGGGGTGCATGAGGAGACAAGAGACTATGCCTGAGAGAGACATAGAGTGTGGATTTGGGAATTTGGTTCACATAGGAATTTCTGGTAAGTTTCTCTAAAGTTTAAATATAGATTAAGAGTCAGATTCTTACATAATACTAACAACCTTCAAGTGAGTTAATAGCCTTGTTAAACAGGGGGCAGGATGGTAGTGGCAGTTATCTTTCAACCAGCTGAAAGGAGTTGGTTCGATTGCCGTTAATTACTGTAGCAGGAAACTAAACTAGGTAGTGATTCATCAAAAGCTCCTTATAGGAGATAGATTCCTCAAACTGCACAGAATATAAGGGGTGCATGCAGAGACAGGAGACCATGTCTGAGGGAGTCGTAGACAGAGTGTGGAGTTGGAAATTTAGTTCACATGGGAATTTGGTGCACAGGGCAAAAGAGGTGTTTCATTTGATACCTTTTTTATCGGTCTCCAGTAGTTGCTGAGTTTTTCTTTCCTTCTCTGTAAGATAGGAAAGTGTAAGGTTCTATTATCTTAGAAAAATAGAAAAACATAAACGTTTTACATAACCCTTAAGAACCTGACTTACACGAACAAGAGAAGGAGCTGATTGGTGAGTAAGTCTACTTTACTTTCTAGTCTCCGGTTTACAGTAAATAGTCAAAATAAGCTCTGGGTATGGCAGGGCAGCTCGGTCACCTGGAATGCCCATCCTGTGGCATGTGGGGAGTCGTGGATGCTTCCCTTGGCCGAGACGAACACATGTACATGAGATGTCTCCAGCTGCAGAAACTTGACCTCGGGGTTTTGGGACTTGAGTGGTGGCCGGAATCACTGTAGCACACCACAACACTGACAACTACGTGGATAACACATTTAAGGAGGTAGTTGCACCACAGGTTAGGAGTGTGCAGGCAGAGAGGGAATGGGTGACCACCAGAAAGTTTAGGAGGACCAGGCAGGTAGTGCAGAAGTTCTGAGTCTATCCAGCTCACAAATCAGTTTTCCATTCTGGACACTGGTAAGGATGATAGTTCCTCAGGGGAGTGCAGCAAGAGCCAAGTTCAGGGCACTACGGGTGGCTCATCTGCATGGGCGGGAAGGAAGAAGAGTGGAGGAGGAATAATGGTAGGGGATTTGGTAATTAGGGGAACAAACTAATGTTTCTGCAGCTGTAGATGTGACTCCAGGATGGTATGTTGTCTCCCTGGTATCAGGGTCAAGGATATCACAGAGTGTCTGCAGGACATTCTTGGGGGAGGAGTGTGAATAGCCAGAGGTCATGGTTCACATTTCTACCAACAACATAGGTAGAAAGGGGGATGAGGTCCTGAAAGCAGATTTTAGGGAGCTAGGAAAGATATTAAAGACAGGATCTCAGAGGTAGTAATCTCCAGATTACTACCAATGCCTTGTGCTGGTGAGCATAGTAATAGGAGATTAGAGCTGATGAATAAATGCTGGAGAGATGGTGCAAGAGGAAGAGATTCAGATTGCTGGGGCATTGGGGCTTGTTCTGGGGGAGGTGGGACCAGTGCAAGATGGTTTGCACCTCAACGGGGTTGGGACCAATATCCTTGCTGGGAAGTTCACTAATGCTGCTGGGGAGGGTTTAAGCTAATTTGGCAGGGGGTGGAAACCTGAGGGTAGGTTCAGGTTGGGCAAAAACAAAAATGGTAATAGAAGGTAGAAAATCAGTGAGTAAGTCTGGAAGAGAGAGGAAACAAAAGATTAAAAAAAATTTTTTAAAGTTTGGCAGTGCTCAAGGGTATATACTTCAATGTAAGGAGTATAGCAAATAAAGCTGAGGGCACAAATAGAAATGAGGCAGTATGATATAGCTATAACAGAAACATGGCTTAAAGAGGGACAGGAACAGCACCTCAACATTTCTGGTTATAGGGTTTTCAGATAAGGTGGAGAGGGGGAGAAAAAGGGAGAGAGTGGTGGCAGTTGTGATTAGAGAAGCAATTACAGCTGTGAGGAGGGATGATATGTTCGAAGGATCATCAGTTGAGGCCATATGGATTGATTTTAAGAACAAAAAAGGAATAGTCACACTGCTGGGGGTGCACTAAAGACCCCTAAACAGTCAAAAGCAGATAGGAGAGCAAATATGTAGGAAAATCTCTGTGAAGCGCATAAACAATAGGGCAGTAATAATAGGGATTTTAATTACCCCAATATTAACTGGGATAATTTTAGTGTGAAAGGAATGGATAGAACAGAACTCTTAAGGTGCATTCAGGAGAACCTTTTTGGCCAGTCTGTAGCAAGTCCAACAAGAGTGCACAGTTCTGGACTTAGTTTTAGGTAATGAAGCTGGGCAGGTGGAAGGAGTGACAGTGAGAGCGCATTTTGGTGGTAGTAATCATAATTCGGTTAGTTTTAACATAATTATGGAAAAGGACAAAGATAAAACAGGATTTAAAGTTCTAAACTGGGCAAGGCCAATTTTACTAAGCTGAGGAGTGATTTAGCAAAAAGAAACAGCTACTTGAAGGTAAATCAGTGTCAGAGCAGTGGAAGGCATTCGAAGGGGGGGATCGAGGGGTTCAAATGTGTTCCTACAAAGAAAAAGATTGGAATGGTCAAATCTAGTCAAGGAGATTACAGTGTAAGGTAAGGCAGAAAAGGAAAGCTTATGTTAGACACTGAGAACTCAATACTCAGAAAGCCAAGAGGAGTATAGAACGTAGAGGGGTGAAATCAAAAAGGAAATTATACAAGCAAAAAGAGAGCATGGAAGAATATTGGCAAGCCAATCAAGGAGAATGCAAAGCTGTTTTACCAATGTATTAAGAGTAAGGGGATAACTAAGGTAAGAGTAGGGCCCGTAAAAGACAAAAAGGCAACCTATGGGCTGAATTTTACCCCGTCGGAGGGGGAAGTTAATGGGCGGGCGCATACAGATGCGCTTCCAATCAGCACCCCCTAACGGAGGCGCGGCGCCATTTTACGTGGGCAGGCCAATTAAAGCTATGCGCTTCCTGTGTGGGCGGGGGAAATGCCTAAAATCGAGAGTGCGCTCTTTCGCGCATGCGCACAAAAGGGCGCACTCATCTCCCTGAGGCTAAGTGCTGCCTCAGGGAGATCGCCTCTACTTTCCAAAATTTTTAAAATAGAACAAAAAAAATCCCTTACATGTCCCCTCATGTGACAATGTCACATGAGTTGGGACATGTTCATAACTTCCAAAACAACTTTATTAAAAATTTTAAAACTCTACATGAAACCTCATCCCGCCTGTGGGTGAGGTTTCATGTTTTTTCAAATTCCCGCCAGGGTTCATGGCCTGCCCACTAGCCTTAAGGTTGGACGGGCAGGTTCACTAATTACTTTAATTGATCTGTCAATAGCCTCAATTGGCCATTGACAGGTCAGCGGGCACGCAGCTGATTTTGCTGTGCCCCCGCCTTCCTGAAAATTTAAATGGGGTGGGGTGACGTCGGGAGTTCCGCCCAACGTCATCCCGCGTCATTTTACGCGTCGGTGAGTGGACCCCACCCCCGCTCGCTGATGGTAAAATCCTGCCCTATGTGTGGAGGCAGAGGATGTGGGCATGGTTCTTAATGAATACTTTGCATCTGTCTTCACAAAGGAGGGGAACAGTACAGACATTGTAGTTAAGGTAGAGGAGTGTGATGTATTGAATGTGATAAACATAGGGAGAGAGGAAGCTTTAAGGGGATTAGCATCCTTGAAAATGGATAAATCACCAGGGCCTAATGAACTGTGCTGGAGGAAGTTAGAAAGGGTCTGGATACAGGTGAAGTGCTGGAGGATTGGAGGTCTGCTAACATTGTTCCTTTGTTTAAAAAGGGAGCGAGGGATAGACCGAATAATTACAGGCCAATCAGTCTGACCTCAGTAGTGGGCAAATTATTGGAATCAATTCTGAGGGACAGGACAAACTATCACTCGAAAGGCATAGATTAATCGGGGACAGTCAGCATGGATTTGTTAAGGGAAGGTCATGTCTGTCTAATTTAAATTTTTTGAGGTAGTAATAAGGAGGATTAATGACGGTATTGCAGTTGATGTGGTTTACATGGATTTTAGCAAGGCTTTTGACATTGTCCCACATGGCAGACTGGTTAAAAAATAAAAGCCCATGCGATACAGGGGAATGTAGCAAGCTGGATACAAAATTGGCTCATGGGTGGAATTTTATGGCCCCTCCTATCTGCGGGATTTTCTGTTCCCGCCAAAGTCAATGCTGTAGATTGCAGGAAAATGTTAATGGACTGGTCAAGTGAGCAGAATAGTGGCAAATGGAATTCAACCCAGAGAAGTTTGAGGTGATGTATTTGGGAACGTTAAGCAAGTCAAAGCATTATAAAATAAATGGGAGGATATTGAGAGGTGTAGAGGAAGTGCGAGACTTTGGAGTGAATGCCCACAGATCTCTAAAGGTAGCAGGACAGACTGAAAAGGTGGTTAAGAAGGCATATAGAATTTTTTCCTTTATTAGCCGAGGCATAGAACATAAGAGCAATGAGGTTATGTTGCAACTATATAAAGCACTATGTAGGCCACAACTTGAGTACTGTGCAGTTCTGGTCACTTCATTACAGAAAGGATGTAATTGCATTAGTGAGGCCACAAAGGAGATTTACAAGGATGTTGCCAGGACTGGAGAATTGCAGCTATGAGGAAAAATTGGATATGCTGGGGATGTTCTCCTTGGACAGAGGAGGCTGAGGGGAATTTTGATTGAAATGTATAAAATTGTGAGGGGCCTGGATAGAGTGGGTATGAAGGGCCTATTTACTTTAGCAGAGGGGTCAGTGACTACGGGGCATAGATTTAAAGTGATTGGTAGAAAGGTTAGAGGAGAGGTGAGGAAAAGGTTTCTCATCCAGAGGGTTGTGGGCATCTGGAACTCACTGCTTGAAAGGGTAGTAGAGGCAGAAATCCTCAGCTCATTTGAAAGGTGTCTGGATATGCACCTCAAGTGCCGTAACCTGGAGGGCTATGGACCAAATGCTGGGAAGTGGGATTATGCTAGATGGCTCGTTTTTCAGCCAGCATAGACACAATGAGCCAAGTGGCCTCTTTCTGTGCTATGATTTCTATGATTCTATGATTCTAAGTAAATGTAGAGACACTTACCTTGCGTTCCAGAAATCTCCAGGCTCCAACCAACACGGACTGCAATGGTTCAAGAAGGCAGCTCACCACCACCTCCTCAAGGACAACTAGGGATGGGCAATGAATGCTGGTCTAGCCAACAGCACCCACATCCCATGAATGGGTTAAAAAAAAAAGAAAACAACACACAAGTCCAACAACACCCAAACAGAAATCCACGAGGAAGTAGGCAAGAAAAAGGGGGCCTGGTGCAGCTTATTGGGCCAATGTTTGCTGCTGTTCAGAACAACAGCAATCACTGGCCGAGTAGCCTGTCAATTGGGATGTGTAAGCACCAGACTGGCGGCTTTGGGCACTGATCATCCAGAATGACAAGCTACTTGGCCAATGAGCCCTGGCCCCCATAGAGCACAGGCCCTGATGATTAGCACCGTCTGCAACCACCCCACTCGGACCCTGCCTTCAGCCATTTCCTGATGTCATGTGGAGTGAATCAAATTGGCTCAAGGTTGACATTTGTAATGCTGGGGACCTCAGGAAGAAGTCGAGTTGGATCATCCACTGGGCACCTCGGGCTGAAGATAGGTGCAAATGCTTCAGTCTTGCCTTTTGCGCTGGTATGTTGGACCCGACCTACCCTCCCATCATTGAGATGGGGATATTTCTGGTGCCTCCTCCTTCAGTAATTGTTTAACTGTCTACCACCATTCACGACTGAATGTGGCAGGATTGCAGAGCTTTGATCTGATCCATTGGTTGTGGGGTTGTTTAGCTCTAGCACATGCTGCTTTTGCTTTTTTGCATGCATATAATGCTGTGTTGTAGTTTCATCAGGTTGTCCCCTCATTTTTAGGTTTGTCTGACTTGTTCTCCCATATTCCTTATTGAAGCATGGTTAACACCCTGGTTTGATGGTGTCAAGAAGATATAATAATGTCATTGGAAATTATTTTAAAATAGAGTTTAGTGTTGTGTGTGCATGTGTGTGTATGCGTGTGTGTGTCTTAATTGGATTAAAGCCAGCTGGTCTAGAGGCTTTGATGTATAGAAGAGAAGTAGGTCTGAAATGTTAATCAGGTAAACATGGGGGCAATTTGCATTTTTTCTTTAAACAAACTAGTGTAGCTTGGATTCAACGAGCGGGAGTGAAATGTTACACCTAATCAGGTAAAGCTCAGAAACAACGTTTGTTTATTTTTCCCAAGGATTACTAATAATTGAGGTATTATGAAAGGGTCTTATTATTAGAAAGGGTAAAGTTCAAAAGACATAATGATGCAATGAACATTTGCATTCAAAGAGGAAAATATGTATAAAGGAAGAGAAGGCTGTTGGTAAAAAGGAGGCGGATTTTAAGATCTAAAGCCTCCAGCCTGTAAGCCTCAAGCTGCTATCTGCAAGGATCCAGAGCTGAAAGAAACTCATTTTGAATGCTACTGTCCAGAGTGAGCTTTGCCAGGGGTCTGTTTAAATCTGTATTTTACTGTTGCCTTAATGGAGGTGTAACTAGGAGTCAGATTAATGAGGGGATTTTTGTAGTTATTATAGTAGTAATTTTGTAGGCATATGCATGTGCTTACAATCTTTCTTGTATCAAAAAATGCTTAATTTAGTTTTATAAAAAACCTCTTAAGACTCCGTGGTCTTATTGCTACTGAATTCAAAGCCTGCATCTGGAAATATACAAATTGTAAAAATTGGTTGACAGTTATTTCAAGTTTCCCTCTGAGATTTGAACAGCTCAGTATTTACCATTGGCGGTGACATAATAATGGTAATGGTAGAGTGAATGATTAGCCAGGCCATGATGTTACAGATTGTGGTTGCTTATAATTCTGCTGCTGATGACCTACAGCATTTCATGCATGCCCAGTTTTAAGCTGCTGGTTCTGGTTTGAATCTATCCCATTTAGCACAGTGGTAGTGCCACTCAACATGAACAAAGATACCCTTACACTCTGTAGGCAGGACTTCATCTGCACAACAACTGTCCAGTGGTCACTCCAACCAATACTGTTATGGACAGATGTATCTGCTGAAAGTAGAATGGTGAGGGAAAGGTCAAATAGGCTTCTCCCTCTTGGTGGTCACCACCTGCTGCAGAGCCAGCCTTGCAGACATGTCCTTCAGGACTGGCCAGGCTCTGCAAAGCTAGTAGAACACTTCAGATATCCCTCCTGTAGCATCCATGGAAAAGATCAGTTCCACCTGTTCTTCACCAAGACCAGAGTCGTTGTGATCTCCTACAAATCTTTTCAAATAATTTGGTTGTTGCCGGAATATCTCTTTTTACGTTTTGGCATAACTTTAGTGAGATTGTCTATTTCTGACTAGGATGCATGAGGCATTAGAGCATGTTTTCGTTGAACTAACAATTAACTACTCCAAATATCATTTGCTCACAGTCTTCTTGCCACTATTCTGTGCTGTTCTTCTCTTGCTTATATCGGGTTAATTGATAAGGGCATAGGACATACTATGGGATTTTACGGCCCTGCCTGCCATCGGGATCATCTGGTCCTGCTGAAAGTCAATAGACTTTTGGTGGGCTGCTAAATCTCCCACAGTGGGTCCCACCATGAAGGGGCCGGAAAATCTTGACCATAGTTTTAAACCAATTCTTAGCTTTAATAAGACCACTATGTCTTTTGAATGCAGGTTGGGTAGCTAAATCTGTAACCATATCAAGGATTGTAACATTGCACTGCAAAAACTTTGTAGATTTTCTCTATAACTATCACTAACTGTTTATATCACTCAGCAAATAAAAAAATCTAGCCTCTGCATTCATAGTATGCACCATTTTCGAAAATGCACTGATTTGTTTTTTTTGCAAGCAGTGTTGTTCAACCAGAAAATTATGGAAAGTTCATCTATTAAATCATTCAATAATGAAATTGGAGCCACAGAGGGCCAGAACTTACTCTACCCTACCCAATGTTCATGGAAATTCACTAAGCTTAATGTTTAGTATTGCAGCCATCGATTTAGACATTTGCCGTCATTTAAACACCTGGAGGGGGGTATTTTCCAGTTGCTGGGTAGAGAGGCACTGAGGATGGATTTGAATTGCTTTCAGAGGAAAAATAATCTACCAGCATTTTCCTTAAATTTTCTTGGCAACAAGTAAACACATAACAACCAGAAAGCTTCATATTTATTCATTCATTCAGTCACCTCACCTATTGGAAATACAGCACCTGACTCATGCAAATAATGGGCCAGAACTTCCGAGGAATGGCAATCACAGTTAGATTGGCACTCCGCTCCTTTTTACTTACCTTAGTCAGGAGCTGCACATTTCTCGCCTGGCCTTCCAACTCGGGCCTGGTGAGAAATATAGAGCGCAACAGGTTCCCAAGGCCTTCAGTGCACAGTAGCAACGTCAATGGAAAATGAAGCCATGCCCCCTTTTTACAGCACTAGCTTCTGTAAAACGGTAAGTTTTAAGGTCCCAGCCATTTGAGAAGCCAAGGATAAGGTGTGTAAAATAAGTGGGTAAGATGGGGCAGGGGGGCGTGGTAGGATCAAAGTGGGAGGTAGGATGGGGGGAAGGATGGGAGGGGGACAAGGATGGTAGAGGGGTAGGATGGGGTGCTAAGGGAGGGGGTAGGCTGGGTTGAGGGGTCAGGTGGTCAGTCAGGGGATATGATGGATATTGGGGGTCGGGCAGTCAATTGGGCAGGTTGGGGGTAGTCGGGAGGGGTTCGGGAGGATAGCCTGATGGTGGGGGGTAGTCGGTAGCAGGGGGTTTGGAGGTTAGTTGGGTGGTGCGGGGGATAGTTGAGGAGTCCAGCGGGGAATCAGGGGGTTCAGCCATAATTACCCAGGAGTTAGAAGTGGTTCTAATTCTTCTAACTTTTCTGGGTAACAATTCTGGTAAGAGAGTTAGAACCATTCAAAGTCTCTGTTTTAACTCAGGGTATTGAATGATTCCCAGTGCAGGGTAATTGCCCGTTGGAAGTTTGAACTTCCTGGGCAATTCCCGTGCAGTCCTCACATGGGGACTTCCAGAGCGGGAGGGGGCCCCCAGCGCTTCTTCTGGGGTACCTCCTGGGTACAACCCGCCTGGAGATCAGAACTCCAGGGTCAGTATTCTTTTTTCACTCTGTGCTTCTGGCAAACAGAGGAAAACAGTGAGGCTTATAGGAGAAAACAAGGAATTCTATATACGTCACCGTTTCTGTTGCTATAGTTCAGCAAATTGCAACAAGATACATTTCAGGCAAAAAAAAGCTATATCACAAAAATAACTCATGCACCAGATACCAGTACTTTGTCCATGAGGAAAAAAAAATGTAATTGAGCTAAAGGATAACCATTTATTCTAATTTTTGCAAAAGGTACCAATACTGCCAGTGGCTGCACCGATCCTGGTTGGTGAAATATTTCACATTATTTACAAAATTGTGATCAAGAGAATGTTATATATCAGTCTCAGATGAATCAGTGTGTGTATTGAAACAACACACATAAGCAAGATTCTTGTTCATGTTACTAGATGAATAATCCAGAGGCCCAGACTGATAGACCAGAGAATGTAGGTTCAAATCCCACCAAAACCACCTGAAAATTTGGATTTGGTTTCCAAAAGAATCTGGAAATAAATAAACTGATATCAATAAAAGCTGTTGGACTGTCATAAAAACCCACAGGCTCAATTTTTTCAGTTCTAATCCCTTGAAACATTAGTTCCGTTTCTCTCTCCACAGATGCTGCCAGACCTGCTGAGTATTTCCAGCATTTCCCATTTTTGTTTCAGATTTCCAGCATCCACATTGTTTTGCTTTTGGTTCACTAATGTCATTCAGGGAATGAAACCTAGGGCAGAATTTTGCCCTTGGTGTGCAGGGACCAGTGGGAGTGGTTGGGAAGCCGGCTGCCGCCTGTGATGGGCAGCGCGTCATGATTTTACACAGGCAGGCTAATTAAGGCCCACCCAGCATGATATGCGAACAGCAGCGCTGAGCGCTGCCTGTGCAGGTGGCCGGGGTTGGGGGGGGGGGAGTGTGAGCAGGCCTAGTGCAAACTTTGCACATGCGCTTGCGTGCGAGAGAGAGCGCAGAATAATCTCTGAGGCACAGAGTTGCCTCAGGGGATGAAGAATTGAAAAAAAAAGAGCAGAAAAATGTCATGAAACATGTCCCTGCTCATGTTAATTAAGCATTAAGCTTAATTAAGCTTAATTAAGAAATAAAGTTTTTATTTTATTTGTATTTGCTTTTGGAAACCTCGGCCAGAATTTTACCTTCGGCATGCGGGCATGCGCCTGACACACCGGAACGTAATGGGACGCACGATGACGTCGGCGTGCGTCCTGACATCGCACGCAACCTCGCGATATTTCGCTAGGTGGGCGCATGATGAAAAGGTAAGCACGCCTGCCATTAATTAACGGGCCAGTTAAGGCCCTTGAAGCACCAATTGAAATCGATTTTGCACAGCCCGTGCGATTTTCAGGGCGTCGCATGGGCACAATGGGCAAGCAGGTAGGCCACATTTTCAAAAATCTCATCCACGGGCTGGATAAGAGGGCTCGCTAATGTGAGTTGTTTGTATTTGAGATTATAACTTACTGCTACTTGCTTGTGTGAACAGGGCAACTTCATTTTGCTTCAGAGCTGCTTTGTTAGAAATAACAGGCTTCAGTTCAAGACTCTGAAGGAGTTATACCACTTGGAGCCTTCCAGGTATCAGCAAGCCTTCCCTTACCCTGGTAGTGGGGATTGTGGTATCCGCTGGAGGTGCCTCCTCTGAGGAGGAAGAGAGGGCTAGAAGTGGAAGGGGGAGGAGGCCAGGTGTCCCTATTCAGCCTCCAGGGGAGCGATCTGCGGGAGGACAGGCACAGGCACAAGGGGCGCAGGGGCAACAGGAAGTGCAAGGCGGAAGAGGCCACAGAAGATGCCACTATCCTGCTGCCAGGATTTACAGGCGGTGAAGCAACTACCTCAATATGTCTGAGGTCCAATTCCGAAGGAGGCTCTGCCTCTCGAGGAAGACAGTGACCTACATCTGTCAGATGATCGGCCCTGAGATCAGCTCTGACTGTGTGGGTGGACACCCCATGCCAGTGGCGCTGAAGGTTACAGTGGCCCTCAATTGTTATGACTCCGGCTCTTTCCAGGAGTCGGTGGGTGATCTTTGTGGAGTCTCCCAATCAGCTGTCCACAGTTGTGTCAGGCTGGTGACAGACGCTCTGTTCAGGCGTGCATTGGCTTTCATTCACTACCATACGGACGAGGTCAGCCAGGCTGAGCGAGCCAGAGGCTTTACAGTGATTGCTGGGTTCCCCGCATCCAGGGTGCAATCGACTGCACACATGTGGCCATCAAGGTGCCAGTGGGTGAGCTGGGTGCCTTCGTCAACAGGAAGGGATTCCACTTCATCAATGTGCAGTTGGTGTGTGACCATAGGATGCAGATTCTGCAAGTCTGTGCAAAGTACCCAGGTAGCTCCCATGGCACTTACATCCTGAGACACTCCCAGGTGCCAAAGCTCTTCAAAGCTTCAGCCCGGCTGGATAGATGGCTGCTGGGCAACAAGGGTTATCCACTCAAAAGGTGGCTCATGACACCTCTCCACCATCCAAGAACAGAGGCCGAGCAGCGGTGCAATAGGAGCCACGCCTCCACAAGGGCAGTGGTAGAGAGAGCTATAGGTCTTCTCAAGAATCACTTCCGATGCCTGGACCATTCAGGGAGCGCCCTGCAATACCCCCCAGATCGTGTGTCATTGATAATGGTTGCATGCTGCGCTCTCCACAATCTGGCGCTGGAAAGGGGGGACACAGTGGAGGAAGATGATGTTGATGCAGCTGCTCTGGCAACAGACGGTGAACTCACTAGTGAGTCCGAGAATGAGCACGATCAGGAGGGGATAGATGCTGCCCTGGGTAACCTCCAGGGAGGCAGGAATACCCAGGAGGCTTTAATCCAATGCTCCTTCAGCTAGCCTACCAAAGCTGAACCACCACCACCTGCCAGGGCTGCAGGCACCATGCTCGATACCTGACAGGAACATTTGCTTGGTGAACAACTTGCACTATGTGCCATTTCAATAAAGTTCAATGACAAACGAGTCACTCATAACATCATGCGTTCCCCTGCACCTGCAGAACTAATGAAGCACCAAGAGGCTTGTTGAACAGAAACACATTTAATACTGTGGTGCCTGGCATACATAATACAAATTAAATTGAAAGGTGTTATCCATCACACAAAATAATAGTTAACTTAAAACTGGGGGGAAAAAAATGTCACCAGTGATAAGCCCGTGTTGTGCTTAAGGTGCTTTAAGTTATTGCTTATGGGTGCCAAGTCTATGTGCTCCCCCCTCACTGGACTGGCATTGGAGACAGCCTGCTCACTCTGCTGTCCTGTTGGCCTTGATGACCTTGGCGGGCATCCTCTGGCTCGTGGAGCCTGTGCTGGCCCCATCTGGGAGGGAGTGGCCAGTGCCACAGCTGGCATCTCCCCAGTCGCCACACCTTCATCGGATGCCATGGTCACTGGCAGAGGGGCGGAGGAGCTGCTGCCGTCATCTGGAGCGCCCTGAGAGGAGCCCCCAGAGACAACAAGCAGCTTATGCGCCAATGTGAGGTTGCTTTGGACCTCCCTGCTCACCATTGATGGATGGGCACCTAGCTGGGTTACTGGGTGCCCAATCCATCTCCCACAGTGACCAGCTGAGGTCATTGCTGGTGTGAGGGCTTGCACGTCCGAGTACATCCCCAGGAAGCCCTGATTCAGCTCCTGGAGGAGCCTCTCCATGAGAGTCGCCACTCTCTCCATGGAGGAGGCAGTGCGCTTGGCCATGAGAGTCCTTGCATTGGTGATGCTCCGCAAGGACTCCTCCACAACGGAGACCATGGCATGCATTCCCTCATGTATCTCCGCCAGATCCTCCCGCACACCCTGCTGGACTTCCAGCATCTGCTGCCTTAGGGACAACTCCAGAGGCACATCATCAGCCACCGACTGATGCGTTCGGACCTGCAAGCCCTCACACCGGCAATGACCTCAGGTGGTCACTGTCAGTGTGGGAGATGGTTTGGGCATGCAGTATCTCATCATCAGCCACCGACTGAGCATGTTCCTGGTGCCCAGAAGTCCTCTGACTGCCAGCGCCCTAGGCACTCTCTGCCTCTGCCTGCACCTCAAGAGAGTATGAAGTGCCCTCACCACTGTGCACCGAGATACTAGCCACCGATCTAATGCCCACCGAGGTGCTGGTATCTGCGCTGGTGCCTGCTTGGCTGAGAGGGCGTGACACAGGTGCGTTTCCATGGTTGCTGTCCTCTGGGGTCAGTGTTGGGCCTTCAGGCTCCTGACCCTGATGGACTGCTGGTGAGCCTGAAAGGAAGATCAAGGACATGTCATTAGTTGAAGTCGTTACACTGTTACTGTGTATGCCTGGCACCCGGATCAGGGTGCCCTCGCTTTCCATTATCAATGCGGATTCCATTTTCAAGGCTCACATCAATAAAGAGACTACAGTGGAATGGCTGCTATTATAGACATTCTGACCTCAGTGCACGGCACTCCTACCTCCCAGTGGCACCCCAACCTCACCGCAGCCAGTTGACCTAGGCGCATGGTGCCTCTCCAGCTCCAGGGCCTCCTGCTCATATCTAGTTAGGATTAGAAGGTGGGGCAGTCTGCTACCTCTTGGCATTGTATGGGATGCCTTCTCCTGAACAGAGGAGCATTGATTAGTCCACCCTGTACCTGCAGCGCCATTGCAACCTGGCCAATCCCACCTGAGGAACACCTCGCAGGGTTCAGCCGATTCATGACCCTGGGGCCGCAAGACACTCATTCCAAGCAGACAGGGCTCACCCCCTTGGACAGATCCTGCCTCAGTGACATTTACCACTCACACGCTAAGAACTCTAAGGTCCAAAGGAGGGGTGGGGGGCAACTCCTAACTGCTGTGCTAAATGACCCATGCCAACACGGTACTCACCCTTCCCGATTGCAGGAGATCATTGAACCGCTTACAGCATTGCACCCAGGTGCGCCTCACCACATCATGGGAGCTCACCCTGAATGCCACTTCCTCCCAGGCATTTTTGGTGTGGTTGGGGGAGCCTCTTCCTCCCGTCCCTGGGGACAAGGATCTCTCTCCGTGCCGTCACCTCCTCCAGGAGGGCAGCGAGACATTCATCAGAAAAGCGAGGGGCCAACTGTCCTGCCGACCTGCCCTCCCACCTGCCGTGTTCACCAGTAATGAGCTCCATGGTGAGGTGCATGTACTTCATTGGCAGCCTTCGCATGGCTGCCGCGGCTCCTTTTGAATTGGCCGCCGGGTCGCCATTAGACCCGGCGGATATTGAGCTCCCGCCCCCGCCTGCCCCTTCTCCCTGTTGCTGCTATCGTGTCTTCTGCTGGGCGGGCCTTAATTGGCCCGCCCACGTAAAATTGCGGTGCAGAGCCAATCATGGGTGACGGCCAGCTTCCCGACCTCCCTCGCCCACTCTCGTCGAGCCCGCCTGACGAGGGCAAAATTCAGGCCCTCATCCCACCCATGGATAGTGAAAAATTAAAGTCAATTGTTAACTTAATGGCCTTAATAGGCGATTCAATTGTTGGCGGGTGCGCTGCCAGCTCTGGCGCGCGCCCGCCAACCGAACTAATGCGCGACTGCGCATTGACATCGGCATGTTCAGCCAACATCATCGCACGTCATTTCATGCTCAGTGGGCTCGGGCACACGCCCACCTGTCAAAAATTCTGCCCCTACTGTCCTTACCTGATCTGCCCTACAAGTGACTCCAATACTCACACTGACATGAATAACTCTGAAATGCCCTTTGAAGTGGCCTAGCAAGTCATTAAAGAAAGCCCATCACCACCTTCCCAGGACAGCTAATAATAACAAAAAATTGCTTCAACATTCTTTGAAGATATCTAGTTTGTTAGTCTAAAATTACTTGTTCTGTCATATGTTCAACACAATCATGATCAATGTTTGAAATTTATAGTTTGTCCACAACAACTTGTATTTATTTCACTCCTTTAGCATAGCAAAACATCACGAGGTACTTTGCAGGAGTGTTATAAAGCAAAACTTGACACTGAGGCACAAAATTTGAGATTGGTCAAAGAGATTGACTTTAAGAGTCACCTTATATGAAGAAAGAGGTAGAGAGGCTCAAAGGTTTAGAGGGGGAATTCCAGAGTTTAGAGCCTAGGCAACTGAAGGCACAGCCATCAGTGGTGAAGCGATTAATATCAGGGATAAATAAGAGGCCAGATTTAGAGAAGCGCAGGTAGCTCAGAGGGTTGTGCAACTGGAAGAGAGGGGCCAATTAATGTTGGTGAACAGGCACAAGGGTGATGGGTGAATGGGACTTGATGCGATTTTGGATACAGGCAGCAGAGTTTTGGATGAGTGGAGGGTAGAATATGGGAGGATGTCCAGAAGTGCACTAAAATAGTCAAGCCCAGAGGTAACAAAGGAATCGGTGAGGGCTTCAATCGCAGATGAGCTGAGGCAGTGGCAGTGTTGGGCAATGTTATGAAGATGGAAATAGCCGAGCTTAGTCATGGTGCGAATATGTAGTCAGAAGTTCATCTTGGGGTCAAATATGACAAAAAGGCTGATGTCTGTTTCAGCTTCACAGACAATTGCCAGGGGTAGGGTCAGATTCGGTAACTAGGGAACAGAGTTTGGAACAGGGGCTGAAGACAATGGCTTTGGTCTTCCCAATAACTAATTGGAGGAAATTTCTGTTCCTCCAACGCTGGATGTCGGACAAGCAGTCTGAGAATTTAGAGGCCATGGGGGTAGGGGGCCTTGAGCGTGGTGTTAGAGCAGGGTGCCATCAGCATAAATGTGGATAGTGATGCTGTGTTTGCCGATGGTGCATGAAAGCAACATACTTTGGAGGTTCAAGCTCTCAAGATATTAAAAGCAGCACCTCAAGTGGATAATTAATGGAATGCTGGGTTCTTGATAAGAGATGAAGGGGTAGGAATGTTTCTTGGCAGTGGTGCAAAATGGGTGATATCGGATTGACAGCCAGTTATACACGGCATCTGATTATTGCAGTTATTGGAACTGAAGATCAGGCGCTGATAAGGAAGGAGAAATTAGAGTACGAGAGAAAGCTAGCTAGAAATATGAAGTCAGATAGTAAGAGTTTCTACAGTTATTTAAAAGAGAAAAGAGTTAACAAAGTGAGCATTGGTCCTACAGAAAGTGAGGCTGGGGAACTAATAATGGAAGGTAAGGGGATGGCAGATGAATTAAACAGGTATTTTGCATTGGTCTTCACTATAGAGGATACAAGTAACATCCCAGAAATAGCTGTAAATCAGAAAATGGGAGGGAGAAACTCAAGAAAATTACAATCACCAAGGGAGTGGTACTGAGCAAATTGTTGGAGCTACAGGGCTGACAATTCCTCGAGTTCTGATGGACTTCATCCTAGGGTCATAAAAGAAGTGGCTAGTGAGATAGTTGATGTGTTGGTTTTAATTTTCCAAAATTCCCCAGATTCAAGGAAGGTTCCATTGGGTTGGAAAATAGTGACTGTAACTCCTTTATTTAAAAGGGGGAGGAGGCAGAAAGCAGGAAACTACAGGCCAGGTAGCTTAACCTGTCATAGGGAAAATGTTAGAAGCATTATTAAAGATGTTATAGTAGGGCACTTAGAAAAATTCATCAGGTAGAGTCAACATGATTTTGTGAAAGGGAAATCAGAGGGTCTTGAGTCTTTGGAACTCTCTTCCTCAAAAGGCAGTGGAAGCAGAGCCCTTGAATATTTTTATGGCAGAGGTAGATAGATTCTTGATCAGCAAGGGTGGGGGGGGGAGGGTGAAAGGTTATTGAGGGCAGGTGGGAATGTGGAGTTGAGGTTGAAATCAGATCAGCCATGATCTTATTGAAATGGCAGAGCAAGCTTGAAGAGCCAAGTAGCCTACTCCTGCTCTTAATTTGTATGTTTGTATGCATAATAGATGGAAGATCCAATTTTGCACCACTACCGAAGGCAAATTTCTACCCCAAGGAGCAAAAAAAAATCAAGGTACAATGATGAATCTATATAAAACCATGGTAAAACCACAGCTGGATTACTGTCTGCAGTGTTGGTTGCACACTATAGGATATTGAAGAAATAAAAAAGGTACAGTCTATATTCATTAGAACACTGCCTGGTACGAAGAATTGCAAGTGCAACCAAAAACTTGAAAATTGGGCCTGCTTTCATTTGATTACATTGCAATATTTAAACCAGATGGATTTTGATAAACGTGTCCTACAGCAGCAAAGTCCTGATGGCAGCAACAGCCTGGAGTAACAGGTTGTTCACATCAGAACTGAGGGGCTACCGTGCAGGTATATTACTTTAACATGCCAATGACATGACAATGATAACTGAAAGAGGCCATCTAAATGATAAAGGAATGGACAGAGTAGATAAAAGCCAGCTGGGAGTAAATTTAAATTTGGGCAATAATGTAAAATGGGCAGTATCAAATTACTCATCTATTATACACGTCTGATTTTCTGTCCATTGAAGTCATTGGGAAGGAAATTTGGACGGGTTGTCAAATAAATAGCACCCAATTTGCACAATAATCAAAGATTACAATTACCCCCATTATTTCCAGTTGTTGTGGAATCTAAAACAAGGGAACATGTCTATTAAATGTAAGTGGTATAAGACAGAGAGCAACAGAAACCTTTTCATACGGATAGTTGTGAGGCTGTGAATGCCTCAATGGAGTTGGTGATTGAGGCAGAGACCATTTAAGTTTAAGAATAAGTTCGATAGGTGGTTGAAGGAAAGGGGAATTAAAGGGATATGGGAGCAGAGCCGGCACATTGGTTTAGCACCACTGCTCACGTGGAGGATAAATGTCACCATGGACTGGTTGGACCAAATGGTCTGTTTCCGTATTGTAATTCCTATTTCACTTTAGGTACTGATGGATGACAGGAGCCCATCTCTAATACAGGAACGATCCTCCACAAGATTACTGCAGCATAGAGAAATCTATCATTAGAATGTATAGATCCCAGCTCTTCACTTCTCCTGTCAGAATCCCAAAGCTTGAACAGCAGAGGTTTGAAGCAGTTATGGAATTATTATGTTGAAAGGAATTGGTGTACGTTGCAAAATGTTTTGCAATAGGAAAATGGCACAGTGGCCTCAGCAGTCGTCTTTCTGGTTGGTGTGCTGGACTCACTTGTGTGAAATCAATAGACTGTATCCTCATTGCAAAGGGAAGAGACTGTTCGGACCTCTTGACAGCCAGATGAATGTTGAGGGAATATTGCACTGTGACTGATCCATTCTGAGGGTATTAGTATCACTGATTCTTCCAAAGCTTGACAGAGATACAGCTAATTTTTATCTAAATAGGGGAAATTAAGATACAGCTTTAGGCAAATTTGAGAAAATTTCCAGTTATTTACCTTGTGTAATACAATCTGCTACATCTTTCAGTGGTGCAATTGTTCTGTTTAGTAGCTCCTCTTAATTTTAAAATAGTTACTCCATGCAAGATTTGTTGATTATTTTAAATGTCTTTCAAGGCTAAAAACAATTTCAGTTAACTGTTAATTAGCTCACAGCACGGAATCTTTCTATTATTTTCTCATGGTTCCCTTGGAAGTGCTGACTTCTGTTGTGATACTGTACCATGTGTGCCAGTTAGTATTTTATAGAGTTCCCAAATAACCATTCTACATGTTCTGGTTTAGTCAATGTGTGCATGTATTATGTGCCTATTAAACTGTGGAGACATCACAGCTGAGAACTGCCCTGTCTAAGATTTCCTGTCCCTAGCTCACTGAGGCCAAAGGCCTTACAGCCACCAAGATAAAATAATTAAACCGATTTCAGTATTTCAGATTACATAACTCAACTCAGATTAGGAATGGAATCTGATACAATGTAATCTTTATGTTGAGGCATTGAGAAAGTGGAGAATAGAATTTTTAAAATTACCTCTAATGTTTACTGTGGAGCTGAAGAAATGGATCTGAGATTTCTTTGTACAATGAGTCTTTTCCTTCATCATGATGGTTTTTTTTTTAGATTCCATGGAAATGTATTAGATTAGCCACACTTTCATAGTATAACATGAAGATTGCCATTTAAATATTTTCTGCAATCATTGGTCATATATTCCCCATTTTATAGTTGGGTCTTCCCTTAATTAACATACTATGTGGCAGGTGGCTTGGATTGTACCATTTCACGAATATAAATAATTTATCACATCCATCAAAATCTACATGCACATTTTTCAAAAATGACTGTTTACAGCACTGCAGTGATGTAATTGTGCCGACAAGATTTCCATTAAATGTTAGCAGTGTGAAAAATATGAAAACACAAAAAAGCCATTGATTTATTTCTGTGATAATCTATAATAGAAAAATAACATTGCATAATACATTATATCATGAACTTCATCTTAAATTTCGAATAATGGCATGAAGCTTCCTATACATTTGTGCCCAGAGAGATGCGTATTCATAGAGACAAGAGCGCTAATGCTAAGCCAAGGCTGACACCATTTGGTACCTCACTCCCTTGTAATTGGAGAGGCACGGCATGGTGCAGTAGACAGGGTATAAATGACCCTCCACTACCTTTGTAGGTGGGAAATTGGCTTATTTGATTGTTCTACATATGGAAGAAAGTCTGTGGGACCCTTTAATAAGTGGAACTGCTGAAGGAGAAGCCTTTCTTCTTCAATTTGTCCTGTAGGGTGAAGTTACATTTTTGTCTCTAACTGGACTGAACTATCATAGGGAAGAAGCTATCCAAATTGTTGACATTTTCAGCTGTTTAAAAAAATCACATTTGATTGTGAATGTTTGCCTTGCATCAACTAATTTGGAATGTTAGGTAAAACTGGCCCTAACTATAATACCTCAGGGCTCCTCCATCATAGTGGTACAGAATGCTGTACAAATGTTCCATTAATTTATCTTTCAGTGTTCAATTTTGATGATGATTCTTGCTATTTCTATATTTTATTAAATGAAATATAAAAGGCATATTATCAGTAGCTAGTTTAGGAACATAATTATAGTATTTTAGAATTTGAATCTTTAAGGATACCTGTGAATTTTATATACTTTCTTACATCGTTTATTACCTTACTAAAGCCATATAATATTGAATATGAAAGTTCAGTTCAGTGCTGCCTTCTCCCAGAGGAAGCCTATTGCTGATAAATTCATATGTTGCCTGCCACTACAATAAACTCAGAATCAGACTGGTGACTCAAAGAAGTTAAACATCTTACTACCACAAGCAAATGCCAGAAGCAATTTGCCGGAACACTGCAACCAAAATACGAAGCTGCACAGATAAAGGTTTGAGTTAAAAGGGCAGAAAGCACAGGGAAGCTGATAGCACTTGGTTAGCAGAAAGCATACTCTGCTGCACCAAACAAGAGGTTACCTCTCAACTGCAGGGACAACTCAGAGCAATTGCAGAAACATATTTTATAATTATATCTAAAAGATTATCAACTCACCGTTCATTCTGAAAATTCATAATATATACAAAGATCATCCATTTATTATTTCTGTTCCACAAGTTTTTCAAACATACAATGGAATCTCTTTAGTTGAAAAGAGAGTTTTGCAGTTACAAATAGCTGGGTGAAAAAAAATAAGACTACAGGTAGTTGAAGGTATTTGGAAATATAATACATGTTTATTCAGATATGTGATGTGCCTTAAACATTTAATATTAATGAATCATTAAATGCTGCAAGAGAAATACCTCATGGACAAAAAGGTTCCAATTTATTTCAGTCATACATGATGTCATTAACTGGTTAAATGCCATTTACCTCTGTGTATATAGCCATAAATATGTAGAAATTGGGTACATTTTTACTTGGCAACTTGATGTTAGTGTTCATGGTAAAGATTTTTAATCCAGTTTTTAAATAAATCACCTTTGTGTTCAACTTTCTTGTAAAAGAAAATTATATAACATACATGTTTTTTTGTGCTTTGCCAATTACACTTGAAATTGGGACTGTTTGTTTCAACCTCTCTAAAAATGAGACTAGGATGAGAAAACAACCTATTTCCTTATTGGGTCCAAGAGTCAAAGGACTCAGCCATGAGCCGCAGGCTTCAAGAGCATAGAAGATTAAGACATATATTGGATTCATGATGGAGGGCACAAAGTTCATTTTCAAAATAAAACAGAATATTATTCATAATCCTTTTAAAATTCAGATTGCCAGCTGACCTGTGACATGGCAGCAGTGTATTACATTTTCAATGAGGTGCCTGTCTGGAACTGGTAGATGAGGAAACTGCTTCCTGGGTTTTTACTCAGCTACGGTTCTCAGATTCCTGGATGTGAACCTGCATATGGCAATGGAAGTGTGTTTGTGTCTGTGTGTGTTTGTGTCTGTCTGTCTGTATCTGTGCCTGCTTTATTGGATGAGGCAGAAAGCTGTGATGAAAGTTGGTCTGCGTCTTCACATGAAATAAAGTAAAAATTAACAAAGAGCAATCAGTAAAAATGAAGGACATTCGCAGAGCAAGTGAATGAATGTTATAGTACTGCAGGAAACAACTGCCGCAGAGATTTGTCTCTTAAAACCATAAATAAAATTGCATATTTTGACAATTTTGATATTGTGCTGTTTAAGCTAACAGTCTGCATAGTCAGGAAAGCTCTGTGTAGCTTTCCATCTGTCAGGATTATACCAAACCCATATGTATGGATATAAGGTGACTGATTTTCATATATATTAAAAGCTACACTTTCAATATATGAAGTCATGCAAAATGTTGAAGTAGAGGCTTATATCTGAAACTTCTACTTCAGTACAACATTGAGTTTTACACATGAGAAAGGCATTAATATAGAGAAGGGTAGTATCACAAATTAGGCAAACAAAAAGGTTTTTCTGTCAGTAAAATAAAACTGCTAAATACATCTGACCATTTAATTGCTTGCCACCATAATATTTCATCACTTTCCAGGAAAAACATAAACATCAGAAGTAATTGTATGAAGCATTCCTCTTCTATTAATGAATATTCGCTGAAAATAAGCCAAATTTAATGCTATGTACAACTTATAAAGCATAAAATACCACTGTCATTTTCAATCTATCATAAAAGTAAATGTTGCTTTGGTCAGAATTGACAATCTATCTTGAAATACTACAGTCCTTCACAGTAAAAAAATATTTTTTGAATCTAATAATCAATAAGAAAAGTCAAATTTTTAAAATGAATTTCAAATGCGCTGCCTATAGATTTTCTGGTGACACACTATAACAATTTTTACCCAACCTATCTCTAGGAATATCCCTTATTCAAGGATCAAACATTCCATTAATTATTGAAGTAAAATTTATTAAATATTCAGATACAGTAAACCACCATAAAAATGTTCTAACTTCCTAATTAAATGTGTGTTAAGCATGCAGCAGGACAGGAATGTGTACACCTCATGCTGAATGAACAATTTACATTTCTCAGCCAATATAGACATCAGTTGTCCAACTGACAACTAAAGATCAAAAATGCCTTGATGTATTTATTTTACTGTCATGGCAATATCATGACTGAATGATATTCTCTTAGTAGGTTCTAAATAGTCAAATTAAATGTATATAAATATAAACATATTTGTTGGCTTGGTGTTCAGTAAAGCAATTTCTTCACCTAATTATAATTAGAATCCATTGATCAGGTACGACAATTTTAAGTACTAGCACGGTCTTTTTTGTGACTGACATTTCTCTATTAAAGAAAAACAGGAGAATGCCTGTTTTGCCCTATAATTAACGACCCACTAACTGAATCATAGGAATTCAGTGCTTTGAAACATGCAGATTCTAAGGATGTAATTTTGTCTGTGGGTCATTAGTCAGAGATAAAATCCAGACATTCTCTCATTTTTCACTACAAGTAATTTTACTCTTATTCTTTACAAAAATGGATGCACTAAGTGAAATCTTAGTGCTGGGAATTTACTATTTCTTTAGGTTTATTACCCTCTCATTTTCCCTTCTATTTTTGTTCCCTTCGGGTATCTCTGTGCCACACACAGAGATTTCTGGCACTGAGGATACTGAGCCAGTCAATGGAGAATGTGCCCCAGAAAGGTCTGATCAGCATCCTCTGTCAACATTTCTGCTTTACTTGTGGAAGTTGTCTTGGATCTGCTTGGCACCTTCTCGCCACAGCATAGGTGGGATTCCAAATTCAATCTATTCAAATTCAATGCTTAAACAAGCATCCCTCTATTCATTATCTTAGAATTTTCTGACATGGTACAGTTTATACCTGGATGGTTAAAAATGGATTTTAGATAGACTGAACTGGAAGTGCACTGTTTCCACCCAATTTTCTGAGGTCAGCTCATTAACATACATCGAAGTACAGGATCCGATATAAACCAGCCAACTGATGTTGATAGAACTGGCAGAAGTAAGAAATGTAGACTATTGGGATTCTCAAGTATGCTGCGCTACTTCAAGGTCCACTATGGTATTTTTAAATTAATATTGCAGGCAAAATCAGCATGGTACAAAATTAAACAAATTTACAAGTCCATTCAATCCATCTAATGCAAATGTAATAAATATAGGATACCACTCCAGTGACAGTGCATTGCGGGAGTTCTTTCACAAGTAGCAAAGACCCATAAGTCATAAGCACCACAGGCATGAGTAGCTTATGAAGCTCTTCTGAATGAGTGAGAGAACTCCTATGTTACATCAACTGTAGCATAAGAACTGATTATATAGGATTCATTTGATTTGCATTTCTAATGACTAGCAGCACATGAAGCATTCTAGAAGCAACTCAAGTTTCTATTTTCGCTATTGTAATCACCCTTTGAAGATGTGAAAGCATCCCCAGGAGTTGTATGATGAAAGTAACTTCTTGTCAAGCCACAATAGACTGAACGTTGGCCTGTTCGAAATGACAGGCATTGGGTCTTGTAATCACAAAATTATCAAATAGACAACACTCACAGTACAGGAGCCATTCAGCTAGCTGAAGAACATTGATACTTGAGCTTGAGATGATTGGTGTTTGTGACAACTTTGAATAATACAAAAGAGCATGCAGTAAAAGGGTATGACCTGCTGCATAATGGTGCTACCCGCGAATGTGTCTTCAATGAGTTGATTCAATAGTCGCCATGGCCCATCTCAGAGTTTCACATAACATACACAATCCTTAATTGGTCTGTGCTTTGGCAACATGTTTTAATGAAAAATCTGCACATAATTCTTAGTTTGTTGGCTGGTAGAGCCCAATTTAAAAAAGTGGAAGCATGAGATAAAGAAAGACAGAACATCTACAAGCAGGCAATGCAATGAATCACAAAGTGCCAGAGTTGAGCAGAATATAATTGAGTCCAACATCTCTGAGCACTTTCACCATAATTAATGATAATCTGTAACAGAGGAATCTGAGATTCCAGTTCAGAGAACTGTTTAATTAGGCCAAGTAATGAAAGCAGAAGCAGTACAAGAATATGGCCAGTCTCATGATTAATGATTCATGCTACTGAACACAAAAGTGCCGCACGGTTAACTCTAACGGATGCAGCATTTCCTTGGCATTTACAAAACAGTGAAGTACATACATTTTTGTGTTCAAAGACCTAACATGTACAGTATCTAATCTCACTTTTGTAAGTGATAAATACAGTTCTCCAGGGAAGTGTCTTTTTTTCCCTGTTACAATCTCCTTGCTGTGATGCTGAGATAAATATAGAATAACAGCCAATGACAGATTTCAGTATTAGAGACCATCAGTCAACTGTGCCTATTTTTAACTATTTATTAAAAATAACTTGTTGCAATTTCACAGAATTTCCTTTGAGAAAATGATTGTTTTTGTTTTTATATCTCAAAGGCCTAAGGAACCATTCACAGTATAAAATGATACATGTTACATTTATGTAAAGGGGAGGAAATCTTAATCCCAGATTGATTGAAAATTTTTAGAATTATTTTAAAATTCGAATCTTTATAGGAATTAGTCTTTACTTTGTTGAATAAACATCATTTTTTCCCTTCTAACACATCACCTCGTTTTTAGTTTGAAATCATATGCAATGTAGAATCTACATTAAACAATAATAAGACAATTCTTTTTGCCCCTCTTTGGCTTTTAGCTTATCATAATCAAAAATTCAGATTATAAAAGTTAATTAATGCATTTTTGGACTTGGTATCTAAGAGTTTTCTTAGGTAGCTTTATCCAAAAAGATGCATTTGCATGTGTGAGTCGAGCAATTAGTCTTTTAGATTTGAAAATTGACAGTTAGTGCACTGACACATGACTTAATAATATTAATATAATTTGATTGGCTTTAAGAGGGATTCCAGCCTAACTTTACATACATGAGGATAAGACCAATGATTTTAATCGGTTGTTTTCTCAAAACTCTGTTTTTAATGCAACTGAGGTCTACAGCAACAAGCATTGCTAGGATATTGATATAAAACTAAGTCTGGGTTATAGTATTCAGACATTCAAGCTATTTTTGCACGCTTAAAGATGGAAAGGATAGAAAGATTATTGTCTCTGCAAATTAATTCAACCTCCAGCTCTCTCTCTCTTTCTCTTTCTCTCAAATAAATACAGGAAATTACCTATTTATTGGGGATGATCCTCATTTTCTGACATTATTTTGAACTCATAGCGAGCCTCTAATCATGGTCATTCTGGTAAAGTAGATTATAAGGGCAAATTCCATTGGCTAAAAATTGTTGAAGACCCATTTACAGGTGCAGGGGTCACAATTCACTTATGCCCATTCCCATTCAGGCAGGAAGCACACAAACTTTCTGTTGCTTCCTCATTTCCATGATTTCTGTGCGCAGCCCAGCGCGACTTGCACTGCTGGCTAGCTTGTGCGCTCAACAGGGGTGCCTAACAGTGTGCAAGGCTAGCATTTGTTCCAGACAGCCTTCAGCTCTTAAAAGCAGTCTGTTTCTCTTACAGTCAAGCTGCACTGAATCAAAGGAGGCTGCTGCTGGCTGTCACTGCTACAATTGGAGAGAAAGGAAATGGAGAAGTAGAGGAGTTCATGGATGCAGCATAAAGGCCTTAGTCATAGAGGTGATGAGGAAGTAAAATGCCATGCTTAAAGTGCCAGGAAGCCCTCAAGGAACACCCTCCAAAGGGGATAGGAGCAAGTGGCCAAGGAGGTCAACTCTCAGGGCCTGATCCCAAGGACCTGGCAACAACAGCAGAAGAAGTTTAATTAGCTCATATGGGTGGTCAAGATCAGTGAATGCACCTTCACGTGGGACCTGATACACACACCATCAACATTTCATGCTGTTCAATGCACCATACACCCATCAGCAGTTTGAAGCACTTAGCACTCATGCCTAACATTCAGATAAAACACCTCACTCTTATATGCCTTTCAATGATGCCAACCTCGCACCCACTTTTCTCTGCCTGCATTTATCTCCAACTATTCAGATAGGCGGACATATCACTCAAACAAAGTGCAATATAGTCACTGACATTCTGCCCTCCCTCTTAAGAAGAAGATGGCAAGAAATATAATGCAGCAGCAAAGAACGGATGGGGGCAGGCATGGCTTCATCACTGGAGGGAATGGTGTTCCGCATCATGGGGCTGGCTGTGACAAAAACTATAGCAATGAGAGCACTCAGAATGATGGTATGCCTAACACATCATGCCCCTTCTCAGCTGGCACCTCGTCCTCATCCTGCTATGTGTCATGAAATGGAAGCAACAGATGGTGTGACCATGAAACTTTTATTTTACACAATACCCACCTTTCCCCCACCCCATTCCTCCACTTCTGATTTTATGCTTTCAGGTACCCAAGAACTGCACCCTGTCTGGCCACGGCAGTCCCAGGAGAAGAGCTGCACCATATTTCTGAGGAAGAAGCACCATCGCTTGATCCGACACTCACAGCCAGTCACTCAGATGAGACAGCACTAAACTTAGAAGCTAATCTAGAGTTGGGAGGTGCATGTGCTAAGTCACCGAGCACAAGTGAACTGCAGCCAGGCAATGGGGAAAGGATAGTTCAGCTGCCAACTCACCAAAGGTGAAGATTCAAATAAATTCTGCTGCAGGGGACTCAGATGAGGACCTTAATGGGGCTGCATACAGGAGAATGCTGATGAGGATGAACACTCAAATTGTTGGTGCATTGGAAGGCTTGACAGACGGCCACTGGTCACTGTCAAGGAGCATGGAGGAGTCTGTTTCCAACGTGGCACAGGGCATCCTGCAGAACTTGGTACCCATCCGTTCCACATTGGCATTCACCAATATGCTGTGTTGTGCATGGTCGCACACCAACTGTCGTTAAAGTGCTCCTTTACCTCTCCCTATTGACATAGGAGGCTTTCAGAGCCAAGTATGTGCAGTCATTAGAATTCTGCACCACTGGGGAAATGAGAATGGCACAACAAGCCCTGGCGACCCTACAAAATCCTCTTTACTAACATCTGGGGGCTTGTGCCAAAATTGGGAGAGCTGTCCCATAGACCAGTCAAGGAACAGCCGGACTTGGTCATATGCACGGAATCATACCTTATAGATAATGTCCCAGACACCACCACCATCCTCCCTGGATATGATCTATCCCTCAGGCTCAGCAGAGGTGGCAGCACAGTGGTACACAGTCGGGAGGAAGCAGCCCTGAGAGCACTCATCACTAATTCTGGGCCACATGAAGTCTCATGACATCAGGTCAAATAGGGAAAGGAAACCTCCTGCTAGTTACCACCTACCGGAGGAAGTACTGAGGGTGGTAAGGACACAGAATGTACGCTGGGTGAGGGACTTCAATGTACATCACCAAGGGTGGCTCAGTAGCAGCACTATTGACCAAGCTGGCTGAGTCCTAAAGAACATGGCTGCCAGGCTAGGTCGACGGCCATGGTGAGGGAACCAACATGAGGATAAAACATACTTGACCTTATCCTCGCCAACCTGTCTGCTGCAGGTGCATCTGTCCATGACAATATTGGTAGGACTGACCACCATACAGTCCTTGTGGAGACGAAGTACCGTCTTCACAGTAAAATAACCTCCATCGAGCTCTGTGGCATTACCACCATGCTAAATGGGATAGACTTCGAACAGATCTAGCAAAGCAAAATTGGGCATCCGTGAGGCATTGTGGGCCATCAGCTGTTCCTTGGCAAACAGCAGAATTGTATTCAATCACAATCTGTAACCTCATGGCTCGGCATATCCCCCACTCCACATTACCATCAAGCCAGGGGATCAACACTGGTTCAGTGAAGAGTGCAGGAGGGCATTCAAGGAGCAACACCAGGCATACCTAAAGTGAGGTGTCAACCTTGTTACGACTCACTGGCGATAGTGCATTGTAATATCAAGCCCCACTGTTCCCTGAGTCGCGACAAATGTGAAAAAGTTTGATCAAACCACCAGGTTGCCCCAATTCTGCCTAACTATTTAATATAGGTTAATAGAATATGAGCACCAGGTTTGTAAACATAATAAGTAAATAACTTTATTGAACAAACTGTTGTTAATCAATGGCAAAAGAAAGAAATATGAACTGCTAATTTCTAACCTAAACTCTACCCCTTCTTAAATCCCTGTACACACACATACAAGACACATAAGAAACACACAAAAACATGGATTTTAAAGGTGGGATAAAACAGTTCAATAGCACCAATTCTGGAGCACAGGATGGGTTGACTTTGATCGATCCAAATTCCTTTCAGTTCTTGTTGATGTGATCTTCTAGCACTCCCAGTACTTAGTTCATTGATTGAGCACTTGCCTTTTAATGTCTCAAACAGTGATTTTTTCTTTTGCCTCTTGATAGGGGTTTTCAGAGAGAGAGAGAGAGCAGGTTATAGAGATATGAGAAGAAAAGCCAGCTAGCTATTATTGTGGAATTACTGGAAACTTCCACACATAGGAGAAAGAGGTTTTAGGTCTTGTTCCTTTCAGGCTAGAAGCTATTCTGTGTACTGCTTCTCACACAGAACCTGGTCAGTTGGTCAGGAGCCAATTAAAACATTGTTGCCAGGTAGCTCTCTTAGTCCAGGACTCCTTTCCGGCACCATCCTATCTTTCATGGCACACTCTATTCCAGGACTGCAACATTGTATATATCTCTCTCATCCTGTTCCAGTGGACATGTCTTTCAACCTGCAGCAATTGTAGTCCATAGTCCAACAGGAAATAAAAAGATATGTTATTTACAATAGTCCAACAGAAAAAAAATGTTCCTTGCAACCTGGTGAAGCTACAACACAGGATTACTTGCGGAAAACAGCGAAGCAGCATGCAATAGACAGAGCTAAGTGATTCCACAACCAACGGGTCAGACCTATGCTCTCCAGTCCTGCCACATCCAGTCGTGAATGGTGGTGGACATTTAAAAAACTCACTAGAGGAGGAGACTCCACAAATAACCTCATCCTCAAAGATGGAAGAGTGCAGCATATCATTGCAAAAGACAAGTCTGAAGCACCTGCAATCATCTTCAGCCAGAACTGCTGAGTGGGTGGACCATCTCAGCCTCCTCCTGAGGGCCCCAGCATCACAGATGCTAGTCTTAAGCCAATTTGATTCACTCCACATGTTATCAAGCAATAGCTGAAGGCACTGGGTACTGCAAAGGCTATGGGTCCTGAAAACATTATGACACTAGTATTGAAGACTTGTGCTCCAGAACTAACCGCATCCATAGCCAAACTGTTCTGATATTGCTACAACACTGGCATCTGCACAGCAATGTGGAAAATTGCCCATGAATGTCCTGTCCACAAAAAGCAGGACAAATCCAACCTGGTGAATTACTGATCCATCAGCCAACTCTCAATCATCAGTGAAGTGATGGAAGGGGTTGTCAACAGTGCTATCAAGTGCACTTACACAGCAATAACTTGCACGATGATGTTCGGTTTAGGTTCCGCCAGGGCCACTCAGCTTATGACCTCATTACAACCTTGGTCCAAACATGGACAAATGAGCTGAACTTGAGGTGGGAGTGACTGCCCTTGACATCAAGGCAGCATTTTACCAAGTGTGGCAGCAAGGAGCCCTAGCAAAACTGGAGTCAATGGGAATCGGGGGAAGTTCTCCACTGGTTGGAGTCATACCTAGGACAAAGAAAGATGGTTGTGGTTGTTGGAGGTCAATCATCTCAGCTCCAAGGCATCACTGCAGGAGTTACTCAGTGCCCTTGGCCCAACCACCTTCAGCTGCTTCACCAATGACCTTCATTCCATCATTAGGTCAGAAGTGGGGATGTTCGCTGATGATTGCACAATGTTCAGCACCATTCGCGACTGAAGCAGTCCAGGCCCATATGCAGCAACACCTGAACAACATTCAGGCAAGTAACATTTGCTTCGCACAACTGCCAAGCAATGTTCATCTCCAACAGGAGAGATTTCAACCATCTCCCTTTGACATTCAATGGCATTACCATTGCTGAAACCCCTCTATCATCATCCTGGGGCTTACCATTGGCCAGAAATTGAACTGGACCAGCCATATAAATACTGTGGCTACAAAAGCAGGCCAGAGGCTAGGAATCCTGCGTCCCTAAGTTTGTCCACCATCTACAAGGCACAAGTCAGGAGTGTGATGTGATGGAATATTCTCCACTTGCTTGGATGGTTGCGGCTCCAACAACACTCAAGAAGCTTGGCACCATGCAGGACAAAGCAGCTTGCTTGTTTGGCACCCCATCCACCACCTTCAACATCCACTCCCTCCACCATCAATCCAACAGTGTGTACCATCTACAAATGCACTGCACCAGCTCACCAAAGCTCCTTCGACAGCACCTTCCAAACCCATGACCTCTACCACCTAGAAGGACAAGGGCAGCAGATGCATGGAAACACTACCAGCTGCAAGTTCCCCTCCAAGCCACACATTATCCTGACTTCACACTATATTGATGTTCCTTCACTGTCGCTGGGTCAAAATTCTGAAACTCCCTTCCTAACAACACTGGGGGTATAACTACACCACATGGCCTACAACAGTTGAAGAAGGCAGTTCACCACCACTACCTTCTTAAGGGAAATTAAGGATGGGCAATAAATGCTGGCCTGGCCAGCCACGCCCACACCCTGTGAAAGAATAAAAAATAGATGACTGGCATCAGTGAAACTTCATCCCAGCAAGCAGTCACTATCATTATGAGAGGAATGAAAGAAAGTTGTTGGAGAAATTATCAAGAAACAGGAAGTATGTAAACCTGGTCAGCATTATCTCAGTTCATATTCTTAAAACTATTGATAAATCTTGTTTTTGTCACGTTTTGGTCTTAGGCTAAACAAATACCCTGATTGCTGAGCTGGTTAAGACAATTGATAACTGCACTATACGGATCAGGGGAGTCCTAAGCTCAGTTCACAGTCTGTGCTAATTGAACTCGGCCGGGGCCATGCCAGGTCCTGTAATGGGTCTTTGAACTGTTCAGAATCGCAGGATCACAGAATCATTACAGAGCCGGAGGCGGCCATTTGGCCCATTGATTCTGCACTGACTCTCTGGATGAGTATTTCACCTAGTGCCATTCTCCTGCCTTTTTCCCATAACCCTGAACATTGTTTCTTTTCAGATAACCTCCTAATTCTCTTCTGAATGCCTCGATTGAGCATGCCTCCACCACACCATACCAGGCCCTAACCAATCTCTATTTGAAAAAGCTCTTCTCATATTGCTTTTTCTTCTTTCACCAATTACTTTAAATCTGTGACTTCTCTTCTTGATCATTTTATACATGGAAACAGTTTCTCCCTACTTACCCTGTCCAGACCCAGACCATCACTGAATCCCCCACTATCAACATCCTAGGGGTTACCATTGACCTGAAATTGAACTGGGCTAACCATATAAATAGTGTGGCTACAACAGCAGGTCATAGGCTAGGAACCCTGCAATGACTAATTCATCTCCTGACTCTCCAAAGCCTGGCCACCATCTACAAGGCACAGGTCAGGAGTGTGATGGAATACTCTCCACTTGCCTGGATGAGTGCAGCTCCCACAACATTCAAGAAGCTTGACATCATCCAGGACAAAGCAGCCCGCTTGATTAGCACCATATTCACAAACATTCACTCTCTCCGCCACCAATGCACAGTAGCAGCAGTATGTACCATCTACAGGATGCACTGCAGGAATTCACCAAGGCTCCTTCAACAACATCTTCCAAACCCACAATCACTACCACCTAGAAGGACAAGGGCAGCAGATAGATGGAAACACCACCACCTGGAAACTCCCCTCCCATCCTGACTTGGATGTTTATCACTGTTCCTTCACTGTCGCTGGGTCAAAATCCTGGAATTCCCTTCCTAACAACACTGTGGGTGTACCTGCACCACATGGAATGCAGCGGTTCAAGAAGGCAGCTCATCACCACCTTCTCAAGGGCAACTAGGGATGGGCAATAAATGCTGGCCCAGCCAGCGAAGCCCACATCCCATGAATGAACAAAAAAAAAAAGATTTTGAATACTCTATCAGAATGCCTCGCAGCCTTCTCTTCTCCAAGTATGTAAACCTGGTCAGCATTATCTCAGTTCATATTCCTAAAACTACTGATAAATCTTGTTTTTGTCACATTTTGGTCTTAGGCTAAACAAATCCCTTGATTGCTCAGCAATTCCCAACATTCTATCTTCATTATTTAGTTTCTCATCCCTGGAACCATTCTCATAAACCTCTTCTGCACTCTCTCCACTGCCTTCAGATTCTTCATAAAGTGGAGTACCCTGAACTGTCCGCAATACTCCAGCTGAGGCCAAACTATTGTCTTATACAAGTTCAACAATAACCTCCTTGCTGTTGTACTCTACGCCCCTATTAATAAAGCTTAGTATAATGTATGCATTATTAATTGCTCTCTCAAACTGCCCTGCCACCTTCAATGACTCATGCACATATATACTCAAGTCCTCCTGCTCCTGCACCCCATTTAGAGTTTTAGCCTTTTTTCTCCATGTTCTTCCTACCAAAATGTATCACCTCACATTTCCCCAGATTGAACCTCATCTGTCACCTGTCCACCCACTCCACCAACTTGTCCATGTGCTTTTGAAGTTCTGTACCATTCTCCTCACAGTATATAATGCTTTCAAGTTTTGTATCATCTGCAAATTTTGAGTTAAAGATCAGGAGGCCTTCAATGTTTTTACCCCTGCTCTCTACTGGAAATGCATGCTGAGGACACGACCAGGCTCAGCTGGCATGTGATCCATGGTGAAATGTCCCATTGACTTTCTGGGGCTGATTTTTACTTTTGACACAGATGATAAACTGATGGATGCAGATAAGATGCCCATTATATGTCCCACTTGATTTCCATTTCATTGAAATAACTGAGGCAGAAGCAATACTGTCTGTTTATCAGCTGTGGTAAAAGTGAAAATGATCTCATATGGCCCTCAGTTTGCAGGACCTCACGGGGAATAACCACTTCTGCAATATTCTGGAGGACAACCGTAAGGAACCAATAAAACAGGAGAGGAAAAAGTGAAGAAAATTCATAGCAAAAAGAAGATAAAAACCTAGAAAATCTTTCCATCCATTTTGTGAGAACAGCAGCCCTTGCTTTGTGATGCGAGAGCGCAATAATTGATCTTCTATTGCCTTTTGATGTCAATTGATAAAGTGAAAATGTTACCTCACATGATGGGTGTAATCCAATCATATTTAATGGTTCAGTCTGAAGGCAAAAATAACTATCTCCACTTTTACTATGACAGACACAAATATATCTGTTCAAAATCTTTAGAGGCTGCCAAATGTAAATGAAAGGCTTGTCTATAATATGATGGGTCATTGGTTATCATAAAGCTGTTATTGTATTTCAGCTCGTGAGTGAGAAATACGAAGAGGAATGTCACCAGAATGATTTGTGTAAATAAAAACAATCTGTATTAATATTAATTTCTGACTTTCTCGGTCTCAATTTCTAGAAACTATAAGTGCATCAAGATTTACAGTATTAAGTTGCATAGTCTAAAACAGAGTAAGATGCTGCTTTATCAGTCCAAGAAATATTGCTACTTAGAAATCATTTGGTTCTCTAATGCTAATTTATAATACTCAATCTTACAAATTTACAGATCAGTTCTGAAGAGGTTAATTATTAGAAACCATATGTACCCTAAAAAATGCAGAAGAATTTATGTATTTCAGGTTAATGCATTTGTTGTGACATTTTAGAAGAAATCAGCTGCATATAAATTTAGACACTAGAAAGAATGACATATATAAACAATTTTACTACCTCTAAATAAATGACAATAAGAGTACAAAGTGACAGATGGAATTTTCTCTAACCTCATACTTCATGGATCAACCATTTCATCTTTAGTTCTTCATGTGAATTTCTTCATGTTCCTTTGGCTGCGACAAACTTTTAAAAATCTACCATCCTGTAAGTATCATTGTCTGTTCAAAGGATATTTGCAGACTTGTCCAAAGACCTAACAGTAGGATTATTATTTACAGCTGAATATTCATTAAAGTACTTGAATACTATTTCTCCCCTTCAGAACTTTATTTGGAGAATTCTGCAAATAAGATTACAGATATAGTACCTTAAACCTGGCAACCTCAGGGCTGAAGCCTTGTCGAATTCCGGATACTGCCAGATTTTGAGTTGGGTAGTTCGGGCCATGGGCAGTTCGTGTTAAGCCGGATCGGGAGGGGTTAAGGGTTACTTAGAGCGTGGGAGAGAGTGGCGCACAAAGCGACGAAGATGATAACTAACCTGGAGCTACACTGTGTCAATGCAGTGCCTAGCCAAATTGTCCAGGTAAGATTTTTTTTTACAGTTTACTCAGTTGAAATTGATATATGGAATATTATAAAAGTGTCCAGTTTCCAGACAACTCTGGTTTAGGACAGCCACTTTTGAGACACTATCTGTATTGATATCAGTCGAACTAATCTAATGGACGCAACTTAGAGTGAGTTCCAAACTGCCTAAATCCAGAATCAGGGCAATTATTTTACTGGTACCATTGGGTGGAAACATGGGGCAACATTTTCCCCCATTGGGGGTGAAGTGCAGGAGCAGGTGCAGGCGGGCGGGTTCCCGGTCGGTGCCCCCGGTTGGGGGCAAGCCGCCATTTTACGTGGGCAGGCCAGTTAAGGCCCGCCCAGCGTGACGTCCGCCAGGAAGCGCTATGTGCTTCCTGTGCAGGTGGGCGGTGGGGGGATTCCCTGAGCCGGGAGTGCGCTCTTTCGCATATGTGTGTGAAAGATCTCCCTGGGGCAAAGCACTGTCTCAGGGAGATCAGCTCAGGTTTGAAACATTAAATGAAGATGAGAAAAAAATTTCACTGCCATGACCCCTCATGTGACACTGTCACATGAGTTGGGGCATGTCCATAACTGTTATTTTAAAACATTCTGAAATTTTAAAATCCCTCATGAAACCTCATCCCGCCCGTGGATGAGGGTTCATGTTTTCAGAAGCCCGCCAGGGCTCCCGGCCTGCCCATCAACCTTAAGGTTGGACAGGCGGGTCCATTAATGCTTTTAATTACTTTTTTAATGGCTTTAATAGGCCGTTGACAGGTCGGTGGGTGCGCCTGAGAACGTAAATGACACGGGTTGACATTGGTATGCCTGCCCAACGTCACCCTGAGTCATTTTACACGTAGGCGAGTGGGCCCCGCCCCTCGCTCACCGACCAGAAGATGCAGCCCCATGGTGGCACTGCCTCTAAAATGGTGGGGTAAAGCTTACCACCCTGTTCCTGTTCTGAATCTAGCTGATGCAATCTTGGGAATAGCCGACTGTTTTAAGATGTCAGATATCATTTGGTAGGTCTTAATGAAGTCCTCACAGTCTTAAGAAGGTTAACTGTATGTATTTATTAACTACAAGAACTATATACAAATATATAGTAAAGGGTTCAAGCTTAGGGCTGTCTCCATGCTTGCTTGTGCACATGGCTCTGTCCAACACTAGGCTGACCCTTAGGTGCAGGCCATGTGTTCTCTTACATCACCGTCTGGGTGGTACTGTACTCAGGCCCACGTTAACCCTTTATATGCCAGACCCTTATATATTACCTCCCCCCAAGCTTTTATTCAATGTATTCAAGTAAATCAATGTATTCTAGTTTACCCCATGTATTTACATCATTATTACTACCCCATCTTCCACCTTCAAGTATCTGAGTCCATTTTCAGGCAGCCTGGAGGTCTTATAACACTTTGTTCATCCTACTGTCGGAGGAGTGGTAGGCTCTGTCGTTGCAAGTAAACTCCAATGATTTGGAGGTTGTTCTGGCATCTGGGTATCTTCCTTGATGTCTCTCCACTGTACTGTGGGAATGGGTGGTCCAGGGATAAGGAGGAGACTCCTCCTGTCTCTCCTGACAGTACCATCTGGGGTTCCAACCAGATAGGACCGAAGTTGATCATCGTCCTTCCTGATGATAGTACCCCCTCTCTCTCTAGTCTTTAATCCAGACCTTGTCATCCTTTCGTAGTTGTGGCAAGTGTCTGGTGCGGAGGTGGTGGCATAGTGATATTGTCACTGACTAGTCATCCTGAGAACCAGGCTAATGCTCTGGGGACCAGGGTTAGAATCCCACCAGGGCAGATGGTGAAATTTGAATTCAATAAAAATTATAATGATGATGACCACAAAACCATTGTCGTAAAACCCATCTGGTTCGTTAATGCCCTTTAGGGAAGGGAATCTGCTGTCCTTACCTGGTCTGGCCTACATTTGACTCCAGACCCACAGCAATGTTGTGACTCTTAAATGCCCTCTGAACAAGGGCAATTAGGGATGGGTAATAAATGCTGGCCTAGTCAGTGGCATACACATCCCATGAACGAATAAAAAAAGACTGTTCCTGCCTGACTGCTCTCTTGCTTGGATCTCCTGGCAATCCTTGGTTACTAACTCAGTTAAGTAGTTTTTTCGGCTGGATTGGAAGCTGTGTGGGGAGTTTCCTGCCCATCAGTATAGGGCCAGGCTGCATTGTAATGAGGCAGACCTGTAGGTTAGCGGTGCAGTGGGACAGTCGTCATTCTTTTTTTAGGAGGGTTTTCACAGTGTAGACCCCCCTTTCAGCCTCCCCATTTGACTATGGGTGTCTTGGGTTACAGGGATGAAAGCCGGCATGGTGGCAAAATGTACAAAGTACTCATTTGAAAACTGTGGGCTGTTATTGGACACAATGTTGTCAGGGATGTCTTAGCTCATGAACATCTCTTTCAGTGCCTTAATTACTGTCTCTGTGTAGTTGTATACAGTTGCTTCATCTCAACCCACCTGGGAACATAATCCACCACTATAAGGAACGATTTGCTGTTGAAGACAAATAGGTCGATACCCAGCCAGTCCCAAGGCCTGGCACATACAAACATATGGGCCTGAATTTTTCAGCCGCTGGGAGTGGGCGGGGGCGGGCGGGGAGCCGACCGCCGCCTGCGAACGGTTCCGTGCTGCCATTTTATGCAGGTGGGCCAATGAAGGCCCGCCCAGCGTAAGGCGCAAGCTGTAGCGCTCAGTGCTACCTGTGTGGGATGGGGGAGGAGGGAGAGTCTGGGTCAGCGCTCTTTCATGCATGTGCACAAAAGAGTGCTTCAATCTCCCTGAGGCACGGAGCTGCTTTAGGGAGATTGAAGCGCTTTTGAAATAAATACATGGTTTGAAAATGTAATTAAACATGTCCCCTCATGTGACTGTGTCACATGGGATGGGATATGTTTTTATATTTTAGAAAAAGTTTTTATTTAGGAAATCTCATTCTGCTCGTGGATGAGGTTTCCTAAAACACATGAAGGCTGCTTGGCCTTTTCGCCTGCCCGCCAACCTTACGGTTGGACGGGCAGCATAAACAATGTTTATTTAATTTGTTAATGGCCTCAATAGGCCTATCACTTATCAGTGGGCGCGCAGCCAGCTCCGGCGCGCCCGTTGAACGAAACACCGCAAGACAGCGCGATGACGTCGGGACGCATGCCCGATGTCATTGTGTGTCATTTTGCACACCGGCCTCCCCCGCACACCGACTGAAAAATTGAGGCCATGAAATAGGAGCAGAAATAGGCCATTCGGTCCCTCGAGCCTGCTCCGCCATTGAATACGATCATGGTTGATCTTCTTGTGTTTCGATTTCCACCTTCTCACCTAACCCCGATAACCTTTGATTCTCTTGCCTAACAAGAAGCTATCTACCTCCGCCTTAAAAATATTCAATCACCCCGCCTCCACTGCCTTCTAAAGCAGAGAGTTCCAAAGTCACACAAAAAGTTTCTCCTCACATCTGTCCTAAAAAGGCGACCTCTAATTTTAAAACAGTATCCCCTAGTTCTGGAGTCACCCACAGTAGGAAACATTCTTTCTACGTCCACCTTGTCAAGAACATTCAGGATCTTACATACTTCAATCAAGTCTCTGCTCACATTTCTAAACTCCAGTGGAAACAGGCCCAGTCTGCCCAAACTTTCCTCATAAGACAGCCCACTTATTCCAAGCATCTATCTAGTAAACCTCCTCCAAGAACTGCCTCCACTGCACTTACAGCCTTCCTTAAATAAGGAGGCCAAAACTGCACACACTATTCAAGATGTGGTCTCACCAATGCCCTGTATAACTGAAGTATTACATCGTTACTTTTCTGCTCAATTCCTCTCATAATAAAAGATAGCATTCCGTTACTTGCTGTACCTGCTACTAACATTTTGTGACTCATGTAATAGAACATCCAGATCCCTCTGCACCTCGGAATTCTGCAGTCATTCTCCATTTAATTAACTTCCTGCCAAATTGAACAACTTCACATTTTCCCACATTATACTCCATCTGCCAGATTTTTTCCCACTTACTCACCTGTCTGCAACTTCCTAATGTCCTCTTTGCAACATACTTTCCTGCCTATCTTTGTGTCATTTGAAAATTTGGCTACCATGCCTTTGCTCTCCTCATCTAAAACATTGATATAAATTGTAAAAAGTTGAGGTCCCAGTGCAGACCCCTGCGGACTCCACTCATCACATCTTACCAATCAGAAAATGACTCATTTATTCTGCCAGCCAGCCAATCTTATATCCACACTAATATGTTACCCCCTATACCATGAGCTTTTATTTTCTGCAATATCCTTTGATGTGGCACCTTATCGAATGCCTTCTGGAAACTGGTAGGGAACTATGTGAGGATGAAGGGCTCTCTTTGGCCCTGCCTGTGCAGCGTATACAACTGACAGTTTGCTATTGTGTCCTCAGTTACCCTGGAAAGGCCTTGCCAATGGACAGCGGATTGGGCCCATGCCTTACACTTGGTGATACACAAGTGGCCCTTGCATATTTTTTGAAGGACCTCCGGCCAAAGAGAAACTGGGATGACCTGCCATTCATTGTAGACTAAGAGATCGTCTATGACAGCAAAGTGTTTTTATTGTTTTTTTTTAATTCATTCATGGGATGTGGGCTTCGCTGGCTGGGCCAACATTTATTGCCCATCCCTAATTGCCCTCACAAAAGGTGGTTGTGAGCTACCTTCTTGAACCACTGCATTCCACGTGGTGTAGGTACACCCACAGTGATGTTAGGGAGGGAGTTCCAGGATTTTGACTCAACGGCAGTGAAGGAACAGCAATATATTTCCAAGTCAGGGTGGTGAGTGACTTGGATGGGAACTTCCAGGTGGTGGTGTTCCCATCTATTTGCTGCCCTTGTCCTTCTAGATGGTAGTGGTTTTGGGTTTGGAAGGTGCTATCGAAGAAGCCTAGGTGAATTGCTACAGTGTATCTTGTAGATTGGACACACTGTTGCTCTTCTGTGTCGGTGGTGGAGGGAGTGTGTGGGGTGCCAATCAAGTGGGCTGCTTTGACCTGGATGGTGTCAAACTTCTTGAGTGTTGTGGGAGCTGCACTCATCCAAGCAAGTGGAGAGTATTCTATCACACTCCTGACTTGTGCCTTGTAGATTGTGGACAGGCTTTGGGGAGTCAGGAGGTGAGTTATTTGTCTCAGGATTCCTAGCCTCTGACCTGCTCTTGTAGCCACAGTATTTATATAGCTAATCCAGTTTAGTTTCTGGTCAATGGTAAGCCTTTAGATGTTAATAGTGGGGGATTCAGTGATGGTAATGCCATTGAACATCAAGGAGTGATGGTTAGATTCTCTCTTCTTGGAGATGGCCATTGCCTGGCACTTGTGTGGTGTGAATGTTACTTGCCACTTGTCAGCCCAAGTCTGATCTTGTTGCATTTGGACATGGACTGCTTCAGTATCTGTGGAGTCACAAATGGTGCTGAACATTGAGTACTCATCAGCGAACATCCTCATTTCTGACCTTATGATGGAAGGAAGGTCATTGATGAAGCAGCTGAAGATGGCTGGGGACACTACCCTGAGGAACTCCTGCAGTGATGTCCTAAGACTGAGATGATTGTCCTCCAACAGCCACAACCATCTTTGTGCTAGATAGGACTCTAACCAGTGGAGAGTTTTCCCCCTGATTCCCATTGACTCCAGTTTTGCTAGACTCTGTCAAATGCTGCTTTGATGTTAAGGGCAGTCACTCTCACCTCACCTCGGGAGTTCAGCTCTTTTGTCCATGTTTGAACCAAGGCTGTAATGAGGCCAGGAGTTGAGTGGCCCTGGCAGAACCCAAACTGGGCGTCAGTGAGCAGGTTATTGCTAAGCAAGTGCCGTTTGATAGCGCTGTTGATGGCCCCTTCCATTACTTTACTGATGATTGAGAATAGATTGATGGGGCGGTAATTGGCCAGGTTGGATTTGTCCTGTTCTTTGTGTACAGGACATACCTGGGCAATTTTCCACATAGCCAGGTGGATGCCAGTGTTGTAGCATCCATGGTACCACCGCATGGTCTCTGTTGTGGCCACCCTTTTGTTGGCAGTAACAGCAGATGCGGGTACACTGCTCATCACACATTTGCTTGCTAACAGTTTTAGTTTTCTGTGGGTCTGCCAAGATGTCGATGTTGCTGATGATGTAGCCCAGGAACTGAATCTGTTGGAGTTTACTTTTGGTCACTGGCAGGTGTCTCCTTGTCAGCTGGGTGTGCGCTTCTAGCTCTTCGATCAGACTGACTTTCTGTTTTGTCAGAAGGCCTACTGTGGCCCTGGAATGTGTTTCTGCCATTACTTTGTTTTTACCTTGGACATATACTGTCTCATAGGCAAACCTCATGAGGCATAGGTGGCACCTCTAGGTTCTGGGAGACATCTTTACTAACTCCTTCTCATCCAGTAATGAGACTAATGGTTTATAGTCTGTTTCGATTGTGACCTTGAGGCCGATGATATAGTCTGAAAACTTCCAGCATGCCCATGTGACTGTGGGGGCTTCCTTTTGTATGACCACGTACCTAATCTCGGTATCTGACAGCCCTCTGGAAGAGTACTACATGGGTCGGCAACTTCCATCCAGTTGTTCCTGGAATAGGACTGCTTCAAGGCCTGTGAAGGATGCATCTGCTGCTTTGATGATGGGCAGGGATGAGCCGTAGTGAGCCAGAATGTCAGGGGAGAGCAGTATTGCCTTTATGTGCGTGAATGTTTACTTTTGAAGTGTGTCCCAGCACCATGCCTGGTTATCTTAAGCAGATGCCTCAAAGAATCTGTGACCTGTGCCAAATTTGGTAAAAATTTTGCCAGCTGGTTCATAATCCCCAAGAATCGCTGGAGGTCTGGAATCGAGGATGGGGTTGGGAACTTGCTCAGAGCTTTAGTTTCCTGTGGGCCTGCAGTGATGCCTTTACTGCTGATGCTGTGGCCCAGGAACTGAATTGATGTTTTGGGGAACTCATGTTTCTCATTCAGCATCAGCCGTGAAGGCACTCTAAGGCTACTGTGAGTCTCTTGTCATGTTCCTCCACCATTGTGCTGTGAATCAATACATCATCCATTTGGAAAATGACACCCTGTAGGCCCTGCAAAATAGCTGATATCATACATTGAAATATTTCTGGAACTGAAGAGATTCCAAACAGCAGGCAGTTAAAGCAGAATCTGTCGAAGGGACTAATGATTGTGGTCAGCAGCCTGAATTCTTTGTCAAGGGGAAGTTGCCAAAAGCTGCTGTTGGCGTCCAGCTTTGAAAATTCAGTGTGTTTGAAAGTTTAGTCATGCTTTTGTCTGCTGAGGACATGGGGTGTACTTCTGTGGCAGCAGCTTTATTGAGCAGCTTTGGGACTGGGGCCATCCTGGAACACCATGAGGTTGGTTGTGTGACTGGTGAGTTGAGCCCCATATTTGTCATCTTGTCCAGCTGCTGCTGGACTTGTTTCCTGAATGGGTGGGGAATCGTTTGTGCCATAAATATAGGCACAAGGGCATGGCATCCTCCCTCAATGTGATCTTGTATGCATGTTTCAGTCGCCCCAGCTCTGAAAAGAGCTTCAGGATCTCACTTCCATTGTTAGAACCAGGCCCTTGTTGGTTGACTACATCAATCTTTAGTATAAGGTTAAGTTCAAAACAGGCTTTGCGGCTTAGCAGTGAACAGTCCATATTGTGGACCTCGAAAAGGGTCTCTCGGATTCTTTTATCCTTGTACCTCAGTGTCACCTGCAGGCTGCTTTTCACCGGGAGCTTTATGCCCCCTGCTCCGTGTGGGTGTGTCATAGGTGGCATCAGCCGTTGGGTCACCAGCCATGGTTCTCTGTCTGACAGGACCATAACACTGGCCCCCGTGTCCAATTTAAAGCTTGTGAGATTGTCATTGACCAAAATGTCCGCATTCCAATATGAAAATCCAGGACCTTTGACCTCACCCAAAAAGCATGGCTTGTGTCCTCTTGGTGTGCAGTCTCAGCCTCAAGAATCACATTTGGGTCTTCTGTGTGTTTAGATGTTTTGGCCTTGCACAGTTTGCCGAAGTGTCCAATCCTGTTACTTTGAAAGCATTGGGCTGAAATTGCAGGACTTTGCCCTCGTCTGTGGGGGTGCTTTGCTCCACAGCGTTGGTGTGGCTGCTCTACTGGACAGTAAGGGTATTGCTTCCCTTGGCCTGGAGTGTCCCTGTTTCTGTGCTGTTTGACTTGCTCCCACCAAGTTCCATGGCAGGATCAGAAAGTCGGAGTGATTCCCGCCACGGAGCAGGGCGGGCTTTTACGTGCACCATCCACTTCCAGTCTTATTAGTTGTGCATGTGCACGGTTCACGTTGAGTCTCGTGGTGGGACAGGCAGAAAGTCGGGCACCCCGCCATCATGTCTGGGTGCCATATTTAAAAGGCACCCAGACAGGCCTTCACTAAGGGTGCCAGGACCCTGGGAGAAGGATAAGCAGCAGAAGCCTGTGGATCCCTGCTTCAGCGATGCATCTCTGGAGCATCTCCTCGAGGCAGTACAGGAAAGGCAAGATATCCTTTTCTAGCAGGATGGCCGCAGGAGGCGCACCTGACTGACTACTCCGGCCTGGGAGAAGGTGGTCAGGTGGTCAGCGCCGGTGGGGTGCAGAGGAGGACTGGCCTGCGGTGCAGGAAACTGGTCAATGATCTAATCTGCGCCACAAGAGTAAGTGAACATTCTACTCTCCCAACACACATTGCCACTCATTTGCGTTTCTTTCGAGGGACCTTGGCATCACTAGTAAGGCCAGCATTTATGTTGCTCATCCCTAAATGCCCTTGAGAAGGTGGTGGGCTGCTGCCTTATTGAACTAATGTAGTCCATGTGCTGTTCTGTTAGCGGGGCAACTGCAGGATTTTCACCCAGCCACAGTGAAAGCACAGCCATGGGGTAGAGTGCAGGGTAACTTGCAAATGATGGTGTCCCCATGCATCTGCTGCCCTTGTCCTTCTCGCTGATGGAGCTTGTGGGGTTGGAGGATGCTGTTGAAGGAGCCTTGGTGACTTGTGGCAGCTCATCATGTACATGGTACACACTGCTGCCACTGTGCACAGGTGGTGGAGGGACTGAATGTTCAGGGTGCTAGATGGGCTTCAATCAAGCAGGCTGCTTTGTCCTGGATGGTGTACAGCTTCCTGAGTGTTGTTGGAGCTGCACTCAGCCAGGCAACTGGAGACTATTCCATCTCACTCCTCACTTGTGCCATTCACTTGGTGGTCGGGTTTTGGGGAGTCAAGAGGTCAGTTATTAGCCACAGAATTAGCAGCCTGCGAACAGCTCTTTCATCATTTGTGCTCACAATCCACTCATATGTCTTTATGCAGAAGAAGGCGGCCCACAACAGGAGGTAGAGAGAGAAGACGGGAGGGGAGGTGCCTGAGCTTAGGCCACTCACTGAATTCAAGCAGCAGGCTTCTGAGCGGGCAGGTGAGGATCGTGCCTGCGCCTATGCCAACTGCAAAGTCAGCCTCCCACAAGCATCTAGTGAGGAAGCATGCATAACCCAGACAACCTTGTCAAATCAAAGTGATTGATGAGTGCCATGTTTGAATGAGCCTCCCTCTTCTCTCCATTCGAAGTGCCAGCAGGGAGTGGGTGAGGCCAGCCCCCGCACCTGAACTCAGCCCCAGCCCCCAGGATACCTCGGAGGAGGATGAGGACAACTTCACACCTGTAGAGCCATCACAGAATTCACCTGCACCCTCCACCAGCCAAGAGACACTCAACCCAGTGGATCATATATCTAGCTTAGGCCCAGGCTCACGCTTTGGTGGTCACCTCACGAACACATGTCCACAGCAGGCAGAGGCAGTAACAGCCAAGGTCCCTGATACTCAGAGTACTGCTGGAGAAGAGGCCCTTGTTAAGTCTGTTCAGATGATGAGCCTTTGGAAGCAGTCACGGAGAAGATCCTGGAGTATTAAAGAGATGCAGGGGAGCATCAGGTAGAGACATCAGAGGCCCTCACCAGAGTGGCATGAGAGGTGGAGGAGTCAGTCCGCGTGCTCTCTGATGTCATGGCTCCAAAATACGAGTGCATCAAAGTTTTCGTGGGGAGGATGGCGGATGCCATGGAGAAATTGGTTCAGCAGAACACCCAGTTTCTGCTGGAGATGCTCATCCGGCCTGCACTCCATCGCTCTAACAGTGGGTACACGAGAGGGGGACTAGGCACCTCGATCTCCCTCCAGATGCCTCTTCTCCTGGAGTCAAGAAGGGGCCCTTGGGCACCCAAAGGGAGGACTGTCAGGGGGGCACCCTGCGGCATCCACCCAGGGTACTCCAAAGGACTCCAGGCATTGCCAATCCCCTCTGCCTGTGACCCCATCAGCTCCAGCTGCTCAGGCCAAGGAGGGTGCACCTGCCGCCCGAGCAGGAGACCCAAAGTAGGCCGTGGGCCATCAGGCCTAGGACCTCCAGAGAACGCCCACCAAAGTTACCACAGACAACAGGGCTTGGTAGTCAGGAGGCTGCCTCCACCTCTGCTGTGGATGTCGGGGATGTACCTAGACATAGCGGTTGAGTTAGGAATATTAAGAAGTATAGAATTAACACTGGTGACACGAGTGTACAATCAATTTATATAGTTTTTGCACTTCTAAATATATATTATCTTGCACTGATTGGAAGTCTCCTGGATTCATTCATGCTGCTCATTGTTTTAATGGTCACATGCACTCCACCCCTTCCAGGGTGGGGACCAAAGATGGATCTTCCTCTCACTAATACATGGCTGCACATGGAGCCATTGCTCTTTGACAAGGGTGATGACTGCCGTGTACGAGGGGTCTTCCAATCACACTATTCAACTTGCGTCCACTGCCCTCAAGACTGTATGGAGGGGCCGAGTCACAACTAACCATGAGCCCTTGTCAGGCAGGTCCATTCCCTGGGATGTTGGAGGTTTGCAATTGTGACTTGGCTGCCATTCATCTGCATGCCCCTTATAGGAATTCCCCACCATTCCTCTCCCACTTCTTCCCTAACTCTGCCTAGAAGTGATGAAAAATGGCTCAGAGTGAACGGCAGCTCTACATCATGCTGGGGTCTCATTGTAGTGAGAACCCTGTGGGCCAGACCTGTGGCTGTGTGGCCTTCACCAGACAGTGAGGATTTGAAAGTAAAAAGCTCACATACATTCTCCACATGATTGTTACAGTTTCCCTTTAGTTGCCCAGTTTTGCTGGCCAGTTCCACAAGCCCGAGAAGACCCTCTTCCCACCTTGATGTTTTGCAGTTGGACATTGAGGACATTGCCTTAGCTTGTGGTTGCGTCCTTCTCAGGATTTTAGGGAATTAAGACAGGCAAGTGGTAGAGGTATCAACAGGGGAACATTTTGCAAATAGTGATCATAACTCCGTTAGATTCAAGGTTTTTATGGAAAAGGACAAGCATGGGCCAGAAATCAGAGTTCTAACTAGGGGGAAGGCCGATTTTAATAAGATCAGATACGCTTTGACCAGAGTGGACTGGGAGCAGCTACTTTTAGGTAAATCTGCATCAGAGCAGTGGGACTAGTTCAAGAAGGAAATAGGGAGACTACAGGGCCAACATATTCCAGTAAAGACAAAGGGTGGGACCAACAAATCCAGGGAACCCTGGATGCTGAGGGATATACAGGATTGGATTAAGAGAAAAAGGGAGGCTTATGGCAAATACCGAGGGCTCAAACTAGCAGAAGCTCTAGAGGAGGATAGAATGTGTAGGCGGGAACTTAAAAAGGAAATTAGGAGAGCAAAAAGGGGGCATGAGAAAACATTGGCAGGTAAAATAAAGGAAAATCCAAAGTTATTTTACAAGTATGTTAAGAGTAAGAGGATAACTAGGGAAAGAGTAGGGCCCATTAAGGACCATACTAGTAATTTGTGTGTGGAGCCAGAAGACGTAGGTAGGGTTCTAAATGAATACTTTGTGTCAGTGTTCACAAGTGAGAGGGACAACATGGGTATGGAAATCAGGCAGTAGGACTGTGATATAATTAAAGGAATTATCATAGAGAGGGAGGAGGTTCTAAGTGGTCTGGCAGGCTTAAAAGTGGATAAATCTCCAGGCCCGGATGAAATATATCCCAGGCTGTTGAGTGAGGCAAGGGAGGGGATAGCAGGGGCACTGGCAATAATTTTCGATACCTCTCTGGCCACAGGAGAGGTGCCAGAGGCCTGGAGGACAGCCAACATGATACCGTTATTCAAGAAGGGAGGAAGGGATAAACCAGGGAACTACAGGCTAGTCAGTCTAACCTCAGTGGTGAGGAAACTGTGGAAGCAATTCTGAGGGACAGAATTAATTTACACTTAGCGAGGCAGGGATTAATCAAGGACAGTCAGCATGGTTTGGTTAATGGGAGGTCATGTCTGACCAATATGATTGAATTTTTCGAAGAGGTGGCCAGGTGTGTAGATGAGGGCAATGCATTTGACGTAGTCTACTTGGACTTCAGCAAGGCTTTTGATAAGGTCCCGCATGGGAGACTGAGAACGAAGGTAAGAGCCCATGGGATCCAAGGTAATTTGGCAAATTGGATCCAGAATTGGATGAGTGGCAGGACGCAGAGTGTGATGGTCAAGGGGTGTTTTTGTGACTGGATGCCTGTGTCCAGTGGGATTCCACAGGGATTGGTGTTGGGTCCCTTGCTGTTTGTGGTAGATATAAACGATTTAGACTTGAATGTAGGAGGGTTGATCAGTGGATGACATGAAAATTGGTGGGGTGGTAAATAGTCAGGAGGATAGCCTTAGATTACAGGAGGACATAGGTGGGCTGGTGAGATGGGCTGATCAGTCGCAAATGGAATTTAATCGGGATAAGTGTGAGGTGATGCGCTTGGGCAGGACAAACAAGGCATGGGAATATATAATGAATGGTAGGACCCTGGGAAGTACTGAGGGTCAGAGGGACCTTGGTGTGCATGTCCATTGGTCCCTTAAGGTAGCGGGACAGGTAGATAAGGTGGTTAAGAAGGCATATGGGATACTTGCCTTTATTAGCCGAGGCATAGAATATAAGAGCAGGGAGGTTATGCTGGAACTGTATAAAACACTGGTTAGGCCACAGCTAGAGTATTGTGTGCAGTTCTGGAATCAGCATTATAGGAAGGGTGTGATTGCACTAGAGAGAGTGCAGAGGAGATTTACCAGGATGTTGCTTGGGCTGGAGAGTTTTAGTTTTGAGGAGAGATTGGATAGACTGGGGTTATTTTCCCTGGAGCAGAGGAGATTGAGGGGGAACATGATTGAGGTGTATAAAATTTTGAGAAGCATAGATAGGGTAGGCAGGAAGGAACTTTTCCCCTTGGTGGAGGGATCAATAACCAGGGGTCATAGATTTAAGGTAAACGGTAGGAGATTTAGAGGGGATGTGATGAAGAATTTTTTCACCAAGAGGGTGGTGGGAATCTGGAACTCATTGTCTGAAAGGGTGGTAGAGGCAGAAACCCTCATAACCTTTAAGAAGTATTTGGATGTGCACTTGCGATGCCATGGCATACAAGGCTATGGGCCTATTGCTGGAAAATGGGATTAGAATAGTTAGGTACTTGTTTGACCAGTGCAGACTCAATGGGCCAAAGGGCCTTTTTCTGTGCTGTAGACCTCTATGACTCTATGACTATGATGGGGTATGTCTCATATCCGACTGTCTCCACCACCTTTTACCCTCCCCCTTTCACCCACCAACTTCCCCCATCACCATCAACCCCCCCCAATGTCAACTCCACACTCCCCTTGATGGCCATTGAGCAGCACCCCCCACATCACCCTGGACCCTATCACAGTCAATCTGGACATGCCTTGCCTCCCTGCTAAGCCCACCCCAGCCACATTTCCTATGCCCACCCTGAACCTTCCCACTCCTGTAATCTGTGCCTCCACCCTTGTCCCCCTCATTGACTCCCTGGATGAGAACAATACTCACCATATCCAAACCCTGACCCTCCCACCCTAGCGCATCTCACTTTCTACTCGGGCAGTCACCATCCCCTCATATTACCAGCATCCCCACTTCTCCCCAGGGATTCCAAAGTTGACTCAACCAACACCTCCCCCTGAAACACTCTGACCCCACCCCACCCCCTGCTCTTTCCCCTTTTTCCTTCATGTCTTCATTCCCCCTCACTCTACACTTCTCATCCATATGCCCCCAACTTCTTTGCATCTGGACCTCCTCCTCTGAGCACCACACTTCCCCCCCACCTTTGTATTTAACAACCCAGCCTTCGTGTCTTCCACCCAACCCACCCCCCTCGTATCCTCTAGACCTCCCCTGCTTCATGTCTTTGTGCACATCATACCTGCGGCCAACTTCTGTGGTGCAGCCAGCTTCAACTAGAAGGTAAGTGTTTTAAAATTCTCCCTTGCCAGGTGCAGTCAGGTAACAGAACAGCATAAATTCCCATTGGTGGGGCAGAAGATTTGACAGGGATGCACAATTCCAGTCTGCTGGAATTTTAATGAGCATGCATGAGATAAAAAATGGGTTCCTGCCAAGCTTCAGTGGGAAACCAGACCCCCCATGAACATTGGGCTTGGTAGGCAATGGCAGTGTCAATGCTGCACAGAAAATGTTGGCCATCTAATGCAGATAGAGGATGAATGATCTCATCCGTGCTACCAGGGTAAAGCAACCATCTCATCATTCTAAACTCACACACACAAGCCCATCACACATTCACTGGCATCTCACTCACTGACAGCTCAAGGGACATTACCACTCACTCTCTCACACACACCCTCACATCACCAACAGGCCTCACCTTCTCTGGAGACTGCCTCCTCAGCCTTCACCACCTTGAGGCCACTTGCACAGATCAATCCGTGCCCCCACACACACCCTGGGATTCCCTCCATCCCCAGTACAGCTCTCGTCCTGCAGCCCCTTCCCTTGCCTGAGGCCACTTCTCCCCCTTCCCAACCAAGCCCTAGCCCTGCAGCCATTGAAAAGCCACCCCTGCATTTTGGCTGCCTGGTAGGTAGAGGCTTGCCCGTCAGCCCCCCCTAAAAGTGATATGGTGCTGCCTATAAAGTCTGGGGCTGATGATCGTGAGTGCTGCCCAAAGCAAGGCAAACAAACCTCAAAGACCCAAGCGAAGTGCAGCTCGCCATGTGCACGTCGCTTTTGTACAGTTGTGAAACACGTCGGCGTGCAATCCTGATGTCTGATGATAGGAAACCCAGCTTGCCATTGACAGGCAGAGCAGACAATTGCAAGCTGGTTTCACAACATCGTGAAACTTATTTTTGGTCTTCTCCCCATATTGTCCGTTCACTCCGCCAAACACGCCTGAAGCCAGTGGAGATGGCAAATTCCACCCAAAGGGTTTTCCTGGACTTGCTGGTTTTGGCCAGCTCCCACTGTAATGGCATTCGTGTTCAGCCTTGAGAAAATTCTTTAAAAATGGCTGCCTGGATTGACTGGCAGCAGACTTCCCTGTTTCAACGTTATGCTTTAGGGTCGTGAAAGCGTCGAATCCTGGTCTTTGTTGGCCTTTTAAGATGATTCTTTAGCCACAATCCTTCCGAATTAATTATAATTTTTTCGGTGCGAGCTCAGATGCCACATGTTCAGGTGTCAGTTTGGGAATCTGGTCTTTCTGACTGAGTTTTTAAATGGCAATTTCTGACCACTGAGCTATTTAAGTTTCCAATTACTTGCTTTATCCTGAAATTTAAAAGTTTTAGCTCACCCGCGCCAGGTCTGCTGACTCTGCCCTCTGGGAATTGAAGCTGGCCTTCCATGAGGCCCTATGGAGTCATCTGATGCTGTGAGAAATTTTAAATCACTGCCTTCAGCTTCCAAGCCTTACTTTGGAGCTTTTTCTTGGCAACTTTCTTCTGCGCATCTGATTCTCGAGATTTTCTTCAGGTCAAAATGCTTCTTCGAATTTTTCTTTAGGCTTGCAGGATTTTAGATTTTCTCTGCAATTTTTTCTAAGTTTTGGGTTTCTCCATTCGCTGCTGCCATGTTGTGGGTACCGTTTGGTAGGTCCTAATGAAGTCCTCATAGTCTTAAATAGATTAACTGTATGTATTTATTAACTACAAGAACGATGTACACATATGCACTAAAGAGTTCAAACTAGGACCTGTCTCCATGCTTGCTTGTGCACACAGTTCTATCCAACACTAGACTGACCCCTAGGTGTGGGTCATGTGTTCTCTTCCATCACTGTGTGGGTGTTACTGTACTCAGTCCCACACTAACCCTATATGTGCCAGGCCCTTATGCCATACCAACCTCTATGCAGCCAGATTGCACAACTGATTCACACTGGTTACTATGCAAAGGGCATAAAAAGCATGAACAGGGCATGCTCTGCCTAGTTTCACTCGGTGAGTTAGTAAAAGGAGAGCCAGAAAAGAAAGTTTTCAATTATTCTTATGAGACCATGAGGAGCAGGTCTGCTTCTCTGGATCCCACAAAAATACTGTGGGCTACCAGCAGTTAATAGCAGCCACCTCTCAAAAAAGACAGCACCTCCCATTGCTCTGCTGAATAGGTGGCAAGCATGCTCTTTCAGTTAGCCAGGAGGCCATGCCGGAAGCAGCAACAGGCATACCTAAAAATGAGGTGTCAACCTGGTGAAGCTACAGCACAGGATTACTTGCGTGCCAACCAGTATAAGCAGTAGGTGATAGACAGAGCTAAGTGATTCCACAAATAACAGATTAGAACTAAGCTTTGCAGTCCTGCCACATCCAGTCATGAATGGTAGCAGACAATTAAACAACTCACCGGAGGAGGAGGCTCCACAAATACCCCCATTGTCAATTAGCATTTGCTACAATCTTCAGCCAGAAGTGCTGAGTGGATGATCCATCTCAGCCTCCTCCGAAGGTCCCCAGCATCACAGGTGCCCATCTTCAGCCAATCCAATTTACTCTATGTTATCAAGAAACTGAAGGCACTGGATACTGCAAAGGCTATGGGTCCTGACAATATTCCGGCAATAGTACGGAAGACTTGTACTCCAGAACTTGCCGTGCCCCTAGTCAAGCTGTTCCAGTACAGCCACAACACTGGTATCAACCTGGCAATGTGAAAAATTGCCCAGGTATGTCCTGTACACAAAAAGCAGGACAAATCTAAAGCAGCCAATTACCACCCCATCAGTCTACTCTCAATAATCAATAAAGTGATGGAAGGGATCATCAACATTGTTATCAAATGGCACCTGCTTAGCAATAACCTGCTCAATGACACTCAATTTGGAATCCGCCAGGGTCACTCAGCTCCTGACCTCAATACAGCCTTGGTTCAAACATGGACAAAAGAGCTGAACTCCAGAGGGTAGGTGAGAGTGACTGCCCTTGAAATAAAGGCAACATTTGATCAACTGTGGCATCAAGGAGCCCTAGCAAAACCGGAGTCAATGGGAATCAGGGGAAAATTCTCTGATGTTTGGAGTCATACCTAGCACAAAGGATAATGGTTGTGGTTGTTGGAGGTCAATCATCACAGCTGCAGGGCATCACTGCAGGAGTCACACAGGATAGTGTCCTAGGCCCAATCATCTTCAGCTGCTTCATTAATGACCTTCCTTCCATCATAAGGTCAGAAATGGGGATGTTCGCTGATGAGCGACTCCTCAGATACTGAAGCAGTCCATGTCCAAATGCAGCAAGACCTGGACAATATCCAGACTTGGGCTGACAAGTGGCAAATAACATTTGTGCCACACAAGTGCCAGGCGATGGCCATCACCAACAAGAGAGAATCCAACCATTGCCCCTTGACATTCAATGGAATTACCATTGATCCCCCACTATCCACATCTTGGGGGTTACCATTGATCAGAAAATAAGCTGGACTAGCCAGTTATATAAATACTGTGGCTATGAGAGCAGGTGAGAGGCTAGGAATTCTGTGGCAAGTAACTCACCTCCTGACTATCCAGAGCTTGTCCACAAGGAAAAGTCAGGAGTGTGATGGAATACTCTTCATTTGCCTGGATGAGTGCAGCTCCCACAACACTCAAGAAGTTGACACCATCCAGGACAAAGCAACCCCTTGATTAGCACCACATCCACAGACATTCACTCGCCCCACCACCGATGCCCAGTGGCAACAGTGTTTACCATTTACAAGATGCACTGTAGGAACTCACCAAGGCTCCTTAGACAGCACCTTCCAAACCCACAACTGCTACCATCCAGAAGGACAAGGGTAGCAGATAGATGGGAACACCACCACCTGCAAGTCCCCTTCCAAGTCACTCACCATCCTGATTTGGAAATATATCACATTCAGGACACGTGGCTCACAATATAGTGACCAGAAGGACCCGGTCTCAGAGATCCAAAATATATCTGCAAGCTGCTTACATACCCTGACTGTTCTACTGCTAGACTCTGTTCAGGGTTTGTTCTGCATTGGGAATGTCCCTGACTATGTAAAGACAAGGGGGAAAATATCCCCAAGAGCCTGGGTTTGACCAGGCACATGGCAAAACCCCTTAAAATCATAAATGACTATTTGAAAGTTCAGATAAAGGGGCTATCAAATATGCAACTTATTGTGGTGAATGGCTTAAGGGGAATGATAGCATACTTATAATGTTACTGGACTAGTAATCCTGAGGCCTAGACAAATGCCATGGAGAAAGGGAGCAGAGTTTATTGTAGGCGAGAGGGGTTAGCAAGATCTCTGCATTGCCTCTTCTTGGGAAGACCTGCCATATTAAGTGCCAACCTTAACTGGGCAGCGATAGATCTTCCCCGGGATCAAAGGTCCCATCTGCCGAGAGCTGCCAGCCAATCAGAGGCCAGCAGCTCTTCATTGCTCTGCAGTGCCACCGGGAAGGCAGTGGCTACTGCCATTAATGCAGTAACCTGAGTCCCAGGATCACCAGGGACCACACCACAGGTGATTGACGGCAGATGTTGGGGTTGTTGGGGAGGCGGGAAAAGAGAGTCGGCAGCAAGGGGAGTGAGTTGGCTCCCAGTCATCACTGACTGCCTTTAAATGAGGGAGCCCCCCACCCCACCCCGGATGCCTGTATGCAACTCCGATGCTGTTTGTTCCTTGGGCTTCCTACATGGCGAGTCCCCACCCACAGCTTGGTGAAATACCAACAGCGGCAGGATAAGGCCCTGAAGTGGGCATTATTTGCCATTCACAAGCCTTCCTGCACTGACTCAATTGGGTTGGAGGCAGGAAAGCAGCAGGCCACCCTCCTGCCCAATTAAATGTCCCTCCACCACCAAACTTCAAAGGAAGAGCAATAAATTCCATTTTAATCTCATCACAGCAGCTGAGATCTGCAATAAAACGTTAGTTTTATTATATATTGGGTTATTGCAAAAACCCATCTGGTCCACTGATACTCTTCAAGGGAGGGAATCTGCTGCCCTTACCTGGTCTGGCCTACATGTGTCTCCAGACTCACAGCAATATGGCTGACTCTTAACTGCCCTCTGAAATGTCCTAGCAAACCATTCAGTTGTAAGTAGTACATCACCATCTGCTCAAGGGCAATTAGAGATGGGAAATAACTGCTGGCCTTGCCATGATGCTCACATCCCAATAACAATTTTTTTTAAAAAGGCACCGTCAGGCATTGTAAGAAGTATACTCTCCTGCTCCATTCCCTTGTCTACTGGCGAGCCTCAACAGCCAATCACCAATTTTGCCAGCCCCCCATTTTACCATTTCCCCACCCAAATGCAATCATGACATTGTGTTGAATAACTAGCAGATAGTACAATCACATTCCCACTCTCCTCAGAGTCTTGGTACCTGATGCAGTGTTTTATACATGGAATACAGATTTTAAACTTGAAAGTAATTTTTCTTGTACAAAACAATACACAGAAAATCAGAGCAGACCCAATATTCAATAGCCTTTCTGGAAGTCATATTCCAGTGAAAGTATGGCAGGAACAATAACAAGCCTGTCTATGCCTGCATTTCCATGTATGCAGAGCCTTTTAAAATTTGTCAGAGGGATTGGAGACATGCACGCTGCAAGATTCTGCATCTTCTGTCTCATAGGGGTCAGGTGTAACTTTGGGTGTCATGACACTGTGTGAAAGTACCAGACTCTTCAATAGCACAAGTCATGACATGAAAATCTAGTCCAGAGAAGTGTCTTGGACATCCCCAAAGATAGATCCTAAGATATGTTGTTGTTCTGTTTTTACTGTGTTTCCTAGAGGCAGGGTTCTGATAACTGCTGTCCTCCCCTCCATACCCACCCCTCACCCCTGCCCCACCCCCCCCAATCGCACCACCCGCCCACCCCACTGCTGACCTGGATTTGGCAGCGGAGGCCAGATATCCCAGTATATTGAGAGGCACCCCCTGGCTACATGCTAATTAGATCCCCTCCCCTGACTCCACATATATCGACTGGATTAGCATTGAAGGGTACCAGTGGGTGTAATCCCAGTGTAAGTGCCAGAATTGTAACCTGTGGAATTTTAGGGCGAGTATATTTGGTTCAAATAAGTTATCAAGGTTAGTAGTTCTGTCGCATATGTTTTTTTGTAATTAATTTTTTTTAGGGTTAGAAGCTGATCCGTCTACTTTAAACCAAAAATACATTGCATCATGTAATCTTGAAGATAGTATTACCTATAGCTTTCCTTGATGGCTGCAGAGCTTGAGAGAAACTTTGAGGTAGATTTTCAACTTCCTGCTTGTGTGCAACACTGGCATTGTGGATCAGCTATCTAATTTTCATTTCCATTGCAATCAATGGAAGTGTTAGTGAGGGATTTCCATAGTCTGGCTGAGCTGCAATGCCAGTTTTGCATATGAGCTGCAAGGTGAAAATTTGCCACTTTGATCCACTGGTTGAACATGGTTAATTTAAATTTAGCCCCAATAATTCAAATGCATTACTATTTCCTCCTATTACTCTGTTAGATTATCCTGTTTATTGTCAGCTACATGTTAATTCGTGTTACAATAATGCTCAGCTAATCTTTCCTCAATCTGAAAGTTTGTAAATCCTAATGTAAAATTATCTCATTATTATAAACTGTGAGAAATGTAGAGGAAAAGTACAAACCTACATCTGTAAAACTTTACAACATGTACTTTAGCTTGTTTCCTAATTTTGGGTTTTATTTAAAAATGTATTCATTTTATTTTATTCACTTTATTCATTTTAGTATTCTACATAGAGAGCCCATGTTAGCTGCTCTTATTGCTAAATGAGCTGTGCTGGATAAATATATTAATCAAAATGAAATATAAAAAATATTATCTATCTGCTGGCACTGGAAAGTGTACACAAATGTAAAGTATTTACTGGATGAGCTTTAATATAATACCATTCATCATATACTTGGATACTGACAGTGCTTGAATGCAAGGTAGTATCAGCTAGAATAAATCCTTTCACTTGTTTGACTGACTGCTACAAATTATTACTTTTTTTTAATTTCTTAGTTTCCAGTTACCACTGGCGTGGATTTGAATTTGAATTCTTGCTATTTTCATTGATGACTTTTTATTAAATAGCCTAATTATTACAGGTCATGAGTCTTAAATACCTGTAATCGCGCAAATTGTAATTATCCAGGAAGTGCCTAATAGTAACATAATAATGATAATTACAACAGATGTGCCCACAGTATTAGATATCACTGAAAGCAATAATTCATAAAGCACTACTCATCATGAACTGATTGAGGAACTATAAAACATTTCTTTCAAAAAACTCTTTCCCAATCAATGGAAAAATGTTCGAACATTTTGAATTAAAATTTAAACCAAAAATAAAAGAAGCTGCTGTTAAAAATTATCCAATATTCTATTTCAATATTTGCATTTCCCTACTTTTGGCTCAAATGCGGCTGCAAACTTACATGAAAGAAATAGCAAAAGCATCTCTGTCACTGCTACTCGGTTTCCTTTCCACTACAGCATTTGTCATTGCCAAAACAGCAGAGTTTAATTAAGTGTTGTGAGCAGCCTAGTGAGAAACACACTTTAAATTAAACCTCTGAACATGCTGCTATTGGTTCTTTACCTCCTGAACAATCAGCAGGGTGTTTGGCATAAATTCAGCATCTCAAGGGAAAACCAGCTCCACATACCTCTAGCAATTCATAAATGGCCTTCCTCTCTCAGTACAATATCTTATTAAAGCGCATTTAATTATTTGGTAGTTTTAAACAGTTTCGGATGAAAGTGATAATTAATGTGCCTAACACTAAACATTTTATTTACTCTTGATATATTAATAGCATTATCGCGAAAGTCTGCTGCAGTCTCAGGTTTAATAACATTACATGGTAAATTATCTTTTAATGCATCAAGCAACTGTAAATGCAATAGAATAAATTACTTCAACACAACAGGAATAATGGATGATTTTGAGTTTTGGGAAACATTTCAGAATTACAATATGTTTCGAATTACTTGATACAGAGGAACTGAAATTAATCAGTCCAGCAAGGGTTAAGCATTTTAAAAGACAATTAAAAAGGGCAATGAAAAGGTAACTTGCACAATCTTAATTTACTTCCCTTGGGAGAGAACACATTTCAGCTTAATATGCTTTATCAGAGCTATACTATTTGCACTATAATAAATGGGAAGATGTGCATTGTAGTTAAATAATGCACAATAGAAGTTATTCAAATTCATTATGAAGTATTAAAAATTTTAATTTACATATTCAATAAAACATAAAAGTTATTGTTCGATTAGGGAGGCAATGGGGCCTTGTAGAGTGCACACAGAATCCTTATAACAAACCCAACATCTCTAAATGGCAAATCCCAACAGGCATTGATGTCTGCAAACCAGGTATTCAACAGTACTGTCAAAACTTTTTAAATTGTAAACTAAGTGATGGGGTCAGAGAAGCAAGAGGTGCCATGCTGAATTATTCAGGCTATTTACGTGGAATCATAAATTAACATTTCATTTGTTGAAATGCCCATAAAGGATAAGCACTGACAAGCCATTTTATACAGCATTTATTCCATGAGTGAATGGTCCTGACAATTTCAGGAGTACTTCCCTTAAGAGTTATGTGAATCTTGCTCTTGTGTGGGATAGATTCTGTAGTCAATGGGTTATCACATATTCTTTCACATTACAAGTGTGACATGAGATCAATTTATAATTTGATATTTATTTTAAGCTATGTTTTTTATGGCCTGCTGTCAGTGAGGGTCAGAAAGGTTTATGATTGAGAGATTATCATGTTTAGTGATGATATGAGTGAAAAGGCTGCTGTGTTTGTGAATTGACAAATGGCTGTAAGAAAGCGTACAGATCGGAAAAGCTGATCTGTGTTTGGCAGCAAAATTACCAGTTTGGTTGAGGATTAGCAGCATGCTGATAGGGAAAAAGCACTCTTTGACAATGATACATATATCACATCTTAGGTATGAGTTAGCACAAGCGATCAAACTTGTAAATCCCTTAGTATCACAAAAAAAATGTAAGTTTCCTTGGGTTAAAAATTCTAGCCTTACTTTGAATGAACGGCTCGGATATTGGGCAAGTGCTGAGCAGGCGGGCATGCGCCCGACCCGCTTGAGTGTAAAATGACGCGCAATGACGTCAGTCGAGCGCCCCGACGTCATCGCGCACTCGCGCATTATTTTGGTGGGTGGGCGCATTGCGCCCGCCAACAATTAAAAAGCCTATTAAGGCCATTAAAAAGCTAATTGAATTAAGTTTTTCATTGCTCATCCAACCTTACAGTTGGTGGGCAGGTGAAAAAGCCAGGCGGCATTTTCACTTTTTAGGAAACCTCATCCACGGGCGAGATGAGGTTAACAAAAGCTATTAAAAATTAAATGAAAATTAAAACATTTCATGAATAACACGCCCATGCGCAGATTCACATGGGGGGACATGTTTTTTCTCTCCCTCTTCCTGAGGCAGCTCTGTGGAGCTCTTCCAGCCCGCACCCGCGCGCACGCGCCCTCCTCCCCTGCACCACCCCCCGCTCCCCACACAGGAATGCTGAGCGTTGCAGCACATGTTTCACGCTGGGCGGGCTTTAATTGGCTCACCATTATGAAATCGCGGTCCGGCCCTGATCATGGGTGGTGGTCGGCTTCCCAACCTCTCCCGCCCGTCCCCGCCAAGCCTGCCTGATGAGGGAAAAGCCCTGTGATCACTGAATAATAGAAAGCGCCCGGTGATTGTTTTCACTGCATTTGTGGCTGAGGGGTGGCATTCTTACCTAAGGTGGGAGGGGTTCAAGTCATGAAAACATGAAAGGTGCTATATAGATGCAAACTCTTTCTTACTAAATTGCAGCACTCAGGATATACATTGATGAAATGTTATTTGGACTGGGATTTTCCGGCCCATCGTGGTGGGACCCGCTGCGGGAGATTTGGTGGCCCAGCCAAAATTTCATTGACTTTCAGCAGGACTGGATGATCCCAGTGGCGGGTGGGGCTGGAAAATCCCACCGTTGTTCAGGATTTTGCAGTCAGCAGCAAACAAACATCACCAGCCGTTTGTTACACTTATACTTGATCATTACCATTTTATGGGCTTTTGCACTGGAAGTTCATGTCAGCCAAACATCAAAACAGTACAGTGCCTTCTTTGGAGCATCTGGCTCCTTTGTGAACAGGGAAAACAACTGTCTGCATCACCTTAACCAATCAGGTTGAAGTTCTTCAGTTAGAAGTGTTAGTTAGAATAGTGAATTCAACATCAAATCAAGCAGAGAAAGTGAAAGAAAATGAGGGAAAGAAAGATTGGGTAACAACAGAGAAGCAATAAAAGCAAAAGAAGGAAAATGTTTAAATAATACTTTTTTTAACTTTAGATCTCCAATAATAATTAAAATCTAAAGGAATGAGAGCCCACATTTGTTAAAATTAATTTTCAGTAGCAGAGAAGTTGGGAGGAATTTTAACTTTATTGACTTACTGAGAACCAAGAGACCAGCATAATGCGAGAAAGCAAAGGTCAGGGTTCCAGTGCACACTTCAGAGTTTTATGCCTCATGCACGTGACATTGCCAACAGGTTCCAAATCCAGTAGTCAACCTGTTTGACAGGTTTGGCCGCCGTTGGGACGGGAGCAGTCCAAATGAGGCCACAGGACCTGGTAGCTCTGCACCTCAAACACCAGGAGGATGTTCAGGGGTGCAAGGGGTGATCCCACTGGGGAGGAGGACACAGATTGGAGGCCTGAGGGATCAGGGGCTGGGAGGGGGTTAGAAGGCCTATCGTGTGGGGAGGTCAGAGAAATGTGACAGGGAGATCAGAGGCTTGGAAGGAGGTTGGAAGCCTTAGGGTGAGATCTGAGACCACATGAGTTGGGAGATTGGAGACCTGGGGGGAAGATTGGAGGCTTGAGAAATGGGAGATCGGATGCCAGGGAGAGGGAGGTGTCAAAGGCCTAGGAGGTCTTGTGAGGTTGGGATGGAGATTTGAAGGTTTGGGAGAGGTGAACGATCAAGGAGGATTGGTCAGGAGACACACTGGATGCAGCAGGTAAGTTGAAAGACACCTACTTCTGGATCCAACAGTCTCTCAACTCAGTTTAGCTGGCAAATGTCCCAATGCCCAGAAAACCCAAAAGATGAACAAAAATGATGGACACACTCGTATTATAATATTTATATTGTCAACCTACCTCGTGGGAGTGGGTTGGATGCTCACTTCTGTTAAAACCAGAGGTTGGGGTTGGAAGCGGGCTAGGGTCGGACTGGGGTCAGGATTCAAACTTTTAATTCTTTAACCCTGCACCTGACCCAAACCAATCTATCTTTTGGGGTTAAAATTCTCCACATTGCTCGGTAGTAATTAAGTCTTACCATGCCACTAAAGGGGCACTTAAACTGGAACGCTCAATATATAACTTTATCTGGTGAGTTTAGTGGGTACATTTCATGCAAGTACAGCAACTTCACAAATTTCAATGATGAGTCTTTCGCTGAGATATCTTTATTGCACAGTTTCTGAAGAAGCAAGGCAACTTGGACAGCAGCTTCCAGGTTTCCACGTTTATCTGGGCATGAGCAGTCAGGGGAGGTTGCTGCCAATTTGCAATTTATTACTAATGAGAGCTGTTAGTCTCACCATTACTTCTACTGCAAGCCCAATGTATAAATTCTAGGACAAAATGTAATTCACTAAGATATTGATATGCTTTCAAATTTTTCACCCATCGAGATATTGAGGATATCAAAATAAAATTAGGACTACATTGCAATTATTCAAGTAAACCCAAGTCTCCAAGCAAATTATGGATTGATATTAGAAAACAAAATGGGACATTTGCTTCTCTTGATGTTTACCCATAACAGTCCATCTTTTATACTGGCTCCCATTAAAAATAAATGCCCTGCCCTCCTCTACAACACAAATATAATCACTGAAAATGTCAGATACCCTTGATTATCTGTATTGAGTGATGTGGTTTTTTAATTTGATAAAAAAAATGCTCAGGCAGACATTTAGTTTGGTTGCCTGGATGAGTTTGTGGCTAACATTGTAAATGTTGAATACAAACAGCATGAAGGAAATTCTGACATTTGTTTTGTTTAGAGGGTTGAGCTTTTGGTTTTCTTAGGTTCTGACTTAAAATAAAGGAGATTTAAAACTGTAAAATGAATAAAAGTACATATTTGTAGATATTCTGTGCTCTTTCAGGGTAACCTGCTATTACAAAACACACTTTTATATTCTTGAAATAATAAGTAGCAACTTGACAAGGCAATACAACTTCTGGTCCAGTGGAATAATTCACAATGGGAGCAAGTATTTTGGAAGAAATATCTCTGTAGATGTATAAACCACTATTAGACTTCTGCCTTTATTCTGTGGATTAGTAAAAGTTGGCATCAGGATGTGCATTAAAATGAGAGTAAAGAATTTGAAACAGACAAAGCAAAGGGCTATGTCCAAGTTTTAATTCGTCAAGTGCTTCATGTGGATCTTTGAGCAGCATTATTTGCACATGGCAGACACCCGAGATTGGCAAGTAATCATCCCAGGGCACTCAGTTATCAAGCTTGGTTGCCAAGGAACAAAACACTAGGGATGTAATAAATTATCCAGGCCACCAGTGTGCTTCACTTGCTCTTTTCACTACAAATTATTTTTAGGGACATCGTATATTGGTTTAGAGGCAAATTTGTATTTTTCATTTTGAAAATTACTTCATTTTCAACCATGTCTAGGTACCATCACCACACTATCTTTACCAAATATTCAAGAAAAATTGTGTTTTTCTTTAGGAATCTAATGGCAACAATTACAAAAATTTGCTTTGCTGAATTTGAACCAGTAATATTTGCACAAAATGCTTCAAAGATTAGGCGCACAACTTATTCACCTGAGACACTAAGGAGATTCCTTTATGCTTGTTTATTTGAAGATCAATTAGGAACTTACATACCAAAATCACGAAGAAAAGTTTACAGTAATTTAATCATTAAGTAGGTACTAAGAGCCTTCAAAACACATTTCTTTAAACAGAAGCACAATGAATATACAACATATTTTTAAGTGCCTACTTAATGGGAACCCAGCTAAAAGACAAATGTTTTTCTGTGCACACAAACATGCAGTTTAATTTTCCATCACTTGCATATGTGTCTTAATATATAATCCTGCTCAGTAACAAAGTAATGTAAACAAGTAGAATGGCACATGCTGATACCTGAAAATCTTTCGGCAATGAAGAAACATCTGCAATTTTACAAAATACCAATAAAACTGATAAAACAAGAAAGTCCTCAAACACTATGACCTGAATTTTCTGGTTTTGGAAGGGGGGAGGGGAGGCGGTGCAGGAGTGGGAGCAGGCGCAGACCCGATTGCTGCCCGCGATCGGGTCCGTGCCGCCATTTTACATGGGCGGGCCAATTAAGGCCTGCCCAGCGTATTTTTCGACTCCCGAGGATAGCAGGAGTATGCAGGCGGCGGGCGTGCACAGACCACAAGGTCCAATGGCGACCCGGCAGCCTGTTTAAATGAAGGCCTGGCAGCCTTGGAAAGGTTGCTCACAATGGCAAGTGCAAGGCCACAGCAGAGGGCTTCTGGTGAGCAGGCCAGTCCAGAGGGTAGGCCAGCGGAGCAGGCCAGTCCAGAGGGTAGGCCAGGGAAGCAGGCCAGTCCGGAGGGTAGGGCAGCGGGACAGGCCAGGCTGGAGGGCATGGTGGGGGGGCCAGTGTGCCCCTCATTTTTCCAATGATTGCCTTGCTGCCCTCCTCGAGGGGATGGCAGCACAGCAGGAGATGCTGGTCCCCCAGGATGGGAGGAGGAGGCCCCCCACATGACAAAACGTACCTGGGAGGAGGTGGTGGAGGTGGTGAGCTCCCGCGGTGTGGTGCGGAGCACCTGGATCCAGTGTCGCAAGCGCTTCAACGATTTGTTGCGCTCTGGCAGGGTGAGTACCATGTTGGTATTGGTCATTTAACCCAGCAGGTTGGCTTTCCCCCCTGCTGCTCCCCCCCTCCCCTCCCTCAAAGTCAGTGCCGTGACTGCACTGAATCATTGACGGCATTTGTCCTTTGCTGGGTGGGCCAGCAGATGCTGCCCGTGCTGAGGTCAGCCTGAGGGGGTGATGAGGAGATGTGTTTTTCCCCCGCAGCATGTGTTACACTGAGTCCCACATGACTGGTGTTGGGGCAACCTGGAGGAGCTGCACCTAGGCACTGTGCTAGAACTCCAGGACATGTCTAAGTCAGGGTGATGACATGCTGGGAGGGGAGCTTCAAGGTGGCGTGGCAACGAACCGTCCGCTACCCTCTGCGCTTCACGTGCTTGTGCCTCCTTGCTACGGAAGGATATACCGTGTGGTGCCGAATGTGTTGTAGGCAGCATATGTCCAAGGGGGCGGTGGGGGGGTGGGGAGCAGGCCCAGCATCTTTGTGTGAGCAGAAGTGGGGTGAGGAGGCACTGGAGCCCTGCAATGTCCCACTCTGGTTGGGGTGGGACGTGCGCAATTTGCACGAATCAACGCCCTTCTCTTATTTTCAGGAGAAGGATGCTCATAACGCAGCAGAGCGTGTGGGGACTGGCAGCGGCCAGGCGCAGATCACCATTCTAAGCTGTTTCGAGCAGGAGGCCCTGAATCTAGAGAGGCACCATGCACCCAGGTCCACTGGTGTCGGTGAGGCTGGGGTGCCACAGTCAGGTATTTCTGCCCAACAGTGAGATCAGCATTGTTCTCCCAAAAGCCATAACACTGCTGAATATTAAATGATTTGATTTTGCAACATGGCCTGACCATTGGTTATGGAAGGATGAGTGCATAATAATCCGGGGGACAGGGATAAACTTTATCATTGTCTCCACGCTAAGTGATCCACTGTCCTTCTTCTTCCTTTCAGCATCATCAGAGCAGGGCTGGGAGGAGGAGCAGCAGAGGCTCCCTCTCACACCTGAGGGGCCTGAAGCCTCACCAGCGTCACACCAGCTCCGTCAGGCAGCCAACAGCACAGATATTAGCACCTCGGTGGGAATTTGAACAATGGCTAGTGTCCCGGGGCACAGCGGTGAGGGCACTTCACAGTCACTGGAGGAGTTGGCAGAATCAGAGAGTGCCCATGGCACCAGCAGTCGGAGGACTGCAGGGGACCAGGCACGTGCTCAGTCGGTGCCTGATGATGTGCCTCTGGAGTCATCCGTGATGCAGCAGCTGCAGGAAATGCAGCCGGGTGTGCGGCAGCATCTGGAGGAGACACATGAGGCTATGCTTGGCTTGGTCTCCGTGGTGGAGGAGTTGACACGGACACTTGCCAAAGCAACGAGCCACATGTCCGAGCGCCACGCGTTCTCCATGGAGAGGGTGGCAACTCATGGACAGCCTACTCCAGCAGACCTGTCAGGGCTTCCTGGGGATGCGCTAGGACCAGCAAGTCCTCACATTAGCATTGACCTCAGATGGTCAGTGCCAGTGTGGGAGATGGTGTGGGCATCAAGTTTTCCAGCTCCGTGCCCATCCATCCACGATGAGCAGGGAGGCCCGAAGCGACCTCACATCGGCGCAGCAGCTGCCTGGCGTCTCTGCGGGCACCTCTCAGGGCACTCCGGATGAGGGCGGCAGCTCCTCTGCCTCTCTCCCAGTGACTGTAGCATCCGGTGAGGCTACAACGACTGGGGAGATGCCAGCTGTGGAAATGACACAGGCTGCATGGGCCAGAGCACTACCACTAGCACAAGGTCATCAAGGCCAACAGGATAGCAGAGTTAGCAGGCTGTCTCAGATGCCACTCTGAGCAATGGGGCAGCACCAATACGTAGCACCCGGAAACATAAACATAGGCCCCTTAGGTACACCATGGGTTTCTCACTGGTGCTTTTGTGTTAGCCCGAGATGAGGCCCTTATGATTTTATTTGATTTATAACACTATTGTATTTTTTTTGCAATAAGTTGGTTTGCTTGACATATTAAATTCAGATATGTCGCCATGGCTGAGGGTGCCTCTTTTCTTCTGCATGTGTATGGTTTCCAAAACTGTAATGAGTGCTTTGTTGGACATTCAACTTTTATTAACAAGGCCCACCGAGCCCTGGAAGGAGCCAGAGGCACAGAAGTTGAGGGCAGCTGTAACCTTTAGAGCCACTGGCATGGGGTGTCCGCCCACACAGTTAGCGGAGATCTCAGGCCCAATCATCTGACAGATATAGTTGACTGTCTCCCTTGAGAGACGGAGCCTCCTTCAGCACTGCACCTCAGACATATTGAGGTAGCTGCTTCGCCGCCTGTATATCCTGGCAGCAGGATAGTGGCGTCTTCTGCGGCCCCTTTTGCCTTGGACTTCCTGTTGGCCCTGCACCCCTTGTGCCTGCACCTGGCCTCCCAAAGGTGGCTCCCCTGGAGGCTGAATGTACACTCCTGGCCTCCTCCCACTTCTAGCCCTCCTTTCCTCCTCAGAGGAGCTGCCTCCAGTGGACAGCTCAGCTCCCATTCCCAGGCTAAGGGAAGGCTTCCTTTAACCTGCAGGCCCGGGAAAGATTCCTCACTGCAGAGTGCTGACCTGAAGGTTAAGAGTCCAGAAAAAGCAGCTGGTATGCATTTTGAAGTACTGCAGATCACACAGGCAAGTTTGAAAAACTTTCAAAAATAAATACTTCACGACCCCGGTGAACCCTCTTATCCCACCTGTGAATGAGGTTAATACAAATGTGTCCTACCCGCCTGCCCATTGCACCCGTGCGCCGACCCAGGGATTGCATGGACGCCAAAAAATCAGCGTCGATTGAACACTCAATGGCCTAAAGTGGCCCTTTAATTAATGGCGGGAGTGTGTTGAACATCATCGTGCGCCTGCCCAGTAAAATATCGCGATGGTGTGTGATGACGTCAGGACGCTCGCCCGATGTCACAGCGCCTCATTTTACCCGCAGACGTGCGGGGCCTGCCCCCACATGACAACGGGAAAATTCTGCCCTATGTAACCACCTCTGTTGAGGAATATGTTGAAAGCAGTAAAATGTTAGCCATTTGTGGTATTGCTTTGATATCTTGAAAGATATTTTGAACATTCATGTAGATGAATAGTTGTGAGATCAAATACGTATTGGAACATAAGTGACAAGTAACGTTTGTATAAACAGGATGAGAAAGTACAAGCTGTGCGAAATGTGATAAGGAACATGGTTCTGATTTATATATCGCACAACTAAGTTGTTACTCCAAACAGATTAGCATATTTAACTAAATCTATCTGTACTTAGATAATTATTTTCTTCTCTACATTTCTTTAATAATGTCGTGACAGCAAGAGGCTAACGGTGTCAACAAGATCAGATCTTCTGATTTAGAAAGGTCCCAGGAAAACCTATGCAGGCATTATGGCTGGGCTACCATGGCAACTGTGTTCTGATCTTCTATTCCTTTGATTTGAAGGAGGAACTAGAAGTGAGTTAATGCTGGAAGTATGTTCGGAGGTTAGATTGGAAGTGGTAGCTATAGAAGTCAATCTTGAAGGGAGTCAAAGTCATAGTGAGGATTGGATAATGGCTTGATGTAGGGGGTAGGAAGTTTTCCTTGAAAAACAGAGAATTTTGCCTTTGGGCTGGAGCTTTTTTGATAAAATTTGCTTGACATTTATTCAGCATATTTCAAACTATCACTCTGCTTTTTAAACTACTCAGGACCAAATATGATATTATAGTTACTGACTAGAGCAAATATGAATGTCCACTGAATGGAGACATTATTAGAATTATACCCTAAATTATAGCTTTCTTTTGGAACCTAATCTCTACTAAGACCACATTAAAGGTATGAAGAACAGGTTGGTAAATCAAATAAGTAAGGAAACAGTTAAGCGGACTCACCCGCAAAAGAAAATCATATGTATTGTGGTCTCAGTGAATGTTTGGATTGCAGGTACTGTTATACTGAGAGAAAGAACAAGAGAAAATGTTTTTAAAATATGTCGTTTACACACTAACTTTCACCTTTATTTTGGCTTTGAATATGGTCATGGCTTAGAAAATAATGGCTTGAATCACATAGATGTCTATATCTAAAGAGAAACATCTACATTACTGCTTCTACAGAAAGACATATTCGTTTGCTGCTGGGCTTGTGTCAATAATAAGAAACTGGCCACTAGGAGGCATGAAAGATTGGACTGATACATCATTCCCTCTGCTGTTCCCTCAAGTCAGGAAGGCCATTGGCTCAGCAGCATCTCACAGAATAATGGTTGTGATCAGGAATGAACCAGCATCTTTGGGCTCTGTGACAAAGCACATTGGTCACTTTCAAGATCTGTATTAGCGTGGAAGTTGGTGGTTAAATTACAGCTTGATTGGGGAATTAATTTCTTGATAGGAAAAGCCTTAATGAAAAAAGAAGCACTTGCAACTTACAACATCAAATTCACAATTATTTGGCTGAATGATCTTTATTATTTCCAAAAAGATTGCATTCAAGCCACCATCAGCTAATTTACTTTCTACTCAGGAAGTTAATTCTAAATTCAGCAATTAATGAGAGTCCCTTAATCTGATTGCAGAGCTTAATATACACAAGGGGTAAAATTGGCCTATGCCAGCAGTACAAAACGTGTTCATGGTGAATTGGAAGCTGATTTCCCTCTGCCCCAGTTTTTATTTTTCATTTGCTTGGAAAATATTTTAATTTCAAACCAGGCAAAAGTGACATTGAGAATGGGAAAGTAGTCCTTAAAAAGACTTTGTGCTACCATTCTGTGAACATCAGTGGAAAGAAGATCGGGTGTTTTGAAAAATCAACTGTGAGACTGCTCCATGCTGCTAGCATAGTCAAACTTCACCCTCATAGAATGAGCTGCTTGGACCTGAATAGGTTTAGAGGAGTTTGTTCCTGAAAAGTTTCACCTTTAACAGTTAATATTCTTTACATATTTATCTCAATCTTCATAGCTGCATGTTCTGAAGATTTAAACAAGAATGTATCTTTTTTCCATTGAATAAAACATTTATCCTACTTTCTTCTAGAAGCAGGAGTTGACAATTAAATTGTTTGGCACAGAAGCACACAAAAGAACAGAGTCTTGGATCGAAAAATCTCAGACTGCCATCCAGACTGACAGGATACATTGTGGGATTTTATCTAAACTAGCTATGAATTTGTAGTTAGCACAGATTTCAGTAACTGAATAGCTCTGTCTAGTTAGTGATGAAAGTAGCATTAGGGTTAAATGGGAGGGTTGCATTTTATTAACAGGTGCTATTACAAAGTTAGTACTAATCAGCCCTAACTTCGTTCAAAGTAAAACTGAGCAAAACCCATCACTATCCTTCAACATTAACCTCCTCCCTATATCATTTTATGCATTTAAAAGCATACCTGTAGTACTTTCCATATTTCCTCCTATAGGTTACTTTATATGACACTAGTCCCTTACGTACCCATAAAAGTCTTACATGTTCATTATGACTCAGGTTACGGAATCTGCCAAATGTTTTGGTCACGCCTTCACTGAACCTTGTCAAACCTATCCAAAGGAGAAGTAAATAACTGAAAAAGGTCTGGCTCATCTACTCAACATACAGATATCTTTCTCTTGTATCCACCGAACCAGTAGTAGTCACACTTTTTGGTATCAGCAAAAACCTTATTAACTGTAGATTCTGAATCCATCTGAAAGTTGCAACAAAATTAGCTGTGACTTCTTTTGTCAGCCTAGCTCTACAAGAAAATGGATTCGCTGTGTGAGACTAGAAGATATAATAACCTGACTAATACACCTACACATGACAAATTGGCTGTTACAAGATCACCTGCAGGAGTCTAAGAAAAGCCGGCAGCAATAGGCTGATATACATGTAGTAAAGGACATGTCCTCCTACTCTGTCTTCTTTCCTTGACAGGACCTGCCACATGCATGACCATATATTCCTCAGCCATCTTCTGTAATAATTGTGTCAGCTTGGTTTTATGCTATTTGGCATAACTTTTTAAAAAGGTTTTCCTTAAGGCTCAACAACACATGCAGCATAAATAATATTGAATCCTCCCCTAATTAATGTATTAACTGGTGCTAAATGCACTAGCAGCAAAGAGAAAAAGGAATGGAAATATCTGCAATAACACTTGCTGTGGAAAATGCAAGTTGCTCCAAAAAACAAAGGAGGGAAATCAGGTTATGCAGAGATAACAGTATTTGTGCCATTGGCAAAATTGTGGGTCTATCTTCATTAGATAAACAACTCTGCCTATCAATGCCTATCTCATAAAATTATAATATAAACTTATAAACAATAATTTTGATTTTGCATGTCCTATACTTATATTTTCCTTCTCTTTTGGCAAGTTTCCTCATTTCATAAAGTGTCTGATTTCAGAAAGTGGACAATTGTACTTTGCGTTTCCATTCCTATGTACAGGAAAGTGATTTTTTTTTAAAACGGGGAAAGATCAACTAAGAAAACTTGGGACACTCGGCAAAGTTGAAAAGCAGGTTCAATGATTGAAACCTAACTAATAAGATATCGAAAATAATGCCTCAGCAAGGTGGCTCAGGAACCATTTTCTGACTTTTCATTGTCCAATGTGCATGGAAACTTTTATTATATGATTTTAGTTTCTGCAAGTGAAAAACAACATATCGAATTCTTGTCAGTTTCAAATGTCTGCAAATAAATATAAAAAAGCTAAAATAATGTTAACCATAACAGTAGCTAACTAGTTCAGAGTATAAGGTGCAGAAGCTTGTTACCCTGTACCCTGTTAGGAGAGGTTAGGAAAGCATTCTTTGCATAGAATATGGTTAGAACGTAGTAAACTGTGCCACAATTTTTTTAAAAAGAGAGTGTCTTGAAAAATAGGAATGTTAAAGAATATTGGGGATTGAAAGTGCATGTCAAATGGTCTAACTAATAAATGGCATGCATTTTTGTTTTAATATTTTGGCCTAAACCTATATGGCATCACACAATGTTGATATGTTATCAATGAAGATAACATAAAGACGATCAAACTAAACAGGACATTTTAGTAACATTATTAAATAGCTATCAGTAATTAACAGGAAATCAAGGTAATTATGGAATATTTCCATTTTTACTTTACTGGCTGCTTCTGCGTTTTTCTGACAAACAAATGAAAAAGAAAGAATAATGGCATTAAAATATCCATTTGTCAAATTGTAGCTACAGTGGTGAGAAAACACTGCAAAATCTACAGGGATTCATCTCATGCCTGAGCAAATGTTTCTGTAATCTTAACAGGCTCATTCGGCACTACAACTTCAGGATAGGTAATAAGTTTGTACCCAATCCTGGAATAACCAGGAACTATTTTTAATTTTGCTCGTACTTCATCACCTAACGTGTCTTCATCTGCCTGTCATTTGCTCACTGTGGCTATCTTATAGCTTGTCTATTAAATAAAGAATTAATTGAAAACGTATCTCTGCACAGGGAAAGATAAGAAGCGGAACTTTTGGCCCCTCCTACCAGCGGGATTTTATGGTCCCGCTAGAGTCAATTGGCTTTTGAACGGCTTGCTGCATTTTACGGACCTGCCACTGCCGCAACAGGGCCATAAAATTCCACCTAAATTTCCTGTTACAAAAGACTGTCTATTCTGCTGGGGTATACATTAAACTAAACTCAAGCCCAAATTTTTGCTGCCAGGTTGGGAATGCAGATATTGGACATTTCCCTGCTTCGTGAACCTGAACCAGGACAACGGGACCCAGGAGGTTATATTTTCTTTCTGGGGGGATGGGGGGAGATGGGATGGATTAGAAGTCGGGCCCACCACTCCCGGAATGTGTGCAGAGGCTTCCGGGTGTGGAAGTGGGCTAGCAGAAAGCTTGCCTCTGTGCACTGGCACTCTGATGAAGTTACTGAAAAAATTAACAAAACAAAAAGCAGCCCTTCAGCCCTTTCATCCCCCCACACTCCCTCAACTGCCAACACATTCCCCATGCCCCATGCATGCCAACCCATGCCCCCCACCCACCCTTATGGCCCCATCATATCCCATGCCCCTCTACCCACCCCTATGGCCCCTCCTACCCCCATGCCACCCTATGCTCCTTTACACATCCTCTATGGCCCCTCATACCCCCATGCCACCCTATGCCCATCTACGCATCCCCTATGGCCCCTCATACCCCCATGCTACCCTATGCCCATCTATGCATTCCCAATGGCCCTCATATCCCCTATGTCAACCCATGCCCCCCACTCATCCCCATGGCCCTTTATAGTCCCTATGCCAACAAAGTGACAACTTATGCCAACCCATGTCCCCCACCCACCACCCTTTGCCCTTACGCCCTCCAAGCCAACACGCCTAGGACCCACTATGGGTAAACCTCATGAGCCATACTGGCATTAAAAAACAACGTGCCTATTGATGATATTACTATTTTAAAAAAAACATTCAATGCATTTAAATTCCTTCAACTAAACTCTTATGAAAAAAAACATTTCTATTCTATAACTACTTGGAGCTGTCAGTCAAACTACTCATTTAACAGGCACTCCACTGTGATAATGTTAGTTGTAAAATCAGCCATGCAGCATAAATCCTTATGTCAACAAACAGAGTAAAATATTAAGCACCTTGTTTTTTAAAGGCCACACTTCTTTTAAATTTAAAGTCCAGCAGAGTTAAATCCCTTGACAGCTTTGAGAGTTCCAATGAGTTTAACAGTTCTCTTACAGCTTTAACAGTTCGTTGACAACTTTATCAGCTCTTTGGCAGCTTTACAGTCCTAATGAATTTATGTACTTTTCACGACTATTCATGCTGACTTTTAACAATCCCAAAGGGCACTTGACCTACCCCAAAGCGTGTCTTCCCCCTCCCAAAGGGTGCCTCACCTTGCCCAAAGGTGTCCCGGGACCATATCCAAAGGGCACCTTACCTCCCGAAAAGGGTACCTTGGCTATACAAATGCACCCACAGAGCTCAGTCTTGCTCCTACTAGGTCTAATCTGCACACTTAGGGTTTTAGGCACCTACCTCACCAAAATCACACGTGAGTAGAGGCAGCTGCAGATTTATATGGGCAGTTGTCTTCAGGAACCATGGATGTGCGATGTAGAAGCCGCCCCCATTCAAACCCCTGCTGTGGAAAGGGTGGAGGCCAGGTTCAGGGGCGGAACTTCTGGAATCGGGCCTCTGCTGGCATTTTCGTGCAGACAGGGAGGCTCTCCGGCTGCGTGAAAATTCAGGCTTCAGTATCAAATCGAACTCCATTTTCTATATAATGCAATGTGAGTGCTTTGATATGGCCTGATTGAGATATATTCATTTTGTTTTGTTTTTCTTTAATTGGAGAAATTATCTACAATGATGTTTCTGTTTCTTCATACTGAAGAAATATTAAATTCGGTATGTTTCTGTTTCTTCATACTGAAGAAATATTAAATTCGGTATGGATATTCACTTTAATTTGCAATGTAAAAGTACATGCGTAATATTTATGGAACTGTTTTTGGCATCCAAGTTAAAATGTAAATGCAGACTGAAATAGTTTATCTTCAACTAATATGAGATTAAAAGGATTACTTCTTCTAAAGGAATCTCCTAAAAGATAATTGGAAGTATAGATACCTGCAAACTTTGCAACCTGAATAATCTGAAAAGAATCGCATGAGATTCTACATAAAGTGCAACATCACTGCAGTCTTCACCCTGAATGACAAATCCAGACCATAAATGAACCCACCTTTCTATCCCTTGTAATACATTTTGCCGTCACTGCGGTCTCCACTAATGAGCTGCTAAAGGCACACATTGTCATGCTGTGTGTCTAAACAAGAGCAGTTCCCAAGACACAGTCTTTAACAGAATACATTATATTAGCCAAAGTCCTTTCCCAGTGTATTTTCATGTATATACATAGAAAGTCGCTACATTGAAATCCTTATATGAAAATATAAACATTGATAAGCAATTGTGTGCAGAAGACTTTATTAGATTAATCAGATTAATATAATCAATTCATTCTATCATTCAGCAAAACTTTACTTTGCAAATAATATACATTTTCTCAGTCATATCACTGCAGGTCCTATAGTATATATTGAAGGATTATCTATAGTATTCATATATATTTGCCACACCAATTTAATATATGATGCATGTGAAAAACCTGGGAAAAACTCCTATTTGGGTCACAGTAATTGTTAGATATGCAGAATTAGTAAACATTCATTACATAATGCTTTTGAATATTTCTTGCATTATATAGCATATATGCATTGCTTGTCCAAAGTGGTTGATATGATGCACCTCAATATTTCAATATAGAGCTCGGAAGGTCTTGGAAAATAATGGATTCTGAAAGAAGAAAAACAGGGAGTAAAGAGATCGGGAGAGCAAATGCACTTAATAAAGAGGTAAAAAGGGCAAACTCTTGGGCAGAAGTCTTGATCCGAGCCAAGTAATAGGCCGGTAACTGTGAAATCAGATCGGGGCTTCCCAATCATGTGGAGGTAAACTCATCCCTGATTTTTCAGCCGGGTTGGAAAGGATGGGACCACTGCCTCTGGGTAAAATTCAAGCCTTTTAGTCTAACAGACGTAAGTTTCCACTAGCGCCTAAGCATTCAGAAAAACCTGGACCCATGTTCAAAGGAGTAAAGTTTTGCTTGTCAGAAGTAGGATGCAATGTTTGCTGCATTGGCCATATACAGGAGTTTTGAATAACCCCCCTCCTTAGTGAAACGAGGAATCCACACACGTGAGACTCAGTCTGAAAAATCAGGAACAGCTTTGTAAGCAGGCCTATGTTTTAGATTTTATTTTAGTGGGATTTAGTTTGCCTGCTTAACTTGGCCATTTTTAGAGGCTGTATTCTGCAACAGGCTAACAAGGTCAAGCGTTCATTTTGTGCTAATAACCTTATCTAAAAGAAGTCATTTTAGTACTTTGAACACCTGCTGCCAAAAGATGCAACATTTTAGTTACACTAACCACTATTATTATAAAGCAGCAACCGACCAGCATCGGATGATTATTAGAAGTACCTCAATTACTTGAAGAAGTAATTGCACAAATAGTTAATGAAAGTCAAGTTACATCTATTTCTGCATTTTCTAGGAACATTCCTACGTTAGAATCAAAGTCTTAGGTTTGAACACGCTGTCACAGCATGTTGTGAGAAAGGGACCTACACTATCCAGTAGAGGCCGCTATTAAGACAAGCTGTTCTTGACTAGTCTAGTACTGGGCCTAATGAATAAGGCCCTTGTGCAGTATGAAGATAAAGAATGCACCTTGAAATAATCCATTGTCTTGGGTTTAAGGATATGTTTGCAATGGACAATGCTAATGAAATTAACCCTTACAACATTATTGGCTATTAACAACAACTTTGGATCAAGTTTGGAGCAAGGAGTGATGCCAGAATTCAGTGTAAGAGAGGGTTTTGGGAACCATCTTGTTTGTCAACACCAAGTGAAGCGAAACAGATTGTATTGTGTTTTCTCGGGAACAAAGGTAGAATTTCTGTCAGTGCAAGAATGGATAGTGTAGCACTGGGCACAGGGACAGAGACAGAATTCCTGTTGGTGTGGGCCCCAGATAGTGGAGTTTCCTTTTGAGACCGAGACAGAATTCCTGTAGATGAGAAGGATTGAGGTCATTTTCCACTTCTGGATTAGCCATCCATTTGACGTCAAGAAGTCTGTAGTGTATTGTTGATAAGTATTGCGAATTCAGTGTCTGACTCTTTGCCTGATGGTTATATCTCTCAAACTAAAACAGTTTAAAGGGTTAAATTCACCCAGTAATTAGGCCATGCACAGCTAAATTAAATCAAGGCTAAATTTATAAATTCAACCCTTTTCAAACTTATACCTGGTTCATGTAGTCGGCTGGACGGCATGCCTATGTGGAAAATTAGAAAACCTGTATCTATACATCTTATTTTCCACTACCCCTTAGGAGTGCCCAAATAATTTAATGTTAATCAAAGCTATTTTTCAGTAAATTAAAAGTGCCAATATATAGAGTGTTTTTCTTGTATTTATTGCAACTTAATAGTCCTGGGCTTGTTATGCACTAGATTTAAACAAGATTAGATCAATCACATTGAGCTTTAACACTACACATGGTAGACATTCACCAGTTTAGACAGATGTACTGTATTTAATCCAACACGTATGAGTGTGCATACACAATTCATTCAGGTTGGTACAGCAACAGCATCGCAAAGTATGCGGAGCAGTTTCTAGAGATTCATTAATCTCAGCCAAAAAGGAATCATTAAATTAATACTCATAAGTCTAACTTCCAGTTGGCAATGAACAACGCAACTACAAAATCCAGGATAAGAGGTTTGAAATCTGTAAAATGAAGTGTAGGGTTAAAAAATTGAGCAATGTGCAACGATTTATAAGACTGCTGGTCAAACCTATGTCTGAATTTTGCCTGCCATATAAAGCTAAAACTAAATAAACACAAAAGGCTACAAATTATTATTGGTATATTGTAAATGTGTTAGCTTCTCTGCTAAACCACCAAATAGAGGCATGTCATATAAGTACGTGTTTATCTATTATTATTGCCAACAATAATATTGAGCCTTATATCTGGAATATTTTTCACAGGGCTTTAGGAAAGCTAACCTAACTTGTATCACAGTCAATCAATATAATAGCTCCAGCATTTGGTCCCACTCATATGGGCAAGGGTACATCATTACCTCATTCACATTCCAAAGAAACCATTCCAGTTCTCAGAAAACCTCACAAGGAAACACTTTGGAGGAGCAAAATAACTTAATACAACAGCAAAGGAGTTCAAATTTTAGGGATACCTACAAGCCCAACTATGTATGAAACTGGCCCATAAGTAGCAATAGAAGGATATCAATGTGGAATTAAATAACAGATATATGAATAGCAGTAAAATTACAAAATGAGGTTTGTCTAAAATTAAAGTTGAATTAAGGGGAACTTTGAACTATGGACACATGTCTGAAAACTGGATTGAAATAGCCTAAACTCAATTAACAAAAGGCCCATTTAACAAAGGTCAGCAAGAACAGGGGATAAGCAGCAGAGGCAGCTGAATAAATTGCCTTAATAGTCGCGACATGGGCTCCTTGTACTTGTTTGATGTAATGATGGAGGGACAGGAAGAGAGTTTAATGAGAAGGTTCATGGTGGTGTAAAAAAAGCTGGGAATTATCTTTGTTTTCCTGGAGTAGAAAGCAGTTTTAGCAGATGACATTAGGGGCAGAATTGCCTGTGCCCACTGGTGTCGGGTGTGCTTGGTGGCATGAGCAGACAATATGGCAAGAAGGACAAAAATTGGTTTCACGACATTGTGGAAACAGTTTGCGATCATCCGCTCAGCCCGTCAATAGTGGGCTGTGTTTCCCACCATTAGACGTTGGGAACCTCACTGTAATACATCTGCATATCATTATAAGGCCAGCCCACTGGAATCTCCTCCAACGCTGGATTGCCCGGCCACACCGATGTATTTCAGAACAGCATATATAATGCATGCACTTGGCGGGCTGCACTTAGAGGGGAACTCAGAAGTGAGTACAGAGTATCATTGCGCAGCGCTTGCCTGGGTCGCCTGTTGGACTTAAAGGTTGAGGCGCCTTGGGGGTGGGGGCAAAGGCTGTCCTTTAGTTGAGGCGCATTGTGGGGGCGGGGGGCGGGGGGGGGTGGGGTGGGTGGGCTGCTGCAAGGGCTGCCCTGCTGTTGAAGGTAGTGCACAAGCATGTGCCGGGTGGTGGGGAGGGAAGTGACCACGCATTAGGGAAACCTTGTATAAAGTGACAATTCCTCTAAAGCTGACAGAGTTCAGATGCAGCCACATTGACGCATGGAGTCGGACCTCTAGCTTATCTGTCCACTCAAGCGATGCAGAGGCATGCAAGTGCCACCATGCACCAGAGCTTTTCACCCCTTGGGCACAGACTGCAAACTAATGAGCATTTTAGTGGGCTACAGAACAGTTGGATAACTGGGCACATTGTAAAATCTCCTTGCTAAAGCTGGCCATGGAGGCGCTCACAGCCTCATGCACTTCATCTGCCCGGTTTGGACCAGTCTCCCCTATGATTCAAGCTAACAGTGCAGCCTTACAGTGTGGGTTAGGAGAATGCCTGTGCCTGAGCTGAGAGCACAGCATGCAGTCCAATGGGCAAAACTGCAGCCAATCAGTCAGGTGGAGTGGGGCGGAGGTGGGTGGGGTTTTGGACAGCCATGCAGCGCACTAAACTCTGGCCATTCAAGTTGTGGCCAGCACTCCCTGGAATGTGTTAAAGGGCCTTCAGATTTAACCAGGATAGGTTCTTAGTATACCCAAGCTAAACCACACGTCTCTTTCACCCTACAGGAGGAGTACATCAGGAGCATGGAGTCTGGTGAACTAGTTGTATGCCTCGTGGCATATAGAGTGCGGAGACAACGGAGAAGAGAGCAACTGAGGTGCTTGACTGGGCAGAGGGAAGAGTAGCACCCTCAGGAAGAAGGGGTGGCTGGGGCTCTCGCACACATTGCTGAAGAGCCACAGCGAGCCGTCACTGGTCGGTGCCTAGCTAGAACCAGTGTCTATAGAGGCCGCCTTTCATTTCTGCAAATGATCGAGAACCAGTGTCGCCGAAGACTGCGCAAGTCTAGAGAACTGGTCAGTCACATCTGCCAGCTACTGCAGGATTTGTCGCCATGGGAACATGGAGGGCATCCACTGGTCCGTGGCTGTGAAAGTGACCACGGCACTCAATTTCTATGCCAGTGGCTCCTTTCAGGGCTCCACAGGTGACTTTGTGGGATATTGCAAGCCTCCACCCACAAATGCATCCATGAGGTCACGGATGCCATCTTCACAAGGGCACACAACTTTGTGCATTTCATCCAGGACCAGGACAACCAGGATGCAAGAACGATTGTATTTGCCTAGATCTCGGATTTCCCATAGTTGCAGGGTGTGATCAACTGCATTCATGTCGCGTTCGGATCTCCATCACAACAAGGGGTCAACTATGTCAGCTGGAAGGGCTTCCATTCGCTGAATGTGCAGCTGGTGTGCAACCACCACAAACGCATCCTGCAGGTCTGTGCACGGTTTCCAGGGAGTGTGCACGACTTCTACATTCTCAATTAGTCTCAGATCCCTGACATCTTCCAGCGTCCACAGAGGCTGCAGGGTTGGCTTCTAGGGGACAAGGGATACCCACTGAGGACGTGGCTGATGACGCCCGTGCGGCAGCCTCAGAGTGCAGCAGAGTGAAGTTATGACAAGGCTCATTCTGCAACTCGTAACTTGGTGGAGCAGACCATCGGGGTGCTGAAAATGAGGTTCTGGTGCCCGAGCCAGTCTGGTGGAGCCCTGCAATATAGTCCACAGAGGGTGTTACACATCGTCGTCACTTGCAGCACCCTTTACAACTTGGCGCTGTAATGGGGAGAGGAGCTGGCTGAGGGGGAGATGCAGGAGCTGGAGGTCTCCTCTAATGAGGAGGACGTCAACAGTGATGAGAGTGAGGAGGCCTTTGAAGGCAACGATGAAGGCAACGAGGCCTTCGCCCTGGCCAGATGAGGCTTTCCCGCTCGGGAGGCCCTCATAGCTGCTAGATTTGTGGAGGATGATGGCGACATGCAGTGAAGAGATGCCATAGATCTTTACATAGCCTCTGTGAATGTTTGTCTCCTATCTGGCAGAGGGCAGCTTGCTTGTGCTCTGTGATCAGGGTCATATCATAGAGTCGCAGCCATGAAACTTTAAATGCAATTGATCCTTTGTCCACCTTCAGCACCTGAGCCTTTCAGGAGCACAGCGTCACTGGCCACAGATGCTGAAGAGATGGGGGCAGCCCCACCTTAAAGGTGCTGAGAACACACAGAGATGCCTGCCCATGACATTCTGGCAGCAATGACATGCACCATCGAGGTGCAGTCATCAGTAACATGTCCAGGAAGTGCGAGGCTGGACAATCACTTTGGTCTGAAGGCTGCACAAAGCACAGGGAAGAGGCCCTGGACTGAGACACCTGCCTTTATCATGTGCAGATAAGTTTCACATCTGAGTGACACGAACACTGCTCAGAGACATTCTTGGGAGTTTATTTATAATAGTGAAGATTATTTACAAGTGGTTAACACCCTTGCCCAGGCTGTGCAACTATATTTTCTTAACTTCCCTTACCATGCCACTACGTCTCAGTGCTCCCCCGCCATCCACAGCAGCCTGCTGACCGCTATGCCTTGTCTGTGGTGACCTTGGTGAGCGTCCTCTGGAGGGCTGACGCTTGGAGGGCCCAGGCCTGATTTTGGGGTCCTGATGTGTGGCAGTGCACTCTCCTCGGCCTGTGGAGCTGGAGCTGCTGAGGTCACAGGAAGAGGGGATTTGGATGGGTCGGACACTCATGGAGTCACCTGGATGTATGGCCACAGGGGATACACCTGCTGATCCTCCTCCCTATTGGTGCCCAAGGGCCCCTGGCTGACTCCTTGAGGAGAAGGGAGTGAGATCGGGCACCCCGTATCCCTCTCATGGAGGCCGACCATGGCATGTGCAGCAGTACAGGAGCGACGACTCCGCGGTGGCTGCTATCCTATTGGCATTTTTAAAAATTCATTCATGGGGTGTGGGCGTTGCTGGCTAGGCCAGCATTTAAGAGTCAACCACATTGCATGTAGGTAAGGACAGCAGATTTCCTTCCCTGAAGGGCATTAGTGAACCAGATGGGTTTTTACAACAATCGACAATGGTTTCATGGTCATCATTAGACTATTAATTCCAGATTTTTATTGAATTCAAATTCCACCATCTGCCATGGTGGGATTTGAACCCCCAGAGCATTACCCTGGATCTCTGGATTACTAGTCCAGCGACAATACCACTACGCCACTGCTTTCCCATATGCATGGCATGCTGGTGCTATCACCTTAGCCTTAAGGCAGATGTACTCCTCCATCTTGCCTTGCAATCTGAGGAGTGCAGCGGACATCCCTTCCTGATGTTCCCGAGTTTGCCTTTGCAGCTCCAGCAGCTGTGACATGACCGAGTCCAGAGGCTCATCATCTGACTCGGACTCAGCAAATTTCTAGCCTCCAGCAGTCCTCTGAGTGCCGGACACCTGGGAAGTCCCTCCGCCACCTGCTGTGGATCAGACAGACTGATGTGCTCACCAGATTGTGTTCACAAGGCTATTCTAAAGCTAGGTCCCATAGAGGTGTGAGTCTCTGCGTTGGTGGGGGATGTGGGTGAGCGCTGTGATGGGTCTTCAGGAAGGGTTTCAGTGGATTCTTCTTCAGAGCTTCCCTCGGGGCTTGATTGGAGGCCCAGGGTCATGGACTCTCTTCGCAGTTTCCCAGATGTGTCTGCGAAAGCAAGGAGCGATAATTAATGCATGGCAGTGGCCTGTGAAACATAGCATGGTTGTCTGTTGGATGTTACACTGCTGGATCCTCACTTGGTAGAGCACCACCGACCTAACTGGAACGGCCCAGATCCTCACTGGCCAGCTGGATGGCTCCATTTTCAAAGTCCACAAGGACCTTGATTTCAGGCATTCCCCCACCTCCCCCTCTTGTTGTGTGCCAGCTTGTCCTGCATGAATAGAGATGGAGAGAATGTAGGTAGGATGCCTGTCAGGTCAGATGCCTGGCCTGTGTGGGCGGTGAGTGGTTCTATGGATGGAATGAGGACAATAAAGGTGTGTGTGAGAGCATGAATGATGATGCCCCTCAACTGGCAGTAAGTGAGGGCCCTGTGGATGTGTGATGGGTTTGTGAGTGTGTGAGTTGAAAATGCTGAGAAGAGTGACTTACCCTGGCGGAACTGAGGACGTCATTCATCCTCTTGAAGCACTGGGATGCTGTCCTCTTTTGCACGGCGTTGACACTGACCACCGCCGCCACCGTCTCCCAAGCCGGGTTAGTGATGTTGCTGCCCATCCTGCGGCCAGAGCGGAGGTAGGGGACATCATGGTGGGTCTCCATTGCATCCAAAAGATGCTCAAGGGACACGTCATTGAACCTGAGGGCTACAGCCTTCTTGCATTTAGGGGCCATGACTTCCGTGCAAGAGTCGTGGGCTGGAAGCACTAAGAATTGTGCGCACAGTTGCACTTTAAATATGGTGCTCAGTGTGATGAAGGAGCGAGGTGATTGCTGGTGGGCCAATGAGAGCCTGCCCACCATGAAAACGGCGTGTTTCCCGGGAATGCATAATTAGTGCGGCGTGTTTGGGATGATGCGACATGAGAAGCCGCCATTGCAGCCGACAGGTAAAACGCTGTTTTACCCACCCACTACTGCACTTAGTGCAAATCTGGGATGCTTGCGCTCTTGGGTTCAATAAAGAAAAGATGAAGTAGGCTACCTGCAGGATTTCTTAGATCAGAAATTTGTTAGTTCAGATTTTGAGCGTTCACAAAGATTATTGGAAACTTCAGGAGTGGGCAAATATTTTCTCAGCTATGCTGTCGTCCTTTTATGCCAACTTTTATGGTTCCTCCCGTGATACCATTTCCCCTTTAAGCAGTGGTAGATTTTACACCCCCTGTGAAATCTTTGCTTTTTCCATCTTTATTTCCCATGCCCCACCATTCCAGCATTTTACAGGCCAATTGCTGCCCAACATTATTTTGCCCTCCTTCTCCCCATCAATTCCCCACCCCACAACACGCACACGCACACACACACACACACACATACACAACTGAGGTTTTGCAGGCTGCATTTACGTACCATGTATGCCTCTTCATTTTCTAATTACCTGACTCTGCAATTTAGGACAGGGTCAAGATTGGGATGCCAGGCAAGTGAGTTGCACTCGACCTTGCTTCTGGCAGCTCAATAGCTCCATCAGAAAGTATGTATTAGCATTAAAAAACCTATGAGTATATAAAACAAAAATAAAAATAGCTGGAAAAACTCAGCAGGTCTGACAGCATCTGCAGAGAGGAATAGAGTTAATGTTTCAAGTCCGTATGGACTCGAAATGTTAACTGTATTCCTCTCCGCAGATGCTGTCAGACCTGCTGAGTTTTTCCAGCTATTTTTATTTTTGTTTCAGATTTCCAGCATCCGCAGTATTTTGCTTTTATCTGTGAGCATATAAAGTTGTCTTTGAAACTGAAGTATGTTCCTAGTGCTTCACATAGAGGTTGAGAATTTTTTTTAAATCCCACAAGAAATCTGGTTACATTAGGACTACATTTGCAGTAAATGAGCAAGAAAATAAATGAGCTTAATTAACTCAAAACTTAAAAATTGTAGAAAATTTTTATCTTCAATGCAATCGCTTAAAAGCTTTTGAATTTTAAAAATTATCTGATTTTTTTATAATTCACTTTGACATCTTTCAGACAGAGCTCATTGTATTATTATTGACAATACTAAAAATGATAAGGAGCTCAGCAAATCTGGCAGGCATCTTTTTGTGATTATAAATCAGGTGTGACTAGCTTATTAGGTTAATGCATTCCCAATTAAGAAGCATCTAATATAATTTATATATCTCATCCAAGGGGCAAGTGCAGAAAGGAATGAAGTCAATTTGTTAACATTTACAAAAGTCAAATGAAACATATCACAAATTATTTGTTGAATGGCAGTACTATTTATACAACGCTGTTCACTTTCTTTTAAATTGTTCTCCTTACTGGTTATAGTCCTCAGTGTTCAGAGTTATGTTGTAAAGCTGGTTTGGAGTTTTAGCATGTTCCACTCTGGGACTCTTCACATCGTCACTACAATCACCAGGAATCCGGTTAAAATGCTTTATAAACATATAATCCAAAGCAAAACAGTAGTTCTGAAGGCTGATAACTTGTGGGTCATAGCTTTATAATAGATTTCTTCTTTCTTTCCCATTCATGGCAGATGCACAATATGGTTTAAAATTCTAATCACGGTTTAGCAAGGTGACCATCAAGGGAGAAGTCTATTCTGACAAGACTGAGGAAGTCATGAACATTTATCATTGAACTGCTTTTCTCTTTCATCCATGTCAAATCTCAACTGACACAAAAGATATTGTCACCAGAAACAAGACAAAACAAGGGAACAATGGTGTCACATCTGGAGATTTCCATCATATTTGTCAAAGCAGATGTACCTAAGTAAACTGTAACAGAGGAGCAATCTGTAACTGAATGCCATGCAGTGTGAGACATAGACCTGTATGTGTGTGTAACCATAGGGTTAAAGAAAATCTCAGTCATCTGTCTGAGCCTTAAACAAAACTTTTGCTGCAAAGCATTTGAGTCAATTGTCATTTTTCATTCAGTTTCACCACTTGTATCCAAGTGTTCAGACAGCCGCTACATGCAGTATACCCACCAGGGTTATTATCTAGACCAAAGGCCCAAAGCTCATTGTAGCAGGCATGTAATTCTTTACAATGTATGCTGCATTAAATGTGTAGGGTTATCTATTCAACAGCTGACTGAGTCTGGCTCTCTAGCTCTTCTCAACAACCGTGTAAGAGGCAATGACAATTGTACTACTTCATAACAGGCGCATGGAACTCTGACATACACTTCACAGCAACCAGTCATCTATATAAACCAATTTCAAGAGTAAAATTGCATGGTGCCTCCACTCAGTTATAAACACAATGATATCCACTCCAAACTGATAAATGTATTGTATTTCTCTGGAGCTTTAAAGAACAGGTTTTCTACATTTCAGCGTTCTGTTCCGCAAATTAGAGTTCTTGATGAACTGGGCAGCAAATCTGAGTTTAAGCAAGAGCCAAAAATAACCCAAAAGGAACCAAGTGATTAACACAGTTATGTCTATAGGCAACGCAAATTGCCGTTTTGTGTTTAATGCTACTTCTTTATCTGCTGATATGCACCGATGATAGCTGAAAGCAAAAACTGGTGCTGGGGAATAATAGAGCACTGAGAAACTACTTGACATCTCCTTAGCAATTAGCAAATTAATTACAAGGTTGTCTCATGGGGTTTGACAAGGTTTTGTAAATTTAAAACAAAACATAAGCTTCTATCACAAAATAACTTATTCTATGATAGCAACAGCAAACCCATTAGCAACATGAAATACAATATAAATTGACATCTCTATTTTTAATTGAAAAATTAGCTTTAAAATTCATTGAATGAACACAATAGAGATGATAGCTGAACAAAAGAAAGGTAGGTATAATACTCTGTAGTACTTATGCTTCAGACATAATGGTAAGAAGGACGGGACTTACTCTATGCAAAAGCACATCCTGTATCTGACATGATAAAGCCTATGAAGGTCACTGAGCTGCTGATGGTTTTCTCTGAAGGCAGATCTTTGAATTCAATGGCTTCAGCCTACCCACTTTACCCATAGTTTTGAAGACAAACTATCAGAGCCAGATGAAAATTGGCATTGTTAATATCTTGCAGGGCAATATAACAGAAAATTTATTTTCTAACCCCACCTCATTTTAGCCTGCATTTACAAAAATCTTGCATAGAATCCCATGAGCTAACTTATACTTCACGCCATCTGTTGAGTAGTAACATTGTATTATTTAGCACTTCAGGCTTGTATCATGCTCCCAACAGGAAACATCTCAAATAAATTGTTATAAAATTATCTAATCTGCACCCAAAGAAGTATTTTATCCTGTTAAATTTTACATTGGTTCTTGCATATTGATAATGGGCCTTTGTGATATTTTTGTTGATTCGCTAGAGCTTTGGCCTTGTAACTTGAGCATTTCTACTCCTCTATGATTCTCTTAAGAGTCTACGTTCTATTATCATATTTACAAATTCCCAGAGATGTCTAAAATGTGGGTGGATTTAGAAATCGGCATTCAAAATGTTGGAATTGCACAAAGGAATCGCACCAAAAGAGAGAGGGGAAGGAAAGAGGTGAATAAGAGGCAAGAGAGAGAGAAAGGGAGCCAAACAACTAAAATAGATGAACAAAGCAGCAATGGCATTACACTTACAACTAGCAACTGTATAGACCGTAAACAGTAGGAAGCAGCTAATGTCGCAAAAAACTTCACCCTAAACATCAAGAACAGTCAACTTAGGTCACTGCATTTCTCAAAACTATTTTTCCTTTACTAGGTAATGTATATTAAAAATTAATCATAAAAGCAAGAAATTGCTTGATTGCACTTGAGGAAACTGCCACTATTGTCATTAAGTATTAGCCAATAAGCAAAGGCATAACCCAAACTTAATATAATGTGTTGCTGCAACCATGCAAGCAGCATTGCATTCCTCTCTGAATAGCCAAGTTATGTTTTTATTGTTAATTGCTACTGCAATTGATGCAGAGCCAAGAACTCAATATGCTATAATTAAAGAACTAATTATGGCTGAGGAACAATCAACATTTATCAAGTTTTCAGTGGGCAAATAATGATGCAAGTTAGAAACTCACTCACTGCTTTAGAAATGAGACCTGTGGCAGTTTATCTCTTAGGTCTCATTTAAATTCCTCAGGCTGGTTTCCTGTCCCTTCAAGACCAAAAATCAGCAGGATTTGTAGAGAATTATAGAGCCCAAAGACCAACTTAGTGGCAGGATCAGTTGTTGGGCAGATTCAATGAATGTCTCAAGATCAGGACTGGAAGCAGCAAGTCCACAGCAGAAGTCAAAACTTTTCTTATGGAGTCCAGAGAAGCAATTATGCCCTAACAAGGTGTAGTAATTATGGTTTTATTTAATGTGTGATGCACCTTTAAGAATAATGCTTGTTAAGGAAGATCACATGATCTGTAGTAACCAATAGGAGAGTAGTGTGGGCTATCTCAGTTGAGTATGTAGAGATAGAGTTGGAGTTGAAAGCACACGTGTAGTTGCTGCTGAGTATATTGTAAATAAACTTAATGTTTCCACGCAAGGAGTGCCTGTAGATCAACTCTATCAACAGTAGCAACTCAGCCACCCTCACAACAAACTGGCTACAAGGATAAAACAAGATTGAACAAAAGAAATCAAGTTAGGAAGAAATCAGCACTGTACCACACCCAGTTATTGTAAGTAGCAAGCTCCTTTAAAATTGAAGAAGTTATCCTCTCTCAAAATCCGACAATTTGGGAGAATTGATCCTTTTGAACCAGCCACAGACAATTGGTCTCATTATATAAAATGCCTCATGTTCTTTTTTCAAATGAATTAGATTATGGGGGAAGAGGCGAGTGATCCTTCTAAGTACATGTGGGAGCAAAACCTACCATTTAATTCGAAGTTTGATGACACTCAGTGCCCTGGATTCGAAAAATTTCGATGAATTGGTGGACCTTGTGAAGGGTCATTATCAATCAAAGCCCTCAGTCACGGTGCAGAGGTCCAGGTTTAATTTGCAAAATAGAGCCCCAGGTGAGAAAATTGCAAGCAACGTGACAAATTTGAAGCAGCTAGCGGAACAGTGTGAGTTCGGTATGTCTCTAAATGACATGTTCAGAGGTCATTTAGTGTGTGGTGTGAATGAGGACACTATTCAGAAAAGATTATTGTCCGAAGTGAATTTGGATTTCAAGAAGGTGCTAGAGACAGTACTGGCTATGGAAAGCGCAGTAAGAGATTCAAATTCCATACAAGGCACACAAAATGGCACTATCCTCCACATTGGGCAGGAAACCTCAGCCGAAAAGGGCGCAAAAATGCAAGAAGCGGGAACTAGCCCCTGCTAGCTGAAGAATAAAGAAAAATAACTTAGCAGTGAAATTGAAGAATAATTTCAATAGAGGTGAAAATAATCAGTGTTTTAACGATTGGCAGTTTAACAAAATCGAATGCTATTATTGTCACAGAATTGGACATAGAATGAAGCAGTGCAAGGAAAGATTCAAACAGGCTTGTAAACAAAAGAAGAACCCCAATGAAATCTACAATGTAGAAGAGCCTGAAACAACAAATTCAGACATTTACTTGTTGTTTAATCTGAAAGTTGGAAAGTCAGAACCAATATTGGTCACAGTGAAAGTAAATGGCAGACCTGTTAGAATGGAAGTGGACATGGCAGCTTCCACTACAGTAATTGGGGAACATACCTTCAGCTACCTGAATAATGGCGAACATCAATTAAGTTTATAAGAAACAGCTGCCAAACGAGAAACATATTTGGGTGAAGATAGTCAAGTAAAAGGTATAAGCAGAGAAATTGTCCATTATGGAAGCCAATCGGCAAAGCTATCCTTGATGGTGGTACCAGGTGAGAGGCCAAGCCTCCTGGGGTGAAATTGGTTAAGGAGATTAAGTTAGAATGGGCATAAATTTTCCAGTTGAGAGCAAGTGGGCTACCAGAGCTACTTCGAAAGTACACCACCATCTTCAAGGGTGAATTTGGGAAAATCCAGGGGCTGCACGCAAAAATCCATGTAGATCTGGAGGCAACCCCACATTTCATGAAGGCGAGGCCGGTGCCATATGCACTGTGATAAAAAGTCGACACTGATCTGGACAGACTAGAGAAACTGGGCGTTAAACAACCTGTTCAGTTCTCAGAATGAGCAGCACCCATAGTCCCCATCCTTAAGCCCGACCAAAGTGTCCGAATTCGTGGAGACTACAAATTGACGGTTAATAAAATGGCTAAGCTAGACAGGCACCCTATCCCAAAAATCGAAGACCTGTATGCCAAGTTGGCAGGAGGGACAACCTACACGAAGCTTGATATGAGTCATGCTAATCAACAACTAGAGTTGGATAATGCCTCTCAGGAATTTGTCACAAATAATACCCACAAAGGGTTGTACCAATATACACAATTACCTTTCGGCATCCCCTCAGCTTGCACCTCAGGGAACAATGGGAAGTTTACTGTAGGGACTGCTCCAGGTCGTAGTCTATTTAGACGATGTATTGGTGACAGGATTCACTGAAAAAGAGCATTTGGCAAGCTTAGAAGAAGTCTTAAAATGTTTCTTGCAAGCTGGAGTGCATTTAAAAAAAGAGAAGTGCGCGTTCCAAGCAAGGGAAGTAATCCATTTGGGTCACTGGGTAGATTCACAGAGCCTCCACCTGATTGAGGAGAAAATGAGAGCCATAAGAGAGTCACCTGCACTAAAGAACACCTCAGAGCACTAATCATTTCTTGGAATGATCAACTATTATGGGTGGCTCTTACCCAATTTCTCTACGGTGCTGGGCCCCTGTATTCTCTACTCAAAAAGAATCAACGTTGGTCTTGGGAGGCACCCCAGAAAGAAGCTTTCATAAAGGTGAAACAATTGGTGCACTCGTCCAATCGATTAGTGCGTTATGACCAGACGAAAGAATTGGTGCTGACATGTGACGCATCTCCCCACGGAGTGGGAGCAGTGCTATCTCATCGGATGGACGAAGGTATGGAATAGCCAATGGGTTATGTACCAAGAATGCTTACTACAGTGGAAAACACTCGCCGCAGATAGAAAAAGAAGTCCATCACCTTTGGTGTCAAGAAATTTCACCAGTACGTACACGGCTGCCATTTTACAATCGTTTCAGACCAAAAGCCATTGCTAGGATTGTTTAGTGAGGACAAGGCTATACCACCCATAGCCTCAGCAAGAATAGAATGATTGCCTTTAATCCTGGCAGCATACGAATACACTTTTGTACATAGGCCTGGCAATCAAACCGCAAACGCCGTTTGCCTTTACAAGAAAATGATGAGCACATCTCAGTTCCACAGGAACATGTTTTACTGTTAAATTTCTTAGATTCCTGCCCTCGACAGATCAGAGACTGCACAAGTTAGGACCCAGTTCTATCTCAAGTACGAGAACAAGTGCTACACGGTTGGTCACAGGAGCCGGTATCTGATGAAATGAAACTGTACTTCAACAGGAGACATGAAATAACCAGCCAGGTTGGCATCTTATTGTGGGGAGCATGAGTGATAGTTCCTTCAAAGGGAAGGGGGCCACTTTTAATTGAACTACACAGTGCCCATCCAGGAATTTCCAGAATGAGGACCATAGGATGTAGCTATCTGTGGTGCCCTGGGATGGATGGTGAAATAGAGAGTTTAGTAAAGCACTGTGTGCAATGTCAGCAACTACAAAACTTGCCAGCAAAAGCTCCGTTACACCCTTGGGAGTGGTCAGGTAGACCCTGGGTGTGCTTACACACTTACTACATTGAACCTTTCCTGGAAACTATGTTTCTGCTTATTGTTGATGCCCATTCAAAATGATTGGCCATATCTGAGATGAAGTCACCAGTGTTGGCTGCTACAATTGGGAAACTACATCAAATTTTTGCCATTCACAAACTACCAGAAGCAGTCATTTCCGATAACAGCATGGTATTTACAAGTGTTGAGTTTCAATGGTTTATCAGCCTCAACGGTAACACTCATGTAAAAAGTGCACCATACCACCCTTCCTTGAATGGACTGGCCAAAAGGACAGTTCAAGCTTTCAAGGCAGGCATGAAAAAGTTAACTGGCGATTCCTTAGCAACCAAATTAGCACGCTTTCTTTTTCATTACAGACTAACCCTCACACAAGAACAGGTGCCACACCTGCAGAGTTATTGTTGAAATGCTGTCTCAGGACGAGATTGAGCTTAATAATGCTGAATTTAGAGGGTAAGGTGGAAAGGAGTCAGGGAAGCCAGAAGACTAGACATGACTGGCAAAGTCATGAGAGGAAATTTACCATGGGAGAGATGGTACACATGAAGAACTCAGGGAAGGACCAAAGTGGTTATTGGGTGAAATAGGTGCGGTGACTGGACCTCCATCTTACCACGTGGAGGTGGAAGGCCAGATCATCTGGAAACATGTGGACCATTTAAGGAAGAGAGAAGAAAATAACCAAGATTTGGTTCCAACAATGATGAGAACCGGGTCTGTGTTTCCTGTTGAGAATAGTCAACCCAGGATTGACATGTCTGATGTTCCTGTGAGAGTTGAGGATACAGAACTGCAAGTGCCCACCGAAGCACCTGATGTTCAGGCAACTCTGGAAAAGGAGTTTCCTGACAAAGAATCTGAAGTTGTGGAGCTATGACATTCCATACGTATCAGGACACCACCTGAAAGACTGAACTTGTAAATTTCTTACCCAGTGTAAATATGATGTTGTCTTGAAAAATATGTACTTGTAAATATATGTATAGCCGAGTTAAAGGAGGAGGAGTGTAGTAATTATGGTTTTATTTAGTGTGTGATGCACCTTTAAGGAAGCTCACATGATCCATAGTAACCAATAGGAAAGTAGCGCAGACTACCTCAGCAGAGTGTGTAGAGATATAGCCAGAGTTGAAAGCACACTGTAGATGCTGCTGAGTATGTTGTAAATAAACTTAATGTTTCCACCAAAGAAGTGTCTGCAGATCAACTCTTATCAATAGTAGCAACTAGGCCACCCTCACAACACAAGACAAAAAAGAAATTTAAATGCATGCTTTTGGGTGGCTTTTGTAGCCCCGATCCTTTTCCTCACTAGGATGATCTATTCTAGTGGGAAGCTTATTGCAGTTTCCTGTTCAAGCCAGCAAGTTAACATTGTAGTCCAGTCTGGCTGACATCATTAAGACCAAAATGCATATGTGAAAAAGGACCCCACTGTCTTTGGGCAGGTGTCCTTGCCATCTGTTCAACTGAGCAGGCTAAAATCCCAACTGGTCACCTTCTGGAGGCTCCAGGGCAGGTAAGTAACTGAGGTACTTTCAACTGCCAACACCCAGTTTTCACCGAAATGTATGGGTTAAAATCATCCCCAAAGATTTCTTTTGATACCTAATTCAAGAATGTTTTTATTTTAAGATCAAGTGCTGCCATATTTTTGCTGCAGGACCATAAAAACACTCCATGAAATAAATCTTTGCAGTCTTTGTGCCCTCATGCAATAACAAATAGACAAATTGATAAAATGATACTACTCCTCTTAGATTATTTGGCACTAGTTAATGAATTACTGATACCACATTGGCATTGTTTGTGTTCTTGAAACTAATTATGAAAACTCACAAGACAATTAATTACAAGGACAACTGATCATCACTTTTTTGAATAATGAAGTGTACTTTTTCTTAAAACGTACTTCATTAGTTTGACCAATTGCAACGATGTATTATATGGATATGTAACAAATACTTAAATAATCAATTGGGAAATTTGACATTCATTCACTTATAAAATTAAAATTAACTTAAAAGTGGAAACCAAAATTGTATCAAGCAAGCAATGTTTTGACATACGACAGTAGAAATGTATTAATTTTTGAAATCTTTCCGTCTTCAATACTTTACATGCACATAAAAATATAATGATGATCTACAACATGCATTTACAACATGAGTGATTATATAGATGGCTTTATTGAACTGTAATGGCAAACAAATGGAAATGGTAATTCATCAAAAACATTATCTTCCCACGCTCTACACTTTTTAAACTTTACAAGTAGATAATCATGAACAAATACAATCATTTGCAATTGAAAATCTATCACTATTTATGTTTAGCAACATGTTCCAAACATTCTACCAGAACAATACGCCACTTGCTTTCCTCTTGTCATCTTCCATATAGATGAGTTTTGCCCCCAAGGGCAGCAAATAATCTTTATTTGACTTTTAGTAACTTGATTTTTTTTTTATTCATAACTCCACAATGAGATCCATGCAACTGTCTTCATAGAAAATGCACCACTTCGATCTCTAAATGATGCACTTAACTATTTTTTCTTTACCTGGTCAATTCTGTGACATTGGTAGAGTTTAATAATTAAATCTAAATAAATGTTTACACAATGAGTTTAATTCTGGGGTGAATTTATGTAAGTTTTATTTTCTTAATTAAAGCTATGCAAAGTCTGCTAAAATATACGTCTCAGGAGAATCACCCTTCCCAGATCAGAGTTTTATGGTGGTATATCTGAAAAGTCAATATATAATAAATGTAGGCGAGAGGGCACTGCTATTTGATCTGCACTAGAGGAACTGAATGGAAATTAAACATGACAAAACCATTTTTTTCCCCAATGTATCCAATACAGACACCTTTGAAGTCTGGCACATGTAAAACAGGCTAGCAATTCATTATCATCATTCTGCATTACCAACAAAGGCTAATTTCACCCTCCACGGATTCATACATATCTCCATGAACAGAGACCTGAGATTGTCCACTTGCAGGAGCTGAGGGGACATCTTGGCAATGCGCTCTTTATTCTACATGTGCAATCATTGCAGGAGAGAAAGGTGTGACTGTGTTATCATCCCGAGCAACAGCAAAGCTATCAGTCCTCACCCCACACCTGCCTTGCTATTGGGCAAGTCTCATCATTCCCACTGATATGTAAAGTAGAACGCCCAATGGTAGAGATGTTTTGTTGAAGTCTCTACCTCCGGCTCTTTTATGCAATTACCAAACTTCTCCAATGAGGAGAAAACAGCCCATTTCACAGTGAAGCCCAAGCTCTCTAGCGTAGGGATTCTCCTGTGGTGTTTTCTCCCTTGCTATGCACAGTCTTCTCCAGCAGAGTGAAGAGGTGCTTAGATTGAAATTGACAGGTGGACAAATAGGGATAACCATGAATCAGCAATAAACTGAAAGTGTAATTACATGACCAAGCAGTTGCAGTAGATTAAAGGATTAAAATCTACAGCAGCACTTGAGTTCTCCCCCCAGTGAGCATGAAGAGGCTTCCATTTATTTAGGACCTATCACAACTTCAGGACATCCCAAAGTGCTTTACAGCCAATGAAGTACATTTGAAGAGTAGTCACTGCAGTAATGTAGGAAAGCTCCCAATGAGAGGTATTATTCATATGTGGAGTTAGACCACAGCATGCAAATCACATTGACCATGGAAACATACATTGAGTCGACATAATAGTAATAATAGTCCACTGTACAACTTACTTCGGAATCTAACCTAAAAATCAGCCACCAGGTCTCACTCATAATTTGTCAAATTCTGAGAGCAAGTGTGGAATGCCATATTCCTACTCTACATTAGTCCAATTTTGTGAAACCCTGTCAATGCCACCTGATTTTCTGACAGACATTATGGAGGCAAAAGACTGAGCCTGCATTATCAGTATGCATAGCCCCTTTTCAATATTTAAATACCCTGTTAAAAAGCCCCACACTGAATTTCAAATCCCTGGATCCCATGCAGTTTACACCCGTGTTTTGCTGAATGGTAACATTCAGCCCCAAATTGGGCTATCCACCTTTAGTGTACCATCAACTCTTAAACATCCACGATGTGATTATGGAACAATGAATCAGTTTTTCATCAAATACTTGAGCTTTTCTTTTAGTAGTTGCAGCCATATCAGATTTTGCACTCCAGGCTAAGTTCCCTGGAAATGTTTTCATGTGCCAGTTGCCTATTCAGATTGGGGAAGATCCTCCTGTCACAGAATTTGGTGTGACCATCCAAAACCATGAGCAAACAAAAAGAACCTTGTACTTATATCTCATAATAATACCGTAATAATATGTAATAATACTGATACTTTAATATCTTTAGTCGGCCTCCTTTTAAGAATCTTGGGAGAATTCGCCTTGCTGTTGTCTTTGAAATGATGATGTGAGAAGGATTCTTGTTACTTCTATTCATTTAGGAGATGCTAAGCGGTGAAGGATGTCTGTCATGAGTCCTTCCTGGTTGGTTGGAGGTACTCAGTGACTCACGGTTTGTGACTCTTTTACTGCCTGTCCCATTCTCCCTTTGTTTTCGCTCAGATTATAGACAGAATTGTGAGAAAGAAAATCCATAATTTGAGATCCTCAAGAAGTTGGCGATATATTAGGCTCAGACTATTTTCTTACATACAATGTTTTCCACATTTTAACTGGTGCCAGTCTCTGGTGGAATATTTGAAACTTGCCATTTATTTGTGGTACAGACTTATACAGCAGTATGATTCTGCTACCAGTTTACAAAAGCAGTTCCCAAAGATTAAAATGTCAGTTCGTCATTCCCCTTTTAGATTCACTTTAAGGATAAAATGTAACCTAGCAGATTAAAATTTATGCTAATTCCCTGGCTATAGAACTGGAAGTAGGAGCTTCTCACTTTAGGAATCCCATCTCAGTTCTTCACATCCTTCACATCTTTTCCTTCACGAAGCTGATTCAGATTCTCAGTCAAACACTTCAGAATAAAGGGGACATTGTGTGCTTCCTTACATGATCCAGGTATGAATTGGATGATATTTTATTGTGCTTGTTAGTTAGCAATTAGTCATTGTCCAGTGCACACACTTGACACATAACAAATGACCTGAAGCATTAAGGCATATTTCACAATTGTTTGCATTTTCTTTCAAGTACTTGATGTTAACTCTCACTTTACAGTAACCTCCATGATTTACAAGAACTTGAGTTATTACAGCAGCTACAAAATTGCTTTATTTTCATACTGGCTACAGTACCAGCTGCCAATTTCAGTCCAAAATTCATTTACCCTAATCTTCTTGGCCTGGGGCCACAGTTTTCAGTACTCCTCCCTGCACCACTGTCTACTGGAAACAAGGTGGTAAGTCATATGTGTCTACCCATGTCATTTCCACAGTTGTGGTGTGACAAGGTGCAGCTCCCATGCAGCCTTGGTCTCCAGCTCAGTGTAGACATCCTTGGCACACTCCAGGGGGCTGAGCAGCATTCTTTAGAAGCCACATGCTCTAGGCAGCCTTCCCTTATTAAAGGCACAGTACCTATTAAAGGGAAATGGCAGCAATGCAGACTAATGGATCGTTGCTTTTGGCCACTGGCAGAGAAGCCATGTCATGCCAAGAGAAGGAGAGTCTCAGATTCAATGACACTACCCTGGACTCACTCTGCTGAGAGGTTGAAAGGAGGCCATGTTTCTAGTGGCAGCAAGAAGCCCTCCAGAGTGACCCTGAGAAGGGTGTTGGAGCGTATGGTGAGTGTAGTGAGTGCCCAGAGTGTGGGACCACAGACCTAGTAGCAGAGTTGCAAAAAATTTTAATGACCTCAATTGGGTGATCAAGATGAGTGAATGTATCTGCACATCACATCTCACAGCCACCAGACGACCCACCTCTCACACTGTTTAATGCACCATGCCCCAACACTCGCCCAGCAGCTCATCCTCACACTCACACACCTTCGAAGTTTACTGACCGTACACTTTCCCCTCACTGCCTCCACATACCTTTAGCTATTTAATTATGACAGTTATCACCCAAACACACAGACGCACAATCACTGACATTTGGGCCTCTCTCTTGCAGAACAAGGTAGCAAACAACAGGTGGGAAAGCCAGAAGACCAACACACATGCATCCCCTCAGTGCCCTGGAAGAAATGGTCTTGTTGATCGGGATAGCAGGTCTTTGGAGCTAGTAGCATTTGGTGCAGCTGAGGTCATCCTGATGATGGTAAGTTGTTGCTTTATGCACCTTCTCCACGAACTCCCCAACCTTATTCTGAAAGGTGCCATGAATTAGAAACTGTGGATGGAGTGACCTTGGACCTCCTGATTTTCTTCCCTCACTCTTCCCTCACTCTTACCCTCCCCTTGTGCCTTTGTGCTTTTAGATAGTCAAGAACTGCCACCTGGGCAGCTCCGGCAGAAGCAAGTGGATGTATAACAGGAGGAAGATTACTTTCATCAATCATCATAACCTCTGTCTGCACCACCTCTGCAGCACTGATGCATCGGCAGGACTCTGCCTGTGCGGCAGTGGAAGCTGAGTCAGCAGCCAGCAGACACCACCATGGGCTCGTTTGGCAATGCTTCCATGGAGTTGCCCACCATTTCCATGCTGGAAAGTATGGGTTCCAAGCTTCCAAGCTCTCTGAGATGTCCCATTGTGGTAGCAGCTCAGGTATTGGCACAGCACAAACATTAGAGGCTGGTTTAGAGTCTCCATTTGTATGTGGTGAATAACAAGGCATGAGTGGACTGCAGCTAGGGCATGGCGATATGACAGATTGAGGGCAATTTTATGGAGCCTGCAAGAGCGGGGAACATGGCATGCAGGAGCGATTTCCTGACAGTGCATTGAGATGCAAAGATTAAGGCAGCAGGATTTTTGTGGCATGTCGGGCCTCGCACAGCCCCGTGATGGGTTCCCACTTGTAATACATTTGTATGCAATGAATACTTATGAGTGTATTACATTTTTTAATTACATCTTGCCTATAAGATAAAGTCAGCAGCACTCAAGAATCTCATGACACCTGGTTGACATTTGTTTAAAGGTGACATGCGGGGTGACTGAATTAGGCGGGAGCTGAAATTTTCGATTTCCCGACAGCGGGTTGAGATGCAGAGGTTAAATCAGTTTGTGGCATGTTGGGTCTCATGTTGGCCTGCGGTAGATTCCCACTTGTAATATATTTGCATGCCATGAAAGCTCATTAGCATATTAAAAAAAAATTACCATCTAGCCTTCAAGATAAAGTTAATTGCACATGAGAATCTCATGGCACCCAATTCATGTTCGTTTGAAGGAAACGAGCAGCAGTCGACTTTGTGCAGTTGTCTAAGGTCCATGGTTTCCCTTGTTAAACTCTGTGGCACAAGGGATGGGTGCAGAAGAATGGCAGCTTGTGTAGAGGCTCGGGACCAGCAAAAGTGAGCCAGGGATAAGGTTCATCCCAGCGTTTGGTTGATCGAATCAAACAGTATGTTCCTACAATTGTTAATAATAGGCAGAGTACAGACCATACTCAACCAGCCCACGTTTGCAAAACTCAAAACAAAATGTCTGCCGTTAGATGTGATTCTGTGATTGGGCAGCACTTGCTGAACAATTCTGAGTGAGTTAGTAGCTACGTTAACAACCAGTTTAAGTAGTCAGTCAAGCTCTTAATGTGGCCTATTTACACTTGCTAGAAGTGACATACATTCATATGCAGGGAACCGTGCTTTACAAACAAAAGGAATATGTCTGAGCCTTGCGCCTTTTTTGAATTATCAGGGAGCTTGGGAAGCTTATAGCTCCCTGTTGCTTTCTCCATGGCAATGTCTCGGCCAACCAAAGTTGACTTGCCAACCAATCAGCACCTTTTCCTCCTATAGAATAAATTGTTGTGGATTGTTTGAACTTTGGCATTCTTGCATTTGGCCTGATGAGTGCAAGATGAAAAGCTTCAGCAACATGTCACTCTTTTCAGCAATGTGTAGGCGAAATGGTGGGTTCATGTCGGGGTGTTGAAGTGCCCCTTTCAGCTGACGCAGAGTCTCACTATGAAGGTCTTCTCAATTTGTTCAGTTGCACTTGATGCATGTCATCTTCTCCCTTTCTCCTCCTTCACTTCTTCCTCCTTCTCCTGCTCCTGCCCTGAAGGTGACCTCCTGATCCCAGGAGATAGGCTTTCATAGTTACAAGGCTGTGGAGGATGCAGCACACCAGCATAAATATAGAAACCTCTTGGGTGTGCACTGCAGAGAATCACGCCCCCCGCCACCCCCCCCATCCACTGACACCCAAGCCCCACTTCGAGCAAGCTAATCAGCAAAATGCCAGCTTTGGGAGGCTAATGGCTTTCACCATGGTGTGATGAGTATCTCCATGGCTTTCCTTGAAGGCCCTCTAACTTTTCATGGTGGGTTGGCGGAAAGAGACATGAGCCATGTGTGCGAGGGATAGTCTTTGTCATGAGCAGCCAAACTGTTAACTGTCTTGGATACCCAAAGATGGTCCATATTGCAAACTGTCAAAGGATAATGGCATTATGAGCGCTGCCAGGGTATTGGGAATTCACCAAGATGAATTTCTTGGTGTGATCACACGCCAACTGCACACTGAATGAGTGGTAGTCTTTGCAGTTATGGCACCAATGAGAAGCCTGCTATCCTGGCAAACACACATGCCCTCTCATCCTGGTCTTATGTCCTCAGGCATGAGATGCTGAATTCCTCTCTTCTCCTTTGGGCCACCTCTATTACCTCCCAGATGCCTCTGTGGATTGCCATTGCTAATGTCATCAGTTCCTGTCTGGAATGGACTGGTTGTGAAGAAAGAAAAGGCAACTGTGATTTTCACATTCACTAGGAGGGCTCCCCTTGCTCTGGTTTAAGACTCCAGGTCTTCATGATGGACGTGACACAACACTGTTGCTACCTCTTCAGTAAAGCAAAACCTCCTGAGGCAGTCCTCTTGGGTGTTTCCAGTGGAAGACTGAAGCTCCTTGAAGATCCTCATGGGATAGGAGCTTCGAAGGAGAACCCTCTTTCCTCTCCTTCCTCACAGAGGTTCCCTTCCTTGCCTCCAAAATCTTTCCAATGATTGTATGCTCCTATTTTTCCTCTTAAAATGCAATACCTCACACTTCTACACAATAATTGCATCTGCCACCTGTATCTTTCTAATGGCTATTATTATCTGCCTTGCTCAGACCCCCTACTTCACCACAGACATGAAGGGGCTGATGCAAAGCAGGAATATTAAAACTGGCCATTAAATGTGCAGGGAATGCCATCCTTATTCATTCCTGAATCAATTACCGTCACCGAGCAAGCTGGGCCCTGTTATGGGGATATTTAAAGGGCCAGCCAACAAGTTGCTGCTGAGGTGCTTTTGACTTACTGGTGCTCAGGCAAAGTTGGTGGATCACTGTGGTGAGATGCTGGAGGTGGATGGAGGTTGCTACTGACTACAGAAAGGCAGAGAATTACATTGCCTTCATAGAGATGGGGGCAGTAGCTGTCATGCCACTTGTCCTGCAAAATTTATAGGACAGTCATTGTTCTTTAGTTCATTGTTCACAAGTTCTTTAGGAATCTGGGCAACTGTGTCATGTTCTTGATGCGATTGAGTGGAAGAGAAAGGAAAGTAGTGTTCTTGGTCCACAATGGTCCAGTTACTTGTTCAGTTGTTTTTGACACCAGGTTAGTTAATGTTGAAGATCTTGACCATGCTAACCTGGCAGGAAGCAAATGTATGAGAACAGGAGAGAAGAAAATAAGAAATAGGAGCAGGTGTAGGCAATTTGGTCGTTCAAGCCAGTTCTGCCATTCAGCAAGATTATGGATGATCTTCTACCTCAACTCCACCTTCCCACACTATCCCCATATCCCTTAATTCCTTTAGTTCTCAAAAATCTATTGATCACTATTTTGTATATACTATTGAGCAACTCTGGAGCAGAGAATTCCAAAGAATCACAGCCCTTTGAGTGAATAAATTTCTCCTCATCTCAGTCCTAATGGTTGGTCCTTATTCTGACATTGTGACCCCATGTTCAAGATTCCCCAACTGGTGGAAACATTTTCTCCACATTTACGTGTCAAGCCCCTTAAGGTTCAATTGGACCACTTCTCATTCTTCGAAACTTCAGGGAATCGCTCCTCATAGGACAGCACCCTCATCCCAGGAACTAGTCAAGTGAGCCTTCATTGCACTCCTTCTAGGATAAATATATCTTTCCTTAGGTAGGGAGACCACAACTGCACACAGTGCACCAAGTGTGGCAAAAGTTAAGGGCAGAAGTGAGTTGGATTTCCTCTGGTATTTCTCTTCTGATGGCGGTGGGTTACAAATACGATTTATTTTTATTTATTCTTCGGACATGGGCATCGCTGGCAAGTTGCCCTGAGAACAGTTTTCTCCTTCAACTACTGTTGTCCGCGTATTAAAAGTTTGATGCAACCAAGTGGCTTGCTAGGCTACTTCAGAGAACAGTTGAGTGTGATCACATTGATGAAGTCACATAGACATTAGACTAGGTAGGCATGGGAGGTTTCCTTCTGTAAAAAACATTAATGAATGATTTTACACTGCTGGGACTTCAGACAGACCGACCATGCCAAGGAGCTCAGGTAAGTCTACGATCAGGGGTCTCAGCAAGGTGGGGAGTGAGTGGGGTATGGGGCCAGGTTCAAGAGACCGGGTGGAGGGTTGAAGTGGGGGAATGACCTTTTGTGGGAGTGCTTCTGATCGGCTCAGAGTGCCTGCAAAGGAGGCCCCTCCTTTGCCTGAAACAGCCTGCCAAACAAAAGCTACCAGGCTACCCGCATGGTGTGGGCTTCCCCTGCCGTGGGTAAAACAACAACGATGGTGGGATGAGGCCCTTAAATGCCCATTAATAGGTTGGGGACTGGTGGGTATGTAGCGGGAAGGCCACCCAGTAGATCCTATGTGCACCCCCACCTTCAAACCCACTGGCTGGACAGCTTAGAATGCAGCCCATGGTCACTTTTATTGGTGCAAGATTCTCACTCCCAGCTTTTCAAAAAGAACTCAATTCAATTCCTCAAACTGCCATGGTGGGATTTAAACTCACATTTCTGGATTACTAGACTAATAGCATTAGTACTGCGCAACTGTACCCTAATTCAGAAAATGCCACAGGTCTGCAATTGTCTATCTCCATAACTTTAAACAGTTCTAGCACTTCTCACAAAGCAGTGCCAGGTGGGTGTGCCTAGGCCTGTGGATATGGGATATCTGTCTTTGATGTCATCTGAAATTTCTGGAAGTCCTTCCTTGAATTTTGTTGTGCCTTAGATATGATCCTGTGAGAGGGGTTGTGTTATAAGTAGTTCTTCTGACTATATAAAAACATCTTGTACATTTCAAAGAACCCATTTCCTGACCTTTAAGGGATATTTTGATGCTGGGTGTGAATAGGACAGCCTCATTATGCCCTCAGTTAAATAATATTTCAGTATGTAATCTAATTGTTGAACATGTTGTGTGGCAGCAAGCAATGTGGCTGGTTTGAGAAGTTGTGCCATGTGAGAATTGTGCTGGGATCTGGCAAGCTTGCAAACTCATTGGACTGAATTTTAACTTTCAAACCTACTCGCAGCAAATGGAGACCGGCAGCGTGTCAGGAACCTGAAAGTTTCAGCACCATTTTTTAACCCAGCCACTGCATTTGCACCTGACTTCCAGGTTTTCTGACTGATTAGAATGGGCAGGAATGATGACGATCCACAGCAGTCTTTTCCAGCTCCATTATTTACAGGGGTCCTGAGAGGGTCAGAATTGATGCATTATAGAAGTCTTATGACAGAGCCAGGTACGTCACAGATGGAGGCTCATCGTGGGAAAGCAGTAGTTTGCTTCTCAGATGTGGCCCTGGACATGATTCTGCTGGCTGTAAGGGCCTGCCAGGGGATTCTGTTTCCCATTGAACGGAGGACAGCGAACAGAGGGATGGCTGGAGGTGCTTGGAGGAGTGCAGCAGGAGTGTGGTACCTCGTTCCCTGATACAGTGTGATAAGGAGTTGAATGACCTGATCAGTGCAGGGAAGTTAAGCAGCATGCCACACTCAAGTCCAGACCCCCACCCTCTGTCTTCCCAGCCTTCCCCTGCACGTCAGTCCTCAGACCTAGAAACCTCTCTGTCGAGGCACCTCCTCACATGCCCATCTGACAGCCACCACTGATAGGTACCCTGATCTTATACCAATGTTACACCGATCCCTCGCTATAATCCTCCACAAACGTTGTCCTTTCAACTTCTCAAGACGTTCTTAGTTCATTCTTATAGCCCTTTACTTTTTTCCCTAAAAGGTGAAAGGAGCACAAAATACTACAGAGAGGCAGAAAACCGCTGTGGATCTCCAGTCATCTCCACACTGATGGCTGCTGTGGAGGAGGCACTGAAGATAAGCTGGATTTCAAAATGCTTGGCCATTGACGATGGAGAGATGGAAATTTCCCAGGTACCTAGTGACAGAATTAAATATCACATAGACATTTGACAGACACCATTCACTCATACTGACTTAATGTCAGCAACCACTGAAATATGACGATCTGCACAATGATGACTTAGGATCCTCTCAGCTTGTCAGTTCTAATTTATCTCTTTCAACTCCCACGAGAATCCCTCAGGAGGTGGTGCTGAAGGAGGATGAAGACTCCTCGGAGGGCATAAGAACATAAGAACTAGGAGCAGGAGTAGACAATTCAGCCCCACGAGCCTGACCCGCCATTCAATACGATCATGGCTGATCTCATTTCAGCCTCAACTCCAATTTCCCGCCATCGCCTCATAACCTTTCAACCCATTACTAATTAAAAACCTGTCTATCTCCTCCTTAAATTTATTCAGCCCCCCGGCATCCACTACACTCTGAGGTAGTGAATTCCACAGATTCACGACCCTTTGAGAAAAGTAATTCCTCCTCATCTCTGATTTAAATCTACCACCCCTTAGCCTAAAACTATGGAGGCCACTCACTCTGAGGATGCATCATCACAGGACTCATGCATATTGCCCACCAGTTCAGATACCCTACACATCTCAGCCACTCAAAGGTTGTTGGGTTACACACATCCCAATTAAGCAGAAGGAGGTGGCGGAGACAGGGGTAGCAGTGGAGAATCCTAATCAGGCGATGCAGGATCTTTCGATCTCTGCTCAACTGAACCTTGGTGTGTAGTCAACAAAGTGGGCTATTCTGAAAGAGCAACAGAAAATGTGTGAGTTTCTGTCAGCCTTTCCAGAGGCATTGTGCATGACTGGAAGAGCCAACCTCGAGGATGAGTGTCATGACGTCTCAGGTCTTCGTGCTGATGTTTCCATCCATGCCACCTATATGGAGTATGGGACATGGCAGGCCACCAAGTGCTTGCTGGCCCCCGTAAATGGCCTGCACATTCACTCTGCCAATGTCAATGGGATGGAGGAAAGCATCACCTTGGTTACTCAGAACCTCTCTGAAGTACAGCAAAGCTTTTGGATAGCAGGGGTGTGTGGGTGGGCCATGAGAAGGAAGATGGAACAAGGGCACATTAAAATGGGGACTCTGCTCAAAGTGCTTCCTGTCTACTTGCTTACACTGCCCCAATCCTCCACCCCCACCACCCCACGGTCCCCACATCCCCTGGTCAGAACCACACATGCAGCCTCCTGTCCAGATGACTGATTCTGCCCCTGCATAGGTGCAGGTGAGTCCTCAAAGGCTACACAATGCAGCGGATATTGGCAACAAAGATCTGAGCAGTCAGAGCAGGGAAACGAGCAGCTTGTCTCAATTTCTGCTGAAACCCTGGGGGCAGAAATTTTCCCGTTAGTGTGCAGGGGTGGGCCCCACATGTCCGCGCGTTAAATGACGTGAGGTGACATCGGGCGAGCGTCCCGACCTCACCGCGCGCCATCACGATATTTCGTTGGGCGGGCGCGCAATGATATCCACAACGTGCCCGCCATTAATTAACAGGCCACTTAAGGCCCTTGACTCACCAATTGACGCCAATTTTTTGGCGCCCACGCAACCTTCGGGTCGGCGCATGGGTGCAATGGGCAGGCGGGCAGGACACATTTGTATAAACCTCATCCACGGACGAGATAAGAGGGCTCAGTGGGGTCGCAAGTGTGCTCTGTCAAATATTGATTTTTCAAAGTTTTCGAAACTTGCCTGTGTGATCTGCAGTACTTCAAAACACATACCAGCTGCTTTGTCTGGACTCCTAACCCTCGGGTCAGCACTCTGCAGTGAGGAATCATTTTTGGGCCTGCAGGTTTCTGGAAGCCTTCCCATAGTTTGGGAATGGGAGCTGAACTCTCCACTGGAGGCACCTCCTCTGAGGAGGAAGGGAGGGCCTGAAGGGGGAGGAGGCCAGGAGTGCACATTCAGCCTCCAGGGGAGCCACCCTTGGGAGGACAGTCGCAGGGCCGAGAGGTAGACCAAGGCAGAAGGGGCTGCAGAAGCTGCCACTATCCTGCTGCCAGGGTATACAGGGGGTGAAGCAGCTACCTCAATATGTCTGAGGTGCAGTGCCGAAGGAGGTTCCGTCTCTCAAGAGAGACAGTCAACTATATCTGTCAGATGATTGGCCCTGAGATCTCCACTAACTGTGTGGGTGGACACCTCATGCCAGCGGCTCTGAAGGCCACAGTTGCCCTCAACTTCTATGCCTCTGGCTCCTTCCAGGGGTTGGTGGGTGATCTTTGCAGTGTCTCCCAATCAGCTGTCCACACTTGGGTCAAGCAGGTTACAGATGCTCTGTTCAGGTGTGCATTGACCTTCATCCACTTCCGTTGGGACCAGGCAAGTCAGAAAGAGCGAGCCAGAAGCTTCGTGACCATTGCTGGCTTCCCCCGTGTCCAGGGTGCTATAGACCGCACACATGTGGCCATCAAGGCACCAGCAGGTGAGCCCGGTGCCTTCATCAACAGGAAGGGCTTCCATTCCATGAACGTGCAGATAGTGTGCGATCACAGGATGCTGATTCTACAAGTCTGTGCAAGGGACCCAGGCAACTCCCACGACACCTACATCCTCAGACACTCCCAGGTGCTGGGACTCTTCAGTGCTCCAGCTTGGCTGGATGGATGGCTGCTGGGTGATGAGGGCTATCCCCTCAGAAGGTGGCTGATGACGCCTCTCCGCCATCCAAGAACAGAAGCTGAACAGTGCTACAATAGGAGCCACGACTCTACAAGGGCTGTAGTTGAGAGAGCCATTGGTCTCCTCAAGATGCGCTTCTGATGCTTGGACTGCTTGGGGGGCAGGCTCCAGTACCCCCAGATTGTGTGTCGCTGATAGTGGTTGCATGCTGCGCTCTCGCAATCTTGGGCTGGAAAGGGGGACGCTGGGGACGATGAAGACGTAGACGCATTGGCTGCGGTCGCACACGATGAATCCAGCAGTGAGTCCGAGGATGAGCACGCACAGGGAAATGCTGAGGGAGTAGACGCTGACCCGGACATACTCCAGGGAGGCAGGGACACCCGGGAGGCTTTAATCCAATGAACCTTCAGCTAGCACACCACACATGGAACTCCAGGACAAGCCTGGGCTGCAGGCTCCATACTCGATACCTAAGTGCAAAATCTGCCAGATTAGGAACAGTAACTAAGGGCCTTCTTAATAAAGCTGAATGTCCCACAAAGCACTCCTAACATTTTTGGAAACCATACACATGCAGAAGAAAAGAGGCACCCTCAGCCACGGGCACATGCCTGAATTTAAAATCACAGTAAAACAAAATGACAAGGGTGTTTCAGTTCAAAGCAAATTATAAAGACCTCATCCCGGGCCAATACAAAAGCACCAGTGATAAACCCATAGTGTTCCTAAGGTGCCTTCTGTTTATGTTTCCGGGTGCCATGTCTTGGTGCTGCCTCCTCGCTGGGAGTGGCATCTGAGCCAGCCTGCTAACTATGCTGCCCTGTTGGCCTTGATGACCTTGGCGGTTGTCCTCTGGCTGGTAGAGCCTGTGCTGGCCCTAGCTGGGAGGGATCTGCCAGTTCCACAGCTGGCATCTCCCCAGTCGTTGCAGCCTCGCCGAATGCTACGGTCAGTGGGAGAGGGCGGAGGAGCTGCCGCCCTCATCCGGAGCGACCTGAGAGATGCCCGCAGAGACGACAGGCATCTGCTGCGCTGGCATGAGGTCACTAAGGACCTCCCTGCTCACCGTGGATGGATGGGCACCGAGCTGGGAAACTTGGTGCCCACACCATCTCCCACACTGGCACTGACCAGCTAGGGGCATTGCCGATGTGAGGGCTTGCTGGTCCAAGTGCATCTCCAGAAAGCCGTCCACGAGAGTCGCCATTTTCTTCATATAGGACGCATGGCTCTCGGACATGTGGCTCATTGCTTCAGCGATCGTCTGCGTAGATTCCTCCACCATGGAGACCAAGCCAAGCATAACCTGCCAGATGCTCCCGCACACCCGGCTGCATTTCATGCCCATGCTGCGTCACGGACGACCACAGAGGCACATAATCAGCCACCGACTGAGCTGTGCTTGGCCCCCTGCAGTCCTCTGACTGCTGGCTCCATGGGCACTCTCTGTCTCTGCCAGCTCCTCCAGTGACTGTTAAGTGCCCTCACTGCTGTGTCCCAGGACATTAGCTGATGTTCTAATTCCCACTGAGGTTCTAGCATCAGCTCTGGTGCCTGCCTGATGGAGATGGTGTGACACTGGTGAGACCTCAGGCCCCTCAGGTGTGAGAGGGGGCCTCTGCTGCTCCTCCTCCCGGCCCTGCTCCGCTGCTGTGCATCATTTTACCTGTTGGTGAGCGGGCCCTGCCCCCGCTCGCCGACCGGAAAATTCTCCCCCAAGGAACATAGGAAATAGGAGCAGTAGAAGGCTATTCGGCCCCTCAAGCCTGCTCCTCCATTCAACTAGATTGTGGCTGACATTCTACCTCTAAGTTATTTTCCCCATATCCTTTGATAGCTTTAATATCTGGAAATCTATCAATCTCAGTTTTGAATATACTCAATGACTGAGCCTCCACAGCCCTCTGGGGTAGAGAATTCCAAAGATTCACAACCCTCTGAGTGAAGAAGTTTCTAAATGGCATGCCCCTTATTCTGAGACTGTGTCCTGCAGTTCTGGAGCCCCCAGCCAGGGGAAACACCCTTCCTACATCTATCCTTTCAAGCCCTGTAAGAATTTTGTATGTTTGAATGAGATCACCTCTCATTCTTTTAAAATCTAGAGAATGTAGGCCCAGTCTCCTCAATCTCTCCTCATATGGCAATCCCATCATCCCAGGTGTCAGTCCGGTGAAGTTTAATTGCACTCCATCTATGGCAAGTATATCCTTCCTTAGGTAAGGAGACCAAAACTATACACAATACTCCAGGTGCAGTCTCACCAAGGCTCTAAATAAGCCAGGCTTCTTTACTGCTATACTTGTTATGAAATCCATTTGTTCCGTGTCCCCATGTGCTAAGCTAGCAGACTATGGAGATTACAACATTTAAGGTACAGGGTGCTCCACTGCTTGTTACCTTTGTTACTGGCAGGAACAAATATGGGACCCTCTTGGAGTGTTGTGATAGGTCACGAGGTCAGTTCAAGGGTCAGTGAACAGAAGTTCTTGGGGAGTCAGTTTTTAGTGAGAGAGTTTTTAGCAGTAGAGTCAAGAAATGTACCAGAGAGAGAGACAAGGGAGGGAGGCAGGGAGAGGTCCCAAAAGGAAGTCCCAGGTAAGGGACAGAAACAGGTCGCAGTTAAGTTAAGAAAAAGAAAGGAGCAGAGAAACAGGCTTCAATTAGAAAAAAGGCTGCGGGAAGCAGACTTTAAGTGATATGAGCTTGGGAGAAGCCCTGGTAATCAAAGAGGGCTCAGAAAAAGCCCTGAAGATCCAAGAAGACAGCCAAAGGTTGGTGACTCCATGCTGCAGGCCGTTGGGGCAAAGATATCCCCTTGCAGCAGTGGTGTTCTGCTTGGCACGGCCGAAGATCTGAAATTGTGTTTGTAAGCTGATGTTTGATTGTACTTGGGAACCCAGGGAAGTGAAATCTTGGAACATGAGATTGAAACCCTGCGAGGTTGGCTATCATTGAAGCCGTCTGAGTTGGAGTGACGTTTGGAGAGAATTCCAAGGCAAGATCTTTGTATATGGAGATTGGAAACCCTCGTGGGAGAGAGAGAAGTTGTTTCAGTGAGATTGGCTGGCTCAGTGTTACTGATGTCTGGGTGGGTTGTTGAGAAATCCATGGAATCTGTTTTGACTTCATTTAGCATTTATTGTGCAGTGTGATGTGTTCGACTGCAGTTTGCCTGTTAATTCACATGTACTTCATACTTACCCTGAATGTTAGAGTATAAGATGGATATTGTAAAATGTTTTATCTTTCTGAACTTGTGTAGTAAAGTTTAATTTTGTTTGTTCAAAACCCGTGGAATCTTGTGGCTTTATTCTCTTAGTAAGTGTCTTGGATCTCAAATGTTGCCTACTTTAAACAAAACATTATTGGTCCCTAACTGGATCTCTCCCCACCTCCCGGGGTCTGGCCAAAGATCAGGACAACTGAAATCCTCTTGCAAAAAAAGGCCAACATACTATTTTCCTTCCTAATTGCTTGCTGCACCTGCATGTTAGCTTTCAGTGACTTGTGAACAAGGACACTCAGGTCCCTTTGGGCATCAACACTTCCCAATTTCTCACCATTTAAGAAATACTCTGCATTCCTGTTTTTCCTACTGAGGCGAGTAACTTCACATTTTTCCACATTATATTCTATCTGTCATGTTTTTGCCCACACACTTAGCCTGTCTAAATCCCCTTGAAGCTTCTTTGCGTCCTCCTCACATTCCCACCAAGTTTTGTGTCATCAGTAAACTTGGAAATATTACACGTGGTCCCCACAACTAGATCATTGATATAGATTGTGAATAGCTGGGACCCAAGCACTGATCCTTGAGGTACCCCACTAGTCACAGCCTGCCAACCTGAGAATGACCTGCTTATTCCTACTTTCTGTTTTCTGTCCATAAGGATTGCCGATGAACCCAGGCAGGAGTGACAGCAGGAGGTGGGCTCATGGGTTGGGGCTTGAGGGGAAAGGGGCTAAGGGGGTTCGGCAGAAAGATCAGGGGTGGTTCTCAGCTGGGGACCCCTTCCCAATGCTGGGTCTGCTTTCGAGTGACACTGCCCCGCCCCGCCCCTCCCCCTCCATCTCGGGAGCAAACAACCCTTTGCTTTTCGGGCTTTCCACACGGCGATTACCCTGCCTGCTGCTAGGTGAATGGCACAAGCCTTCCTGCTATGGACTTAATCACAGTGGAGATGAAATGGCAGGTCCTCTAGTCACCACCCTCCTGCCCGATTAAATACCCCTGCCACCAAACTCACCACAAGGGGGTGCATTAAATTCCACCCGGAGTTATACCTCTTAATGAGCCTCTTGATGATATACTTTTTTATTCATTCTTGGGACATGAGCTTTGCTGGCTGGGCCAGCGTTTATTGCCCATCCTTAGTTACCCTTGAGAAAGTGGTGGTGAGCTGCCTTCTTGAACTGCTGCAGTCCATGTGGTGTAGGTACATCCACAGTGCTTTTAGGAAGGGAGTTCCAGGATTTTGACCCAGTGACAGTGAAGGAACGGTGATATATTTCCAAGTTAGGATGGTGAGTGACTTGGAGGGGAACTTCCAAACAATGATGTTCCCATGTATCTGCTCATGGGTTTGGAAGGTGCTGTCGAAGGAGCCTTGGTGAATTCTTAGACTTACAACCACTGAAATTACCTTTTAAATGAAAGAATGAAAGCAATAGCAATCATAGTGCAATCATGCTTCACACAACCTAACTTGCCTGCAGGATAACCCAGTGTCCTTCTTTAGATGCTTTTGTCACAGCTTGTTCAGCTACTGCCTCTTGTCCTTGGCCAAGGGATACATTGTGGAGTTTTCCAGAATCTATGGTGAAGCCAAGTTTTTTTCCTGAGTGGTACAATAACATATATCAGGGAAATATTTGTTCAACAAAATTAATTTAAGTCTAAACTAGTATGGCTAAAGGGTTTTGTAAAAGTTAGTTGTATTTCCTCCATCTGCGATTGTAAACAAACATGTCAGCATATTCAGCATCAACAAAATGACGAATAGAATGAGAATCATGACTAGAATGTATGATGAAATTAATTAACACTTCCAGATATGGGCTTGATGGGACCAGTAAACTTAACTTTGTCAAGAGGGGAGGCTTGGCTAATTGGATTTAGTGAAGAAATGTTAGTGAAGCAAAAATTGGATTTAGTGAAGTATGTGATGGTGTGGATTCTTTACTTATGGATTTTCAGAAGGTTTTTGATAAAGTGCATTATGCATGTGCTATTAGAGAGAATGAAGATGCATGGGTAGAGAGAAAATTAAGGGTTAGGAAACAAAAGGTAGAGGTAAACAAGAGTTTTTTAGGTGGCGAAATATGGTTAGATCCTCAGGGATCATTTGTGTAAATAGAAAACCAATGATCCCAGTAAAGAGGAGTGACATCACAATGTGATGATCGGCAAATTAAAGGCCTGGGAAATGGTGAAGAAGTATGCAGATTAGTGGAGTGGCCAAATAATTGGCCGATCCAGTTCAATGCTGGAGAATATGAAGTAATATATATGGGAAAAGTAATGAAAATTATACTTTAAATGATAATTTTAAAAGGGGAGGAACAGACAATGTTTTTAGTGATACTAAAACTAATCACTATGATCACTAAAGGTTCTCCTGAAATTGTTGGATTGTTGCATAAAGCCAATTAGTTCACGAATGTTCTTTAAAGAAGGAAATCTGGGGCAGAATTTCCCGTCCTGTGAACAGGCGCATGCCCGACCCGATCGGGCGTAAAATTGAGAGGGAAGACATCGGGCGAGCGTCCCTATGTCATCGTGCACTCACGCAATATTTTGCTCGGTGGGTGAGCGCAAAAGTCGGAGGTGCGTTCACCGACAATTAAGAGGCCAATTAAGCCCATTAAAGGCACAATTGACTCCGATTTTTCATTGCCCGCCCAACCTTACGGTTGGCAGATGGGCAAGTCGGCCAGGCGGCCTTCGCATTTTTCATCAAACCTCATCCAAGGGCGGGATGAAATTTCCGTGATGAAATTTAAAAAAATATCTGTGGACAGTATTTTTATCAGCTGTATTTTCAGGTAATTGATTATGATGTATGGATACATTTTTCAGCCGCTAAAACCTTATTTTAGCTTTTTCAGGTCTGCAGCACCTTGAGGCTGCCTTCAGGGAGCTTTCTCACAGCGCTCACCCGCCACCATGGAAACGTCATCGCCCACCCTCTTCTCACCCCCACCCTGGCAGCGCTGAGCTTTTCAGCGTGCGTGTCACGCTGGTTGGCTGTTAATTGGCCAGCCAGCATGAAATCGCAGTCGGGGGTTGATTACGGTTGGGGGCCTGTTTCCCAGCCTCTTCCAGGCCCGCCAATCGGGCGCACTCGTCAAAGGTAAAATTCAGGCCCTGGTGTCTTTACTTGTTCTGGCAAAGAGGTAACTCCTGTTCCACGGCAATGTGGTTGACCTTTAACTTCCCTGTAAAGTGGTCTAGCAAGCCACTTCATTGTATCAAACCACTCAGTGGTTCAAAAAGATAGGCCACCACCATCTTCTCAGGGCCACTGAGTATAGGTAACAAATGTTGGGCTTGCCAGCAACACCCACATTTCAAGAATCAATAATATAGAAGGAGTACATTTTTTTTTAAGGGTGTAGGTAGAAAAGCTTATGAAAACCAACTGGTTTTAAGGTTACTATCTGGATCAATGAATATAACAGCAAAACAGTTATGTAATTTTGTGCAAGGCATTGATTAGATCGCAGGTGGGGTACTGTTGCAGAGTTCTGGGCATCCCATTGTAGGAAGATATTCAAATTATAAAGCATCCAGTGGAAATTTATTTGAATGAAAAGTTATAGTTAAGAATAACTAAAGTCAATATAGAGTTTTTTTCAACCATTTTAATTTTTGGGTTAGTGGATCAGTAAAAACCAATTTTTTTTTAGAAAAGAATCTCAAAAGGTCTCTTGTTCTCGTATCATCCATGGCACATATAGCACTCGATGTCACCATATGATTGACATACACCTTGGCATCCATTTTTAGCGTCAGAGAGAGCAGCATCTTGAATTGAGATCTGACTTAACTATCCTTTGTTCTTGTCAACCATAGAACAAGAGTTGGAAAAAATGCTGTTACTTTTTATTTCCCTATTGCATTGCTCAGTGCTATTCTATACCACTAGTGTTGAGTTTGAGGTAATGTGATGTGTTTAGTGCTTCATGTCAGGTTGCATTGTTGCAAATGTTGGAAGCTGAAACACGTGTTGCAGATATCCTATTTAAATATCTATGAATATTTATATTGCACCTTGTCAGTGATATAAAAAATGACCCAAATAACAAGATCTACCACATGATGTCACGGAGCGGCTGCAGGACATTCTGGGGAGGGAAGGTAAGCAGCCAGTGGTCGTGGTACACATTGGTACCAACGACATAGGTAAACTAAGGGATGAGGACCTGCAAGCTCAGTACAGGAAGTTAGGAGATAAATTAAAATGCAGGACCTCAAATGTAGTAATCTCAGGATTACTCCCAGTTCCACATGCTAGCGAGAGCAGGAAGAAGAGGATAGACCAAATGACACGTGGCTGGAGAGATGGTGTAGCCGGGAGGGATTCAGACTCTTGAGGCACTGGGACCGGTTCTGGGGAAGGTCGGGCCTGTACAAACCGGACGGGCTGCACCCAGGCAGAGCTGGAACCATTGTCCTTGCAGGGGCTTTTGCTAGTTCTGTTGGGGAGTATTTAAACTAGTGTGGCAGGGGGATGGAATCCCAGGAGTAGGATCAAATAGATCAGATTCAGATCAGAAAAATGGAGGTAGAACATTAGCTAGGGACGTTGTGATAGACATGGAGTTACAGGATAAGCAAAGTTAACAAAGTGTCCAGCAAGGGAAATTGACGGGGTTAAACTGTTTATACTTCAATGCAAGGAGTATTACAAACAAGGTAGATGAGTTAAGGGCACAGGTAGACACATGGCAGCAGGATGTCATTGCTATAATGGAGACCTGGCTAAAGGAGGGACAAAACTGGCAACTTAATATCCCTGGTTATAGAGTCTTCAGACACGATAGAGTAGGAGATAAAAAAGGAGGGGGGGTAGCACTAATGGTTAAAGAATCAATTCCAGTTGTGAGAAAGGATGATATACTAAATGGGTCAACAAACGAGGCTTTATGGATTGAGCTTAGAAATAAAAAAGGGGCAGTCACACTACTGGGAGTATACTACAGACCCCCAAATAGTGAAAGAGAGATAGAAGAACAAATATGTAGGCAAATTTCTGCTTGTAAGAACAAGAGGGCAATAATAGTAGGAGACTTCAACTATCCTAATATCAACTGGGATTTAAACAACATAAGGGGCACTGAGGGAGAAAAGGCTTATTAAGGCCATTAAGAAAGTAATTAATGTTATTAAGAATGCTGCCCATTCAATCTTGAGGTTGGTGGGCAGATGAAGAGCCCAGGTGGCCTTCACATTTTTCATAAAACCTCATCCACGGGCAGGATGAGGTTTCATGAAGGGTTTATCAATTAAATAAAAAATTTTGAAAAAATTAATTGACATGTCCCAGCTCATGTGAAACTTTTAAACCTTAAACTATTCTCCATGAGGCACTGGTGCAGGCCCCGACTCAGAGAATCCCCCCCCACCCGCACAGGGAACGCACAGCGCTTCTGGGTGCATGTCACGCTGGGCGGGCCTTAATTGGCCCACCCACATAAAATGGTGGCGCGGGCCTGATTGGGGGCACTGATCAGCTTCATGCTCACCCCCACAGAACCTCCCCGGTGGGGGGGATCTTCTGCCCACAAAATTTATTTCAAAGCACCATTGTCCCATCTGCTCCACATTTGCCTCCCGCCTACAAAGTAGCGTCTGCTTTGTGAAAAAATGTTGTGACAATTAGAGTGAACCAAAAGCTTCACTGTTTAAAATCAGCGAGGAGTGTGCCGGGATATTCACTGTTTAAAATAAGTTAGGAGGGAGCTGGGAGATTCACTGTTGAATATCAGTGAGGAGGGAGTCGGGAGCTTCAGTGTTTAAAATTAGTGAGAAAGGGGTTGGGAGCTTCAGTGTTTAAAATCAGTGAGAAGGGAGTTGGGAGCTTCAGTGTTTAAAATCAGTGCGAAGGGAAATGGAAGCCTCACTTCTGAAAATCAGCGAGGAGGGAGCTGAGAACTTCACTGTTGAAATTTAGCGAGGGTAAGCTGGGAGCTTCACTGTTTAAAACCAGCCGGGGGGAGCCGGGAGACTCACTGTTTAAAATCAACGAGGAGTGTGCTGGGAGTTCACTTTTTAAACTCAGCAAGAATGGAGTCGGGAGCTTCACTGTTTCAAATCAGTGAGAAGGGAAGTGGGAGCTTCAATCTTTAAAATCAGCGAGGAGAGAGCCTGTGGTAATCTGATGTGTAACATACCTCTAAGAAGAATGCTATAATGGAAGCTGATCTAGCAGAGTAGCACGGGCTATCTTAGTAGTCAGTAGTGAGTAGTCTAGAGTTAGAGTCTGTAATGTAGGGACAGGGATTGAGTTGTGAGCACACAAGTGCAGCTGCTGAGTTCCATTGTAAATAAATAGAATGTGTTCGACATAAAAACAATCTGCTGACCTACTCTGTCTGTGGCCAGAATCTTCGGGCCCCGCTCGCCGTAAAATGATGTGTGGTGACGTCGAGAGTGCATCCCACTGTTACAGCACGTCATTCAGATCTTCAGTTCGGAGGGCACGGAGCCAAATCTGGTGTGCACCCGCCGAACTGTCATAGGCCTATTAAGGCCATTTAAACACTAATTAAAATAATTAACGGAGCTGCTCATCCAACCTTAAGGTTGGCGGGCAGGCGAAGAGCCCAGGCGGCCTTCGCATTTATCATGAAACCTCGTCCACGGGCGGGATGAGGTTTCATGAAAGATTTATAATTGAAATTAACTTCTTCATTAAAATTCATTGACATGTCCCAGCTCATGTGACACTCACATGAGGGGACATGTCTGAATTTTTTTTTCTCTTTTTTAAAAGAAATGTTTGAAAATGTAATTAAACTCCCTGAGGCAGCTCCGTGCCTCAGGGAAATTTCAGCGCTCCTTCGCGCGCATGAGCAAACAAGCACAGGCCCCGACTCAGCCTCCTCCGCCTGCCTGCACACTGGATGGGCCCTCCCTCACCTGGTCCTGCTCAGCACCTCCCCGACAGGGAGAAAATTCTCCCCTGTGGTACCAACTCGGTGATCCCGAAACAGCCGTGCATCTTGGATCCATTAGCCAAACTGAACAAGTGACTAGGGTCCAGCAGAGCCTGTTTAAAATCAGTGAGGGGGAGACGGGAGCTTCACTGTTTAAATCAGTGAGGGGGAGACGGGAGCTTCACTGTTTAAAATCAGTGAGGGGGAGACGGGAGCTTCACTGTTTAAAATCAGTGAGGGGGAGACGGGAGCTTCACTGTTTAAAATCAGTGAGGGGGAGACGGGAGCTTCACTGTTTAAAATCAGTGAGGGGGAGAGGGGAGCTTTACTGTTTAAAATCAGTGAGGGGGAGATGGGAGCTTTACTGTTTAAAATCAGTGAGGGGGAGAGGGGAGCTTCACTGTTTAAAATCAGTGAGGGGGAGACGGGAGCTTCACTGTTTAAAATCAGTGAGGGGGAGAGGGGAGCTTTGCTGTTTAAAATCAGTGAGGGGGAGATGGGAGCTTTACTGTTTAAAATCAGTGAGGGGGAGACAGGAGCTTCAGTGTTTAAAATCAGTGAGGGGGAGACAGGAGCTTCACTGTTTAAAATCAGTGAGGGGGAGAGGGGAGCTTTGCTGTTTAAAATCAGTGAGGGGGAGATGGGAGCTTTACTGTTTAAAATCAGTGAGGGGGAGACAGGAGCTTCAGTGTTTAAAATCAGTGAGGGGGAGACAGGAGCTTCAGCGTTTAAAATCAGTGAGGGGGAGACGGGAGCTTCAGTGTTTAAAATCAGTGAGGGGGAGACAGGAGCTTCACTGTTTAAAGTCAGTGAGGAGGGAGTTAGGAGTTTCATTGAATAAAATCTCCCTCCTCCCCCACCCGCACAGGTAGCGCTGATGCTACCGGCCGCGGGTTATGCTTGGTGTGCCTTAATTGGCCCGCCCGTGTAAAATAGCTGCGTGCATTATTAGTATCAAATCGGCCACCCTTTACAACAAATGTGAGAACAAGATCCAACAAACGCGTGACTAGGATCCCACAGCTTCACTGTTTAAAATCAGCAAGGGTTGTGCCAGGAGATTCATGGTTTAAAATAAGTTAGGACATAGCCGGGAGTTATTTAAAATTAGTGTGCTGGGAAGTCAGGAGCTTCACTGTTTAAAATCAGCGAGGTGGGAGTCAGGGGCTTCACAGTTTAACATCAGCGAGGAGGGAGCCGTGAGCTTCACTGTTTAAAATCAGTGAGAAGGGAGTCCGGAGCTTCACTGTTTAAAATCAGTGAGAAGGGAGTCCGGAGCTTGTGGTAACTATGGTTTTATGTGATGTGTACTATACCTTTAAGAAGGGCGTTATAAAGGAAGGTCACATGATCTTATGTAACCAATAGAGGAGCAGCGCGGGTTACCTCTGGAGTCAGTAGTCTGAGATAAGAGGCAGAAGTATGGAAACAGGGTTTGAGTTGAAAGCACACAAGTGTAGCTGCTGAGTACTTTTGTAAATAAACAGAATGTGTTCCACCTAAGAACCGTCTGCTGGTCAACTCTGTCCATTGTACCAACTCAGGCATTACAACACAAGCATGCAACCTGGAATCATAACACCCAACAAACTGTTGACCAGGATCCAACAAAGCTTCATTGTTTAAAATCAATGAGGATGGAGCTGAGAGCTTCACTGATTAAAGTAAGTTAGGAGGGAACTGGGAGCTGCACTTTAAAATCAGCCAGGAAGGAGTCGGGAGCTTCACTATTTAGAATCAGGGAGGAGGAAGTCAGGAACTTCACTGTTTAAAATCAGCGAGGGGGGAGTCGGGAGCTTCACTGTTTAAAATCAGCGAGGGGGGAGTCGGGAACTTCACTGTTTAAAATCACCGAGGAGGGAGTCGGGAACTTCACTGTTCAAAATCAGTGAGCAGGGAGTCAGGAACATCACTGTTTAAAATCAGCGAGAAGAGAGTCGGAAGATTGACAGTTTGAAATAAGTTAGGATAGAGCCGGGAGCTTTACTGTTGCAAATCAGTGAGGATGGAGCCGTGAGCTTCACTGATTAAAGTAAGCTAGGCGGGAACTGGGAGCTGCACTTTAAAATCAGCCAGGAGGGAGTCAGGAACTTCACTGTTTGAAATCACCGAGGAGAGAATCGGGAGCTTCACTTTTAAAATCAGCGATGAGTGAGCTGGGAGATTCTCTGCTCAAAATCAGCAAGGAGGGAATTGGAAGGTTCCCTTTTTAAAATCAGAGGTTGGAGCCGCGGGTTTCACTGTATAAAAGCAGCGATAAGGGAAGCGGGAATTCACTGCTTAAAATCAGCGAGGACAGAGCCGGGAGCTTCACTGCAAAAAGCAGTGAGGAGGGAGTGGGGAGATTCACGGTTTAAAGTAAGTTAGGAAGGAGCTGGGAGCTTCACTTTAAAATTAGCGATGAGTGTGCCACAAGATTCACAGTTTAAAACAAGTTAGGAAAGAGCTGGGAGTTTCACTGTTTAAAACCAACAAAAAGGAGCCAGGAGATTCACTGTTTAAAATCAGCAAGAAGTAAGCTGAGAGATTCACTGTTTAAAATCAGTGAGAAGGGAGCCGAGAGATTCACTGTTTAAAATCAGCGAGGAGTGTGCCAGGAGATTCATGGCTTAAAATAAGTTAGGAGGGAGCTGGGAGCTTTACTGTTTAAAATCAGCAAGAAGGCAGTCGGGAGCTGCAGTGTTTAAAATCAGTGAGGAGGGAGCTGGGAGACTCACTCTTTTAAAATCAGCAAGGAGGGAATTGGGAACTTCAGTGTTTAAAATCAGTGAGTATTGAGTTTGGAGCATCGTTATTTAAAATCATCGAGCTGGGAGTTGGGAGCTTCACTGTTTAAATAAAGTGAGAAGTGAGTGGCAGCTCCACTGTTTAAAATCAGTGAGGAGGGAGCCAAGAAGCTTATTGTTGAAATTCAGCGAGGGGCAAGCAGGAATCTGCATTGTTCAAACCCATGAGAATGAAGTTGGGAGCTTCACTGTGTAAAATCAGTGAGGAGGTAGTTGGGAGCTTCACTGTTTAAAATCAGCGATGAGGGAATCGAGGGATTCCCTTTATTATGACAAAGTCAATGGTAAAGGCTGAGTTGTTCAAATCCCAGAGCAAAACCTGAAACAATTGTCAAAACACATTTTTGCAATTTGTATGTTTCGAGATGCAGGCTTTGAACTCAACAGTAATAAGACCACCGAGTCTCAAGAGGTTTTTAGAAAAACTAAATTAAACATTTATTAAGACAAGAAAGATTGTAAACACATACATATTTCTACAAAATTACTTCTATGATAACTGCAAAAATCCCTCCAATTAACCTGAATCTCAGTTAGACCCTCACTAAGGCAACAGTAAAACACATGATTTAATCAGACCCCTCACAAAGCTGCATTCAAAATGAGTTTCTTTCAGCTCTGGGTCCTTGTAGGCAGACATGAGGCTTACAGGCGGGAGGCTTCTCACACCTGTTGAATCTTAAAATGCCTCCACCTTACACACAATCTCCTTTCTCCTTTATACATATCTTTCTCTTTGAATGTAAGGCATCACTTGTATCACTAAGCTTTAAACAATACCTCTTCTAACAATAACATCCTTTCATCCCACCAATTTTATTAGTAAGCTGAAAACAAACACATTGCTTGATGTCTTCTTGATAGGTGCAAGATTTCACCCACAGTCTTGAACGGATTCATTTAACAAATGCAAATTTACACTTTACCTTCCACCCTCCTTACATTTACCTAATTAAAATCTCAAAACTGCTATATATCAAAGCACCCAGACTAGCTTGCTTTAATCCAATTAAGACACAGACAGATACATACATAGACACAGACCCCGCTTGACCTCTATTTAAAAAAAAATCTAATAACATTATAAACATTACCATCTCTTCATGACATCGTCCTCATTATCAAAAAATCTACTGTCATAATTCTAAAAGATGGCTTCATTTTTTATTAACACATCTTAAACTATCCCCTATACTTATTACATTACCAGATACATGCATTGACATAACAATATATCTCCAAATCCTTGGTATCAGCAGAAGTTATTCCAGTTCTGTGTCCAAGTTTTAAAATGTCCAATTTTCCCTTTAAACTTCAAACTCTTGATAACGCATTTGCAAACAGATTTTCTCTTCCAGTGACATGTATTACCTGTAGATTAACTGGTTGCAGTAATAAACTCCATCTGACTAGCCTTGCACTTCTGTCTCAAAATTTGTCCAGAAACTTTAATGGATTGTGGTGTGTATAAACAATTGCTTCTGCTGAATTATTTGCCACATAGAATTCAAAATGCTGCAATGCTAACACCAAACCCAACATCTCATTTTCATTCATTGAATATCTTCTCTGTTGTGCATTCAACTTTCGCGAAAAATACCCTATCGTTTTTTTTCAATTCCAGTGTCATTTCCTTGTAACAGTATGGCTCCAGTGCCTATATCGCTTGCCTCAATGGCCAACTTAAATTGCTTGCCATAATTGGGTACTGCCAAAACTGGTGTCACAGTTAATACAGTTTTCAAACTATCAAATGCCTTCTGACACTCCTGTGTCCATTGAAACACCTTGTTCTTTTTTAATAGTTCAGTCAGTGGAGCAACCACACTGCTAAAATTTGGTACAAATTTCTGATAAATCCCATTCATGCCCAGAAATCTCAAACTTCTCTTTTTGTTGCAGGCATGGGAAATCCACAATAGCTTTGACTTTCACATCTCTTGGAACCACTTTACCATGCCCAGTGGTATGCTCTAGATACGTGACTTGCACTTTTGCAAATTCACTTTTAGCCAAGTTCATCACCAAATTTGACACTTGTAATCGAGTAAATAATTCTTCCAGATGCTGTAAATACTCCTCTCACATCTGACTGAAAACTATTAAGTCATCAAATATAAACCGCACAATTGCTTAGACCCACAATTACTTTGTTTGTCAGTCTCTGAAATATTGCAGGTGCATTCTTCATACCAAATGGCATGACTTTAAACCGACATAGTTCAGTTGGCATCACAAAAGCCGATATCCCCTTTGCTATCCTCGATATCCCCGACAATGCAACTTGTCAATATCCTTTTAGCAGGTCAATCTTTGTGATAAATTTTGATTGTCCCACTTTCTCAATACAATCCTCCAACCGTAAAATAGGATATAAATCTGCTTTTGTCACTGCATTCACCTTTCGATAGTCCACACACAGGTCTGAATTTTCCTGTCGGCGATTTGAAGGCGGGGCCCGCTCGCCGACAGGGAAAAAATGCGGGATGATGTTGGGAGGAACCCCTGACATCATCTCGGTCCATTTAAATCTTTAGGAAGGCGGGCGGGCATCAAAATCGGCTGTCCGCCTGCCGACCTGTCAATGGCCAATTGAGGCCATTGACAGGGTAATTAAGATCATTAAAGACCTGCCCATCCAACCTTAAGGTTGGTGGGCAGGCCAGGAGCCCCAGCAGACTCCTGATAATACATGAAACCTCATCCACTGGCGGGATGAGGTTTCATGTCCGTTTTTAAAAACTTTAATAAACTTTATGTGATATTTATTAACATGTCCCATCTCGTGTGACATTGTCACATGAGGGGGACATGTTAATAATTTTTTAATTTTTCTATTTTTAAAGTTTTTTAGACTGTCAGTAATCTCCCTGAGACAGCACTTAGTCTCAGGGAGCAGTGCGCTCTTTCGTGCGCATGTGCGAAAGAGTACACTTTGACAGATGGGGAATCCCTCCACCCCCCGCACAGGTAGCGCATAGCGCTTCCTGTCAGGCAGGCCGCTGGGCGGGCCTTAATTGGCCCGCCCACTCAAAATGGCGGCGGGCCCCGTTTCGGCAGCGGAGTTCAGCTGCCCGCCCGCCGCCGAGCCAGGGGGGCCCGCCCGCTAACCGGGGGCAAAATTCTGCCCACAGTCTTTGTGTTCCATCCGGCTTTGGTACCTGTACAACAGGCGAACTCCAGTTACTGCAACTAGACTCAATGGTATCATTTTGAAGTATGAAGTCAAATTCTTTCTGCACTTGTGATAACTTTGCCAGATTTACTCCATAAGGATGTTGCCTTATCGAAGGTGAAACTGCTACAGAGACATCTTCTATGGCTAAATCTGTCTTCCCTAACTTATTTCCACAAATGGCTTTGTGTGACTTTTTTTTATTCATTCATGGAATGTGGGCTTCGCTGGCTGGGCCAGCATTTATTGCCCATCCTTAGTTGCCCGTTTAAAGTGGCGGTGAGTTGCCTTTTTGAACCGCTGCAGTCCATGTGTGTGGGTACACCCACAGTGCTGTTAGGGAGGGAGCTCCAGGATTTTGACCCAGTGACTGTGAAGGAACAGCAATATATTTCCAAGTCAGGATGCTGAGTGACTTAGAGGGGAACTTCTAGGTGTTGGTGTACCCACCTACCTGCTGCCCTTGTCCTTCTAGATGATAGTGGTCATTGGTTTGGAAGGTGCTATCGAAGGAGCCTTGGTGAATTCCTGCAGTGCATCTTGTAGATTGCACACACTGCTGCTACTGTGCATCGGTAATGGAGGGAGTGAATGTTTGTGGATGTGGTGCCAATTAAGCTGGCTGCTTTGTCCTGGATGGTATCAAGCTTCTTGAGTGTTGTGGGAGCTGGACTGATCCAGGTAAGTGGGGAGTATTCCATCACACTCCTGACTTGTGCCTTGTAGATGGTGGACAGGCGTTGTGGAGTCAGGAGGTGGGTTACCCATCACACTATTCCTAGCCTCTGACCTGCTCTTGTAGCCACAGTATTTATATGGCTAGTCCAGATCAGTTTAAGATCAATGCTAACCCCCAGGATGTTGATAGTGGGGGATTCAGTGATGGTAATGCCATTGAACATCAAGGGGCGATGGTTGGATTCTCTCTTGTTGGAGATGGTCATTGCCTGACACTTATGTGGTGCAAATGTTACTTGCCACTTGTCAGCCCAAGCCTGGATATTGTCCAGGTCTTGCTGCATTTGGACATAGGCTACTTCAGTATCTGAGGAGTTGCGAATGGTGCTAAACATTGTGCAATCATCAACAAATATCCTCACTTCTGACTTTATGTTGGAAGGAAGGTCATTGATGAAGCAGCTGAACATGGGTGGGCCAAGGACATTACCCTGAGGAACTCCTGCAACAATGTCCTGGAGCTGAGATGACTGACCTCCAACAACCACAACCATCTTCCTTTGTGCTAAGCATGACTCCAATCAGGGGAGAATTTTCTCCCTGATTCCCATTAACTCCAGTTTTGCTAGGAATCCTTGATGCCACTGTCTGTCAAATGCTGCCTTGATGTCAAGGGCAATAACTCCCACTTCACCTTGGGTGTTCAGCTCTTTTGTCCCTGTTTGAACCAAAGCTGACATGAGGTCAGGAGCTCAGTGGCCCTGGCGGAACCCAAACTGGGTGTAGGTGAGCAGGTTATTTCTAAGCAAGTGCCGCTTGATAGCACTGTTGATGACTCCTTCTATTACTTTACTGATGATGGAGAGTAGAGTGATGGGGCGTTAATTGGCCGGATTGGATTTGTCCTGCTTTTTGTGCACAGGACATACCTGGGCAATTTTCCACATAGTCGGGTAGATGCCAGGTTTGTAGCTGTACTGGAACAGCTTGGCTAGGGGCGTGGCAATTTCTGGAGCATACGTCTTCAGTACTATTGCAAGAATATTGTCAGGGCCCATAGCCTTTGCAGTGTCCAGTGCCTTCAGCCGTTTCATGATATCATGTGGAGTGAATCGAATTGGCTGAAGACTGGCAGCTTTTCCAAATCACTTTGACACTTGTCTGGGAGGTAACTCAAAATTACATTTAAGTTTTCAAGTACCCCCCTCATTATCAAATTTGATTAGAGGAAAATCAATTTCAGCATCCTGCATTTCTATCTCTTTCTCATTATCTACCATCACTAATACCTCTTTTTGTTCCTCTTCCCTGTCAAAGCACTTAAGCAAATTCACATGACACACCCTCTGCTTCTTTCTTCTATCTGGAGTATTTATTAAATAATTTACTTCACTCAATTTCTTTTCAATCCTGTAAGGCCCACTAAACCTTGCCTTTAATGAGTCATTCAGTAGTGGTAACAGAAGTAGCGCTTTCTCTCCAGCAATAAAACTGCGAGCTTTAGCTTTCTTATCTGCTTTCACGTTCGCTTGCTGTGATATCTTTAAATGTTCCCTAGCCAACTTGCATGCTCTGTCTAATCTCTTTCTGAAGTTTGATACATAATCCAGGAGAGTAGTTTCTGAATTTTGACCCACCAATTTCTCATCAATCAATTTCACTGGTCCCCTCATGACCATAAACTAGTTCAAAAGGACTAAAACCAGCCGGTGCATTAGGAGCATCCCTAATAGCAAGTAACAAGAATGGAACTCCCCCATCCCTATCCTGTGGATAATCCTGACAGTATACTCTCATTATAGTTTGTAAAGTTTGATGCCATGTTTCCAAAGCTCCTTGTGACTCTAGATGGTAAGCTGTTGACTTAAACTGTTTTATCCCCAAACTGTTCATTACTTCCTTAAAAAGCTGTGACATAAAATTTGAACCCTGATCGGATTGTATTTCCTTAGGTAAACCATATATTATAAAAATTTTAGTTAATTCTTCCACAATTTTCTTAGCTGTAATATTTCTCAAAGGTATTGCTTCAGGAAACCTGGTAGACATATCCATTATTGTCAGTAATTATCAATTTCCACTTTTAGTCTTAGGGAGGGGTCCTACACAATCAACCATGAGCCTAGGAAAAGGTTCTTCAAATGCTGGTATTGGGCTTAAAGGTGCCGGCTTAATCACTGCTTGTAGTTTCCCTGTCACCTGACATGCATAACATGTTCTACAGAACTTGACTACATCCCGATGTAATCCTGGCCAAAAAGAAACCTCTGTATCTTTTCCTGTGTTTTTCTAATTCCTAAATGTCCTCCCTACCATTGGAATTTCATGAGCAATCCTCAGCTTTTCATTTCTATACCCTAATGGGATAACAATCTGATGTACTTCCCTCCAGCTTTCATTTGCTGAAACACGATCTGGCCTCCATTTTCTCATTAAAATATCACCCGTAAGGTAATAACATTCTGGAATACATTTTGTCTCTGTTTCTGAGTCAACTATCTGATATAATTATTTTAATTGCAAATCCTTTTGCTGCAACTCAATTAACTGCCCTGAGTTAAACACTTCAGCTGAATGGTCCTCTCCTGTGTCTTTCTGAAGAGTGTTATCAAACACAGTGCCTGCTAATTGGAATTCAATACTTTCTTCCTGCCTTTGAACTTCCTTTCCTTCTTGTTTTTCTTGCTTCAACCTGTGTTCCTGTGATCTCATTATCACACAATCTGGAAGCAATCTAGGATGCTCCTCTTGTAACACCTCTGTTAAAAACACTTCTACGGGCTGCTCAACTACCATAGGCATCATCCACATTTGTGATCCAGCTACATCATTACCCAGAATAAATTGAACCCCTGCAATGGGCAATTTTTCCACCACTCCAACAGTCACTTTGCCGGTTTTCCACTTACTTTTTAAATTTATCTTCCACAAGGGAATAGGCTTAGCATCTCCATGAACCCCACTTATTATCACCTGCTCCTGCAATATTCCCTCTGAGCAATAAATATCACTATCCCACAAGATTAAGGATTGACTAGCCCCTGTTTCTTAAAATTTTAACACCTTTAATTATTCCACCCTGGACACACGGAAAGACTTTCCCTTCACACACAAAATCTTTAAACGTTTCTGCAACCTGCTCCTCAGAATCCTCTTGGGTAGAATGTGAACACATTTCCACTTCTTTACCAATCATTGATTCTCCCTGTTTTACCTGTGTACAAGCCATTAGTTTTCCCTGTGCCTGAACCTCAGAACCAACAGTACTTTTACTTCAAGATCTTTTCTGCACCCCAATAATTCCAACGGATTTTCCCTGCAAATTCCAACACACTGAGCAGAATTTTGCCATGGGCGGGCACAGCGGAGGTGGGCGGGGGCAGTCAGCATGCTGACAGCTGCCCGTGATTGGCACTGCACCGCGATTTCACGCTGGTGGGCCAATTAAGGCCCACTCAGTGTGAAACACGAGTGGCAGCGCTGAGCACTGCCTGTACGGGGTGGGAGAAGAGGGCAAGTGGGCTGAATGTGAACTTCATGCTTGCGTACGGGTGAGCACCTCATAATAAGATGAAGAGATATGAAAATAAAATGTAATGAAACATGGCCCCTCATGTGGCTCTGTCATATGAGCAGGTACATGTTAGTAATGAAAAATTAGAGTTTTTATTTTATTTTTATTTGCTTTTGGAAACCTCCCACCCATGCATGAGGTTTCCAAAAAAAATGCAAAAGCCACTTGCCCTTTTCACCTGCCCACCAACTGTTTGGTTGGATAGGCAGCGAAAAATTTAAGTTAATTGATTACTTAACGGCCTTAACAGGCCTTTTAATTGTCGGCTGGTGTGCTGTCAGCTCCAGCAGAGCCCCAGCTGACTGACCTATTGCACAACTCCGCGTTGACGTTGGCACGCTCAGCCGACATCAACGCACATAATGTCACGCTCGAGTGACTTTGTGTGTCCAACTTGATTACAATGAAAACACCTCAACTTTTGAATTTCACTTCTACCCTCTGCACCTTCCGTTTTATTCTGGGAAAAAACTTCCTGGGAATTTCCAGCTACTCCTTCTCTTCCCTGACTACCCACCTTCCTTTAACTTTTCCACGTTTTATCCTTTTTGGATTTAAAAGGGTGAGGAAAAAAAGGCTTGGCTCTATGCACTAACTTATACTCACCAGCTATCTCTGCTGCTTGTCTTACAGAATCAACCCTCTGTTCCTCCACATGAGTTCTCACTAGTGAAGGAATTGAATCTTTAAATTCTTCCAAAAGAATTACTTTTTCAGAGCTGCAAAAGTTGTCTCTATTTTTAATGCCCGTAACGACTGCTCAAAATTATTTTGTTTTACTCTCTCAAACTCGATATAAGTTTGTCTCGGCTGTTTTCTAATATTCCTAAATTTCTGCCTGTATGCCTCAGGAACCAACTCATATACACTCAAAATAGCCTTTCTCACCATACCATAATTCACCAATACTTCTTCAGACAGCGAAGCATATATCTCATGCACTCTACCCACCAACTTGGATTGTAACAATAATGTCCAGTTCTCCTGTGGCCATTTCATCTATTTAGCTATCTTCTCAAATGAAATAAAGAATGCTTCAACATCCCTTTCCTCAAACTTTGGAAGAGCTTGTACAAATTTAAACATCTCACCATTGGGTTCTACTCTGGAGATAAGTCCTTTCTCACCTCCTGGCATCTCTTTTTTAACTGCCAACATTTTCAATTGGAATTCTCTCTCACACATTTTCTCTTTCCTCCTTCTCTATCTTCACAATTTCTAACTACTTTTCCTATTTTCTATCTCTCTCCTGCCTTTGTGCCTGGTCCTTTCGGAATGCCCTTTCTCTTTCATTTCCTTCCATACAATTGTTTTCATTTGCAACTGAATTTGAGACCATTCCAATGAACCACCCCTTGAAGAACCCTGTCTCTCAGGTATTCCTTCCAATTTCAAATGCTGTGTTATCACTTCAATTGTGCCTGATTTCCTAGCCCCCGCAGATAACCCCAATTGTATTTTATCACCCAACTCTGTTAACTTACTCTTGGACACTTCTTGTTACCCAATCAGAATTATATCTTCTCCTCCCAGACAAGTCTTAGTAATTACCAAAGCCATCTTGCAGTCTCAACACTTAAAAAAAAATCTCACCAACATCTGAATTTAAAGTGCTCCTTGTACTCATATCCTTAATATTCACCAACCCAAAAAAAAACAAGAAATTACAAATATTACCTGCAAAGAGCCCCCAATTATTATGACACACCCGATGGTAAAGGCTGAGTTGCTCAAGTCCCGGAGGGAAACTTGAAATAACTGTCATAACCCATTTTTGCAATTTGTATGTTTCGAGATGCAGGTTTTGAATCCAGTAGTAATAAGACTGGCCAAGTCTCAAGAGGTTTTATATAAAACTAAATTAAACATTTAATAATTCAAGAAAGATTTTAAGAACATACATATATCTGCAAAATTATTACTATAATGACTACAAAAATCCCCTAATTAATCTGACTCTCAGTTAGATCCCCGCTAAGGCAGCAGTAAAACACAAACAGACCCCTGGCAAAGCACACCCTGAACAGTCACATTCAAAATGAGTTTCTTTCAGCACTGGGTCCTTGCAGACAGGCTTGAAGCTTACAGCCTGGAGTCTTCTCAAACTTCTTGGATCTTAAAATGCCTCTACCTCACACACAATCTCCTTTCTCCTTTATAAATATCTTTCTCTTTGAATGTAAAGTTTCCATTGTATCACTAGGCTTTAAAGATTACCTCTTCTGACAATAACATCCTTTCATCCCACCAATTTCATTAGTAAGCTGAAAAAAAATAAACACATCACTTGACGTCTTCTGGCTAGGTGTAAGCTTTCACCTGCAGTCTCACGTGGTTTCTTTTAACAAATGCAAATTTACACTTTATCATCTACCTTCCTTATGTTTACCTAATTAACATCTCAAAACTACTATACATCAAAGCACCCAGACTAGCTGGCTTTAATCCAATTAAAACACACACATAGACAGACTCCACTAGAACTCTATTTTTAAAAAATAATTTACAATGACATTAAAGACATTAATATCCCTTCATGACACATTGTTAAAATCAGAGAGGAGGGAGCCACGGGTTTCACTGTGTAAAATCAGTGATGAGGGAAGCGGGAATTCACTGTTTAAAATCAGCAAGGAGGGAGCCAGAAGCTTCACTGCAAAAATCAGTGAGGAGGGAGTGGAGAGATTCACTGTTTAAATCAGCGATAAGGGAGCCAACAGCTTCACTTTTTATAAGAAGCTAGGAGGGCTTCGGCATCTTCACTTTATATAATCAGCGAAGAGGGAGTCGGCAGCTTCACTGATTATAATTAATGAGGGATGATTCTGGGCCTTTATTGTTCAAAATCAGCGAGGAGGGAACTGGGAGTTTCGCTGCTTCAAATCAGCGAGGAGGGAGTCGGGAGATTCACTGTTAAAAATCAGCGAGGAGGGAGCCGAGAACTTCACCATTGAAATTCAATGAGGGAGGGGAGTTGCACTGTTTAAATCTGTGAGGGTGAAGTCCGGAGTTTCACCTAAAATCAGTGAGGAGGGAGCAGGAGTGGGAGCGTCACTGTTTAAAATCAGCAACAAGGGAGTTTTTTTATGTCTTGAGTCTATGGGCTGAATATTACCTATGTCAGGTGGGCTGGGTGGGAGCGGGCAGGGGCGGGGGCGGAGCCGGTTGCTGCCTGAGATCAACTGCGTGCCGTCATTTTACATGGGCGGGCCAATTAAGGCTCGCCCAGCGTAAAGAGCGGCCAGTAGTGCTCAGCACTACCTGTGCTGGCGGGGGGAGGAAGGCCTGCGCAGCAATCTCCCTGAGGCACAGAGCTGGCAGTAACAGTGTCACATGAGTTGGGACATGTTTGTCAATTTAGCAACATTTATTTATTTATTTTATTAAACCTTCAGGAAACCTCATCGCGTCCGTGGATGAGATTTCCTGAAAAATGCGAAGGCCACTTGGCCTCTTCGCCTGTCCGCCAACCTTAAGGTTGGACAGGCAGTGTTGTCAAATACTTTAATTGGTTTTTAATGGCCTTAATAGGCTGTTGACAGTCTGGCGGGTGGGCAGCCACCTCCAGTGTGCACCCACCGAAAGCAATATCGAAATGATGCACGATGACATTGGGACACACACCCACATGTTGATGGCAATATTCTTGCCTATGAGTTCGCTAGACAATTAAACTTGAATTGCATGCCTTCATATACAATCGATGCTCGCTATCAATAATGGAGAGACTGACATAAGCACAAATGGTGATTGTTTATTGCAACAGAAGGCAGAGCACTAAATCATTGCGTGCTCCCACAACCACCACCAGCTCTAGACTTTCAGTTACCAGTAGCCTGCACAGTACAGTGATTGGTCAGTACTGTCACATGGTTAGTCCACTTGCATTCTCTTAAAGGTACATGGTACTCCACCTTACCACATCCCTCCCCCTTTACTTAAACAGTGAAATTCCCAACTCTTTCCTCACTGAATTTACATTAGAGTTTCCGATTCCCATTTCATTTATTTTAAACAGTAAATCTTTCAGCACCATCCTCACTGATTCTAAACACTGAACCTCTCGCTTCCCTTCTAACTGCTTTTAAACAATGAAGCATCCCACTCCCTCGTCGCTGATTTTAAAAAGTAATTCTCCCGGTTTCCTCCTTTTTGATTTGAAACAGTGAATCTCTCCTCTTCCTTCTCACTGATTTTAAAGAGTGAAGCTCCGGGCTCGGCCCTCACTGAATTTCAATAGTGAAGCTCCCGACTCCCAGCTCTCTGATTTAAACAATGAAACTCTCGATTCACCACTCACTGATTTTCAATAGTGAAGATCTTGACTCCCCCCTGGCTGATTTTAAAGAGTGAAGCTCCCAGCTCCCTCCTCACTGATTTAAACAGTTGTTATGTTCCCTCTCTGTTGGGTTGCTTTGCTCAGCAAACACGGTTGCACGCCTGTCTACTGGTGAGTGAGTTAGTAAACAATATACTGCAGACGTAGAGACCAATGTAAGATGAAGCACATGCTGTTTATTAACACAAGTAAAAGAGCACTAAAACATGTATGCTTCTCAAAGCAGACCCCATTCTACACTACTGATTAACATTGTAGCCCACAGTACACCGCAATTGGGTAATGCAATCAAGTGGTCAATCTACTCACATTCCCTTAAAGGCATATTGCACCTCAGATTACCACAACCCTCCCCCTTTACTTGAAAGCACAAGTTACAATCTTTAAAGTATATGAACTATTTGCATAAATAAACTATATAAATAAATAAATTCAGTCTCTCTGGGGGCTTCTTCAAATGTGTCGAACGTCGTAGTTCTACGACTTCGGATGGTTTATCCAAAGCCTCCCTCTCAGGAGTCAACTGTCCACTAGGCTCTCCAGTAGGACCCTGCAAGTTTGTTTCTTCGACTTTCTTAGGCTCAACGGATCCTATAGGCACTTCCAAACGAAGTGGAATTCCTTCCACATGTGGTGTAGACCCCAAGGGGAATGCTTTCACCCTCTTTAGGGCCCAATCACATGTACTCCTGCTGCCCCTTCCCTCCAAGTTCAACAATATGAAGGTCAACTGTCATGAAGCTTCTCAAAATCAGGATGTTGGGCAAAGCTAAATTTAACACAGTATGATCAGCTTCCTGTTGTTTAAAAATAAAAAAATTAAAAATTGGGGCCTTGTTAGTAATCCCGCTTTTTCTTCCTGCATGTCTTCTTTTGATGGGTTTTCTTCTTGGCAGCGCTGACTTTAACCTCGGCCTTCCCTTCAATTTGCCTGTTGGCCAGACTAGGCTCAGGTATAAGCTCAATTTGAATATACTCAGTGGTTGAGTCTTCCAGCATTTCCTCATCTGTCAACCCTTTTGAAAACTCAGGGGTCTCTATTTTTAAAGCTCCTTGGCTTCCACGTAGTTGATTCTTCAGCTCTTCCATTTCATTTTTATATTTGTTATTTGTTTCCTGGAGACTTAAGCATTGTTGTGTTTTCTTGGCTAATTTTTTTCTTCATCTCGGCCAGAGATATGCTGAATTCTTTCTGTTCTTCCTCATACATTTTTAGTGGTACACATTGGGATCTGAGGGAATCTTGCAATATGCGAAAGTCCTTCAGCAGATTTTCTTTTTCTTTTTGGAAATTATTGACTTCAACTCAAACTCTGCCCTGAAGCATCACCTCTATGAGTTCCTTTTGTTGAGTCTTTACATAGTCCTTTTTCCAAACAGTAACATTTCCTGCTTCTGATTGAGATCTCTGTAGTCTCTCAAGATTAATCTCTCTTAACCAGTTCCTTCCAAGGAGACTCGATCCTCTATCACTATTAAGGGTAGATTAACAGACTAATTTCCATACTGAAACTGTACTGAAACTTTGCATATACCTCTTACTTGTATGTCTTAACCAGTATATGTCTTTACCATCTGAATTTTCCAGATTTAATGAGTGGTCTTTTCAATTCAGATATTTGAACGTATGTTCCCCTATAACTGTCGTGGATGTCCCTGTATCTACCTCCATTCGGATGGGTTTTCTGTTGATTTCCACTGTCACATAGATTAACTCTGTTTTACCCATTTTTAAGTTGTGTAGTGAGAAAATATCTGACTCTGTTTCTTCTGGTTCCTCTATAATGTGAATTTCATGATTTCTATCTTTTTGCTTAAAGTTTTGCCTTAATCTGTCTTTACAATATCGCATAATGTGCCCTTTACGATGGCAGAAGGAACACTTGATTCTTTTAAATTGTCGTTCGCTTGCAGGCCGTCTGGTTCCATTTCTGCCATTATTATTGTGGGTTTTCTCTGTTAAACCATTGCGTTTTGCTGGTCTGTTAATGGCAGCTGTTTCCTACCTTTTCACGGAGCCCAGCGCTTCCGCGCCATTTCTAACGGGTGCCTCTCTCCCGACCCGAAGGATGGCGTCATTTTGTACTCACTTGATTACATCTGAGTCCCTGACTGTGCTCTCCAATGCGAGCACCAACTCCACCGCCTTGCTGAAGTCTAAATTCGTTCCTGACAGCACTTTTTTTGAATGTCGTCTTCATTAATCCCACATACTAATCGGTCCCTTAACATGTCGCTAATTGACGTCCCGAATTCAGTGCTCTATCAGTAGTTTTAAGGCTGCTACATAGCAAGTGACCGTCTCTCCAGGAGCACCACATCTTGAATTAAAATTAAAATGCTGTGTTGTTACCGAGGATGTAGGCTGTCCTTCCTTTATGACAGCACCTTCCCAGGTTCGTAGGTTTACTCCTGATATTAAAGGCGCAAAGCCAAATCCCGCTCAACCACACTAGGCAAGTTTGAATAAAATCTCGTTGAACTTTATTGACTCACCGGCAAGTCCTTATACTTACAATCGTTACTAATTCTGGTTGTCGGGAGCCTTGCCTGAGATTAGAGCAAGAGGGATGGTCAGTCCGTGTCTCCATCTCCAAGTAGTGGAGCTCGCCAGCTTGTGCCTCCCGTGCTTCAGGTTTTATCTTGTCAATCGCAACTTTGTGTTCACGTGACCAGTTCTCCCTGACTGGCATCTGGCCTTTGGGGGGCGGGAGGAGCGGGGTGGGGGGTGGGGGGGGGTGGTGGTGGGGGTGGGGGCGGGGGGCGTGGGTAGGTGTCCCCACGGCAACTGGCTGGTTCCCCTGGGCTTGCCCACCCCTTTTATTATTATTTGTGGCCGCCTTGCTCAGAGAGAAACTTGATTCACATGTGACGCATACATCTGGTTCCTTTGTCTTTGACCCGTTTGTCTCCCAAGCTTGACCACTCCTTTCAATCTCTGTTCCCAGTTTCAGCCCCCATAAAACCATCACATGATGTTTTGCACAAGCCACAATCATATTTTCTTTACACGTTACCTTTAACCTGATTTTCTCACCCTCATTGCAAGTTTACTCTGTTAGTTATCAGCTCTTGTTTAAAACACAGCGTTAGGTGAAGCATGGTTAGGTTGAAACACTCAGTTGCCTATTATATGCTGTACTCCCAAGGGTTTCAGCTGCAAATGGCTTTTCAAAAGATTTAACAATTCATCAAAGCTCTTGGAATCTGGGGTATAGGGTGCCATTAGACTACGAATTAGGCCGTACGTTTTACTGCCACATGTCGATAAGAAGATCATTTACCTCTTCTCATCCCCCGATATGTCGTTGGCCAAAAAGAAGAACAATATAATGTGACCAGTCTGATGGTCTGATCAAACAGTTCGATATGGCCAAACTGTGGCATACTGGAGGGAGATAACTCGGTTGCACGCCTATCTACTAACAAGTGAGTTGGTGAACAAGATACTGCAGACACTGAGATCATTGTAAGATGAAGCATATGCTGTTCATTAACACAGGTAACAGAGCACTAACACATGTGTGCTTCTCCAACCAGACCTTATTTTAAACTACTGATTAACATTGTAGCCCGCGCTACACAGCAATTGGGTAATAGAGTCACGTGGTCAATCTACTTACATTCTCTTAACAGTGCATTGCACCTCAGATTACCAGAACAGTGAAGCTCCCAACTCCCTCCTCACTGATTTAAACAGTCAAGTTCTTGGCTCCCTCCTTATTGATTTTAAGCCATGAAGCTCCCGACTCCCTCCTAGCTGCTCTCAACAGTGGAGGTCCCAACTCCCTCCACACTGATTATAAACAATGAAGTTGCTGACTCCCTCCTCGCTGTTTTTAAACAGTGAAGCTCCCGGCCCCCTCGTTGCTGAATTTAAAAACAAAAAGTTCCGACTCCCCCTAACTTATTTTAAACAGTGAATCTTTTGGCACCATCCTCAGTGATTTTAAACACTTAACCTCCTGCTTCCCTCCTAACTGCTTTTAAACAGTGAAACTCCCAGCTCCCTCCTCGCTGATTTGACATGGTGAAGCTCCTGTCTTCAGCCTCACGGATTTAAACAGTGTAGCTCTTGGCTCGCCCCTCGCTAAATTTCAACAGTGAAGTTCTCAGCTCCCTCCTCACTGATTTTAGCAGTGAAGCTCGCAACTCCCTCCCGGGTGATTTTAAACAGTGAAACTCCCAGCTCTGCCCTCGCTGATTTAAAAACAGTAAAGGTCCCGACTCCCTCCTCGCTGATTTTAAACAGTGAAGCCACTGACTCCACCCTCCCAACCCCTCATGGTAATCTGAGGTGTAATACACCTTTAAGAGAGTGGAAGCAGATTGACCATGTGTCTGTAAGACCCAATAGCTGTGTAGCTTGAGCTACCATGCTAACGTTAGGCTAGAGTAGGGTCTAGTTGGTGAAGCACACATCATTTAGTGCTCTGTTGTTTGTGTAAATAAATAGCATGTGCTTCATTTCATATCAGTCTCTGCGTCAGTAGTATATTGTAATTGACTCACCTGCCGACAGATAAGTGTGCAACTGGCTCATGAGCAAAGTGACCCCACAGTAGAACACAACAACTGGCGATGAAGCAAAACGTGACCAGTCGACGGCACCAAGGAAAGCCGCAAAGACACAATTGGAGTGAATCAGCCGTGCTCTGCAGGCCGATTGTAAGTACAGCCCTCACTATAGTCATTGGCATTATCTCCCTCCAGTATTCTGCAATTTGGCCGCATCGAACCGTTTGATCAGACGACCGATGACGAGTCACATTATATTGAACGCCTCATGTTTTTATTTTTAAGCCAATGACATATCGGGGCAGGGTGGGGGGGGGTGGGGTGGGGGAGGAGAAGTGGGGGGGGCGGTCCTCTTATTGACATGTAGCAGTAAAACATACGGCCTAATTCATAGGCCTAAATCTTCTGGTCAGCGCGCAGGGGCGGGCTCCACTCGCTGACTCGTAATATGACGTGCAGTGATGTCGGGCACGTGTTTCAACATCACTGTGCATCGCTCTGACCTTCAGTTCGGCGGGTGCACACCGGATCGGCTGCGCACCCGCCAAACAGTCAAAGGCCTATTAAGGCTATTTAACAACTAACTAAACTGATTGCCTGGGCTGCCCGTCTAGCCTTAAGGTTGGCGGGCCAGCAAAGAGCTCAGGCGGCCTTCGCATTTTTCATGAAACCTCATCCACAGGAGGGATGAGGTTTCATGAAAGGCTTATAAATTAAATAAATTTTTAAAAATTAAAATTCATTGACATGTCCCAGCTCATGTGACACTGTCACATGAGGGGACATGTCTGACTAAATTTTTCTATTCTTTTTTACAAGTTTTCATAATAAAATTTATCTCCCTGAGGCAGCTCCATGCCTCAGGGAGATTTCTGCGCTCTTTCGCGTGCATGTGCGAAAGAACGCAGGTCTTGACTCTCCCTCCTCCCCCCACCCGCACAGGGAGTACTGAGCGCTTCCGGGTGTGCATCACGGTGCGCGGGCCTTAATTGGCCCACCGACGTAAGATGGCGATATGCAGCCAATCGCAGGCGGCGATCAGCTGCACGCTCTCCCGCGCCCGTTCCCGCCCAGCCCGCACGACGAGGAGAAAATTCTCCCCATAGTCTATCGGCACCCAATGCCCCAGATTCCATGAGTTTTGATGAACTGGTGGATCTTGTGAAATGCAAATTTCCCGACGAAACTCCCTCGGTAACAATGCAGCATTTTAAATTCAATTCAAGGTGTTGCGCCCCTGGAGAGACAGGGACATGTAGCAGCCTTAAAACAATTGACAGAGCACTGTGAGTTCGGGACGCCGATTAATGACATGTTAAGAGACCAATTAGTGTGTGGGGTTAACGAAGACGCCATTCAAAGGAGTTTGTTATCAGGAGCAAATTTAGACTTCAGCAAGGTGGTGGAGTTGGTGCTCGCAATGGAGAGCACAGCCAGGGACTCAGGAGAAATCAAGGGAGCACAAATTGGCACCATTCTTCGCGTCGAGAAGGGAGGCACTGGTTAGAAATGGCGCGGAAGTGCTGGGTTCCACAGAAAGGTGGGTAACAGCCGCCATTAATAGGCCAGCAAAAACCAATGGTTTAGCAGATAAAAATCACAATAATAATAGCAGAATTGCATCAGACAGTCTACAAATGAACGCCAATTTAAAGGAACTAATTGTATCTACTGCCATCGCAATGGGCACATTATGCGATATTGTAAAGAAAGATCGAGGCAAAATTTCAAACGGAAGTTGTGAAATTTATATAATGGAGGAACCAGAAGAAACAGTTTCACATATTTATTCGCTACACAACTTAAAAATGGGTAAAACAGAGCCACTCTACATTACAGTAGAAGTCAACAGAAAACCCATTCAAATGGAGGTGGATACAGGCGTATCCACGACAGTTATAAGGGAACACACGTTTAAGTATGTGAATGGAGGAGGCCACTCATTAAAGCTGGAAAACTCAGATGCTAGATTAAAGACATATATTGGCGAAAACATATGAGTAAAAGATATATGCAAGGTTCCAGTACAATATAGAAACCAATCTGCTAACCTACCCCTGATTGTGGTGGTAGAGGTGGGTCCAACTCTACTTAGTCGGAACTGGCTTAAGGAAATAAAGTTGGAGTGGACTGAGATTTTTCAACTCAGAATGAAAAACCTGCAAGAATTATTATAAAAATATGCCCCTCTGTTCAGAGAAGAGCTCGGGAAGATTCAGGGGCGGCAAGCTAAAATCCATGTTGATCCAGGGGCAACCCCCAGATATTTGAAGGTGGGACCCGTCCCCTATGCATTACGAGAAAAAGTGGATATTGTATCAGACAGGCTGGAAAGGTTGGGAGTCTTACTACCTGTACAATTTTTCGAATGGGCAGCACCCATAGTTCCAGTACTAAAGCCTGACCAGAGTGTGCGAATATATAGGGACTACAAGTTGACCATTAACAAAGTGGCCAGATTTGGGAGGCACCCCATACCAAAAATTAATGAATTCTACTCCAAGCTGGCAGGGGGAACCGTATATACCAAACTCGACACGAGCCACGCTTACCATAAATCGAGCTAGAAAAGGTCTCTTGGGATTTTGTGACTATCGACGCACATAGGGGGTTATGCCAGTATGCCAGGTTACCCTTCGGAGTGTCATCAGCTTGGGTCATTTTCCAACGGACTATGGAAAATTTACTCTAAGGCCTATCCCATGTGGTGGTTTATCTCAATGATGTCTTAGTAACTGGACTGACTGATGAAGAACACTTGGCTAACTTTGAAGAGGTATTGAAGCGTTTCTCACAAACCAGAGTATGTTTGAAAAGAGAAAAATGTATCTTCCAAGCAAAAGAAGAGACTTACCTGGATCATAGAGTCCAGTAGAAGACAAGGTAAGAGCTATTTGTGAGGTGCCAGGCCCAAAAAATGCCACAGAACTCAAGTCCTTCTTGGAAATTGTTAACTGCTAAGGTCGTTTTCTCCCACATTTGTCAACGGTGCTGGCTCCATTATACCGATTACTCAAGAAAAACCACAGGTGGACTTGGCAATCCCCACAACAACAAGCTTTTACAGTAGTAAAGCAGTTGCTATATTCATTGGCCCTGTTGGTACATTTTGACCCAAAGAAAGAATTGATTTTAAACTGCGATGCACCCTCTTATGCAATAGGGGCAGTACTCTCCCACCGGGTAGTGGATGGCTCCGAATGGCCCACTGGCTACGTCTCAAGAACACTCAATGTGGCAGAATGAAGATGCTCACCAATAGAGAAAGAAGGCTTATCCATTGTATTTGGCGTTAAGAAATTCCACCAATACATCCATGGTCGCCACTTCACCATTGCATCCGATCACAAGCCACTACTAGGCTTGTTTGGGGAAGATAAGGCAATACCCCCAATTGCCTCAGCACGCACCCAAAGGTGGGCATTGATTCTAGCTGCTTACGAATATACTTTTATCCACTGGCTGGGAAGCCAGATTGCCAATGGCGACGCACTGAGCTGATTACCTCTAAGGACAGCAATGTGAACGTCCCCATCCCTCAAGAACTTGTCTTGTTATTAAACTTTCTGGATTCATCACCAGTGAATGCCAAACAGAACAGAGAATGGACAGATCGTGATCCAATTTTGTCTCACGTCAGGGAACAAGTCTTGCAGGGATGGTCTAACGAGCCAAAGTTGGATGAAATGAAGCCCTATTTTAACAGGAGATACGAGCAGGATGGCATCTTGCTGTGGGGAGCGAGAGTCATTGTGCCTCCCAGAGGAAGTCAACCATTATTGATAGAATTGCATAGTGCTCACCCCAGCATTTCTAGAATTAAAATGTTGGTGTACAGCTACTTATGGTGGCAGGGATGGACACTGAGATCGAAAACATGGTCAACAGCTGCATGCAGTGCCAACAGGTGCAGAAATTGCCTCCTTCTGCTCCACTGTATCCCTGGGAATGGGCAGGAAGGCCATGGGTCCACCTCCACGTTGACTATATGGGGTCTATTTTTGGCACAATGTTCCCCTTACTTAGCAACACTCATTCCAAATGGATGGGCGTATACAAGGTCAGATCACCCACATCTGCCACCACCATAGGCAGATTGCATCAGTGTTTTGCGATACATGGTTTCCCAGAGATAATAATGTCTGTTACTGGAACGGCATTCACCAACAGGGAATTCCAAAGACTTTATAAGTATCATTGGCATCACACATGTTAAAACCTCGCCATACCACCCTGCATCCAATGGGTTTGCAGAGAGGACAGTCCAGACCTTCAAAGCAGGAATGAAAAAACTAGATAAGGACTCTATAGCAATGAAATTATCATGTTTTCTGCTCAGCTAAACGACTACGCCATATACGACCACCGGTTTTGCCCCTACAGAATTATTATTGAAGAGGCATCTCAGGATGTGTTTGAGCCTCACAATGCCGAATTTAGTGGGGTGGGTAGAGAGAAGTCAGGAGGCCCAGAAAAAGGAACATGATTACCATAGTTGTGAAATAAACTTCACTGTAGGAGAAGCAGTTTTTGCAAAGAACTTTGGAGATGGGCTAAATGGCTATCAGGTGAAGTCAGTGCAGTGACAGGACACCTGTCCTACCACATATCGGTTGAAGGCTGGGTAATCAGGAGACATGTCGATCACCTCAGGAAAAGGGAAACAGATCCACAAGAAAAGGTGCGCCAAACATTCCCCATCGAGTCTACACCACAGGTAGAAGGAACTCCCCTTGCTTTGGAAGTACATGTAGGACCGTTGAGCCTGAGAGAGTTGAAGAGGCAAACTTACAGGTTCTTACTGGGGAACCTAGTGGACAGATAACTCCTGAGAGGGAGGCCTCAGATAGACCATCTGAAGTCGTAGAACTACGATGGTCGACACGATTGAGAAACCCTCCAGAGAGACTGAATTTGTAAATAGTTTATTTGTGTAAATAGTTAATATATTGTAAAATGTACTTTCACGTAAAGGGGGAGGGATATGGTAATCTGAATGCAATACACCTTTAAGAGTGTGTGAGCAGATTGATCGCATGACTATGTAAATAAATACATGATTTCATATTTGTCTTTGCCTCTGCAATATATTGAAATCGACTCACCTGCCAACAGATAAAGGTGCAACCGGTTCATGAGCAAAGTGACCCCCTACTAGAACATAACACCCCTTCACTGATTTAAACAGTGAAGCTGTCAGCGAATTCCTCGCTCATTTTGAACAGTGAAGCTCCCCCTTCCCTTCTCACTGATTTTAAACAGTGAACCTTACACTTCCCTCTCAACTGCTTTAAAGCAGTGAAATTCCCAACTCCCTTCTCGCTGATTTTAAAAAGTGAAGCTGTTGGCTCTATTCTAATCAGTGAGGAGGGTATCTGGAGCTTCACAGGTGAGCAAAACATTAGAAAGAGAATCTGTACTTCAGTCAAACAATAGATGGCAATCAGAGCAGGAAGCAGTGCTACAGTTATAAATTTTTAGAAAAAGAGAAAATAAAAAAAATCCTGCAGAATCACGATCACGGGGATCCCCCCAAAGCTCAAAAAGAGTGCGAAACACTGAACAGAAAAGCCGACAGCTGCAGCGAGGGAATTGAAAAGAAACAGTGACTGCTCTTAAAGCGGCAATACGTTTAAAGAGATACATGCAAGAAAAATGGCTATGGACAGAAAATGATAACAGACCCCAGAGAGAGGGCAACTCTGCGGAAGGCAAAACACAAATCAATCGAGGGTAGTCAAGAAAGCTGCGGTAAGCCAAATTCCTGAATCCGTCATTAACTGGCAAGCTATCGGAAGTGCAGTCCCCTTGCAGGCGTTCACGATGCCGCAGTTCAGGTGTGTCGATCCATTCGACCCCATTTCAGATGACTGGTCTCAGTATGTCGAACGCCTAGCGTTCTCTTTTACTGCTAATGACATTGTGGGGGAGGGAAAGAAGAAGGCGATTCTTTTTCCCACATGCTGGAACAAAACATACGGGCTGATCCGCAGCCTTACGTCACCTAGCACCCCAGACTCGAAGACTTTCGACGAGTTAATAACAATTGTACAGAGCCACCTGAGAGCAAAGCCCTCAGTTACTATGTAGCACTTCAAGTTCAATTCAAGGGATAGGCTTCCAAGGGAGACAATAGCTGACTATGTTGCCGTTTTAAAGGCATTAAATGGAACATTGCGAATTCGGAATATCCATTAGTGATAGGTTGAGAGATGGTCTGATATGCGGGATTGGAGATGACACCATTCAAAGACATTTGCAAGCTGAAGCTAATCTAGACTTCAATAAGGCATAGAATTAGCCACAGCTATGGAGAGGCTGTTAGAAATTCGGAAGCTGTAAGAGATGCACAAAATGGCGCATCTGGCAGGGCGGGACAGGCCGGTAACATTGGACCCCACAGAAAGGCAGGAAATGGCCCCTGTGTACAGATCAGTAAAAAATAGCAGTACCACAGTGAAAACCCACAAAATGAATGAGAGGAATGCATCCAATGGGCGATCGTCAATTCAAGCAAGTCAAATGCTTTTTCCACCACTGCTATGGTCACATAAGGCAGCACTGCAGAGATAGGCTGAGACAGCATTTTAAAGACAAAGGGAGAAATCGTGGCACATGTCTCATGGAAGAACCAGAAGAAATAAAGTCATATAACCTGAAAGTGGGTAGAGCCGAGCCAATCCAATTAGTCATTATAGTCAATGGACAGCCCGTTAAGATGGAAGTTGATACTGGAGCTTCGATGTCCGTCATTGGAGAGCATACATTCAGATACTTGAATAGACAAACCCACCCTTTAAGATTGTAAGTTTTGGACACTAAACTGAGAGCATACACAGGTGAAGAAATAAGACTGAAAGGGTTGTGTCAAGTCTCAGTGACATATGGAGATCAATCTGAAAGGTTGCCCTTGATAGTGGTAGCCCTATTCTGATCGCAAAAATGAACTCTCCTGCCAGGATGGCATATTATTCTGGGGAGCAAGTGTAATCGTGCCCTGTGAGGATGAAGGCCATTATTAGCTGAGCTACATAGTGCTCTCCAGAATGAAGATGCTTGCGCGCAGCTATTTGTGGTGGCCAGGCATGGACTTGGACATAGAAATGCTGGTCAAAAGCTGCCCTCAATAAAGCAGGTGCAAAAGCTCCCCCCTTAGCTCCATTGCACCCATGGGAATGGCTGGGCGGCCATGGGTGTGCTTCCACATCGATTACATGGAACCCTTCTTGGACACAATGTTCCTTTTACTGATTGACTCCCACTCCAAATGGATGGACATCTCTGAAGCCCAGTCGCCCACATTGGCTGCCACCATAGACCATTTGCGGCAGAGTTTTGCAGTGCATGGGTTGCTGAAGGTCCTCGTGTCTGACAACGAGACCGCTTTTACTAGCAGGGAGTTCCACAGGTTCTCGACCCTTAACAGCCTTACCCATATTAAAACCTCACCCTATCACCCACCATCGAACGGCATGGCTGAGCAGGCAGTCCAAACCTTTAAATCTGGGATGAAAAAGATGGAAGGGGATTCCATCGGCATGAGATTGTCCTGGTTCTTGTTCACATACCGGACCACGCCACACACAACGACAGGCTTTGCACCTGCCTGATCCTTATCCAGCTGAATTTAGATGGGAGGGTGGAGAAAAGCCAAGAGGCACAGAAGACCAGGCACAATGGTCATTGTCGCGAAAGAACTTCCATGGTGGGAGATGCGGCCCTCGCGAAGAGCTTTGGACATGGTCCGAATTGGCTGTTAAGCGAGGCGAATGCAGTAACTGGACACCTCTCCTATAAAGTATTGGTAAACGGCTGAATAATTAGACAACAAGTGGATCATCTCCACAAAGGAACGGCAATCTCACAAAAAGAAATGCAGTCTTCATCTACGCTTAAGTTTGTGCCACATATAGAGGACAGATCACATGATTTGGAAGTACCGGTGGGGCCTGTGGGACCCGAGGGGGTCAGGGAGACAAACCTGCCAAATTCCACTGAGGAACCCAGTGGACAACTGCCCCCTGAAAAAGAGGTCTCAGAAAAACCAGCCAAGGTTGTTGAACTGCGGCGCTCAACATGTCCGAGAAAGCCTCTTGAGAGACTTGGCCTGTAAATAGTTATTAGTGTAAATAGGCCAGCAGCTTCACTTTTTAAAGTAAGCAATGAGGGATTTGGCAAGTTCACTTGGTAAAACCAGTGAGAAGGGATTCAGCAGCTTCACTGTTTAAAATCAGTGAGGAGGGAGCCGAAAACATCATTTAACGAGGGGTGAGCCGGGATCTACACTGTTTAAAATCAGCTAGGAGGGAGCCTGCAGTTTCACTGTTTAAATCAGTGAGCTGGGAGCCGAGAACTTCATTATGGAAATTTAGTGAGGGCCCATACAGGAGATACACTGATTTAAATCAGCGAGGAATGAGCTGGGAGCTTCTGGAAATTTAGCGAGGGGCGAGCTGGGAGCATCAGCGTTTAAAATCAGTGAGAAGGGACTCTGGGGCGTTGCTGATTAAAATCAGCGAGAAGGGACTCTGGGGCATCGCTGATTAAAATCAGCGAGAAGGGACTCTGGGGCGTCGCTGATTAAAATCAGCGAGAAGGGACTCTGGGGCGTCACTGATTAAAATCAGCGAGGAGGGAATCTGGGGCGTCGCTGATTAAAATCAGCGAGGAGGGACTCTGGGGCGTCACTGATTAAAATCAGCGAAAAGGGACTCTGGGGCATCACTGATTAAAATCAATGAGAAGGGACTCTGGGGCGTCACTGATTAAAATCAGCAAGAAGGGACTCTGGGGCATCACTGATTAAAATCAGCGAGAAGGGACTCTGGGGCGTCACTGATTAAAATCAGCAAGAAGGGACTCTGGGGCGTCACTGATTAAAATCAGTGAGAAGAGAGTAGGGAGCATCACTGTTTAAGTCAGTGAGGTGGGATTCAGGAGCTTCACTGTTTAAATTAAGCTAGAGGGAAGCTGAGAGCTTCACTGTTTAAAATCAGCCAGGAGTGAGCCGGGAGCCTCTCTGTTTCTGTCAATTAGGCAGGATTTTGGAGCTTCACTGTTTTAAATCAGAGACAAAGGATTCAGGAGATTCACTGATTAAAACAGGTGAGGGGGCAGCCTGGAGCTTCACTCTTTAAATTCAATGAGCAGTGAGCCGGGAGCATCACTGTTTAAGTCACTGAGGTAGGATACAGGAGCCTTACCATTTAAAATCAGCGGGGAGGGAATCGACAGCTTCACTATTTAAAATCAGCAAGGAGGAACTTAGGGGCTTCAATGTTTAAAATCAGTGAGGAGGGAATTGGGAGTTTCACTGTTTAAAATCAGCGAAGGAGGTGTCGGGAGCTTCAACTGTTTCAAATCAACGAGAAGGGAGCCGGGGGCTTCACTGTTTAAAATCAGCGAAGGAGGTGTCGGGAGCTTCACTGTTTCAAATCAATGAGAAGGGAGCCGGGGGCTACACTGTTTAAATTCAGCGAGGAGGGAGTCGGGAGATTCACTGTTTAAAATCAGCGAGAAGAGATTAGTGAGCATCACTGTTCAAGTCAATTAGGGGAAATTCAAGGAGTTTGTGTTCAAATTGAGCGAGTTGGGAACCAAGAACGTCACTATTGAAAAATCGGCAAGGGGGGGAGTCGGGAGTTTCGCTGTTTAAAAGCAGCGAGGAGGGAGTTGGAAGCTTCAGTGTTTAAAATCAGCGAGAATGGAGTCGGGAGCTTCACTGTTTAAAATCAGTGAGGAGGGAATCGAGAGCTTCAGTGTTTAAAACCAGCAAGGAGGGAATCGAGAGCTTCACGGATTAACTTCAGGGAGGAGAGAGCCAGAACCTTCACTGTTCAAGTCAGTTAGGCAGGATTTGGGAGCTTAACTATTTAAAATTCAGTGTGAAGGGAGCTGGGAGCTTCAATGTTTAAGTCAGTTAGGGGGGATTCTAGAGCTTCACTGTTTAAAGTAAACTAGGAGGGAGCCAACAGCTTCACTGTTCAAATCAACGAGGAGGGTGCTGGGAGATTCACTCCTTAAAATCAGCGAAGGGGGAGTCTGGAGCTTCAATGTATAAAATCATCGAGGAGCAAGTCGCGGGCTTCACTGTTTAAAATCAGAGAGGTGGGAGTTTGGAGCTTCACTGAATAAAATCAATGAGGAGGAAGTCGGGAGCTTCACTGTTTAAAATCAGAGAGGAAGGAGTTTGGAGCTTCACTGAATAAAATCAATGAGGAGGGAGTCTGGAGCTTCACTGTTTAAAATCAGAGAGGAGGGAGTTTGGAGCTTCACTGAATAAAATCAATGAGGAGGGAGGCGGGAGCTTCACTGTTTAAAATCAGCGAGGAGGGAGTCTGGATCTTCACTGTTTAAAATCAGCGAGTGGGGAGTCTGGATCTTCACTGTATAAAATCAGCAAGGAGAGAGTTGGGAGCTTCACTGCATAAAATCAGCGAGGAGGGAGTCGGGAGCTTCACTGTTTATAATCAGCGAGGAGGGAGTCGGGAGCTTCACTGTTTAAAATCAGCAAGGAGGGAGTCGGGAGCTTCACTGTTTAAAATCAGCGAGGGGGGAGTTGGAGTCTTGACTGTATTAAGTCTGCGAGAAGGGAGTCGGGACCTTCACTGTTTCTAATCATCGAGAAGGGAGTCAGGAGTTTAACTGATTAAAATTAGCGAGGGTGGATTCAGAGGCTTCACTGTATTAAGCCAGCGAGGATGGAGTCGGGATCTTCACAGTTGAAATTCAGTGAAGGGGGAGTCGGGAGCTTCACTGTTTAAAATCACAGAGGAATGAGACGGGAACTTCATTTATTAAAATCAGTGAGTTGGGAGTCAGCAGCTGCACTTTTTAAATTCAGGAAAGTGGGAGTCGGTTGCTTCACTTTTTAATATCAGCGAGTCGGGTGTCGCGAGCTTCACTGTATAAAATCATCGAGGAGGGTGTGGGAAGCTTCACTGTTAAAAATCTGGGAGTCGGGAGTCAGGAGATTCACTGTTTAAAATCAGTGAGGATTTAGCTGGGAGCTTCACTGTTTAAATTCAGTGAGGGTGGAGTCAGGAGCTTCACAGTTTAAAATCTGCAACAAGAGGTTAGGGAGCATTACTGTTCAAGTCAGTGAGGGGGAATTCAAGGAGCTTAACTGTTCAATTGAGCGAGGTGGGAGCCAAGAGCTTCACTATTGAAATTAGTGAGGATAGAACTGTAAGTTTCACATCTTAAATTCTGCAAGGAAGGAGTCGGGAGCTTCAAATGTTGAAATCAGTGATGGGGGAGCTGGATGATTCACATCTTAAAATCAGCGAGGAGGGAGTCAGGAGCTTCATTGTTTAAAATCAGTGAGACCGGATTCGGGAACTTCACTGTTGAAAATCAGTGAGGGTGGAGTCGGGAGCTTCACTGTTTGAATTCAGGAAAGGGTGAGTCGGTGGCTTCACTGTTTAAAATCAGCGAGGGAGGAGTCGGATGCTTGGCTGTTTAATATCAGCGAGAAGGGTGTTGCGAGTTTCACTGTATAAAATCATCGAGGAGGGATTCAGGCGCTTCACTGTTAAAAGTCAGAGAGGCGGCAGTCGGGAGATTCACTGTTTAAAATCAGTGAGGATTGAGTCGGGAGCTTCACTGTTTAAAATCAGCGAGGACGGTGTTGGGAGAGTCACTGTTTAATATCAGTGAGAATTGAGCTGGGTGCTTCACTGTTTAAAATCAGCGAGAATGGTGTTGGGAACTTCCCTGTTTAATATCAGTGATGAGGGATTTGGGAGCTTCACTGTTTAAAATCGGCCAAGGGTAATTTGGGATCTTCACTGTTTAAACTCAGTGAGGAGAGAGTTGGGTGCTTTACTATTTAAACTCAGTGAGAAGGGAGCCAGGAGCTTCACTTTTTAAAATCAGTGAGGGTGGAGTCTGGGCTTCAATGTATAAAATCATCGAGGACGGAGGCGCAGGCTTCACTGTTTAAAATCAGAGACGAAGGAGTCGGGAGCTTCACTGTATAAAATCATCGAGGAGCCAGTCGGGAGCTTCGCTGTTTAAAATCATCAAGGAGGGAGTCGTGAGCTTCACTGTTTAACGTCAGCAAGGAGGGAGTTGGGAGCTTCACTGTTTAACGTCAGCAAGGAGGGAGTTGGGAGCTTCACTGTTTAACGTCAGCAAGGAGGGAGTTGGGAGCTTCACTGTTTAAAATCAGCGAGAAGAGATTAGGGAGCATTACTGTTCAAGTCAGTGAGGGGGAATTCAAGGAGATAAACTGTTCAAGTTGAGCGAGGAAGGAGCCAAGAGCTTCACTATTGAAATTAGTGAGGATAGAACTGGAAATTTCACGTCTTAAAATCTGCAAGGAGGGAGGCGGGAACTTCAAATGTTGAAATCAGTGATGGGGGAGCTGGATGACTCACATCTTAAAATCAGCGAGGCGGGAGTCAGGAGTTTCACTGTTTAAAATAGGCGAGGGTGAGCCAGGAACTTCATTGTTTAAACTCAGTAAGGAGGGATTCTGAGCTTCATTGTTTCAAATCAGTGAGACGGGAGTCCGGAGCATCACTGTTTAAACTCAATGCGGAGTGAGTCGGGATCTTCACTGTATAAAATCAATGAGGAGGGAGTCGGGAGTTTCACCGTTTAAAATCAGCGAGGGGGGAGTTGGAGCCTTGACTGTATTAAGCCAGCGACAAGGGAGTCGGGAGCTTAACTGTTTAAAATCAGTGAGGGTGGATTCGGAGGCTTCACTGATTTAAGTCAGCGAGGATGGAGTCGGGAGCTTCACTGTTTAAAATCTGCGACAAGAGGTTAGGGAGCATCACTGTTCAAGTCAGTGAGGGGGAATTCAAGGAGCTTAACTGTTCAAGTTGAGCGAGGTGGGAGCCAAGAGCTTCACTATTGAAATTAGTGAGGATAGAACTGGAAGTTTCACGTCTTAAATTCTGCAAGGAGGGAGTCGGGAGGTTCAAATGTTGAAATCAGTGATGGGGGTGCTGGATGATTCACATCTTAAAATCAGCGAGGAGGGAGTCAGGAGCTTCATTGTTTAAAATCAGTGAGACTGGATTCGGGAGTTTACTGTTTAAAATAGGCGAGGGGGAGTCAGGAACTTCATTGTATAAACTCAGTAAGGAGGGATTCTGAGCTTCATTGTTTCAAATCAGCGAGGGGGAGTCGGGAGCTTCACTGTTTTAACTCAATGAAGAGAGAGTCGGGAGCTTCACTGTATAAAGTCAGCGAGAAGGGAATCGGGAGCTTCACTGATTAACATCAGGGAGTCGGGAGCTTCACTGTTTATAATCAGTGAGAAGGGATTCAGGAACTTCATTCTTTAAAATAGGCGAGAGGGAGTCGGGAGCTTCATTATTTAAAATTAGTAAAGAGGAATTCTGAGCTTCACTCTCTAAAATCAGTGAGGGGGGAGTCTGGAGCTTCATTGTTTAAAATTAGTGAGACCGAATTTGGGAGCTTCACTGTTTAAAATAGGCAAGGGGGAGTCGGGAACTTCATTGTATAAACTCAGTAAGGAGGGATTCTGACCTTCATTGTTTCAAATCAGCGAGGGGGAGTGGGAGCTTCACTGTTTAAACTCAATGAAGAGAGAGTCGGGAGCTTCACTGTATAAAGTCAGCGAGAAGGAAATCGGGAGCTTCACTGATTAACATCAGGGAGTCGGGAGCTTCACTGTTTATAATCAGTGAGAAGGGATTCAGGAACTTCATTCTTTAAAATAGGCGAGGGGGAGTCGGGAGCTTCATTATTTAAAATTAGTAAAGAGAAATTCTGAGCTACACTCTTTAAAATCAGTGAGGGGGGAGCCTGCAGCTTCACTTATTAAAATCATCGAGCAGGGAGTCGGAAGCTTCAGTGAGGAGCTGTCAGATGCTTGAATGTTTAATATCAGCGAGGAGGGTGTCACAAGCTTCACTGTATAAAGTCATCGACGAGGGAGTTGGAAGCTTCACTGTTTCTATCAGCAAGTAGGGCATCGGGAGCTTCACTGTTTATAATCAGTGAAAAGGGAGTCAAGATCTTCACTGTTTATAATCAGGGAGGAGGGAGTTGGGAGCTTCAATGTTAAAATCTGCGAGGGGAATTCTGGAGCTTCACTGTATAAAGTCATTGAGGAAAGAGTCAGGAGCTTCACTGTTTAAAATCAGCGAGGAGGTAGTTGGGAGGTTCACTGGTTAAATGAGCAAAGAGAGAATTGGGAGCTTCACTGATTAACATCTGGGAGAGGTGAGACAGAACCTTCACTGTTCCAGTCAGTTAGGCAAAGATTCGGAGCTTCACTATTTACAATTAGCGAGGAGGCAGTCCGGGGCAATACTGTTTAAAATCAGTAAGGAGGGTGCTGCAGGTTTCACTGTTTAAAATCAACAAGCAAGGAGCTGGGAGTTTCACTGATTAAAATTAGTGAGGGGGCCGTCTGGGGCATCACTCTTTAAATTCAGCGTGAAGGGAGCTGGGAGCTGAGTGTGAAGGGAGCTGGGGGATTCAATAGCTTCAGAGTTTAAATCAAGCTAGGAAGAAGCCAAAAGCTTCACTGTTCAAATCAGTGAGGAGGGTGCTGGGAGATTCACGTCTAAAAATCAGTGAGGAGGGAGTCGGGAGCTTCATGGTTTAAAATCAGAGAAGCCGGAGCCGGCAGTTTCACTTTTTAAAGTAGCTGATGACAGATTTGGGAGCTTCACTTGTTAAAATCAGTGACGAGGGAGTCAGGAACTCTGCAGTTTAACATCAGTGAGGAGGGAGTCTGGAGCTACACTGTTTAAAATCAGCAAGGGGCTAGTCTGAAGATTCGCTGTATAAAATCATCGAGGTGGGAGTCGGGAGTTTCACTGTTCAAAATCAGCGAAGATGGAGTCTGGAGATTCATAAGTTTAAAATCAGCTCGAGGGAATTCGGGAGCTTCACTTTTTAAAATCAGCTTTGAGGGAGCCGAGAGCTTCAATGTTTAAAATCAACAAGAGGGGAGAAGGGAGCTTCACTGTTTAAAATCAGTGAGGAGGGAGTCGGGAGCTTCACTGTTTAAAACTGACGAGTTGGGACTTGGAAGCTTCACAGCTTAAAATCATCGAGGAGGGAGTCAGATGCTTGAATGTTTAATATCAGCGAGGAGGATGTTGCAAGCTTCACTGTATAAATCATCGAGGAGGGATTCGGATGCTTGAATGTTTAATAACAACGAGGAGGGTGTCGCAAGTTTCACTGCCTAAAATCATCGAGGAGGCAATCGGGAGCTTCACTGTTAAAAATCCGGGAGGGGGGATACGCTGTTTAAAATCAGCATGGTGGGTGTCGGGAGCTTCAATGCTAAAACTCAATGACAAGGGAGTCGGGAGCTTCACTGTTTAAAATCAGTGAGGAGGGAGTCGGGAGCTTCACTGTTTAAAACTGGCGAGTTGGGACTTGGAAGCTTCACAGCTTAAAATCATCGAGGAGGGAGTCAGATGCTTGAATGTTTAATATCAGCGAGGAGGATGTTGCAAGCTTCACTGTATAAATCATCGAGGAGGGATTCGGATGCTTGAATGTTTAATAACAACGAGGAGGGTGTCGCAAGTTTCACTGCATAAAATCATCGAGGAGGCAATCAGGAGCTTCACTGTTAAAAATCCGGGAGGGGGGGATACGCTGTTTAAAATCAGCATGGTGGGTGTCGGGAGCTTCAATGCTAAAACTCAATGACAAGGGAGTCGGGAGCTTCACTGTTTAAAATCAGAGAAGCCGGAGCCGGCAGTTTCACTTTTTAAAGTAGCTGATGACGGATTTGGCATCTTCACTTGTTAAAGTCAATGACGAACGAGTCAAGAGCTTTGCAGTTTAAGATCAGTGAGGACGGAGTCGGGAGCTTCACTGTTTAAATTCAGCACGGGGAGAGTTGGGAGCTTCACTGTTTAAAATCAAGGAGGAGGGAGTTGGGAGCTTCACTTTTTAAATTCAGCACGGGAGGAGTTTGGAGCTTAACTGTTTAAAATCAGTGAGGAGGGAGTCGGGAGCTTCACTGTTTAAAACTGGCGAGGTGGGACTTGGAAGCTTCACAGCTTAAAATCATCGGGGAGAGAGTCGGGAGCTTCACTGTTTAAAATCAGGAAGAAGGGATTCAAGAGCTTCACTGTTTAAAATCATTGAGGAGGGAGTTGGATGCTTGAATGTTTATTATCAATGAGGAGGGTGTCGCGAACTTCACTGTATAAATCATCAAGGAGGGAGTCAGATGCTTGAATGTTTATTATCAGCGAGGAGTGTGTCGTGAGTTTCACTGCATATAACCATCGAGAAGGGATTTGGTAGATTCGCTGTTAAAAATCAGGGAGGCAGGAGGCAGGCGATACGCTATTTAAAATCAGCGTGGAGGGAGTCGGGAGCTTCAATGTTAAAACGCAGTGACGAGGGAGTCGGGAGCTTCACTGTTTAAAATCATCGAGGAGGGAGTGTTATGCTTGGCTGTTTATTGTCAGCGAGGAGGGTGTCGCAAGCTTCCCTGTATAAAATCATCGAGGAGGGATTCGGTAGCTTCACTGTTAAAAATGAGGGAGGCGGGAGATACACTGTTTACAATCAGCGTGGAGGGTGGCGGGAGCTTAAACGTTAAAACTCAGTGACGAGGGAGTCGGGAGCTTCAAAGTTTAAAATCTGCAAGGGGAGAGTTCGAGGCTTCACTGTATTAAGTCAGCGAGGAGGGAATGGGGAACTTCACTATTAAAAATAAGTGAGGGGAGAGTTCGAGGCTTCACTGTATTAAGTCAGCGAGGAGGGAGTGGGGAACTTCACTATTAAAAATAAGTGAGGGGAGAGTCCGAGGCTTCACTGTATTAAGTCAGCGACGAAGGAGTCGGGAGGTTCACTGTTGAAAATCAGCGAGAGGGGTGCCGGGAGCTTCACTGTGTGAAATCAGGAAGGGGGGGGGGGGTCGGAGGCTTCACTGTTTAAAATCAGCGAGGGTGTTGTCGGATGCTTGAATGCTTAATATCAGCGAGGAGGGTGTGGCGAGCTTCACTGTATAAAATCATTGACGAGGGAGTTGGGAACTTCACTGTTGGTAATCAGCGAAAAGGGAGTAAAGAGCTTCACTGTTTATAATCAGTGAGGAGGGAGTCGGGAGCTTCAATGTTAAAATCAACGAGGGGAGAGTCGGGAGCTTCAATGTTTAAAATCTGCGAAGAGGGTGTCGGGAGCTCCATTGTTTAAAATCAGTGAGGAGGGAGTCGGGAGCTATTCTGTTTCAAATCACTCAGGATGGAGTCGGGAGCTTCACTGTTTAAAGTCAGCGTGGATGGAATCGGGAACTTCACTGATTAACATCCGGGAGGAGTGAGCCGGAATCTTCTCTGTTCAAGTCCGTTAGGCAGGATTTGGGGGCTACACTATTTAAAATTAGCGAGGAGGCAGTCCGGGGCAATACTGTTTAAAAACAGTAAGGAGGGTGCTGCAGGTTTCATTGTTTAAAATCAGCAAGCAAAGAGATAGGAGTTTCACCGATTAAAATCAGTGAGGGGGCAGTCTGAGGCATCACTCTTTAAATTCAGTGTGAAGGGAGCTGGGAGCTTCAATGTTTAAGTCAGTGAGGGGTGTTCGAGAGCTTCACTGTTTAAATTAAGCTAGGAGAGAACCAACAGCTTCACTGTTCAAATCAGTGAGGAGGGTGCTTGAAGAATAACGTCTAAATATCAGTGAGGAGGGAGTCAGGAGCTTCACTGTTTACAATCAGAGAAGCCGGAGCCGGCAGTTTCACTTTTTAAAGTAGCTGATGACAAATTTGGCATCTTCACTTGTTAAAGTCAGTGAAGAAGGAGTCAGGAGCTTTGCAGTTTAACTTCAGTGAGGAGAGATTCGGGAGCTTCACTGTTTAAAATCAGCGAAGGTGTAGTCGGGAGCTTCACTGTTTAAAATCATCGAGGAGGGAGTCTGGAGCTTCACTGTTTAAAATCAGTGAATGGGGAGTTGGAGTCTGGACTGTATTAAGTCAACGAGAAGCAAGCCAGGACCTTCACTGTTTCTAAACAGCAAGAAGGGAGGATGGAGTCGGGATCTTCACTGTTGAAAATCAGCGAGGGGGAACTCTGGATCTTCGCTGTTTAAAATCAGCGAGGAGGGAGACGTGAAGTTCACTTATTAAAATCAGCGAGGGGGTAGTCGGGAGCTGCACTATTTAAGTTCAGGAAAAGTGGCTTCACTGTTAAAAATCAGCGAGTGGGGAGTCAGATTCTTGACTGTTTAATATCAGCGAGGAGGGTGTCATGAGCTTCACTTTATAAAATCATCAAGGAGGGATTCGGGCACTTCACTGTATAAAATCAGCGAGGAGAGAGTCGTGAGCTTCACTCTATAAAATCAGCGATGAGGGAATCGGGTGCTTCACTGATTAACATCAGGGAGTCGGGAGCTTCATAGTTTATAATCAGTGAGAAAGGATTCGGGAGCTTCAATGTTAAAACGCAGTGACGAGGGAGTCGGGAGCTTCACTGTTTAAAATCATCGAGGAGGGAGTGTTAAGCTTGGCTGTTTATTGTCAGCGAGGAGGGTGTCGCGAGCTTCCCTGTATAAAATCATCGAGGAGGGATTCGGTAGCTTCACTGTTAAAAATGAGGGAGGCGGGAGATACACTGTTTACAATCAGCGTGGAGGGTGGCGGGAGCTTAAACGTTAAAACTCAGTGACGAGGGAGTCGGGAGCTTCAATGTTTAAAATCTACAAGGGGAGAGTTCGAGGCTTCACTGTATTAAGTCAGCGAGGAGGGAGTGGGGAACTTCACTATTAAAAATAAGTGAGGGGAGAGTTCGAGGCTTCACTGTATTAAGTCAGCGACGAAGGAGTCGGGAGGTTCACTGTTGAAAATCAGCGAGGGGGGTGCCGGGAGCTTCACTGTGTGAAATCAGGAAGGTTGGGGGGGGGGTCGGAGGCTTCACTGTTTAAAATCAGCGAGGGTGTTGTCGGATGCTTGAATGCTTAATATCAGCGAGGAGGGTGTGGCGAGCTTCACTGTATAAAATCATTGACGAGGGAGTCGGGAGCTTCAATGTTAAAATCAACGAGGGGAGAGTCTGGAGCTTCAATGTTTAAAATCTGCGAAGAGGGTGTCGGGAGCTCCATTGTTTAAAATCAGTGAGGAGGGAGTCGGGAGCTATTCTGTTTCAAATCACTCAGGATGGAGTCGGGAGCTTCACTGGTTAAAGTCAGCGTGGAGGGAATCGGGAACTTCACTGATTAACATCCGGGAGGAGTGAGCCGGAATCTTCTCTGTTCAAGTCCGTTAGGCAGGATTTGGGGGCTACACTATTTAAAATTAGCGAGGAGGCAGTCCGGGGCAATACTGTTTAAAAACAGTAAGGAGGGTGCTGCAGGTTTCATTGTTTAAAATCAGCGAGCAAGGAGATAGGAGTTTCACCGATTAAAATCAGTGAGGGGGCAGTCTGAGGCATCACTCTTTAAATTCAGTGTGAAGGGAGCTGGGAGCTTCAATGTTTAAGTCAGTGAGGGGTGTTCGAGAGCTTCACTGATTAAATTAAGCTAGGAGAGAACCAACAGCTTCACTGTTCAAATCAGTGAGGAGGGTGCTTGAAGAATAACGTCTAAATATCAGTGAGGAGGGAGTCAGGAGCTTCACTGTTTACAATCAGAGAAGCCGGAGCCGGCAGTTTCACTTTTTAAAGTAGCTGATGACAGATTTGGCATCTTCACTTGTTAAAGTCAGTGAGGAAGGAGTCAGGAGCTTTGCAGTTTAACATCAGTGAGGAGAGATTCGGGAGCTTCACTGTTTAAAATCATCGAGGAGGGAGTCTGGAGCTTCACTGTTTAAAATCAGTGAATGGGGAGTTGGAGTCTGGACTGTATTAAGTCAACGAGAAGCAAGCCAGGACCTTCACTGTTTCTAAACAGCAAGAAGGGAGGATGGAGTCGGGATCTTCACAGTTGAAAATCAGTGAGGATGGATTCGGGAGCTTCACTGTTGAAAATCAGCGAGGGGGAACTCTGGATCTTCACTGTTTAAAATCAGCGAGGAGGGAGTCGGGAGCTGCACTATTTAAGTTCAGGAAAAGTGGCTTCACTGTTAAAAATCAGCAAGTGGGGAGTCAGATTCTTGACTGTTTAATATCAGCGAGGAGGGTGTCATGAGCTTCACTTTATAAAATCATCGAGGAGGGATTCGGGCGCTTCACTGTATAAAATCAGCGAGGAGAGAGTCGTGAGCTTCACTCTATAAAATCAGCGATGAGGGAATCGGGTGCTTCACTGATTAACATCAGGGAGTCGGGAGCTTCATAGTTTATAATCAGTGAGAAAGGATTCGGGAGCTTCACTCTTTAAAATAGGCGAGGAGGTGTCAGGACCTTCATTATTTAAAATTAGTAAAGAGGAATTCTGAGCTTCACTCTCTAAAATCAGTGAGGGGTGAGTCTGAAGCTTCACTTATTAAAATCATCGAGCAGGGAGTCAGAAGCTTCACTGTATAAAATCACCGAGGAGGGAGTCGGGAGCTTCACTGTTTAAAATCAGTGAGGAGGGGGTCAGGGGCTTCACTTTTTAAAATCAGCGAGGAGGGAGTCGGGAGCTTCACTGTTTGAAATCAGTGAGAAGAGATTAGGGAGCATCATTGTACAAGACAGTGAGTTGGAATTCAAGGAGCTTAACTGTTCAAATTGAGTAAGGAGGGAACCAAGAGCTTCACTATTGAAATTAGTGAGGATAGAACTGGAAGTTTCACATCTGAAAATCAGCAAGGAGGGAGTCAGGATCTTCATTGTTTATAATCAGTGAGAAGGGATTCAGGAACTTCATTCTTTAAAATAGGCGAGGGGGTGTCGGGAGCTTCATTATTTAAAATTAGTAAAGAGGAATTCTGAGCTTCACTCTTTAAAATCAGTGAGGGGGGAGTCGGAAGCTTCAGTGAGGAGCTGTCGGATGCTTGAATGTTTAATATCAGCGAGGAGGGTGTCACAAGCTTCACTGTATAAAGTCATCGACGAGGGAGTTGGAAGCTTCACTGTTTCTATCAGCAAGTAGGGCATCGGGAGCTTCACTGTTTATAATCAGTGAAAAGGGAGTCAAGATCTTCACTGTTTATAATCAGGGAGGAGGGAGTTGGGAGCTTCAATGTTAAAATCTGCGAGAGGAATTCTGGAGCTTCACTGTATAAAGTCATTGAGGAAAGAGTCAGGAGCTTCACTGTTTAAAATCAGCGAGGAGGTAGTTGGGAGGTTCACTGGTTAAAATGAGCGAGGAGGGAATTGGGAGCTTCACTGATTAACATCTGGGAGGGGTGAGCCAGAATCTTCACTGTTCAAGTCAGTTGGGCAGGGTTTCGGAGCTTCACTATTTACAATTAGTGTGGAGGCAGTCCGGGGCAATACTGTTTAAAATCAGTAAGGAGGGTGCTGCAGGTTTCACTGTTTAAAATCAACAAGCAAGGAGCTGGGAGTTTCACTGATTAAAATTAGTGAGGGGGCAGTCTGGGGCATCACTCTTTAAATTCAGCGTGAAGGGAGCTGGGAGCTGAGTGTGAAGGGAGCTGGGGGATTCAATAGCTTCAGAGTTTAAATCAAGCTAGGAGGAAGCCAAAAGCTTCACTGTTCAAATCAGTGAGGAGGGTGCTCTGAGATTAACGTCTAAAAATCAGTGAGGAGGGAGTCGGGAGCTTCACTGTTTAAAATCAGGAGGAAGGGATTCAAGAGCTTCACTGTTTAAAATCATTGAGGAGGGAGTCAGATGCTTGACTGTTTAATATCAGCGAGGAGGGTGTTGCGAGCTTCACTGTATAAATCATCGAGGAGGGATTCGGATGCTTGACAGTTTAATAACAACGAGGAGGGTGTCGCGAGTTTCACTGCATAAAATCATCGAACAGGGAATCGGGAGCTTCACTGTTAAAAATCCGGGAGGCGGGGGATACGCTGTTTAAAATCAGCGTGGTGGGTGTCGGGAGCTTCAATGCTAAAACTCAATGACAAGGGAGTCGGGAGCTTCACTGTTTAAAATCAGAGAAGCCGGAGCCGGCAGTTTCACTTTTTAAAGTAGCTGATGACGGATTTGGCATCTTCACTTGTTAAAGTCAGTGAGGAAAGAGTCAGGAGCTTTGCAGTTTAAGATCAGTGAGGAGAGAGTCTGGAGCTTCACTGTTTCACATAAGTGAGGAGGGAGTCGGGAGATTTACTGTTTAAATTCAGCACGGGGGGAGTTGGGAGCTTAACTGTTTAAAATCAAGGAGGAGGCAGTCGGGAGCTTCACTGTTTAAAACTGGCGAGGTGGGACTTGGAAGCTTCACAGCTTAAAATCATCGAGGAGTAAGTCCGGAGCTTCACTGTTTGTAATCAGGAAGAAGGAATTCAAGATCTTCACTGTATAAAATCATCGAGGAGGGATTCGGTAGCTTCACTGTTGAAAATGAGGAAGGCAGGAGGCGGGAGATACGCCGTTTAAAATCTGCGTGGAGGGTGTCGGGAGCTTCAATGTTAAAACTCAGTGATGAGGGAGTCAGGAGATTCACTGTTAAAAATCAGCGAGGGCAGAGTCCGAGGCTTCACTGTATTAAGTCAGCAAGGCAGGAATTGGGAGAGGGTGCCGGGAGCTTCACTGTGTGAAATCAGGAAGGGGGGAGTCGGAGACTTCACTGTTTAAAATCAGTGAGTGGGGTGTCGGATGCTTGAATGCGTAATATCAGCGAGGAGGGTGTGGCGAGCTTCACTGTATAAAATCATTGACGAGGGAGTTGGGAACTTCACTGTTGATAATCAGCGAAAAGGGAGTAAAGATCTTCACAGTTTATAATCAGTGAGGAGGGTGTCGGGATCTTCAATGTTAAAATCAATGCGGGGCGAGTTGGGAGCTTCAATGTTTAAAATCTGCGAAGAGGGTGTCGGGAGCTCCATTGTTTGAAATCAGTGAGGAGGGAATCGGGAGCTATTCTGTTTCAAATCACTCAGGATGGAGTCGGAAGCTTCACTGTTTAAACTCAGCGTGGAGGGAATCGGGAACTTCACTGATTAACATCCGGGAGGAGTGAGCCGGAATCTTCACTGTTCAAGTCCGTTAGGCAGGATATGGGGGCTTCACTATTTACAATTAGCGAGGAGGCAGTCTGGGGCAATACTGTTTAAAATCAGTTAGGAGGGTGCTGCAGTTTTCACTGTTTAAAATCAGCGAGCAAGGAGATAGGAGTTTCACCGATTAAAATCAGTTAGGGGGCCGTCTGAGGCATCACTCTTTAAATTCAGTGTAAAGGGAGCTGGGAGCTTCAATATTTAAGTCAGTGAGGGGTGTTCTAGAGCTTCACTGTTTAAATTAAACTAGGTGAGAGCCAACAGCTTCAATGTTCAAATCAGTGAGGAGGCTGCTGGAAGATTCACATCTAAATATCAGTGAGGAGGGAGTCGGGAGCTTCACTGTTTAATATCAACTAGGGGGCAGTCGGTAGCTTCACCGTTTAAAATCACCGAGGAGAGAGCCGGGAGCTTCACTTGATAAAATCAATGAGGAGGGAGTCGCGAGTTTCTATTTTTAAAATCAATGAGGAGGCAGTTGGGACCACATCTGTTATAAATTAGCGAGGAGGGAGTTGGGAGCTTCACTGTTTAAAATCAGAGAAGCCGGAGCCGGCAGTTTCACTTTTTAAAGTAGCTGATGACAGATTTGGCATCTTCACTTGTTAAAGTCAGTGAGGAAGGAGTCAGGAGCTTTGCAGTTTAACATCAGTGAGGAGGTAGTCGGGAGCTTCACTGTTTAAAATCAGCTCGGGGGGAGTCGGCAGATTTACTGTTTAAAATCCAAAAGAGGGGGGTTGGGAGCTTAACTGTTTAGAATCAGTGAGGAGGGTGTCGCGAGCTTCACTGTTTAAAACTGGCGAGGTGGGACTTGGAAGCTTCACAGCTTAAAATAATCGAGGAGAGAGTTGGGAGCTTCACTGTTTATAATCAGCGAGGAGGGAGTCGGATGCTTGGCTGTTTAATATCAGTGGGGATGGTATCACAAGTTTGACTGCATAAAATCATTGAGGAGGGATTCGGTAACTTCACTGTTAAAAATCAGGGAGGCGGGAGATACACTGTTTAAAATCAACGTGGAGGGTGTCGGGAGCTTCAATGTTAAAACAAAGTGACAAGGGCGTCAGGAGCTTCACTGTTTAAAATCAACTAGGTGGGAGTGGTGAGCTTCACTGTTTAAAATCATCGAGGAGGGAGTGTTATGCTTGGCTGTTCATTTTCAGCGAGGACAGTGTCGCGAGCTTCCCTGTATCAAATCATCGAGGAGGGATTCGGTAGCTTCACTTGTAAAAATCAGGGAGGCGGGAGATACACTGTTTAAAATCAGCGTGGAGGGTATCGGGATCTTCAATGTTAAAACTCAGTGACGAGGGAGTCAGGTGCTTCAATGTTTAAAATCAGCAAGGGAAGAGTCCGCGGCTTCACTGTATTAAATCAGTGACGAAGGAGTCGGGAGCTTCACTGTTGAAAATCAGCGAGGTGGGTGCCGGGAGATTGACTGTGTGAAATCAGGAAGGGGGGAGTCAGAGGCTTCACTGTTGAAAATCAGCGAGGGGGTTGTCGGATGTTTGAATGCTTAATATCAGTGAGGAAGATGTGGCGAGCTTCACTGTATAAAATCATTGACGAGGGAGTTGGGAACTTCACTGTTGATAATCAGCGAAAAGGGAGTAAAGATCTTCACTGTTTGTAATCAGTGAGGAGGGAGTCGGGAGCTTCAATGTTAAAATCAATGAAGAGGGTGTCGGGAGCTCCATTGTTTACAATCAGTGAGGAGGGAGTCGGGAGCTATTCTGTTTCAAATCACTTAGGATGGGGTTGGGAGCTTTACTGTTTAAACTCAGCGAGGAGGGAATTGGGAACTTCACTGATTAACATCCGGGAGGAGTGAGCCGGAATCTTCACTGATCAAGTCAGTTAGGCAGGATTTGGGGGCTTCACTATTTAAAATTAGCGAGGAGGCAGTCCAGGGCAATACTGTTTAAAATCAGTTAGGAGGGTGCTGTAGGTTTCATTGTTTAAAATCAGCGAGCAAGGAGATAGGAGTTTCACCGATTAAAATCAGTGAGGGGGCAGTCTGAGGCATCACTCTTTAAATTCAGTGTGAAGGGAGCTGGGAGCTTCAATGTTTAAGTCAGTGAGGGGTGTTTTAGAGCTTCACTGTTTAAACTAAGCTAGGAGAGAACCAACAGCTTCACTGTTCAAATCAGTGAGGAGGGTGCTGGAAGATTCGCATCTAAATATCAGTGAGGAGGGAGTCGGGAGCTTCACTGTTTACAATCAGAGAAGCTGGAACCGGCAGTTTCACTTTTTAAAGTAGCTGATGACAGATTTGGCATCTTCACTTGTTAAAGTCAGTGAGGAAGGAGTCAGGAGCTTTGCAGTTTAATATCAGTGAGGAGAGATTCGGGAGCTTCACTGTTTAAAATCAGCTCGGGGGAGACGGGAGATTTACTGTTTAAAATCCAAAAGAGGGGAGTTGGGAGCTTAACTGTTTAAAATCAGTGAGGAGGGAGTCGGGAGTTTCATTGTTTAAAATCAGTGAGGATTGAGTTTGGTGCTTCACTGTTTAAAATCAGCGCTGACAGTGTTGGGAGCTTCATTGTTTAATATCAGTGACGAGCGATTTGAGAGCATCACTGTTTAAAATTGATGAAGGGTAATTCGGGAGCTTCACTGATTAAACTCAGTGAGAAGGGAGTAGGGAGCTTCGCTGTTTCAAGTCAGCGAGTAGGGAGTCGGGATGTTCACTGTTTATAATCAGCAGGAGTGGATTCGGGAGATTCAATGTTAAAAATCAGGGAGGCAGGAGGCATGAGATTCACTTTTTAAAATCAGCAAGGATGTAGCCAGGAGCTTTACTGTTTAAAATCAGCGAGGGGGGAGTCTGGAACTTCAATTTATAAAATCATCAAGGACGGAGTGGGAGCTTCACTGTTTAAAATCGAGGAGGGAGTCGGGAGCTTCACTGTTTAAAATCGAGGAGGGAGTCGGGAGCTTCACTGTTTAAAATCAGCAAGGAGAGAGTCGGGAGCTTCACTGTTTAAAATCAGTGAGGAGGGAGTGGGGAGCTTCACTGTTTAAAATCATCGAGGAGGGAGACTGGAGCTTCACTGTTTAAAATCAGTGAATGGGGAGTTGGAGTCTGGACGGTGTTAAGTCAATGAGAAGCAAGCCAGGACCTTCACTGTTTCTAAACAGCAAGAAGGGAGGATGGAGTCGGGAGCTTCACTGTTGAAAATCAGCGAGGAGGGAGACGTGAAATTCATTAATTAAAATCAGCGAGGGGGGAGTCGGGAGCTGCACTGTTTAAGTTCAGGAAAAGTGGCTTCGCTGTTAAAAATCAGCGAGTGGGGAGTCGGATTCTTGACTGTTTAATATCAGCGAGGAGGGTGTCATGAGCTTCAATTTATAAAATCATTGAGGAGGGATTCGGGCGCTTCACTGTATAAAATCAGCGAGGAGAGAGTCGGGAGCTTCACTGTATAAAATTAATGAGGAGAGACTCGGGAGCTTCACTCTATAAAATCAACGATGAGGGAATCGGGTGCTTCACTGATTAACATCAGGGAGTCGGGAGCTTCATTGTTTATAATCAGTGAGATTCAGGAACTTCATTCTTTAAAATGGGCGAGGGGGTGTCGGGAGCTTCATTATTTAAAATTAGTAAAGAGGAATTCTGAGCTTCACTCTTTAAAATCAGTGAGGGGTGAGTCTGGAGCTTCACTTATTAAAATCATCGAGCAAGGAGTCGGAAGCTTCAGTGAATAAAATCACCGAGGAATGAGTCGTGAGCTTCACTGTTTAAAATCAGCGAGAAGGGAGTCAGGAGCTTCACTGCTTAAAATTAGTGATGAGGGAGTTGAGAGCTTCACTGTTTAAAATCAGCGATAGGAGTTTAGGGAGCATCACTGTACAAGACAGTGAGCTGCAATTCAAGGAGCTTAACTGTTCAAATTGAGCAAGGAGGGAGACAAGAGCTTCACTATTGAAATTAGTGAGGATAGAACTGGAAGATTCACGTCTTAAAATCAACGAGGCGGGAGTCGGGAGCTTCGGTGTTTCAAATCAGCGAGAAGGGAGTCGCGAGCTCCATTGTTTAAAAACAGCAAGAATGGAGTCAGGATCTTCACTGTTTAAAACTGACGATGTGGGACTCAGAAGCTTCACAGCTTAAAATCAGCGAGAAGGGAGTCGGGAGCTTCACTGTTTATAATCAGTGAGGAGGGAGTCGGGAGTTCCATTGTTTAAAATCAGTGAGGGGGGAGGTCGGGAGCCACACTGTATATAATCACCGAGGAGGGAGACGTGAACTTCACTTATTAAAATCAGCGAGGGGGGAGTCGGGAGCTGCACTGTTTAAATTCAGGAAAAGGGGCATCAGTGGCTTCAGTGTTTAAAATCAATGAGGCGGAAGTCGGATTCTAGACTGTTTAATATCAGCGAGTTTCCCTGTATAAAATCATCGAGGAGGGATTCAGGATCTTCACCGTATAAAATCAGCGAGGAGAGAGTCGGGAGGTTCACCGTATAAAATCAGCGAGGAGGGAATCGGGTGCTTCACTGTATAAAATCAGCGAGGAGGGAATCGGGTGCTTCACTGATTAACATCAGGGAGTCGGGAGCTTCACTGTTTATAATCAGTGAGAAGGGATTCAGGAACTTTATTCTTTAAAATAGGCGAGGAGGAGTCGGGAGCTTCATTATTTAAAATTAGTAAAGAGGAATTCTGAGCTTCACTGTTTAAAATCAGTGAGGGGGGAGCCTGCAGCTTCACTTATTAAAATCATCGAGCAGGGAGTCGGAAGCTTCAGTGAGGGGCTGTCGGATGCTTGAATGTTTAATATCAGCGAGGAGGGTGTCACAAGCTTCACTGTATAAAGTCATCGACGAGGGAGTTGGAAGCTTCACTATTTCTATCAGCAAGTAGGGCATCGGGAGCTTCACTGTTTATAGTCAGTGAAAAGGGAGTCAAGATCTTCACTGTTTATAATCAGGGAGGAGAGAGTTGGGAGCTTCAATGTTAAAATCCGCAAGGGGGGATTCTGGAGCTTCACTGTATAAAGTCATTGAGGAAAGAGTCAGGAGCTTCACTGTTTAAAATCAGCGAGGAGGTAGTTGGGAGGTTCACTGGTTAAAATCAGTGAGGAGGGAGTCAGGAACTTCACTGTATCAAATCAGCGAGGAGGGATTTGGGAGCTTCACTGATTAACATCTGGGAGGGGTGAGCCAGAATCTTCACTGTTCAAGTCAGTTAGGCAGGGTTTCGGAGCTTCACTATTTACAATTAGCGAGGAGGCAGTCCTTGGCAATACTGTTTAAAATTAGTTAGGAGGGTGCTGCAGGTTTCACTGTTTAAAATCAGCGAGCAAGGAGATAGGAGTTTCACCGATTAAAATCAGTGAGGGGGCAGTCTGGGGCATCACTCTTTAAATTCAGTGTGAAGGGAGCTGGGAGATTCAACGTTTAAGTCAGTGAGGGGTGTTCTAGAGCTTCACTGTTTAAATTAAACTAGGAGAGAGACAACAGCTTCACTGTTCAAATCAGTGAAGAGGGTGCTGGAAGATTCGCATCTAAAAATCAGTGAGGAGGGTATTGGGAGCTTCATTGTTTAAAATCAGAGAAGAGGGGGCCTGGAGATTCACTATTTAAAATCAGCCCGAGGGGAGTCGGGAGCATCACTGTTAAAAATCAGTGAGGAGGGAGTCGGGAGATTCAATGTTTATAATCAGGAAGAAGGGATTCAAGAGCTTCACTGTATAAATCATCGAGGAGGGATTTGGATGCTTGCATCTTTAATATCAGCGTGGAGGGTGTCGCAAGTTTCTCTGCAGCTAATCATCGAGCAGGGATTTGGGATCTTCGCTGTTGGTAATCAGCAAAAAGGGAGTCACGATCTTCACTGTTTATAATCAGTGAGGGGGGAGTCGGGAGGTTCAATGTTTAAATCAACGAGGGGGGATTCGGGAGCTCCACTGTTTAAACTCAGCGTGGAGGGAATCGGGAGCTTCACTGATTAACATCCGGGAGGAGTGAGCCGGAATCTTCACTGTTCAAGTCCGTTAGGCAGGATTTGGAGGCTACACTATTTAAAATTAGCGAGGAGGCAGTCCGGGGCAATACTGTTTAAAATCAGTAAGGAGGGTGCTGCAGGTTTCACTGTTTAAAATCAGCGAGCAAGGAGATAGGAGTTTCACCGATTAAAATCAGTGAGGGGGCAGTCTGAGGCATCACTCTTTAAATTCAGTGTGAAGGGAGCTGGGAGCTTCAATGTTTAAGTCAGTGAGGGGTGTTCTAGAGCTTCACTGTTTAAATTAAGCTAGGTGAGAGCCAACAGCTTCACTGTTCAAATCAGTGAGGAGGGTGCTGGAAGATTCGCATCTAAATATCAGTGAGGAGTGTGTCGGGAGCTTCACTGTTTACAATCAGCGAGGAGAGAGTCAGGAGCATCACTGTTTAAAATCAGAGAAGCCGGAGCCGGCAGTTTCACTTTTTAAAGTAGCTGATGACGGATTTGGCATTTCACTTGTTAAAGTCAGTAAGGAAGGAGTCAGGAGCTTTGCTGTTTAACATCAGTGAGGAGAGAATCGGGAGCTTCACTGTTTAAAATCGCTCGGGTGGTGTCGGGAGGTTTACTGTTTAAAATCCACAAGAGGGGAGTTGGGAGCTTAACTGTTTAAAATCAGTGAGGAGGGATTTGAGAGCTTCACTGTTTAAAACTGGCGAGGTGGGACTTAGAAGCTTCACAGATTAAAATCATCGAGGAGAGAGTTGGGAACTTCACTGTTTATAATCATCGAGGAGGGAGTCGGATGCTTGGCTGTTTAATATCAGCGCGGAGGGTGTCGCGAGCTTCACAGTATAAAATCATCGAGGAGGGATTCAGATGCTTGAATGTTTAAAATCAGAGAGGAGGGTATCGCGAGTTTCACTGCATAAAATCATCGAGGAGGGATTCTGTAGCTTCACTGTTTAAAATCAACTAAGAGGGAGTTGGGAACTTCACTGTTTATAATCATTGAGTAAGGTGTCGTATGCTTGGCTATTTAATATCAGCGAGGAGCGTGTCATTAGCTTCACTGTATAAAATCACCGTGGAGGGATTCGGATGCTTATATGATTAATATCAGCAAGGAGGGTATCGCGAGTTTCACTGCATATAATCATCGAGGAGGGATTTGGGAGCTTCACTGTTTAAAATCAGCGAGGGAGGAGTCGGATGCTTGGCTGTTTAATACCAGCGATAAGGGTGTCGCGAGTTTCACTGTATAAAATCATCGAGGAGGGATTCGGGAGCTTCACTGTTAAGAATCAGGGAGGCGGGAGATACACTGTTTAAAGTCAGTGTGGAGGGTGTCGGGAGCTTCAATGTTAAAACTCAGTGACGAGCGATTCTGGATCTTCACTGTTTAACATCAGCCAGCAGGGAATCAGGAGCTTCACTGTTTAAAATCAGTGAGGAGTGGGTCGGGGGATTCACTGATCAATATCAGCGAGAAGGGAGTCGGGAAATTCACTGTTTAAAATGAGAGAGGGGGGAGTTGGGAGCTTCACTGTTGAAAATCAGTGAGGGGCGAGTCGGGAGCTTCATTTATTAAAATCAGCGAGGTAGCAGTCGGGAGCTTCACTGTTTTAATTCAGGAAAGGGCGAGTTGGTGGCTTCACTGTTTAAAATCAGCGAGGTAGGAGTCGGATGCTTGGCTATTTAATACCAGCGAGAAGGGTGTCGCGAGTTTCACTGTGTAAAATGATTGAGGAGGGATTCGGGAGCTTCAGTGTTAAAAATCAGAGAGGCAGGAGTCGGTAGATTCACTGTTTAAAATCAGCAATGACGGTGTTGCGAGCTTCACTGTTTAATATCAGTGACGAGGGATTTGGGAGTTTCACTGTTTAAATTGGCAAAGGGTAATTCGGGAGCTTCACTGTTTAATTCAGTGAGGGGAGAGTTGGGTGCTTCACTATTTAAACTCAATGAGAAGGGAGTAGGGAGCTTCGGTGTTTCAAGTCAGCGAGTAGGGAGTCGGGAGATTCACTGTTTAAAATCAGCGAGGGTGAATTCGGGAGCTTCAATGTTAAAAATCAGAGAGGTGGGAGATTCACTTTTTAATAACAGCAAGGATGGAGCCGGGAGCTTCACTGTATAACATCATTGAGGTTGGAGTCTGGAGCTTCACTTTCTAAAATCATCGAATAGGGAGTCGGGATCTTCACTGTATAAAATTATCGAATAGGGAGTCGGGAGCTTCACTGTATAAAATTATCGAGTAGGGAGTCGGGAGCTTCACTGTATAAAATTATCGAGTAGGGAGTCGGGAGCTTCACTGTATAAAATTATTGAGTAGGGAGTCGGGAGCTTTACTGTATAAAATTATCGAGGAGGGAGTCGGGAGCTTCACTGTATAAAATTATCGAGTAGGGAGTCGGGAGCTTCACTGTATAAAATTATCGAGTAGGGAGTCGGGAGCTTCACTGTTTAAAATCAGTGAGGAGGGAGTCAGGAGCTTCACTGTTTATAATCAGCAAGGGGGAAGTTGGAGTCTGGACTGTATTAAGTCAACGAGAAGCAAGCCGGGATCTTCACTTTTTCTAAACAGCAAGAAGGGAGGATGGAGTCAGGATCTTCGCAGTTGAAAATCAGTGAACAGGGATTCGGAAGATTCACTGTTGAAAATCAGCGAGAGGGGGCTCTGGATCTTCACTGTATAAAATCACCGAGGAGGGAGGCATGAAATTCACTTATTAAAATCAGCGAGGGGGGAGTCAGGAGCTGCAATGTTTTAATTCAGGAAAAGGGGCATTGGTGGCTTCACTGTTAAAAATCAGCGAGGTGGGAGTCGGATTCTTGACTGTTTAATATCAGCGAGGAGGGTGTCACGAGCTTCATTGTATAAAATCATCGAGGAGGGATTCGGGAGCTTCATCGTATAAAATCATCGAGGAGGGAGTCGGGAGCTTCACTGTATAAAATCAGCGAGGAGGGATTCGGGGGCTCCACTGTATAAAATCAGCGAGGAGAGAATCGGGAGCTTCACTGTATAAAATCAGCGAGGAGAGAATCGGGAGCTTCACTGTATAAAATCATTGAGGAGAGAATCGGGAGCTTCACTTTATAAAATCAGCGAGGAGGGAGTCGGGAGCTTCACTGTATAAAATCAGCGAGGAGGGAGTCGGGAGCTTCACTGTATAAAATCAGCGAGGAGAGAGTCGGGAGCTTCACTGTATAAAATCAGCGAGGAGGGAGTCGGGAGCTTCACTGTATAAAATCAGCGAGGAGGGAGTCGGGAGCTTCACTATAAAATCAGCGAGGAGGGAGTCGGGAGCTTCACTATAAAATCAGCGAGAAGGGAGTCGGGAGCTTCACTATAAAATCAGCGAGGAGGGAGTCGGGAGCTTCACTATAAAATCAGCGAGGAGGGAGTCGGGAACTTCACTATAAAATCAGCGAGGAGAGAGTCGGGTGCTTCACTGTATAAAATCAGCGAGGAGGGAGTCGGGAGCTTCACTGTATAAAATCAGCGAGGAGGGAGTCGGGAGCTTCATTGTATAAAATCAGTGAGGAGAGAGTCGGGAGCTTCACTGTATAAAATCAGCGAGGAGGGAGTCGGGAGCTTCACTGTATAAAATCAGTGAGGAGGGAGTCGGGAGCTTCACTGTATAAAATCAGCGAGGAGGGAGTCGGGAGCTTCACTGTATAAAATCAGCGAGGAGGGAGTCGGGAGCTTCACTGTATAAAATCAGCGAGGAGGGAGTCGGGAGCTTCACTGTATAAAATCAGCGAGGAGGGAGTCGGGAGCTTCACTGTATAAAATCAGTGAGGAGGGAGTCGGGAGCTTCAATGTATAAAATCAGTGAAGAGAGAGTCGGGAGCTTTACTCTATAAAATCAGCGAGGAGGGAATCGGGTGCTTCACTGATTAACATCAGGGAGTCGGGAGCTTCACTGTTTATAATCAGTGAGAAGGGATTCGGGAACTTCATTCTTTAAAATAGGCGAGGAGGTGTCAGGAGCTTCATTATTTCTAATCAGTGAAGAGGAATTCTGAGCTTCACTCTTTAAAATCAGTGAGGGGGGAGCCTGGAGCTTCACTTATTAAAATCATCGAGCAGGGAGTCGGAAGCTTCACTGTATAAAATCAGCGAGCAGGGAGTCGGAAGCTTCACTGTATAAAATCATCGAGCAGGGAGTCAGAAGCTTCACTGTCTCAAATCATCGAGGAGGGAGTCGGGAGCTTCACTGTTTAAAATCAGCAATAAGAGATTAGGGAGCATTACTGTTCAAGTCAGTGAGGGGGAATTCAAGGAGCTTAGCTGTTCAATTGAGCGAGGGGGGAGCCAAGAGCTTCACTATTGAAATTAGTGAGGATAGAACTGGAAGATTCATGTCTTAAAATCAGCGAGGAGGGAATCGGGTGCTTCACTGATTAACATCAGGGAGTCGGGAGCTTCACTGTTTATAATCAGTGAGAAGGGATTCGGGAACTTCATTCTTTAAAATAGGCGAGGAGGTGTCAGGAGCTTCATTATTTCTAATCAGTGAAGAGGAATTCTGAGCTTCACTCTTTAAAATCAGTGAGGGGGGAGCCTGGAGCTTCACTTATTAAAATCATCGAGCAGGGAGTCGGAAGCTTCACTGTATAAAATCAGCGAGCAGGGAGTCGGAAGCTTCACTGTATAAAATCATCGAGCAGGGAGTCAGAAGCTTCACTGTCTCAAATCATCGAGGAGGGAGTCGGGAGCTTCACTGTTTAAAATCAGCAATAAGAGATTAGGGAGCATTACTGTTCAAGTCAGTGAGGGGGAATTCAAGGAGCTTAGCTGTTCAATTGAGCGAGGGGGGAGCCAAGAGCTTCACTATTGAAATTAGTGAGGATAGAACTGGAAGATTCATGTCTTAAAATCAGCGAGGAGGGAATCGGGTGCTTCACTGATTAACATCAGGGAGTCGGGAGCTTCACTGTTTATAATCAGTGAGAAGGGATTCGGGAACTTCATTCTTTAAAATAGGCGAGGAGGTGTCAGGAGCTTCATTGTTTCTAATCAGTGAAGAGGAATTCTGAGCTTCACTCTTTAAAATCAGTGAGGGGGGAGCCTGGAGCTTCACTTATTAAAATCATCGAGCAGGGAGTCGGAAGCTTCACTGTATAAAATCATCGAGGAGGGAGTCGGGAGCTTCACTGTATAAAATCATCGAGCAGGGAGTCGGAAGCTTCACTGTATAAAATCATCGAGCAGGGAGTCAGAAGCTTCACTGTCTCAAATCATCGAGGAGGGAGTCGGGAGCTTCACTGTTTAAAATCAGCAATAAGAGATTAGGGAGCATTACTGTTCAAGTCAGTGAGGGGGAATTCAAGAAGCTTAGCTGTTCAATTGAGCGAGGGGGGAGCCAAGAGCTTCACTATTGAAATTAGTGAAGATAGAACTGGAAGATTCACGTCTTAAAATCAGCAAGGAGGGAGTCGGGAGCTTCAAATGTTGAAATCAGTGAGGGGGGAGCTGGATGATTCACATCTTAAAATCAACGAGGCGTGAGTCGGGAGCTTTGCTGTTTCAAATCAGCAAGAATGGAGACAGGAGCTTCACTGTTTAAAACTGGCAATGTGGGACTCGGAAGCTTTACAGCTTAAGATCATTGAGGAGGGAATCGGGAGCTTCACTGTTTAAAATCAGCGAGTAGAGAGTCGGGAGGGTCACTGTTTATAATCTGCGAGAGTGGAGTTGGGAGCTGTACTGTTTAAATTCAGGAAGGGGGAGTTGGAAGCTTAAAACCAAAAAACTACTGCGGATGCTGGAAATCCCAAACAAAAACAGAATTACCTGGAAAAACTCAGCAGGTCTGGCAGCATCGATGAAGAAGAAAAGAGTTGACGTTTCGGGTCCACACGACCCTTCAACAGAACTGAAGTATAGTTAGGAGAGGGGTGAAATATAAGCTGGTTTAAGGTGGGGGGCGGGGGGAGAGAAGTTGAGGGTGGGGTGGTTGTAGGGACAAGCAAGCAGTGATAGGAGCAGATAATAAAAAGATGTCACAGACAAAAGGATCAAAGAGGTGTTGAAGGTGGTGATATTATCTAAGAAAAGTGCTAATTAAGAATGGATGGCAGGACACTCAAGGTACAGCTCTAGTGGGGGTGGGGTGGAAAGATTGACAAGTTATTAGTTGTAGATTTAAAAATAATGCATATAGGTGGGAAAAGAAAAATTTATATAAATTATTGAAAGCTTCACTATTTAAAATTAGCGAGGAGGCAGTCCGGGGCAATAGTGTTTTAAATCAGTTAGGAGGGTGCTGCAGGTTTCACTGTTTAAAATCAGCGAGCAAGGAGATAGGAGTTTCACCGATTAAAATCAGTGAGGGGGCAGTCTGAGGCATCACTCTTTAAATTCAGTGTGAAGGGAGCTGGGAGCTTCAATGTTTAAGTCAGTGAGGGGTGTTTTAGAGCTTCACTGTTTAAATTAAGATAAAATCCTCGAGGAGGGAGCTGGAATCCTCACTGTATAAAATCATCGAGGAGGGAGTCGGTGTCTTCACTATTTAAAATCAGCGAGGGGTGAGCTGAATGTTTGACAGTTTAATATTAGCGAAGGGGGAGTCAGGAACTTCACTGTTTAAAATCAGTGCGGAGGGATTCGTGAGCACCTCTGGTTAAAATCAGTGAGGAGGGAATTGGAACCATACCTGTTGTAAATCAGCGAGGAGGTAGTAGGGAGCTTCACTGCTTAAAATCAGCATGGAGGGGGTCGGGACCTTCCCTGTTTCAAATCAGCGAGGGGGGATGCGGAGGCTTGACAGTTTGATATCATCGATGAGGGTATCGGGAGATTCTCAGTTTAATATCAGCGAGGTAGGAGTCGGGAGCATCACTGATTAAAAGCAGTGAGGAGGGAGTCGGGAGCATCACTGATTAAAAGCAGCGAGGAGGGAGTCGGGAGCATCACTGATTAAAAGCAGCAAGGAGGGAGTCGGGAGTTTCACCATTGAAAATGAGTGAGGAGGGACTCGGGAGCTTCACTGTTGAAAATCAGTGAGGAGGGAGTCGGGAGATTCACTGATTAAAATCAGCGAGGGGGGAGTCAGGAGCTTCACTGTTTAGAATCAGCTCAGGGGGAGTCGGGAGCATCACTGTTTAAAAGCAGCGAGGAGGGAGTTGGGAGCATCACTGATTAAAAGCAGTGAAGAGGGAGTCGGGAGTTTCACTGTTGAAAATCAGTGAGGAGGAAGTTGGGAGATTCACTGATTAAAATCAGCGAGGGGGGAGTCAGGAGCTTCACTGTTTAAAATCAGCAAGGGGGTATGCGGAGGCTTGACGGTTTGATATAATCGAGGAGGGTGTCGCTTGCTTCACTGCATAAAATCATCAAGGAGGGAATCGGGAGCTTCACTGTTTAAAATCTGCGAATAGGGAATCCGGACCTTCATTTTTTATAATCAGCAAGAAGGGAGTCAAGAGCTTCACAGTTTATAATCAGTGAGGAGTGAGCTGGGAGCTTCATTGTTGAAAGGCAGCGAGGGGGAGTCGCGATCTTCACTGCATAAAATCCTCGAGGAAGGAGCTGGAATCCTCACTGTATAAAATCATTGAGGAAGGAGTCGGTGGCTTCACTGTTTAAAATCAGCGCGGGGTGAGCCAAATGCTTGACAGTTTAATATCAGTGAAGGGGGAGTCAGGAACTTCATTGTTTAAAATCAGTAAGGAGGGATTCGCGAGCATCTCTGGTTAAAATCAGTGAGGAGGGAATTGGAACCATACCTGTTATAAATTAGCGAGGAGGTAGTAGGGAGCTTCACTGCTTAAAATCAGCATGGAGGGGGTCGGGACTTTCCCTGTTTCAAATCAGTGAAGGGGGATGCGGAGGCTTGACGGTTTGATATCATCGATGAGGGTGTCGGGAGCTTCACCGTTTAAAAGCTGCAAGGAGAGAGTCGGGAGCTTCACTGTATAAAATCAGCAAGGAAAGAATCGGGAGCTTCACTGATTAACATCTGGGAGGATTGAGCTGGAATCTTCACTGTTCATGTCAGTTAGGCAGGATTTGGGAGCTTCAATATTTAAAATTAGCGAGGATGCAGTCCGGGCCAATACTGTTTAAAATCGGGGAGGATGGTGCTGCAGGTTTCACTGTTTAAATTCAGCAAGAAGGGAGTCTGGAGCTTCACAGTTTAACATCAGCCAGGAGGGAGTCGGGAACTTCACTGTTTAAAATCAGCGAAGACATAGTCGGGAGCTTCACTGTTTAAAATCAGAGAGGAGAGGGTCGGGAGATTCATTGATTAATATCAGTGAGGAGAGGGTCGGGAGATTCACTGATTAATATCAGTGAGGAGGGTGTTGAGTCCTTCAAAATTTAAAACTAGCGAGAAGGGAGTCGGGAACTTCGCTGTTTAAATTGAGAAGGCAGGGAGTCAGGAACTTCACTGTTTCATATCAGCGAGGAGGGTGTCGGGAGTTTCACTGTATAAAGTCAGTGAGGAGGGTGTCGGGAGTTTCACTGTTTAAAATGAGCAAGTTGAGAGTCGGGGGCTTCTCTGTTTAAAATCAGCGAGGAGGGAGTAGGGAGCTTCACTATTTAAAATCAGCAGGGGAGGGATTCAGGAGCTTCACAGTTTAAATTCAGCAAGGAAGGAGTCGTGAGCTTCACTTTTAGTATTCAGCAAGGAGGGAGACGTGAGATTCACTGTTCAAAATCAGCGAGAATGGATTCAGGGGCTTCGCTGCTTAAAATGAGCGAGGGGAGAGTCGGGGGCTTCACTGTTTTAAATCAGCGAGGAGGGAGTTGGGAGCTTCACTGTTTAAAATCAACGAGCAGGGATTCAGGAGCTTCATGGTTTAAAATCAGCAAGGAGGGAGTTGGGAGCTTCATTTTTCAAATCAGCGAGGAGGGAGACGAGAGATTCACTGTTCAAAACCAGCAAGAAGGGATTCGGGGGATTCGTTGTTTAAATCAGCGAGGAGGGAGCCGGGAACTTCAATGCATAAAATCATCGAGGAGGGAGTCAGGAGCTTCACTGTATAAAATCAGCTCCAGGGAGTCGGGAGCTTCAATGTATAAAATCATTGACGAGTGAGTCGGGAGCTTCACTGTTTATAATCAACGAGAAAGGAGTCAAGAGTGTCACTGTTTATTATCCGCGAGGAGGGAGTCGGGAGTTTCACTGTTGAAAATCAGTGAGCGGGGAGTTGGGAGCTTCGGTGTTTCAAATCATCGCAGAGGGAGTAGGCAACTTCACTGTTTCAAATCAGCGAGAAGAGTTTTGGGAACATATAAAATCAACGAGGAGGGTGTTGGAGTCTTGACTGTATTAAGTCAGCGAGAAACTAGTCGGGGCCTTCACTGTTTCTAATCAGCGAGAAGGGAGTCGGGAGCTTCACTGTTGATAATCAGTGAGGAGGGAGTTGGCAGCTTCACTGTTAAAAATCAATGAGGGGGGAGTCAAGAGCTTCACTGTTGAAGATCAGTGAGGATGGAGTTGGGAGCTTCTCTGTTGAAAATCAGCGAGGGGGAGTCAGGAGCTTCACTGTTTAAAATTAGCATGTGGTGAGTCAGGAACTTCACTGTTTAAAATCAGTGAGGAGCGAGTCGGGAGCTTCACGGTTTTAAATCAGAGAGCAGGGAGTCGGGAGCTTCACAGTTTTAAATCAACTATGGGGACTCGGGATCTTCACTGTTGAAAATCAATAAGGAGGGAGTCGGGAGTTTCACTGTTGAAAATCATCGAGGGTGGATTCGGGAGCATCACTGTTTGAAATCAACTCGGGGGAGTCGGGAGCTTCATTCTTTGAAATCAGTGAGGAAGGACTCGGGAACTTCACTGTTTAAAATCAGGTCAGATTTGGTCGGGAGCATCAATGTTTAAAATCAGTGAGGAGCGAGTCGGGAGCTTCACTGTTTAAAATCAGCTTGGGGGGAAGTCGACAGCTTCACTGTATGAAATCATCAAGGAGGGAGTCGGGAGCTTCACTGTTGAAAACCAATGAGCGGGGAGTCGGGAGCTTCAGTGTTTAAAATCATCGAGGAGGGAGTCGGGAGCTTTACTGTTAAAAATCAGCGAGGCGGGAGTCTTGAGATTCACACTTTAAAACTTTGGGAGCTTCATTGTTTAAAAACAGCAAGACTGGAGACAGGAGCTTCACTGTTTAAAACTGGCGAGGTTGGACTCGGAAGCTTCACAGCTTAAAATCATCGAGGAGGGAGTCAGGAGCTTCACTGTATAAAGTCAGCCAGGGCGGAGTTGGAGTCTTGACTGTATTAATTCAGCCAGAAAATAGTCGGAAACTTCACTGTTTCTAATCAGCGAGAAGGGAGTCGGGAGCTTCAATGTTGCAAATCGGCGAGGGGGAGCTTCACTGTTTGAAATCAGGAAGGGGGAGTCGGTGGCTTCACTGATTAAAATCAGCGAGGGGCATGTCGGATGCTTGAATGTTTAATATCAGCGAGGAGGGTGTCATGAGTTTCACTGTTTAAAATCAGCGAGGTGGGAGCAGGGAGCTTCACTGTTCAAAATCTGCGAGAAGGGAGTCGGGAGCTTCAATGTTTAAAATCAGTGAATGGAGTCGTAGCCTTGACTGTATTAAATCAGTGAGGAGGGAGTCGGGAGCCTCACTGTTGAAAATCAGCGAGGGGGGAGTCAGAAGCTTCACTGTATAAAATCACCGAAGACGGAGTCGGAAACTTCACTGCTTAATATCTGCGAATAGTTAGTCCGGGCCTTCACTATTTATAATCAGTGAGAAGGGAGTCAAGAGCTTCACTCTTTATAATCAGCGAGGAGTGAGATGGAAGCTTCACTGTTGAAAATCAGCAAGGGGGGAGCCGGGATCTTCACTGCATAAAACCATCGAGGAGTTAGCCGGAGGCCTCACTGTATAAAATCATTGAGGAGGGAGTGGGAGGCTTCACTGTGTAACATCAGCGGGAGGTGAGCTTAATGCTTGGCAGTTTAATATCAGTAAAGGTGGAGCCGGGAGCTTTACTGTTTAAAATCAGTGAGGAGGGAGCTGGGATCTTCTCTGTTTAAAATCAGTGAGGAGGGAGTCGGGAGCTTTACTGTTAAAAATCGGCGAGTCGGGAGTCTTGAGATTCACTCTTTAAAATCAGCGAGATGAGAGTCGGTAGCTACACTGTTGAAAATCAAGGAGGAGGGAATTGGAAGCTCCATTGTTTAAAAACAACAAGAATGGAGACAGGATCTTCACTGTTTAAAACTGGCGAGGTTGGACTCGGAAGCTTCACAGCTTAAAATCATTGAGGAGTGAGTCAGGAGCTTCACTGTATAAAATCAAAAAGGAGGGAGTCGGGAGCTTCACGGTATAAAATCAGCGAGTCCGGATTCAGGAGCTTCATTGTTTAAAATCAGCAAGAATGGAGTCAGGAGCTTTACTGTTTAAAACTGGCGAGCTGGGAACTGGAATCTTCACAGCTTAAAATCATCGAGGAGGGACTCAGGAGCTTCACTGTATAAAATCATAGAGGAGGGACTCAGGAGATTCACTGTTTAAAATCAGCGAGAAGTGAGTCGGGAGCTTCAATGTCTAAAAACAGCGAATGGGAGTTAGAGCCATGAATGTATTAAGTCAGCAATGAGGGAGTTGGGAGCTTCACTGTTGAAAATCAGTGAGGGTGGAGTCGGAGGCTTCACTTTATTAAGTCAGCGAGGATTGAGTCGGGAGCATCACTGATGAAAATCAGTTAGGAGGGAGTCAGGAGCTTCACTGTTTAATATCAGTGACGAGGGACTTGGGAGTTTCACTGTTTACAATCAGCAAGGGCAGTGCCTGAGGCTTCGCTGTATTAAATGAGTGATGAGGGTGTCGGGCGCTTCATTGTTTAAAATCAACGAGGAGGGAGTCGGGAGCTTCACAGTTGAAAATCAGCGAGGAGGGAGTCGGGATCTTCACTGTATAAAATCAGCGAGTCAGGATTCAGGAGCTTCACTGTATAAAATCATCGAGTAGGGATTCAGGAGCTTCATTGTTTAAAATCAGCAAGAACGGAGTCAGGAGCTTCACTGTTTAAAACTGGTGAAGTTGGACTCGGAAACTTCGCAGCTTAAAATCATCGAGGAGGGAGTTAACAGCTTCACTGTTTAAAATCCGCCAGGGCGGAGTTGGAGACTTGACTGTATTAATTCAGCCTGAAAATAGTCGGGAACTTCACTGTTTCTGATCAGTGAGAAGGGAGTTGGGAGTTTCACTGTTTAAAAACAGCGAGGATGGTGTCGGAGACTTCACTGTGTTAAGTCAACGAGGAGGGAATTGTCAGCTTCACTGTTGAAAATCAGTGAGGAGGGAATTGGGCGCTTCACTGTTTAATGTCAGTGACGAGGGAGTCTGGAGCTTCACTGTTTAAAATCAGTGAGGGCAGTGCCTGAGGCTTCACTGTATTAAGTCAGCGATGAGCGAGTCGGGCGCTTAACTGCTTAAAATCAGCCAGCAGGGAGTCGGGAGCTTCACTGTTGCAAATCAGCGAGGGGGAGCTTCACTGTTTGAAATCAGGAAGGGGGATTAAAATCAGCGAGGGGCGTGTCGGATGCTTGAATGTTTAATATCAGCGACGAGGGTGTCATGAGCTTAACTGTTCACAATCAGCGAGAAGTGAGTCGGGAGCTTCAATGTTTCAAATCAGTGAATGGAGTCGGAGCCTTGACTGTATTAAGTCAGCGAAGAGGGAGTTGGGAGCTTAACTGTTGAAAATCAGTGAGGAGGGAGTCGGGAGCTTCACTGTTGAAAATCAGCGAGGGGGGAGTAGGAAGCTTCACTGTATAAAATCACCGAGGACGGAGTCGGAAACTTCACTGCTTAATATCTGCGAATAGTTAGTCCGGGCCTTCACTATTTATAATCAGTGAGAAGGGAGTCAAGAGCTTCACTCTTTATAATCGGCGAGGAGTGAGTTGGGAGCTTCACAGTTGAAAATCAGCAAGGGGGGAGCTGGGATCTTCACTGCATAAAATCATCGAGGAGTTAGCCGGAAGCCTCACTGTATAAAATCATCAAGGAGGGAGTCGGGAACTTCAGTCTTTAATGTCAGCAACGAGAGTTTCAGGAGCTTCACTGTTTAAAATCATCAAGGAGGGAGTCAGAGGCTTCACTGTATAATATCAGCGAGGGGTGAGCTTAATGCTTGGCAATTTAATATCAGTGAAGGTGGAGCCGGGAGCTTTACTATTTAAAAGCTGTGAGGTGGGAGCTGGGATCTTCTCTGTTTAAAATCATCGAGGAGGGAGTCGGGAGCTTTACTGTTAAAAATCGGCAAGTCGGGAGTCTTGAGATTCACTCTTTAAAATCAGCGAGATGAGAGTCGGTAGCTTCACTGTTTAAAATCAAGGAGGAGGGAATTGGAAGCTCCATTGTTTAAAAACAGCAAGAATGGAGACAGGATCTTCACTGTTTAAAACTGGCGAGGTTGGACTCAGAAGCTTCACAGCTTAAAATCATCGAGGAGGGAATCAGGAGTTTCACTGTTTAAAATCAAAAAGGAGGGAGTTGGGAGCTTCACGGTATAAAATCAGCGAGTCAGGATTCAGGAGCTTCATTATTTAAAATCAGCAAGAATGGCGTCAGGAGCTTCACTGTTTAAAACTGGCGAGCTGGGACTCAGAAGCTTGACAGCTTAAAATCATCGAGGAGGGAGTCAGGAGCTTCACTGTTTAAAATCAGCGAGAAGTGAGTCGGGAGCTTCAATGTCTAAAAACAGCGAATGGGAGTTAGAGCCATGACTGTATAAGTCAGCAATGAGTGAGTTGGGAGCTTCACTGTTGAAAATCAGCGAGGGTGGAGTCGGAGGCTTCACTTTATTAAGTCAGCGAGGATTGAGTCGGGAGCATCACTGATGAAAATCAGTTAGGAGGGAGTCAGGAGCTTCACTGTTTAATATCAGTGACGAGGGACTCGGGAGCTTCACTGTTCAAAATCAGCAAGGGCAGTGTCTGAGACTTCGCTGTATTAAATGAGCGATGAGGGTGTTGGGCGCTTCACTGTATAAAATCAACAAGGAGGGAGTCGGGAGCTTCATAGTTGAAAATCAGCAAGAAGGGAGTCGGGATCTTCACTGTATAAAATCAGCGAGTCAGGTTTCAGGAGCTTCACTGTATAAAATCAGCGAGTAGGGATTCAGGAGCTTCACTGTTTAAAATCCGCCAAGGCGGAGTTGGAGACTTGACTGTATTAATTCAGCCGAAAATAGTCGGGAACATCACTGTTTCTGATCAGTGAGAAGGGAGTCGGGAGTTTCACTGTTTAAAATCAGCGAGGGTGGAGTCGGAGACTTCACTGTGTTAAGACAAGGAGGAGGGAATTGTCAGCTTCACTGTTGAAAAACAGTGAGGAGGGAATTGGGCGCTTCACTGTTTAATATCAGTGACGAGGGAGTCTGGAGCTTCACTGTTTAAAATCAGTGAGGGCAGTGCCTGAGGCTTCACTGTATTAAGTCAGCGATGAGCGAGTCGGACGCTTAACTGCTTAAAATCAGCCAGCAGGGAGTCGGGAGCTTCACTGTTGCAAATCAGCGACGGGGAGCTTCACTGTTTGAAATCAGGAAGGGGGATTAAAATCAGCGAGGGGCGTGTCGGATGCTTGAATGTTTAATATCAGCGACGAGGGTGTCATGAGCTTAACTGTTCACAATCAGCGAGAAGTGAGTCGGGAGCTTCAATGTTTCAAATCAGTGAATGGAGTCGGAGCCTTGACTGTATTAAGTCAGCGAAGAGGGAGTTGGGAGCTTCACTGTTTAAAATCAGTGAGGAGGGAGTCGGGAGCTTCACTGTTGAAAATCAGCGAGGGGGGAGTAGGAAGCTTCACTGTATAAAATCACCGAGGACGGAGTCGGAAACTTCACTGCTTAATATCTGCGAATAGTTAGTCCGGGCCTTCAATATTTATAATCAGTGAGAAGGGAGTCAAGAGCTTCACTCTTTATAATCAGCGAGGAGTGAGTTGGGAGCTTCACTGCTGAAAATCAGCAAGCGGGGAGCTGGGATCTTCACTGCATAAAATCATCGAGGAGTTAGCCGGAAGCCTCACTATTTAAAAGCATCGAGGAGGGAGTCGGGAACTTCACTCTTTAATGTCAGCAACGAGAGTTTCAGGAGCTTCACTGTTTAAAATCATCGAGGTGGGAGTCAGAGGCTTCACTGTTTAACATCAGCGAGGGGTGAGCTTAATGCTTGGCAATTTAATATCAGTGAAGGTGGAGCCGGGAGCTTTACTATTTAAAAGCAGTGAGGTGGGAGCTGGGATCTTCTCTGTTTAAAATCATCGAGGAGGGAGTTGGGAGCTTTACTGTTAAAAATCGGCGAGTCGGGAGTCATGAGATTCACTCTTTAAAATCAGCGAGCTGAGAGTCGGTAGCTTCACTGTTTAAAATCAGGGAGGAGGGAGTTAGGAGCTTGATTGTTTAAAAACAGTAAGAATGGAGACAGGATCTTCACTGTTTAAAACTGGCGAGGTTGGACTCAGAAGCTTCACAACTTAAAATCGTCGAGGAGGGAATCAGGAGTTTCACTTTTTAAAATCAAAAAGGAGGGAGTCGGGAGCTTCACGGTATAAAATCAGCGAGTCAGGATTCAGGAGCTCCATTATTTAAAATCAGCAAGAATGGAGTCAGGGTCTTCACTGTTTAAGACTGGCGAGCTGGGATCCAGAAGCTTCACAGCTTAAAATCATCGAGGAGGGAGTCAGGAGATTCACTGTATAAAATCAGTGAGTAGGGAGTCAGGATCTTCACTGTATAAAATCAACGAGGAGGGTGTTGGAGTCTTGACTGTGTTAAGTCAGCGAGAAACTAGACGGGGCCTTCACTGTTTCTAATCAGCGAGAAGGGAGTCGGGAGCTTCACTGTTTCTAATCAGCGAGAAGGGAGTCGGGAGCTTCACTGTTGATAATCAGTGAGGAGGGAGCCAGGAGATTCACTACTGAAAATCAGCGAAGGGTGAGTCGGGAGCTTCACTGTTTAAACTCAGCGAGGATGGAGTTGGGAGCTTCTCTGTTGAAAATTTGCGTGTGGTGAGTCAGGAGCTTCACTGTTAAAAATCAGTGAGGGGGGAGTCGGCAGCTTCACTGTTGAAAATCATCGAGGGGGGAGTCGGGAGCCTCACTGTTAAAAATCAATGAGGGGTGAGTCAGGAGCTTCACTGTTTAAAATCAGTGAGGATGGAGTCGGCAGCTTCACTGTTGAAAATCAGTGAGGAGGGAGTTGGGAGCTTCTCTGTTGAAAATCAGCGAGGGGGAGTCAGGAGCTTCACTGTTTAAAATTAGCGTCTGGTGAGTCAGGAGCTTCACTGTTTAAAATCAGAGAGCAGGGAGTCAGGAGCTTCACGGTTTTAAATCAACTATGGGGACTTGGGATCTTCACTGTTGAAAATCAGTAAGGAGGGAGTCGGGAGTTTCACTGTTGAAAATCATCGAGGGTGGATTCGGGAGCATCACTGTTTGAAATCAACTCGGGGGAGTCGGGAGCTTCACTCTTTGAAATCAGCGAGGAGGGACTCGGGAACTTCACTGTTTAAAATCAGGTCAGATGTCGTCGGGAACTTCAATGTTTAAAATCAGCGAGGAGCGAGTCGGGAGCTTCACTGTTTAAAATCAGCTTGGGGGGAAGTCGACAGCTTCACTGTATGAAATCATCAAGGAGGGAGTCAGGAGCTTCACTGTTGAAAACCAATGAGCGGGGAGTCGGGAGCTTCAGTGTTTAAAATCATCGAGGAGGGAGTCGGGAGCTTTACTGTTAAAAATCAGCGAGGCGGGAGTCTTGAGATTCACACTTTAAAACTTTGGGAGCTTCATTGTTTAAAAACAGCAAGACTGGAGACAGGAGCTTCACTGTTTAAAACTGGCGAGTTTGGACTCGGAAGCTTCACAGCTTAAAATCATCGAGGAGGGAGTCAGGAGCTTCACTGTATAAAATCAGCCAGGGCGGAGTTGGAGTCTTGACTGTATTAATTCAGCCAGAAAATAGTCGGAAACTTCACTGTTTCTAATCAGCGAGAAGGGAGTCGGGAGCTTCAATGTTGCAAATCGGCGAGGGGGAGCTTCACTGTTTGAAATCAGGAAGGGGGAGTCGGTGGCTTCGCTGATTAAAATCAGCGAGGGGCATGTCGGATGCTTGAATGTTTAATATCAGCGAGGAGGGTGTCATGAGTTTCACTGTTTAAAATCAGCGAGGTGGGAGCAGGGAGCTTCACTGTTCAAAATCTGCGAGAAGGGAGTCGGGAGCTTCAATGTTTAAAATCAGTGAATGGAGTCGTAGCCTTGACTGTATTAAATCAGTGAGGAGGGAGTCGGGAGCCTCACTGTTGAAAATCAGCGAGGGGGGAGTCAGAATCTTCACTGTATAAAATCACTGAAGACGGAGTCGGAAACTTCACTGCTTAATATCTGCGAATAGTTAGTCCGGGCCTTCACTATTTATAATCAGTGAGAAGGGAGTCAAGAGCTTCACTCTTTATAAGCAGCGAGGAGTGAGATGGAAGCTTCACCGTTGAAAATCAGCAAGGGGGGAGCTGGGATCTTCACTGCATAAAATCATCGAGGAGTTAGCCGGAGGCCTCACTGTATAAAATCATTGAGGAGGGAGTGGGAGGCTTCACTGTGTAACATCAGCGGGAGGTGAGCTTAATGCTTGGCAGTTTAATATCAGTAAAGGTGGAGCCGGGAGCTTTACTGTTTAAAATCAGTGAGGAGGGAGCTGGGATCTTCTCTGTTTAAAATCAGTGAGGAGGGAGTCGGGAGCTTTACTGTTAAAAATCGGCGAGTCGGGAGTCTTGAGATTCACTCTTTAAAATCAGCGAGATGAGAGTCGGTAGCTACACTGTTGAAAATCAAGGAGGAGGGAATTGGAAGCTCCATTGTTTAAAAACAACAAGAATGGAGACAGGATCTTCACTGTTTAAAACTGGCGAGGTTGGACTCGGAAGCTTCACAGCTTAAAATCATTGAGGAGTGAGTCAGGAGCTTCACTGTATAAAATCAAAAAGGAGGGAGTCGGGAGCTTCACGGTATGAAATCAGCGAGTCCGGATTCAGGAGCTTCATTGTTTAAAATCAGCAAGAAAGGAGTCAGGAGCTTTACTGTTTAAAACTGGCGAGCTGGGAACTGGAATCTTCACAGCTTAAAATCATCGAGGAGGGACTCAGGAGCTTCACTGTATAAAATCATAGAGGAGGGACTCAGGAGATTCACTGTTTAAAATCAGCGAGAAGTGAGTCGGGAGCTTCAATGTCTAAAAACAGCGAATGGGAGTTAGAGCCATGAATGTATTAAGTCAGCAATGAGGGAGTTGGGAGCTTCACTGTTGAAAATCAGCGAGGGTGGAGTCGGAGGCTTCACTTTATTAAGTCAGCGAGGATTGAGTCGGGAGCGTCACTGATGAAAATCAGTTAGGAGGGAGTCAGGAGCTTCACTGTTTAATATCAGTGACGAGGGACTTGGGAGTTTCACTGTTTACAATCAGCGAGGGCAGTGCCTGAGGCTTCGCTGTATTAAATGAGTGATGAGGGTGTCGGGCGCTTCATTGTTTAAAATCAACGAGGAGGGAGTCGGGAGCTTCACAGTTGAAAATCATCGAGGAGGGAGTCGGGATCTTCACTGTATAAAATCAGCGAGTCAGGATTCAGGAGCTTCACTGTATAAAATCATCGAGTAGGGATTCAGGAGCTTCATTGTTTAAAAACAGCAAGAATGGAGTCAGGAGCTTCACTGTCTAAAACTGGTGAAGTTGGACTCGGAAACTTCGCAGCTTAACATCATCGAGGAGGGAGTTAGCAGCTTCACTGTTTAAAATCCGCCAGGGCGGAGTTGGAGACTTGACTGTATTAATTCAGCCTGAAAATAGTCGGGAACTTCACTGTTTCTGATCAGTGAGAAGGGAGTTGGGAGTTTCACTGTTTAAAATCAGCGAGGGTGGAGTCGGAGACTTCACTGTATTAAGTCAACGAGGAGGGAATTGTCAGCTTCACTGTTGAAAATCAGTGAGGAGGGAGTTGGGCGCTTCATTGTTTAATATCAGTGACGAGGGAGTCTAGAGCTTCACTGTTTAAAATCAGTGAGGGCAGTGCCTGAGGCTTCGGTGTTTTAAGTCAGCAATGAGCGAGTCGGGCGCTTAACTGCTTAAAATCAGCCAGCAGGGAGTCGGGAGCTTCACTGTTGCAAATCAGCGAGGGGGAGCTTCACTGTTTGAAATCAGGAAGGGGGATTAAAATCAGCGAGGGGCGTGTCGGATGCTTGAACGTTTAATATCAGCGACGAGGGTGTCATGATCGTCACTGTTTAAAATCAGCGATGTGGGAGCAGGGAGCTTCACTGTTCAAAATCTGCGAGAAGGGAGTCGGGAGCTTCAATGTTTAAAATCAGTGAATGGAGTCGTAGCCTTGACTGTATTAAATCAGTGAGGAGGGAGTCGGGAGCCTCACTGTTGAAAATCAGCGAGGGGGGAGTCAGAAGCTTCACTGTATAAAATCACCGAAGACGGAGTCGGAAACTTCACTGCTTAATATCTGCGAATAGTTAGTCCGGGCCTTCACTATTTATAATCAGTGAGAAGGGAGTCAAGAGCTTCACTCTTTATAATCAGCGAGGAGTGAGATGGAAGCTTCACTGTTGAAAATCAGCAAGGGGGGAGCCGGGATCTTCACTGCATAAAACCATCGAGGAGTTAGCCGGAGGCCTCACTGTATAAAATCATTGAGGAGGGAGTGGGAGGCTTCACTGTGTAACATCAGCGGGAGGTGAGCTTAATGCTTGGCAGTTTAATATCAATAAAGGTGGAGCCGGGAGCTTTACTGTTTAAAATCAGTGAGGAGGGAGCTGGGATCTTCTCTGTTTAAAATCAGTGAGGAGGGAGTCGGGAGCTTTACTGTTAAAAATCGGCGAGTCGGGAGTCTTGAGATTCACTCTTTAAAATCAGCGAGATGAGAGTCGGTAGCTACACTGTTGAAAATCAAGGAGGAGGGAATTGGAAGCTCCATTGTTTAAAAACAACAAGAATGGAGACAGGATCTTCACTGTTTAAAACTGGCGAGGTTGGACTCGGAAGCTTCACAGCTTAAAATCATTGAGGAGTGAGTCAGGAGCTTCACTGTATAAAATCAAAAAGGAGGGAGTCGGGAGCTTCACGGTATGAAATCAGCGAGTCCGGATTCAGGAGCTTCATTGTTTAAAATCAGCAAGAATGGAGTCAGGAGCTTTACTGTTTAAAACTGGCGAGCTGGGAACTGGAATCTTCACAGCTTAAAATCATCGAGGAGGGACTCAGGAGCTTCACTGTATAAAATCATAGAGGAGGGACTCAGGAGATTCACTGTTTAAAATCAGCGAGAAGTGAGTCGGGAGCTTCAATGTCTAAAAACAGCGAATGGGAGTTAGAGCCATGACTGTATTAAGTCAGCAATGAGGGAGTTGGGAGCTTCACTGTTGAAAATCAGCGAGGGTGGAGTCGGAGGCTTCACTTTATTAAGTCAGCGAGGATTGAGTCGGGAGCGTCACTGATGAAAATCAGTTAGGAGGGAGTCAGGAGCTTCACTGTTTAATATCAGTGACGAGGGACTTGGGAGTTTCACTGTTTACAATCAGCGAGGGCAGTGCCTGAGGCTTCGCTGTATTAAATGAGTGATGAGGGTGTCGGGCGCTTCACTGTATAAAATCAACGAGGAGGGAGTCGGGAGCTTCACAGTTGAAAATCAGCGAGGAGGGAGTCGGGATCTTCATTGTATAAAATCAGCGAGTCAGGATTCAGGAGCTTCACTGTATAAAATCATCGAGTAGGGATTCAGGAGCTTCATTGTTTAAAAACAGCAAGAATGGAGTCAGGAGCTTCACTGTTTAAAACTGGTGAAGTTGGACTTGGAAACTTCGCAGCTTAAAATCATCGAGGAGGGAGTTAGCAGCTTCACTGTTTAAAATCCGCCAGGGCGGAGTTGGAGACTTGACTGTATTAATTCAGCCTGAAAATAGTCGGGAACTTCACTGTTTCTGATCAGTGAGAAGGGAGTTGGGAGTTTCACTGTTTAAAATCAGCGAGGGTGGAGTCGGAGACTTCACTGTATTAAGTCAACGAGGAGGGAATTGTCAGCTTCACTGTTGAAAATCAGTGAGGAGGGAGTTGGGCGCTTCATTGTTTAATATCAGTGACGAGGGAGTCTAGAGCTTCACTGTTTAAAATCAGTGAGGGCAGTGCCTGAGGCTTCGGTGTTTTAAGTCAGCAATGAGCGAGTCGGGCGCTTAACTGCTTAAAATCAGCCAGCAGGGAGTCGGGAGCTTCACTGTTGCAAATCAGCGAGGGGGAGCTTCACTGTTTGAAATCCGGAAGGGGGATTAAAATCAGCGAGGGGCGTGTCGGATGCTTGAACGTTTAATATCAGCGACGAGGGTGTCATGAGCTTCACTGTATAAAATCAGCGAGGGGGGAGCAGGGGGTTTCAATGTTTCAAATCAGTGAATGGAGTCGGAGCCTTGACTGTATTAAGTCAGCGAAGAGGGAGTTGGGAGCTTAACTGTTGAAAATCAGTGAGGAGGGAGTCGGGAGCCTCACTGTTGAAAATCAGCGAGGGGGGAGTCAGAAGCTTCACTGTATAAAATCACCGAAGACTGAGTTGGAAACTTCACTGCTTAATATCTGCGAATAGTTAGTCCGGGCCTTCACTATTTATAATCAGTGAGAAGGGAGTCAAGAGCTTCACTCTTTATAATCAGCGAGGAGTGAGTTGGGAGCTTCACAGTTGAAAATCAGCAAGGGGGGAGCTGGGATCTTCACTGCATAAAATCATCGAGGAGTTAGCCGGAAGCCTCACTGTATAAAATCATCAAGGAGGGAGTCGGGAACTTCACTCTTTAATGTCAGCAACGAGAGTTTCAGGAGCTTCACTGCATAAAATCATCGAGGAGTTAGCCGGAAGCCTCATTATATAAAAGCATCGAGGAGGGAGTCGGGAGCTTCACTGTTTAATGTCAGCGACGAGAGTTTCAGGAGCTTCACTGTTTAAAATCATCGAGGAGGGAGTCAGAGGCTTCACTGTATAATATCAGCGAGGGGTGAGCTTAATGCTTGGCAATTTAATATCAGTGAAGGTGGAGCCGGGAGCTTTACTGTTTAAAAGCTGTGAGGTGGGAGCTGGGATCTTCTCTGTTTAAAATCATCGAGGAGGGAGTCGGGAGCTTTACTGTTAAAAATCGGCAAGTCGGGAGTCTTGAGATTCACTCTTTAAAATCAGCGAGATGAGAGTCGGTAGCTTCACTGTTTAAAATCAAGGAGGAGGGAATTGGAAGCTCCATTGTTTAAAAACAGCAAGAACTGAGACAGGATCTTCACTGTTTAAAACTGGCGAGGTTGGACTCAGAAGCTTGACAGCTTAAAATCATCGAGGAGGGAGTTAGCAGCTTCACTGTTTAAAATCCGCCAGGGCGGAGTTGGAGACTTGACTGTATTAATTCAGCCTGAAAATAGTCGGGAACTTCACTGTTTCTGATCAGTGAGAAGGGAGTTGGGAGTTTCACTGTTTAAAATCAGCGAGGGTGGAGTCGGAGACTTCACTGTATTAAGTCAACGAGGAGGGAATTGTCAGCTTCACTGTTGAAAATCAGTGAGGAGGGAGTTGGGCGCTTCATTGTTTAATATCAGTGACGAGGGAGTCTGGAGCTTCACTGTTTAAAATCAGTGAGGGCAGTGCCTGAGGCTTTGGTGTTTTAAGTCAGCAATGAGCGAGTCGGGCGCTTAACTGCTTAAAATCAGCCAGCAGGGAGTCGGGAGCTTCACTGTTGCAAATCAGCGAGGGGGAGCTTCACTGTTTGAAATCAGGAAGGGGGATTAAAATCAGCGAGGGGCGTGTCGGATGCTTGAACGTTTAATATCAGCGACGAGGGTGTCATGATCGTCACTGTTTAAAATCAGCGATGTGGGAGCAGGGAGCTTCACTGTTCAAAATCTGCGAGAAGGGAGTCGGGAGCTTCAATGTTTAAAATCAGTGAATGGAGTCGTAGCCTTGACTGTATTAAATCAGTGAGGAGGGAGTCGGGAGCCTCACTGTTGAAAATCAGCGAGGGGGGAGTCAGAAGCTTCACTGTATAAAATCACCGAAGACGGAGTCGGAAACTTCACTGCTTAATATCTGCGAATAGTTAGTCCGGGCCTTCACTATTTATAATCAGTGAGAAGGGAGTCAAGAGCTTCACTCTTTATAATCAGCGAGGAGTGAGATGGAAGCTTCACTGTTGAAAATCAGCAAGGGGGGAGCCGGGATCTTCACTGCATAAAACCATCGAGGAGTTAGCCGGAGGCCTCACTGTATAACATCATTGAGGAGGGAGTGGGAGGCTTCACTGTGTAACATCAGCGGGAGGTGAGCTTAATGCTTGGCAGTTTAATATCAGTAAAGGTGGAGCCGGGAGCTTTACTGTTTAAAATCAGTGAGGAGGGAGCTGGGATCTTCTCTGTTTAAAATCAGTGAGGAGGGAGTCGGGAGCTTTACTGTTAAAAATTGGCGAGTCGGGAGTCTTGAGATTCACTCTTTAAAATCAGCGAGATGAGAGTCGGTAGCTACACTGTTGAAAATCAAGGAGGAGGGAGTTAGGAGCTTGATTGCTTAAAAACAGCAAGAATGGAGACAGGATCTTCACTGTTTAAAACTGGCGAGGTTGGTCTCAGAAGCTTCACAGCTTAAAATCATCGAGGAGGGAATCAGGAGCTTCACTGTTTAAAATCCGCCAGGGCGGAGTTGGAGACTTGACTGTATTAATTCAGCCCGAAAATAGTTGGGAACATCACTGTTTCTGATCAGTGAGAAGGGAGTCGGGAGTTTCACTGTTTAAAATCAGCGAGGGTGGAGTCGGAGACTTCACTGTATTAAGTCAACGAGGAGAGAATTGTCAGCTTCACTGTTGAAAATCAGTGAGGAGGGAGTTGGGCGCTTCATTGTTTAATATCAGTGACGAGGGAGTCTGGAGCTTCACTGTTTAAAATCAGTGAGGGCAGTGCCTGAGGCTTCGCTGTATTAAGTCAGCGATGAGCGAGTCGGGCGCTTAACTGCTTAAAATCAGCCAGCAGGGAGTCGGGAGCTTCACTGTTGCAAATCAGCGAGGGGGAGCTTCACTGTTTGAAATCAGGAAGGGGGATTAAAATCAGCGAGGGGCGTGTCAGATGCTTGAACGTTTAATATCAGCGACGAGGGTGTCATGAGCTTCACTGTTCACAATCAGCGAGAAGTGAGTCGGGAGCTTCAATGTTTCAAATCAGTGAATGGAGTCGGAGCCTTGACTGTATTAAGTCAGCGAAGAGGGAGTTGGGAGCTTCACTGTTGAAAATCAGTGAGGAGGGAGTCGGGAGCTTCACTGTTGAAAATCAGCGAGGGGGGAGTCGGAAGCTTCACTGTATAAAATCACCGAGGACGGAGTCGGAAACTTCACTGCTTAATATCTGCGAATAGTTAGTCCGGGCCTTCACTATTTATAATCAGTGAGAAGGGAGTCAAGAGCTTCACTCTTTCTAATCAGCGAGGAGTGAGTTGGGAGCTTCACAGTTGAAAATCAGCAAGGGGGGAGCTGGGATCTTCACTGCATAAAATCATTGAGGAGTTAGCCGGAAGCCTCACTATATAAAAGCATCGAGGAGCGAGTCGGGAACTTCACTCTTTAATGTCAGCAACGAGAGTTTCAGGAGCTTCACTGTTTAAAATCATCGAGGTGGGAGTCAGAGGCTTCACTGTTTAACATCAGCGAGGGGTGAGCTTAATTCTTGGCAATTTAATATCAGTGAAGGTGGAGCCGGGAGCTTTACTATTTAAAAGCAGTGAGGTGGGAGCTGGGATCTTCTCTGTTTAAAATCATCGAGGAGGGAGTCGGCAGCTTCACTGTATAAAATCAGTGAGTAGGGAGTCAGGATCTTCACTGTATAAAATCAACGAGGAGGGTGTTGGAGTCTTGACTGTGTTAAGTCAGCGAGAAACTAGACGGGGCCTTCACTGTTTCTAATCAGCGAGAAGGGAGTCAGGAGCTTCACTGTTTCTAATCAGCGAGAAGGGAGTCGGGAGCTTCACTGTTGATAATCAGTGAGGAGGGAGCCAGGAGATTCACTACTGAAAATCAGCGAGGGGTGAGTCGGGAGCTTCACTGTTTAAACTCAGCGAGGATGGAGTTGGGAGCTTCTCTGTTGAAAATTTGCATGTGGTGAGTCAGGAGCTTCACTGTTAAAAATCAGTGAGGGGGGAGTCGGCAGCTTCACTGTTGAAAATCATCGAGGGGGGAGTCGGGAGCCTCACTGTTAAAAATCAATGAGGGTTGAGTCAGGAGCTTCACTGTTTAAAATCAGTGAAGATGGAGTCGGCAGCTTCACTGTTGAAAATCAGTGAGGAGGGAGTTGGGAGCTTCTCTGTTGAAAATCAGCGAGGGGGAATCAGGAGCTTCACTGTTTAAAATTAGCGTCTGGTGAGTCAGGAGCTTCACTGTTTAAAACCAGAGAGCAGGGAGTCAGGAGCTTCACGGTTTTAAATCAACTATGGGGACTTGGGATCTTCACTGTTGAAAATCAGTAAGGAGGGAGTCGGGAGTTTCACTGTTGAAAATCATCGAGGGTGGATTCGGGAGCATCACTGTTTGAAATCAACTCGGGGGAGTCGGGAGCTTCACTCTTTGAAATCAGCGAGGAGGGACTCGGGAACTTCACTGTTTAAAATCAGGTCAGATGTCGTCGGGAGCTTCAATGTTTAAAATCAGCGAGGAGCGAGTCGGGAGCATCACTGTTTGAAATCAGCTTGGGGGGAGTCAACACCTTCACTGTATGAAATCATCGAGGAGTGAGTCGGGAGCTTCACTGTTGAAAATCAGTGAGCAGGGAGTCGGGAGCTTCAGTGTTTAAAATCATCGAGGAGCGAGTCGGGAGCTTCACTGTTTAAAATCAGCTTGGGGGGAAGTCGACAGCTTCACTGTATGAAATCATCGAGGAGGGAGTCGGGAGCTTCACTGTTGAAAATCAGTGAACGGGGAGTCGGGAGCTTCAGTGTTTAAAATCATCGAGGAGGGAGTCGGGAGCTATACTGTTAAAAATCAGCGAGGCGGGAGTCTTGAGATTCACACTTTAAAACTTTGGGAGCTTCATTGTTTAAAAACAGCAAGACTGGAGACAGGAGCTTCACTGTTTAAAACTGGCGAGGTTGGACTCGGAAGCTTCACAGCTTAAAATCATCGAGGAGGGAGTCAGGAGCTTCACTGTATAAAATCAGCCAGGGCGGAGTTGGAGTCTTGACTGTATTAATTCAGCCAGAAAATAGTCGGAAAGTTCACTGTTTCTAATCAGTGAGAAGGGAGTCGGGAGCTTCAATGTTGCAAATCAGCGAGGGGGAGCTTCACTGTTTGAAATCAGGAAGGGGGAGTCGGTGGCTTCGCTGATTAAAATCAGCGAGGGGTGTGTCGGATGCCTGAATGTTTAATATCAGCGAGGAGGGTGTCATGAGCTTCACTGTATAAAATCAGCGAGGGGGGAGCAGGGAGCTTCACTGTTCAAAATCTGCGAGAAGTGAGTCGGGAGCTTCAAGGTTTAAAATCAGTGAATGGAGTCGGAGCTTTGACTGTATTAAAGCAGTGAGGAGGGAGTCGGGAGCCTCACTGTTGAAAATCAGCGAGGGGGGAGTCAGAAGCTTCACTGTATAAAATCACCGAAGACGGAGTTGGAAACTTCACTGCTTAATATCTGCGAATAGTTAGTCCGGGCCTTCACTATTTATAATCAGTGAGAAGGGAGTCAAGAGCTTCACTCTTTATAATCAGCGAGGAGTGAGTTGGAAGCTTCACTGTTGAAAATCAGCAAGGGGGGAGTCGGGATCTTCACTGCATAAAATCATCGAGGAGTTAGCCGGAGGCCTCACTATATAAAAGCATCGAGGAGGGAGTCTGGGGCTTCACTCTTTAATGTCAGCAACGAGAGTTTCAGGAGCTTCACTGTTTAAAATCATCGAGGTGGGAGTCAGAGACTTCACTGTTTAACAGCACCGAGGGGTGAGCTTAATGCTTGGCAGTTTAATATCAGTGAAGGTGGAGCCGGGACCTTTACTGTTTAAAAGCAGTGAGGGGGGAGCTGGGATCTTCTCTGTTTAAAATCATCGAGGAGGGAGTCGGGAGCTTCACTGTTTAAAATCAGGGAGGAGGGAGTTAGGAGCTTGATTGTTTAAAAACAGCAAGAATGGAGACAGGATCTTCACTGTTTAAAACTGGCGAGGTTGGACTGAGAAGTTTCACAGCTTAAAATCATCGAGGAGGGAATCAGGAGTTTCACTGTTTAAACTCAATAAGGAGGGAGTTGGGAGCTTCACGGTATAAAATCAGCGAGTCAGGATTCAGGAGCTTCATTATTTAAAATCAGCAAGAATGGAGTCAGGAGCTTCACTGTTTAAAACTGGCGAGCTGGGACTCAGAAGCTTGACAGCTTAAAATCATCGAGGAGGGTGTCAGGAGCTTCACTGTTTAAAATCAGCGGGAAGTGAGTCGGGAGCTTCAATGTCTAAAATCAGCGAATGGGAGTCGGAGCCTTGACTGTATTAAGTCAGCAATGAGGGAGTTGGGAGCTTCACTGTTGAAAATCAGCGAGGGTGGAGTCGGAGGCTTCACTTTATTAAGTCAGCGAGGATTGAGTCAGGAGCATCACTGATGAAAATCAGTTAGGAGGGAATTAGGAGCTTCACTGTTTAATATCAGTGACGAGGGACTCGGGAGTTTCACTGTTTAAATTCAGCAAGGGCAGTGCCTGTATTAAGTGAGCGAAGAAGGTGTCGGACGCTTCATTATTTAAAATCAGCGAGTCAGGATTCAAGATCTTCACTGTATAAAATCAACAAGGAGGGAGTCGGGAGCTTCACTGTATAAAGTCAGCGAGAAAGGATTCAGGAGCTTCATTGTTTAAAAACAGCAAGAATGGAGTCAGGAGCTTCACTGTTTAAAACTGGTGAAGTTGGACTCGGAAACTTCACAGCTTAAAATCATCGAGGAGGGAGTTAGCAGCTTCACTGTTTAAAATCCGCCAGGGCGGAGTTGGAGACTTGACTGTATTAATTCAGCCCGAAAATAGTCGGGAACATCACTGTTTCTGATCAGTGAGAAGGGAGTCGGGAGTTTCACTGTTTAAAATCAGCGAGGGTGGAGTCGGACACATCACTGTATTAAGTCAACGAGGAGGGAGTCGGCAGCTTCACTGTTGAAAATCAGTGACGAGGGAGTCGGGAGCGTCGCTGTTTAAAATCAACGAGGGCAGAGCGCGAGGCTTCGCTGTATTAAGTCAGCGATGAGCGAGTCGGGCGCTTAACTGTTTAAAACCAGCCAGCAGGGAGTCTGGAGCTTCACTGTTGCAAATCAGCGAGGGGGAGCTTCACTGTTTGAAATCAGGAAGGGGGAGTCATTGGCTTCGCTGCTTAAAATCAGCGAGGGGCTTGTCGGATGCTTGAATGTTTAATATGAGTGAGCAGGGTGTCATGAGCTTCACTGTATAAAATCAGCGAGGGGGGAGCAGGGAGCTTCATTGTTCAAAATCAACGAGAAGTGAGTCGGGAGCTTCAATGTTTCAAATCAGTGAATGGAGTCGGAGCCTTGACTGTATTAAATCAGCGAGGAGGGAGTTGGGATCTTCACTGTTGAAAATCAGTGAGGAGGGAGTCGGGAGATTCACTGTTGAAAATCAGCGAGGGGGGAGTCAGAAGCTTCACTGTATAAAATCACCGAAGACGGAGTCAGAAACTTCACTGGTTAATATCTGTGAATAGTTAGTCCAGGCCTTCACTTTTTATAATCAGTGAGAAGGGAGTCAAGATCTTCACTCTTTATAATCAGCGAGGAGTGAGTTGGGAGCTTCACTGTTGAAAATCAGCGAGGGGCAGTCGGGATCTTCACTGCATAAAATCATTGAGGAGTTAGCCGGAAGCCTCACTATATAAAATCATTGAGGAGGGAGTCGGGAACTTCACTCTTTAATGTCAGCAACAAGATTTTCGGGAGCTTCACTGTTTAAAATCATCGAGGAGGGAGTCGGAGGCTTCACTGTTTAACATCAGCGAGGGGTGAGCTTAATGCTTGGCAATTTAATATCAGTGAAGGTGGAGCCGGGAGCTTTACTGTTTAAAATCAGTGAGGAGGGAGCTGGGATCTTCTCTGTTTAAAATCAGTGAGGAGGGAGCTGGGATCTTCTCTGTTTAAAATCAGTGAGGAGGGACTCGGGAGCTTTACTGTTAAAAATCGGCAAGGCGGGAGTCTTGAGATTCACTCTTTAAAATCAGCGAGATGAGAGTCGGTAGCTACACTGTTGAAAATCAAGGAGGAGGGAGTTGGGAGCTTCATTGTTTAAAAACAACAAGAATGGAGACAGGAGCTTCACTGTTTAAAACTGGCGAGGTTGGACTCGGAAGCTTCACAGCTTAAAATCATCGAGGAGGGAGTCCGGAGCTTCACTGTATAAAATCAAAAAGGAGGGAGTCGGGAGCTTCACTGTTGAAAATCAGCGAGGGGGGAGTCAGAGGCTTCACTTTATTAAGTTAGCGAGGATTGAGTCGGGAGTATCACTGTTAGGAGGGAGTTAGGAGATTCACTGTTTAATATCAATGACGAGGGACTTGGGAGCTTCACTGTTTAAAATCAGCGAGGGCAAAGCCCGAGGCTTCGCTGTGTTAAGTGAGCGATGAAGGTGTCGGGCGCTTCATTGTTCAGAATCAGCGAGGAGGGAGTTGGGAGCTTCACAGTTGAAAATCAGCAAGGAGGGAGTTGGGAGCTTCACTGTATAAAATCAGCGAGTCAGGATTCAGGAGCTACACTGTATAAAATCAACAAGGAGGGTGTCAGGAGCTTTACTGTTTAAAACTGGTGAGGTGCGAACTGGAAGCTTCACAGCTTAAAATCATGGAGGAGGGTGTCAGGAGCTTCACTGTTTAAAATCAGCGAGAAGTGAGTCGGGAGCTTCAATGCTTAAAATCAGCGAATGGGAGTTGGAGCCTTGACTGTGTTACGTCAGTGAGGAGGGAGTCGGGAGCTTCACTGTTGAAAATCAGCGAGGGGGGAGCCGGGATCTTCACTGCATAAAATCATCGAGGAGTTAGCCGGAAACCTCACTCTAAAAAATCATCGAGGAGGGAGTCAGGAGCTTCACTCTTTAATGTCAGCAATGAGAGTTTCGGGAACTTCACTGTTTAAAATCATCAAGGAGGGAGTCGGAGGCTTCACTGTTTAATATCAGCGAGGGGTGAGCTGATTGCTTGGCAATTTAATATCAGTGAAGGTGGAGCCGGGAGCTTTACTGTTTAAAATCAGCGAGGAGGGAGCTGGGATCTTCTCTGTTTAAAATCAGTGAGGAGGGAGACGGAAGCTATACTGTTAAAAATCAGCGAGGCGGGAGTCTTGAGATTCACTCTTTAAAATAGGCGAGATGAGAGTAGGTAGCTTCACTGTTTAAAATCAGCGAGGAGGCTGTTGGGAGCTTCATTCTTTAAAAATAGCAAGAATGGAGACAGGATCTTCACTGTTTAAAACTGGCGAGGTTGGACTCGGAAGCATCACAGCTTAAAATCATCGAGGAGGGAGTCAGGAGCTTCACTGTATAAAATCAGCGAGTCAGGATTCAGGAGCTTCACTGTTTAAAACTGGTGAGGTTGGACACGGAAGCTTCACAGCTTAAAATCATCGAGGAGGGTGTCAGGAGCTTCAATGTTTAAAATCAGCGATTGGGAGTCGGAGCCTTGACTGTATTAAATCAGTGAGGAGGGAGCTGGGAGCTTCACTGTTTAAAATCAGCGAGGGTGTGTCGGCAGCTTCACTGTTGAAAATCAGCAAGGAGGGAGTCGGGAGCTTCACTGTATAAAATCAACAAGGAGGGAGTCGGGAGCTTCACTGTATAAAATCAATGAATCAGGATTCAGGTGCTTCATTGTTTAAAATCAGCAAGAATTGAGTCAGGAGCTTTACTGTTTAAAACTGGCGAGGTGGGAACTGGAATCTTCACAGCCTAAAATCATCGAGGAGGGACTCAGGAGATTCAATGTTTAAAATCAGCGAATGGGAATTGGAGCCTTGACTGTATTTAGTCAGCGAGGAGCGTGTCTGGAGCTTCACTGTTGAAAATCAGTGAGGAGGGAGTCGGGAGCTTCACTGTATAAAATCACCGAGGACGGAATCGGAAACTTCACTTCTTAATATCTGCGAATAGTTAGTCCAGGCCTTCACTTTTTATTATCAGTGAGAAGGGAGTCAAGAGCTTCACTATTTATAATCAGCGAGGATTGAGTTGGGAGCTTCACTGTTGAAAATCAGCAAGGGGCAGTCGGGATCTTCACTGCATAAAATCATCGAGGATGTAGCCGGAAGCCTCACTGTATAAAATCATTGAGGGGGAAGTCGGGAGCTTCTCTCTTTAATGTCAAAAACGAGGTTTTCAGGAGCTTTACTTTGTAAAATCATCGAGGATGGAGTCAGAGGCTTCACTGTTTAACATCAGCGAGGGGTGAGTTGAATGCTTGGCAATTTAACATCAGTGAAGGTGGAGCCGCGAGCTTTACTGTTTAAAATCAGCGAGGGTGTATCAGCAGCTTCACTGTTGAAAATCAGCTCGGTGGGAGTCGGGAGCTTCACTGTATAAAGTCATCGAGGAGTGAGTTGGGGGCTTCGCTGTTTATAATCAGTTAGAAGGGAGTGAGGTGCTTCACTATTTATAATCTGCGAGGAGGGAGTCAGGAGCTTCACTGTTAAAAATCAGTGAGCGGGGAGTTGGGAGCTTCGTTGCTTCAAATCAACGATAAGGAAGTCGGGAGTTTAACTGTTTCAACTCAGCGGGAAGGGAGTCGGGAGCTTCACTGTTTAAAAACAGCAAGAATGGAGTCAGGAGCTTCACTGTTTAAAACTGGCGAGGTTGGACTCGGAAGCTTCACAGCTTAAAATCATCGAGGATGGACTTGGGGGCTTCCCTGTATAAAATCAACAAGGAGGGAGACGGGAGCTTCACTGTATAAAATCAGTGAGGAGGGAATCGGGAGCTTCACTGTATAAAATCAGCGAGTAGGGTGTCAGCAGCTTCACTGTTTAAAATCAGCGAGCGGGGAGTAAGAGTCTTCACTGTATTAAGTCAGCGAGAAACTAGTCAGGACCTTCACTGTTTCTTGTCAGCAAGAAGGGAGTCGGAGCTTCACTGTTTAAAATCAGCGAGGGTGGGTTCGGAGGCTTCACTGCATTAAGTGAGCGATGAGGGTGTCGGGAGCATCACCGTTGAAAATCAGTTGGGAGGGAGTTGGGAGCTTCACTGTTTAGTATCAGTGACAAGGAACTCGGGAGCTTCACTGTTTAAAATCAGCGAGGGCAGTGCCTGAGGCTTCGCTGTATTAAGTGAGCGATGAAGGTGTCGGGCGCTTCATTGTTTAAAATCAGTGAGGAGGCAGTCGGGGGCTTCACAGTATAAAATCAGCAAGTCAGGATTCAGGAGCTTCATTGTTTAAAATCAGCAAGAATAGAGTCGGGAGCTTTACTGTTTAAAACTGGCGAGCTGGGACTCGGAAGCTTCACAGTTTAAAATCATCGAAGAGGGTGTCAGGAGCTTCACTGTTTATAATCAGCGATGGGGACCAGGGAGCTTTTCAGTTTAAAATCATCGAGAAGGGAGTGAGGTGCTTCACTATTTATAATCTGCGAGGAGGGAGTCAGGAGCTTCACTGTTAAAAATCAGTGAGCGGGGAATCGGGAGCTTCGTTATTTCAAATCAACGATAAGAAAGTCGGGAGCTTCACTGTTTCAACTCAGCGAGGGCAGTGCCTGAGGCTTCGCTGTATTAAGTGAGCAATGAGGGTGTCGGGCGCTTCATGTTTGAAATCAGGAAGGGACGTTTCGGATGCTTTAATGTTTAATATCACCGAGGAGGGAGTCTCGAACTTCACTGTATAAGATCAGCGAGAAGTGAGACGGGAGCTTCACTGATTAGAATTAGTGATGGGGGGTTAGGGAGCTTCACTGTTTAAACTCAGTGAGGAGGGAGCTGGGAGCTTCATTGTTGAAAATCAGTGAGAAGGGGTTAGGGAGCATCATTGTTCAAGTCATTGAGGGGGAATTCGAGGAGTTTAACTGTTCAATTGAGCTGGGAGGGAGCCAAGAGCTTCACTTTTGAAATCAGCGAGTTGGGAGGTGGAAGATTCACAACTTAAAATCAGTGAGGAGGGCATCGGGAGCTTCACTGATTAACATCAGGGAGTCGGGAGCTTCGTTGTTTATAATGAGTGAGAAGGGATTCTGGAGCTTCACTCTTTAAAATAGGCGAGGGGGAGTCAAGAGCGTCACTGTTTAAAATCAGTGAGGAGGGGTTCTGAGCTTCAGTGTTTAAACTCAGTGAGAAGGGAATCGGGAGATTCACAGTTTCAAATCAGTGAGGAGGGAGTTGGGGGTTTCACTCTTTTAAATCAATGAGAAGAGATTAGGGAGCATCGCTGTTCAAGTCAATCAGGGGGAATTCAAGGAGCTTAGCTGTTCCAGTTGAGCTTGGAGGAAGCCAAGAGCTTCACTATTGTAATTAGTGAGGAGAGAACTGGCAGATTCACGTCTTAAAATCAGCGAGGAGGGAGTCAGGAGCTTCATTGTTTAAAATCAGTGAGGAGGGATTCGGGAGTTTCACTGTTTAAAATCAGTGAGAAGGGGGTTGGGAGCTTCACTGTTTAAATAAGGTGAGGGAGGAGTCGGTAGCTTCACTGCATAAAGTCATCGAGAAGGGATTCGGGATCTTCAGTTTAAAATCAGTAAGGAGGGAGTCAGGATCTTCCCTACTTAAGATCAGCAAGGAGGGAGTCGGGAGCTTCACTGTATTTAGTCAGTGAGTAGGGAGTCACGTGCTTCGCTATTCAAAATCAGCGAGGCGGGAACCAGGAGCTTCACTGTATAAAATCATCGAGGAGGGAGTCGGGAGCTTCACTGTTTAAAATCAGTGAGGAGGGAGCCGGGAGCTTCACTGTTTAAAATCAGCAAGAATGGAGTCGGGAGCTTTACTGTTTAAATCTGGTGAGGGGTGAGTCGGGAGCTTCACTGCATAAAATCATTGAGGAAGGATTTGGGATCTTCACTGTTTTAAATCAGCGAGGAGGGAGCCTGGACCTTCCCTGTTTAAAACCAGTGAGGAGCGAGTCAGGATCTTCCCTGCTTAAGATCAGCGAGAAGGGATTCAGGAGCTTCACTGTTTTAAGTCAGTGAGGTGGGAGCCGGGAGCTTCAGTGTTTAAAATCAGCGAGGAGGGACTCAGGACTATCCCTGTTAAAAATCAGTGAGGAGGCCCTTGGGAGCTTCACTGTTGAAAATCAGTGAGGAGAGAGTCAGGAGCTTCACTGCTTAAAATCAGCGCAATGGGTGTCGGGACCTTCCCTGTTTAAAACCAGTGAGAAGTGAGTCGGGATCTTCCCTACTTAAGATCAGCGAGGAGGGAGTCGGGAGCTTCACTGTTTTAAGTCAGTGAGTAGGGAGTCGGGAGCTTCACTGTTGAAAATCAGTGAGGCGGGAGCCAGGAGTTTCACGGTATAAAATCATCGAGGAGGGAGTCGGGAACTTCACTGTATAAAATCATTGAGGGGGGAGTCGGGAGCTTCACTGTTTGAACTCCGGAAGGGGGGAGTCGTTTGCTTCACCGTTTTAAATCAGCGAGAAGTGAGTTGGAAACTTCACTGATTAAAATCAGTGAGGAGGGTGTCGGGAGCTTAACTGATAAAAATCAGTGAGGTGCGAGTCAGGAGCTTCACTGCTTCAAATCAGCGAGGAGGGAGAAGGTGATTCACTCTTTAAAATCAGCAACTAAGGGAGCTTGATGGATTCACATCTTCAAAACAGCGAGGGGGAGATGGGAGATTCGGGAGGGGGGAGGAAGGAGTCAGAAGCTTCACTGCTCAAACTCAGTGAGGAGGGTTTCAGGGGCTTCACTTTTTAAAATCAGTGAGGATGGAGCCCGGAGCTTCACTGTTTCAAATCAGCGAGGAGGGAGTCAGGATCTTTATGGATTAAAATCAGTGAGGAGGGAGTCGGGAGCTTAACTGATTAAAATCAGTGAGGAGCGAGTCAGGAGCTTCACTGCTTTGAGTCAGCAAGGAGGGAGTTGGGACTCTCAATGTTTAAAATCAGCAAGGAGGGAGCTCAAAACTCACATCTTAAAATCACTGAGGTGGGTGACGGGAGGTTTACTGTTTAAAATCAGTGGGAAGGGATTCGGGAGATTCACTGTTCACAATCAGCGAGATGAGATTAGGGAGCATCACTGTTCAAATGATGGGGAATTCAGGAAATTCACCATTTAAATTAAGCTAGCAGGGAGCCAAAAGCATGACTGTCGAATTCAGTGATGATGGAACGGGAAGGTTCACATCTTAAAATCAGCGAGGAGAGAGTCGGGACCTTCACCATTTAAAATCAATGAGGAGGAATTCAGAAGCTTCACTGCTCAAACACAGCAAGGAGGTTGTCGGGATCTTCAATGTTTAAAATCAGCGAGGAGGTGTCAGGCGCTTCACTGTTTAAACTCAGTGAGGAGGGAGTCGGAATCTTCACTGATTAAAATTAGCGAGGAGGGAATCAAGATCTTCACCGTTTAAAATCAACAAGGAAGGAGTCAGAAGCTTCACTGCTCAAACTCAGTGAGGGGGGAGTTGGGAGCCTCAATGTTTAAAATCAGCAAGGAGGGTGCTCAAAGACTCACATCTTAAAATCACTGAGGTGGGTGAAGGGAGGTTTACTGTTTAAAATCAGTGGGAAGGGAGACGGGAGCAACACTGTTTAAAGTCTGCGTGAAGAGATTAGGGAGCATCACTGTTCAAGTCAGTGATGGGGAATTCAGGAGCTTCACTGTTTAAATTAAGCTAGCAGGGAGCCAAAAGCTTCACTCTTGAATTCAGTGAGGACAGAGAAGGAAGACTCAAGTCTTAAAGTTAGCGAGGAGGGAGTCAGGATCTTCACCATTTAAAAACAACGAGGAGGGAGTCAGAAGCTTCACTGTTTAAACTCAGTGAGGAGGGAGTCTGGAGCTTAACTGATGAAAATCAGTGAGGAGCGAGTCAAGAGCTTCACTGTTTAAACTCAGAGAGGAGGAAGTCCGGAGTTTCACTTTTTAAAATCAGTGAGGATGGAGCCCGGAACCTCACTGTTTCAAATCAGCAAGGAGGGAGTCTGGAGCTTCACTTTTTAAAATCAGTGAGGATGGAGCCCGGAGCTTCACTGTTTCAAATCAGTGAGGAGGGAGTCTGGAGCTTCATGTATAAAAATCAGCGAGGAGGGAGTCGGGAGCTTCACTGTTTCAAATCAGTGAGGAGGCGTCAGGAGCTTCACTGTTTAAAGTCAGCGAGAAAGGAGTCGGAAACTTCACCGATTAAAATCAGTGAGGAGGGAATCGGGAGCTTCACTGCTTTAAATCAGCGAGGATGGAGAAGGGGATTCACTGTTTAAAGTCAGCAAGGATGGAGCTTGACGGATTCACATCTGCAAAACAGCGATGGGGGAGACAGGAGTTTCACTGTTTAAAATCAGTGGGATATGGAGTCGGGAGCATCGCTATTTAAAATCAGCGAGGAGGGAGCTCGAAGGTTCACATCTTAAAATCAGCAAGGGGGGAGACGGGGGGTTCACTGCTTAAAATCAGTGGGAATGGAGTCAGGAGCTTCACTGTTTCAAATCAGCGTGAACAGATTACAGAGCATCACTGTTCAAGTCAGTGGTGGCAGTCAGGAGCTTCACTGTTCAGATTAAGCTAGTGGGGAGCTAAAAGCTTCACCCTTGGATTCAGTGAGGATGGAGAGGGAAGGCTCACATCTTAAAATCAGCGAGGAGGGAATCAAGGTCTTCACCGTTTAAAATCAACGAGGAGGGAGTCAGAAGCTTCACTGCTCAAACTCAGCGAGGAGGGAGTTGGGAGCCTCAATGTTTAAAATCAGCAAGGAGGGAGCTCAAAGACTCACATCTTAAAATCTCTGAGGTGGGTGACAGGAGGATCACTGTTTAGAATCAGTGGGAAATGATTCAGGACATTCACTGTTTAAAATCAGCGAGATGAGATGAGGGAGCATCACTGTTCAAGTTAATGATGGGGAATTCAGGAACTTCATTGTTTAAATTAAGATAGGAGGGAGCCCAAAGCTTCACTGTTGAATTAGGTGACGATGGAGCGGGAAGGTTCACGTCTTAAAATCAGCGAGGAGGGAGTCAGGACATTCACCGTTTAAAATCAACGAGGAGGAAGTCAGAAGCTTCACTGCTCAAACTCAGCGAGGCGGGTGTCGGGGGCTTCAATGTTTAAAATCAGTGAGGAGGGAGTTGGGAACTTCACTGATTAAAATCAGCAAGAAGCAATTGGTCATCCTCACTGTTTAAAATCCATATGGGGTTACTATGGAGCTTCACTATTTGAATTCAGCGAGGAGTGATTCGGCATCTTCACTGTTTATTCTCTATGATAAGGAAGCTGTGTAATTCATTGTTTCAAATCAGCGAGCAGTGAATTGGGAGATTCACTGTTTAAACACAGCAAGGAGGGAGTTGGGGGCTTCATTGTATAAAATTAGTGAGGTGGGAGCTCGAAGACTCACATCTTAAAATCAGCGAGGGGGGAGATGGGAGTTTCACTGTTTAAAATCAGTGCGAAGGGAGACGGGAGCTACAGTGGTCTAAATCTGAGTGAAGAGATTAGGGAGCATCACTGTTCAAGTCAGTGACGTGGAATTCAGGAGCTTCACTGTTTAAATTAAGCTAGCAGGGAGCCTAAAGCTTCACTCTTGAATTCAGTGAGGACTGAGAAGGAAGACACACGTCTTAAAATTAGCGAGGAGGGAGTCGAGATCTTGACCATTTAAAATCAATGAAGAGGGTGTCAGAAGCTTCACTGCTCAATCTCAGTGAGGAGGGAGTTGGGAGCTTCACTGTTTAAAATCAGAGAGGAGAAGTCCGGAGCTTCACTTTTTAAAATCACTGAGGATGGAGCCCGGAGCTTCACTGTTTCAAATCAGTGAGGAGGGAGTCTGGAGCTTCATGTATTAAAATCAGTGAGGAGGGAGTCGGGATCTTTACTGTTTCAAATCAGTGGGGAGGGAGTCTGGAGCTTCATGTATTAAAATCAGCGAGGAGGGAGTCAGGAGCTTCACTGTTTCAAATCAGCGAGGAGGGAGTCTGGATCTTCATGTATTAAAATCAGTGAGGAGGGAGTCGGGAGCTTCACTGTTTCAAATCAGTGAGGGGGAGTCGGGAGCTTCACTGTTTAAAGCCAGCGAGAAAGGAGTCGGAAACTTCACTGATTAAAATCAGTGAGGAGGGAATTGGGAGCTTAACCGATGAAAATCAGTGAGTACCGAGTCAGGAGCTTCACTGCTTCAAATCAGCGAGGACGGAGAAGGGGATTCACTGTTTAAAATCAGCAAGGAGGGAGCTTGATGGATTCACATCTTCAAAACAGCGATGGGGGAGACAGGAGTTTCACTGTTTAAAATCAGTGGGATATGGAGTCGGGAGCATCGCTATTTAAAATCAGCGATGAGGGAGCTTGAAGGTTCACATCTTAAAATCAGCAAGGGGGAAGACAGGAGGTTCACTGCTTAAAATCAGTGGGAATGGAGTCGGGAGCTTCACTGTTTCAAATCAGCGTGAACAGATTACAGAGCATCACTGTTCAAGTCAGTGGTGGCAGTCAGGAGCTTCACTGTTCAGATTAAGCTAGCGGGGAGCCAAAAGCTTCACCCTTGGATGCAGTGAGGATGGAGAGGGAAGGCTCATGTCTTAAAATCAGCAAGGAGGGAATCAAGATCTTCACCATTTAAAATCAACGAGGAGGGAGTCAGAAGCTTCACTGCTCAAACTCAGTGAGGGGGGGAGGTGGGAGCCTCAATGTTTAAAATCAGCAAGGAGGGAGCTCAAAGACTTACATCTTAAAATCACTGAGGTGGGTGACGAGAGGTTCACTGTTTAAAATCAGTGGGAAGGGAGACAGGAGCAACACTGTTTAAAATCTGCGTGATAAGGTTAGGGAGCATCACTGTTCAAGTCAGTGATGGGGAATTCAGGAGCTTCACTGTTTAAATTAAGCTAGCAGGGAGCCAAAAGCTTCACTCTTGAATTCAGTGAGGACAGAGAAGGAAGACTCACGGCTTAAAATTAGCGAGGAGAGAGTCGGGATCTTCACCATTTAAAATCAATGAAGAGGGAGTCAGAAGCTTCACTGTTTAAACTCAGTGAGGAGGGAGTTGGAAACTTCACTGATTAAAATCAGTGAGGAAGTGATTTGGGAGATTCACTGTTTAAAATCAGTGAGATGAGATTAGGGAGCATCGCTGTTCAAGTCAGTGATGGGGAATTCAGGAAATTCACTGTTTAAGTTAATCTAGGAGGTAGTGAAAAGCTTCAATTTTGAATTCAGTGACGATGGAGCGGGAAGGTTCACGTATTAAAATCAGTGAGGAGGGAGTCGGGACATTCACCGTTTAAAATCAACGAGGAGGAAGTCAGAAGCTTCACTGCTCAAACTCAGCGAGGAGGGTGTCGGGAGCTTCAATGTTTAAAATCAGTGAGGAGGTGTCGGGAGCTTCACTGTTTAAAATCAGCAAGAAGCAATTTGGCAGCTTCACTGTTTAAAATCCATGAGGGGTTACTATGGAGCTTCACTATTTGAATTCAGCGAGGAGGGATTTGGCATCTTCATTGTTTATTCTCTATGATAATGAAGTCGTGAAATTCATTGTTTCAAATCAGCGAATAGTGAATTGGGAGATTCACTGTTTAAACACAGCAAGGAGGGAGTTGGGGGCTTCACTGTATAAAATCAGAGAATAGGGAGTCCGGAGCTTCACTTTTTAAAAGCAGTGAAGATAGAGCCCGGAGCTTCACTGTTTCAAATCAGCGAGGAGGGAATCGGGAGCTTCACTGTTTCAAATCAGCGAGGAGGGAGTCGGGAGCTTCACTGTTTCAAATCAGCGAGGAGGGAGTCGGGAGCTTCACTGTTTAAAATAAGGGAGAAGGGTGTCGGAAACTTCACTGATTAAAATCAGTGGGATATGGAGTCAGGAGGACCGCTATTTAAAATCAGCGAGGAGGGAGCTCGAAGGTTCACATCTTAAAACAGCAAGGGGGGAGATGGGAGGTTCACTGTTTAAAATCAGTGGGAATGGAGTGGGAGCTTCACTATTTCAAATCAGCGTGAACAGATTACGGAGCATCACTGTTCAAGTCATTGGTGGGATTTCAGGAGCTTCACTGTTCAGATTAAGCTAGGGGGGAGCCAAAAGCTTCACTCTTGGATTCAGTGAGGATGGAGAGATAAGGCTCATGTTTTAAAACCAGCGACGAGCGAATTAAGATCTTAATTAAGATTAAGATTAAAATCAACGAGGAGGAAGTCAGAAGCTTCACTGCTCAAACTCAGCGAGGAGAGAGTCGGGAGCTTCACTGCTTAAGATCACCAAGGAGGGTGTCAGGAGCTTCACTGTTTAAAACCAGCGAGAAGGGAGTCGGGAATTTCTCTGTTTAAAATCAGCAGGGTGGGATTCGGGAGCTTCACTGTTTAAAATCAGCAAGGGGGAGTCGAGAGATGCACAGTTTCAAATAACTGAGGAGAAATTTGGGAGTTTCACTGTTTAAAACCAGTGGAAAGGAAGTTGGGAGACTCCCTGTTTAAAATCAGCGAGAAGAGATTAGAGAGCATCACTGTTCAAGTCAGTGATGGGAAATTCACTGTTTAAATTAAGCTAGGAGGGAGCCAAAAGCTTCACTGTTGAATTCAGTAACGATCGAGCAGGAAGGTTCACGTCTTAAAATCAGCGAGGAGGGAGTCAGGATTTTAACCGTTTAAATTTAATGAGGAGGGAGTCAGAAGCTTCACTGCTCAAACTCAGCGAGGATGGTGTCGGGAGCATCAATGTTTAAACTCAGTGAGGAGGGAGTGAGGAGCTTCACTGTTTAAAATCAATGAGGAGGGAGCCAGGAGTTTCACTGTTTAAATTCAGTGAGCAGTGCACTGGGAGTTTCATTGTTTAAAATCACCGAGCAGGGAGTTGGAAGCTTCACTGTTTAAAGTCAACGATGAGGGAGTTGGGAGCTTCACTGAAATTTAGCGACACGTGAAGCGAGTGCTTTAATATATAAAATCAGCGAGAAGGGACATGGCAGCTTCACTGTTTAGAATCCACAATGGGTGATTCTGGTGCTTCACTGTTTGAGTTCAGCGAGGAGGGAGTCAGCAGCTTAACTGTTTATACTCCATGATAAGGGAATCGTGAAATTCATTGTTTCAAATCAGTGAGGAGTGAATTGAGATTCACTGTTTAAAATCAGCGAGAAGCAAATCGGAAGCTTCACTGTTTAAAACGAGCGAGAAGGGAGCCAGGAACTTCACTGTTTAAAATCAGCAAGGAGGGAATCGGGAGTTTCACTGATTAAAATCAGTGTGGAGCGAGTCAGGAGATTCACTGCTTAGAATCAGTGAGAGAAAGAATGGGATTCACTGTTTAAAATCAGCGATGAGGGAGCTCGAAGATTCCCATCTTAAAATCAGCAAGGGAGGAGACGGGAGGTTCACTGTTTAAAATCAGTGGGAAGGGATTTGGGAGCTACACTTTTTAAAATCTGCGTGAAGAAATTAGGGAGCATCACTGGTCAAGTCAGTGATGGGGAATTCAGGAACTTCACTGTTTAAAATAAGTTAACAGGGAGCCAAAATCTTCCCTCTTGAATTCAGTGAGGATGGAGAGGGAAGGCTAACATCTTAAAATCAGTGAGGACTGAGATGGTATCTTCACCATTTAAAATCAACAAGGAGGGAGTCAGAAGCTTCACTGCTCAAACTCAGTGAGGAGGGAGTCGGGAACTTCATTGTTTAAAATCAGCGAGAAGGGAGTCGGGAGCTTCACGGCTTAGAATCAGCAAGAAGAGAGAATGGGATACACTGTTTAAAATCATCGAGGAGGGAGCTCAAAGATTCACATCTTAAAATCAGCAAGGGGGGAGACGGGAGGTTCACTGTTTAAAATCAGTGGCAATGGAGTCGGGAGCTTCACTATTTAAAATCAGTGAGGAGGGAGTCAGGAGTTTCACTGTTTAAAATCAGTGAGCAGGGAGTCAGGAGCTTCACTGTTAAAAATCAGCAAGGAGGGAGCTTGAAGATTAACATCTTAAAATCAGTGAGGGGGGAGACAGGTGGTTCATTGTTTAAAATCTGCATGAAGAGATTAGGGAGCATCACTGGTTATGTCAGTGATGGGAAATTCAGGAGTTCACAGTTTAAATTAAGATAGCAGGGAGCCAAAAGCAACACTCTTGAATTCAGTGAGGATGGAGAGGGAAGGCTCACATCTTAAAATCAATAGGGAGTGAGTCAGTATCTTCACCATTTAAAATCAATGAGGCGGGACTCAGAAGCTTCACTGCTCAAACTCAGTGAGGAGGGAGTCAGGAGCTTCACTGTTTAAAATCAGAGAGAAGGGAGTTGGGACCTTCAATATTTAAAATCAGCGAGGAGGGAGTTGAGAGCTACACTGTTTAAAATCAGTGAGGAGGGTGTCGGGAGCTTCACTGTATAAAATCAACGAGGAGGGAGGGAGGAGCTTCACTGTTTAACATCAATGAGGAGAGTTGCCAGGAGCTTCACTGTTTAAATTCAGTGAGCAGTGCGCTGGGAGCTTCACTGTTTAAAATCAGTGAGGAGGGAGTTGGGATCTTCATTGTTTAAAATCAGCGAGGAGGGAGTCCGGAACTTCACTGTTTAAATTCAGCGAGGAGGGAATCGGGAGCTTCGCTGTTTAAAATCAGCGAGGAGGGAGTCCGGAACTTCACTGTTTAAATTCAGTGAGGAGGGAGTCCGAAGCTTCACTGTTTAAAACCAGCGAGAAGGCGAGTCGGGAACTTCACTTTTTAAAATCAGCGAGGAGGCAGTTTGGAGCATTACAGTTTATAATCAGCGAGGAGGGAGTCGGGAGTTTCACGTTTTAAAATCAGTGAGGAGGGAGTCAGGAGCTTCACTGATTAAAATCAGTGAGGAGTGTATCAGGAGCTTCACTGATTAAAATCAGTTTGGAGGGAGTCGGGAGCTTCACTGCTTAGAATCAGCGAGGAGGTAGAATGGGATTCACTGTTTAAAATTAGCAAGGAGGGAGCTCGAATATTCACATCTTAAAATTAGCAAGGTGCGAGACAGGAGGTTCGCTGTTTAAAATCATTGGGAATGAAGTCGGGAGCTTCACTATTTAAAATCAGCGAGGTGGGGATCGGGATCTTCACTATTTAACATCAGTGAGGAGGGATTCAGGAGCTTCACTGTTTAAAATCTGTGAGGAGGGAGCACGAAGTTTAACATCTTAAAATCAATGAGGGGGGAGATGGCATGTTCACTGTTTAAAATCAGTGGGAAGGGATTCGGGAGGTACACTGTTTAAAATCTGTGTGAAGAGATTAGGGAGCATTACTGGTCAAGTCAGTAATGGGGATTTCAGGAGCTTCATTGTTTAAATTAAGCTAGCAGGGAGCCAAAAGCTTCACTCTTGAATTCAGCGAGGATGGAGTGGGAAGCTTCATGTCGTAAAATCAGTGAGAAGGGAGTCGGCATCTTGACCGTTTTAAATCAGCGAGAAGGGAATTGTGAGCTTCACTGTTTACAATCCGCAAGGATGAAGTTGGGAGTTTCACTGTTTAAAAACTGGGAGATGTGAGTTGGGAGCTTCACTGTTTAAAATCAGTGAGAAGGGAGTCGGGAGCTTCACTGTTTAAAAACTGGGAGATGTGAGTTGGGAGCTTCACTGTTTAAAATCAGCGAGAAGGAAGTCAGAAGATTCACTGCTCAAACTCATCGAAGAGGGAGTCGGGAGCTTCACTTATAAAATCAGCGAGGAGGGAGTCAGCAGCTTTACTGTTTAAATTAAGCTAGGGAGGGAGCCAAAAGCGTCAATCTTGAATTCAGTGAGGACGGAGAGGTAAGGCTCATGTCTTAAAATCAGCGAGGAGGGAATCGGGATCTTCACCATTTTAAATCAGCGAGAAGGGAGTTGTGAGATTCACTGTTTAAAACCAGCAAGAAGAGATTAGTGAATGTCACTGTTCAAGTCAGTGATGGGGAATTCAGGAGCTTCATTGTTTAAAGTAAGCTAGGAGGGAGCCAAAAACTTCACTCTTGTTTTAGTGAGGACAGAGAGGGAAGGCTCACGTCTTAAAATTAGCGAGGAGGGAATCAAGATCTTCACCGTTTAAAATCAATGAGGAGGGATTCAGAAGCTTCACTGCTCAAACTCAGCGAGGAGGGAGTCGGGAGCTTCACTGTTTAAAATCAGAGAGGAGGGAGCCGGGAGCTTCACTGTTTAGATTCAGAGAGAAGGGAGTCGGGAGCTTCATGGTTTAAAATCAGTGAGGAGGGAGTCGCGAGCTTCCCTGTTTGACATCAGTGATGGGGGAGTCTGGAGCTTCACTGTTTAAAATCAGCGAGAAGGGAATCAGGAGCTTCACTGTTTAAAATCAGCGAGAAGCGATTCTGGGTTTTCACTGTTTAAAATCAGCAAGGAGGGACTCGGGAGATTCAATGTTTGAAATCAGCTTTGCAGGCATTCGGCATCTTCACTGTTTAAAATCAGTGAGAAGGGAGTCAGGAGAATCACTATATAAAATCAGTGAGGAGGGAATTGAGAGCTTCACTGCATAAAATCATCAAGAATGGAGTCTGGAGCTTCACTGTTTAAATTCAGCGAGAATGGCATCGTGAGCTTCATTGTATAAAATCAGCGAGAAGTGATTCTGGATTTTCACTGTGTAAAATCAGCAAGGAGGGAATCGGGAGATTTACTGTTTAAAATCAGTGAGGAGGGAGTTGGGAGCTTCACTGTTTAAAATCAGCGAGGAGGGAGTCGGGAGCTTCACTGTATAAAATCAGCAAGAAGGGAATTGGGAGCTTCACTGTTTAAAATCAGCGAGAAGCGATTCTGAGTTTTCACTGTTTAAAATCAGCAAGGAGGGACTCGGGAGATTCAATGTTTGAAATCAGCTTTGCAGACATTCAGCATCTTTACTGTTTAAAATTAGCGAGAAGGGAGTTGGGAGAATCACTGTATAAAATCAGTGAGGAGGGAGTCGAGAGCTTCACTGCATAAAATCAGCAAGAATGGAGTCTGGAACTTCACTGTTTAAATTCAGTGAGAAGGGAGTCGTGAGTTTCATTGTATAAAATCAGCGAGAAGCGATTCTGGAGCTTCATTGTTTAAAATCAGCAAGGAGGGTGTCGGGAGATTCACTGTTTAAAATCAGCAAGGAGGGTGCCGGGAGCTTCACTATTCAAAATCAGTGAGGATGGATTCGAGCACTTCACTGCATAAAATCAGCAAGAATGGAGTCTGGAGCTTCACTGTTTAAATTCAGCGAAAATGGCATCATGAGCTTCATTGTATAAAATCAGCAAGAAGTGATTCTGGAGTTTCACTGTTTAAAATCAGCAAGGAGGGCATCGGGAGATTCACTGTTTAAAATCAGCAAGGAGGGAATCGGGAGATTCACTGTTTAAAATCAGTGAGGAGGGAGTCGGGAGCTTCACTGTTTAAAATCAACAAGGAGTGAGTCGGGAGCTTCACTGCTTAAAATCAGTAAGGAGAGAGATGGGAGCTTTACTTTTTAAATCTGGAAGGATTGAGCCAGAAGCTTCAGTGTTTAAGACAATGAGGGAGGATATGTGAGTTTCATTTTGTAAAGTCAGTGAGGAGGGAGCCGTGAGTTTCACTGTATAAATAACTGTGGAGGGAGTCGGGAGATTCACTGTTTAATATCAACGATGCGGGATCACGCAGCTTCACTTTTTAAGTAGTGACGAGGGGGTTGGCACCTTCACTTGTTAAAATCAATGAAGCTCGAGTCGGGAGTTTAACTGTTTAAAATCAGTCATTTGGCAGAATGGAGCTTCAATCTTCAAATTTAATTTCAGCCAGGAGTGTGTCTGGAGTTTCACTGTTTAAATCAGTGAGGAGGGAATCGTCAACTTCACTGTTTTAAAATCACCGATGCTGGAGCGCACAACTCCACTTTTTAAGTAGCGACGAGGGGGTCATCAGTTGTTAAAATCAATTAAGCTTGTGCCAGGAGTTTCACTGTTTAAAATAAGTCTGGAGCTTCACTCTTTAAATTCAGTGAGGAAGGAGCCGGGAGCTTCTCTGTTTAAAACCAGTGAGGGGGGTGTCGGGAGCTTCACTGTTTAACATCAACAAGATAAAGATGGGAGCTTCACTTTTAAATTCAGGGAGGATTGAACCAGGAGCTTCAATGGTTAAGTCAGAGGCAGAATTTGGGAGCTTCACTATTTAAAATCTGTGAGAAAGGTGCCCAGAGCAAAATTGTTTAAAATCAGCGAGGTAGCTGCCGCAGGTTTCACTGTTTAAAATCAGTGATCAAGGAGTTGGGAGTTGCACTGTTTAAAATCAGTGAGGGGGCAGTCCGGAGCTTCACTCTTTAAATTCAATGAGCAGTGAGCCGGGAGCTTCACTGTTTAAGTCAGTGAGGTGGGATTCAGGAGCTTCACTGTTTAAATTAAGCTAGGAGGGAGCTGAGCTCCACTGTTGAAATCAGTGAGAAGGGAACTGGAAGATTCAAGTGTAAAAATCAGTAAGGAGGGTGTCGCAATCTTCAGTATTTAAAATCAGCGAGGAGGGAGTCAGTAGCTTCACTGTTTAAAACCAGTGAGAAGGGAGTCGATTGCTTCACTGTTTAAAATCAGCATGATGGGAGCCGGGAGCTTCACTGTATAAAATCAGTGAGGAGGGAGTGAGGCGCTTCAATGTTTAGAATCATTGAGAAATCAGCGAGGAAAGTGCTGCAGGTTTCACTGGAGTTGGGAGTTGAACTGTTTAAAATCAGAGGGGGCATTCCGGAGCTTCAATGTATAAAACCAGTGAGAAGGGAGTTGGGAATTTCACTGTTTAAATCCAGCGAGATGGGAGTCGGTAGCTTCATTTTTAAAATCATCGATGAGGGAGTCGGGAGCTTCACTGTTTAAATTCATCGAGAAGGGAGTCGGGAAATTCACTATTTAAAATCAGCAATATGGGAGCCGGGAGCTTCACTGTTTAAAATCATCGAGGAGGGAGTCAGGAGCTTCACTGCTCCAAATGAGAAGGGTTTCGGTAGATTCACTGTTTAAAATCAGTGAGGAGGGAGTTGGGAGTTTCACTGCTTAACATGAGCAAAGAGGGAGTCTGAACTTCACTGCTGAAAATCAGCCAGGAGAGAGTCGGGAGCTTCACTCTTTAAAATTAAGCAAGGAGGGAGTCGGAAAGTTCACAGTATAAAATCGATGAGGAGTGAATCAGTAGCTTCACCGTTCAGAATCTGCGAGGAGGGAGTCGTCAGCTTCACTGTTTAAAATCAGCAAGGAATGAGTCCGGAGCTTCTCTGTTTAAATTCAGTGAGAAGGGAGTCGTGAGCTTCACTGTGTAAAATCAGCGAGGAGGGAGTCAGGAGATTCAGTCTGTAAAATCAGCGTGGTGGGAGTGGGGGGTTTCACCGTTAAATATCACTGAGGAGGGAGTCAGCACTTTTACCGCTTAATGTGAGCAAAGAGAGAGCCGGGAGCTTCACTGTTGAAAATCAGCAATGAGGGAGTCAGGTGCTTCACTGTTACTGTTGGTGTTGCTGCTCTGCTCCCCTTGTTCCTCACTTGAGAGCTAAGGTAGAGCGGTATATGTGGCACCCCTGCTGTGAAGGCAAACAAAACCTTCAAGGTAGTCAAATTGGCCTCCAAAGTTTTGGAAATTACATCCAGAAAAATGTCCTATGAACAGAAACTATTCAGTTAGGCAAGGATGCAGGTGTCAAATCTTAGCATTTGAAGTATTATGAGCAGGGTTGAGAGAGACCTGAAATCCTTGAACCCTTTCCCTTACTGTCTGTAATCAGTGTGTTTTTGGAAAGAAATGTCTGTGTTTCTCCACCCCTGAGTGTGTGGTAATTTTTTAACCAATCAGCATCAAGCTTTCGTGGGTTTAAATAAAGAGGCCTATTTACTCAAGTGTTCACCTTAAAAATCTAAATGTTACGTCACTCATATGCACACACACTCCGGAAAGATACATTTCAAGAGAATAGTACACTTTTGCAAGTTGTAAACAAAAGAATAGTTCACAGTTCACGTGTTTGGCTCATTGCAGGAAAATAGTAGTTGTGGGCCCACTGAAGGTGGTCTTTTCACTCCAAAAGGATAGTTTAGGTGGGTTCAATAGCTGGAGTCGATATCAGGATTATTGCAGGATTCTCTCAAAGGGATGGATGTTCAGTAGCTCCTGAACTGTTTTCTTACCAGTTCTGGTGGGCTTCGAAAAAGGAAGAGGCTGGGGATGTAATCGTCTCCAAGTTTTAAAAAGGCATGGAACCTATTGACTTTGGCTGCTGCTGATGTTCTCTGCAGGCAGTGTTCTTGTGTAGGCTGACCAGTTTCCTCTGGTTCTTGGAATAATAGACTAGCTATCTGCAGCAACTTTAGGTCACATGATGGCAAGTTTCAGTGCCTTCCATAATCGGTTGTAGCCAGGGTGATTGATACACAATGCGGGGGAATGATTGATAACCCAGCAACATATCAGCTACGATTAGCTCACTGGAAGACCTTATTTGATATTCCATCCTCACAACTCTGAAATGTCTGGCAGCCATTGTTTGTTAGATCTCTTGCATTGAGCTGGTAAGGATAGTCCCTTTGCACCTGAGAAACACATTTTCATTTGAGAATTTTCCAGAGGCATTTTCAGTTGTGAGTTAATCCTTTGTGCAGAAATTGCATAAGTCACCTGACCTCTGACAGCCATCTTAACAGTCGTGTTAGTGTCCATTTTCAAATCAAAAACAGTTCCAGAAAATTATACACTGAGCGCAGTCCATGTTTGAAGTGACGAATAGGACATGCCTTCAGTGGGAATGACAAAGGCGTTTCTTTCAATTGCTCAGCCCTATCAATTCCCACTGTCCTCTCACTACATTGTAGCTCGTGGCTTCCAGTAAGTCCGGGAAACCTGTGTGAAGCGAGATAAATCAGAATCGTGTTTTAAAACTGCAGGCAATGAGCTTTAACACATTTAAATATCAGATCTGCCTGTCCACTGGGGTTTCCTGCACCCGGGTTAAAGGCAGAAGTTGGTAGATTCTTGCTGGCAACATGCCAGCGGTTTCAGATTTTTGAACCTGTCACTCACACAGAAACCAACCCACCCTGGCAAGTTCAAATTTTCCCCCTTACTTTCAGCTCCCAATCACCTGGTTTACATAAGATATATGGCATAAACAACAGGCTATTCAGCTCAACCAGCCCATGCCAGTGTTGATGGTCTATTCAAATATATAACACTGACAAGCAGGAAAAGACCTTCTTGTCCATCCAGCCTATCCCACACAACTATGATGCTTTGTACATCACAATGCCCAGACCTTCCAGTCAGAAGCAGAGTGGGAGCACAAGCCAGTGACCCCATTTAGATTGGCACCCTTACCTTTTTACACTGGAGCCTTAGGACCAGTCTGGCGTTCCTACACCAGCTCCAGCTTGGATCCAGCAATGAGTTGACTTGGGAGGCCTATAGAGAAGTACAGCTGCAGCAAAGCTATGCTCCTATTTTCATCATGAATTGAAGACACGGCAGTGTGGTGGGACCGAGGGGGGGCTGGGTGCACATGTAGGGTAGATGCACATGGAGGGTGGTGAGCATGGCTGGGAGATACAGGGCAGGGGGTAGATGAGCAGTGTCAGGGGTGAGAAAGAGTGAGTAGTGTCGGGAGTTGAGGAGTGTTGTGAGCATTGTCAGGAGGCAGAGTGAAGAGGAGGTGAGCATTGCTGGAGGGTGCGGGGAGGTGAGCATTGTTGGGGATGTGGGTGGGGTGAAACATTGTGGGTGTGTGCAGGGTGAGCATCATCAGGGGGTGGGGTGTTGAGCATTGCCGGGGGTGAGGGGGGTGAGCATTTTCAGGGAGTGTAGGGCAATTGGGCAGTGTCAGGGTTGCCATGGGTGCTGGAGTCCTTTGACATTCCACCTGATTTACTTGGAGCTGTGCTCTTGATTAGGCATTATGCCTACTAAGAACAGAGTAAGTATGGGACAAACAGCCTAAGTTGTTTTTACAGGTGGGACCATCAGCGATGGCTACCACGGAGCCATTTCTGACACGCACAAGTTTCAGTTTCGGGCATAAATCGGCTCCCTGGAACTTCTGAAGTGATTGCGACCCTCACCGCTATTGGAATCAGAAGATCTGGGCCAACATGTCCACTTGCTGAAAACTGAAAACCATGGGAGAAAGGTAAAACCAGATAAAAATTCAAGCCAATTAGGAAAAGAAATTTGGAAAATTCCTCTCCAACCCTCTTAGATGAATCTATTTCACAGGGCAACTCTGGTTGTGATTGATAGAATACAGTACCTGCCATGTGTACAAGGTGATTTCTGTCCCAGCCAGAAACAGGTCCAGCCCTTGCTCAAAGGTATTCAATGAATCAACGCCCACTGCATTCTCCAGGAAAAGGACCAGCTGCTGACATCTAAACTAGCTCTGGCCTTATAAAGCTTAAAATTGTGAGTTCTGGTCCTTCCTAACATTTAGTTGAAATAAACTGTCTGCTTGAGCACAACGTATTCACTTAATCATCTTATGAACCACAATTAAATTACCTCCAGGTTATCAGGAACATTTACCCTGTTATGGTTAAATGAAGATTACGCTTCGTTGAGCATATTTTTTTAACATTACAATTATTGCAGCAGCATTTCAAACCAAGAATACAATTTATTATAATCAGTGAATACAAGAAAAAGTAAAGAAATGTTACATTATTCAGCAGTATGCTTTTCTGCCAAATTTTTCTTGTTGTATTAGTTGACAGGAAATATGCTCATATTAAAAGTTGTAGAGAATATTTAATAATAAAAGAACTGCAACACAAAATACACATTTCTGTACTCCAGTAATGTCTTCTTTGCCAGGTAGCATCCTCAATTATTTGAGGGTTGCTGAACCATAGGTTATGCTATGATTTTTACCACAGGGCAGGGCAAGGATGGAGACCCTAGTCTTCCTCATTCAGCATAGGGTTCAATCCCTGATTGGTTTTATTTGGAACCACATGCTAGCCATCCAGTCAACTGAGCTAACTACCCCACACTGATATCTAGATCATTCAAATAACAAGGCACAACTTATCAACATTGAGAATTTTCATCAGTGCTCAAATGTATCCAAGAGCAGCTGAGTCCGAGACCAAGGAGATCCAAAGTCAATCCCCAGTCTGTACTGTGTTAACTGATCCCAGCATGGGTGGCAGAAGGAGAACTACAATTGACCTTACCAAACATGATGTGATTTTAAGGCTATTGAGGTGATATTGTTCCTGGTTGGCCCTTGCTGGAAATATGCGCATACGTGCATGGTAGGTAAAGACAAGATCGAACCTGACTGTGATGCCCCAGCAGTCAAGCAGCTTATCATGATTTCCGTCAAAGAGTCATTGCTTTAACAGAGGTGACGAAGGGATGAGAGTAAATGGGTGAGGGAATAAAACTTGATAATCCCTATTTAAAAAACAAAATGGTTAAACTTTTCCCAATGCACACTAGGTTTGATCTCCCTTGCATTGGAAGATCACAGTTCTGTTTCTTCAAACCAGCGCGTGTGCTGGACTGTATCAAATTAGAATTTGATTCATGTGCTGTGCTTTACAGCTGGACAGGACCATTTACAAAAGCCTGATTCCAATCCATTTATTTTAGAGGCAGATTTAAGCTGGAGGTGGGAGTTTTACAGTATGCTAAACATCAGAATAAATAAATTCAAAACATCTGTGCACCTGAACCTACAACTGATGCGTAAAGGAACACAGTATATTTACTGAACCATTTTTGTCATGGATTATTAAGATTTTCAGTTATAATTATATTTTATCTCCGGTTCAAAAAACTCTCTTCAAAATCTATTGTCCTTGTTTCCTGCTAAACAAAGATACTGAAAATTAATTCTATTTGTTTTAGTTTTAATATCTACAACAATTAAGTCAATGAAAATGTATTGCTGTAGTCATGTAATGAGAATGGCATGATGGGTTGAAACTGTGGGGAAGAATTAAGCAAATCAATTTGCAAAGAGGGTGCATTTATTTCATACATATAGTACTTTGCAATTAGATAACTACATTTATGATTAAATTATAGCTCAGAGCAAACCCTAAACAGCACAATCTTTCTAACATGCTGATAGTCATTCAGTGAGAAAGGTAAAAATAACAGCTGAGTTATAAACTAGTGGTCTACAGTGATGACATCATAAATTATTTAAAAAGGGCATATTCAGTATGACCATAAAGCCATCAATCATAACAGATGCTGATGACAAAAAACAGCTTCAGTCACTTCCTATCAACACTGAGAACAATTCTATCTTGCAGGTGGCTGTGAAGTGCCAGGGTGACCCAATGTCACTCGCATTGTGTCTCTACCCTTTGAACAGTGAGGCTAGTCCTTCTCAATCTTAGAATCGAATGAGTAAATAAATTCTCAGCTCACCCACATATTCTTTCAGAGTACACACTTCATTTTCTCTAACAATGGGAGAAAACAGAAAAGCAAAAATCCCTTTAAGAGTATGGATGAATTTTTTATAGAATGTGAGGATTGAGCTACAAAAAGTTTTTTTTTGTGCCTGTTTGTAATGGTCAGAGTCACAGCACTCAGAGGGCTCTCTAGGGACATGGTGTTTTTAAATACAATTTGTTAACCTCCAGATGTTCAGTCTATAAGTCACATTATTCCTTTTATTGGAAAACGCATAAATACCTTCATGTATTTAAGAACCAGTATGTGTTCCACTGAATTGATGTAAAATCTTTCATTTTTATTTTATATTTTGGCCTTATTTAAAAATGTAATGACAATTAATTTTAGTTAAAATGTACAGCTTTCACCAGGGTATGTCATATACTTCTGTGGAAATTATGATTCTGGATCACTTAAATAACAGATCACTATCCTATAAACATTGAGAATTCTCATCAGTACTCACCATTTTGTTTTAACAAATCAGAGTATTCAAATAGTTTGCCAGCAGCTAACCATAACTTATGGAAATATAGAAAATGAAAGGATGATACAGGCACAATGCCCCATTTTAAAAATTTCTAATGTATCGCCCCAAAGCAGCTCTATCTTGAAAAGCCAGTTGCCAATTAAATGATTCAAGACAGCAATTTAAAGTTTATCGTCTTTATTACCTAGAAACTGATCAGTCAGGCATGTGAGTGTGACTAGGATGATAGGCTCCTGTCAGGCAGCAACCTGTGGTCTTCATCATACTCATGGGGTTCACTGATGGCGCTAAAGGTTAAAAAGGAAAAAAAAAAAACCATATTTCAGTATTTAAAAGGATTTGTCAGGAATTCCATTTCAACTTAGCATTATTTTGAGAACATTTCTGAATCGATGTTCGAAAATTGGAACTGAAACCTATAGCAGCCCATTATCATTATTTGCATATTGGAGGAAATACAATTATTTTATATTCCATTCCAACCCAAAGTAATGTTTTACATCATTAATACCCACAGGAATTAGCTGAAGAATAATCCGAACTCATTGAATTTGGTTTCTGTTTTTCTGCTAAATAGCACTTTATTTTTCAAGTTACTGTTTAACACATTTTTGATAACAATAAAAAATGAAAAAAAAGAACTCTTATTCACCCATTGAAGTTAAAAATTGAGATATTTTCAAAATTGCAATGCAGCAGCAAATTCAGATGCTCTATGAAATGCAAAATCTAGCCAGACCATTTGGTAATTTCTATCTGAAATTATTTGGAGAACCTTTCAGCTGAAGATCAATTATTCCTTACCCTTGCGAGATTGTCCATATGAGTAGCTTTCCTTTAGAAATCACCCTTGCCCCTCTCAAAAAGTGATAAAGGGCCATTTTATATTGCAGACATATTAAGAAGTTACTGGTTGGCACAGGATTGCAGACTAGAAAACGTGTTCATTTATGGTACAATTATATTGGAAACATTACCGTGGGGGTCAGCTCTGTCAACTGTTTTCAGTGGTGCAGTTACCATTGAAAAAAAAAACAGTTTCAGCCTAAAACATATGTGCTGTCTTACCCAAAATTCATTGCTGCTAATTAGTAGCAGTTGGGACTTTTCTACCAGTCATTATTTCTACACAGAGCTGCCAAATGTTACCAACTGCTACAGATTCACCAAGCGCAAAGTATCCAGCTGCCCACCACCCGCCATAACAGCATGTCTGTTTGCTGCTTCCTGTCATCTTTAAACACCTGTGAAGAAAAACATCCACTGGGCAAATACATCTTTCTCCTCTCTGACTCTAATTATGCAGAAATACCTGCTACAAATAGCATTGCAGCAAGCTCTCTCATTCAATTCTACCACCACAGGCAAAATTTGTAATAAATCATTTTCACTGTTACCTCCCAGTTGAAATCAATGTATGCATTATAGATTTTGTAGTTCCGAGTGTGCTTTATGAGTAACAGGTCAGAAATAATAACACAATCTGGAATGTCAATAAAGATGTCTGTTTAAAATAAGCGGGAAGAAAAAGTGTCTTTGAGATTCAGCAAAAAATATAAGAAGAATGCCACAACTTTGATTAATAATTGATTAAATAAACTGTTCAACATCAAAGACAGGAAGAAGAGCTGCCTGGCTGAAAGGCTAGACTGTTAAATGGCACTTTGTTGTCTTAAATGTTTCTCAGATCAGTCGCTTTACATAGTGAGTCCTGCATTAATGCTGGAAGTTGTGAGGAATGGACAGTGAGTATAAACATTTTATATATATATATCAGCAGCAGCAAACAAAATAAACCTTTGCCAGGATAAGGACAGGCTCTAGGTAGCTTTTACATCAAAATAAACAGGATATGAGAAATGTATTTGATCATTCTCGCACAGTTAATGACAAAGCCAGAGGAGAATATGTTCATAAAGCATGACATATCTGACTCAATGAATTTCCATAAATATGCCCAAGAATACTACAAAATATGATTCGCCAAATTTACATGTTAGATCATCTCTTTAACCTATAAACTCAGTTTTGGGCTATATTCTAACTATTGTGTTATTATACTCCAGATACTGGTATGATGTGCTTTACATATCCGCTTGCAATTGGTGTGAGGCAGCAATAAAGAGTAACATTACTAATATTAAACCGCTGAAGACTAACCATGAGAACTTCTTAAATTAAACAACAATCAGTTTTAAGTATGCCTTCATGCTGGTTCCAGTTACATGGCAGCTGATGTAAGTACAAACCAAGCCCCTGAGGTGATGCTGTGCCCAATAAAGAAACCCAAACCAAGTTGGGCCTTATATTAACATTATTTGGGTGAGCTGCCAGTGCCTGTCATACCTCCACAGACAGCTTGGTCATATTAAATGGATGAATTTCAGCTGCTTGCATCAACAGCAGCAGCCTGCAAGGAAGACTCACGGATGGGGAATGGAGCAGCAATGTGTGTGGAGGGGGGAGGGGATGGTTAAAAATATTATAGAGTTGGAGAACCACTCCTGCTCTCCTAGCTCCACAGGAATATGTTCTAAAAATTAGAAATCCAACCTCTGTTATAAGCACTGCTTAGACCAGGGCGATTGATGAAGCATCCTGAGCAGAGAAGCTCTACCTCCTACTCTACACTGCAATGTCCAATTAGGTAAAGAGGGCCTAAAACAGGCAGTAGGGTCTTCATTTAAATACACAAGAGGCCTAGTGCCTGAGTTACATGGAATGCAAGTCTTACCTGAAAAACAGTGCAACCCAATATTGGATACAGGATATTGGTCTCTGAAATTGGTCCACGTTGGGGCTTGGTCTAACTTCTATCCCCTACTTACTTAAAATATGCAGGACGGAAATCATACTGAATTATTTTGAGAGAATTTTATCTTAGGGAACCTTTGAACATATTGGTCATTGGTCCCACTGCTGCTGGTCAGATAACAAGATTGATACCAAGAAGAAGCCTGGAAGTAAATATTACTTCATGGGTAATGATCTGAAATTAATGATCAAATCTGGCAGGCTGTGGTAATCTGAGCTGCAATGCACCTTTAAGAGCACGTGAGCAGATTGACCATGTGACTGTATGACCCAATAGCAATGTAGTGCGGGCTACATTGTTAATGTTAGTCTAGAGTAGGATCTGGTTGGAGAAGCACACATCATCTTAGTGCTCTGTTGTCTGTGTAAATAAATAGTATGGGCTTCATTTCATATTGGTCTCTGCGTCTGCAGTATATTGTTATTGACCCACCTGCCGACAGATTAGCATGCGACTGGTTCGCAAGCAAAGTGACCCTGCAGTAGAACACAACAACTGGTGACAAGAATAAACTACGACCAGTCAGTGGCACCAAGGAAAGCCGTGAAAACTCAAATGAAGTGAATCAGCTATGCACTGCAGGCTGATTGTAAGTACAGCCCTCACCATAGTCATCGACGTTATCTCCCTCCAGTATGCTGCAATTTGGCCGCATCAAACCATTTGATCAGACGACCCGATGACTAGTCACGTTATAGTCACGTTTTTCTTTTTGACCAATGACATATCGAGGGAGAAGAAGAAGCGGTTGATCCTCTTATTGACATGTGGCAGTAAAACATACGGCCTAATTCATAGTCTAACGGTACCCAACGCCCCAGATTCCAAGAGCTTTGATGAGCTTGTGAATCTTGTAAAAAGCCATTTTCAGCCAAAATCCTTGGTAACAACGCAGCATTTTAAATTCAATTCGAGGTGTTGTGCCCCTGGAGAGACAATCGCTTGCTATGTAGCAGCCTTAAAATAACTGACAGAGTGCTGTGAGTTCGGGACATCAATTAACCACACATTAAGAGATCGATTAGTGTTTGGGATTAACAAAGGTGACATTCAAAAAAGGTTGTCAGAAACAAATTTAGACTTCAGCAAGGCGCTGGAGTTGGCGCTCGCAATGGAGAGCACAGTCAGGGATTCAGAATCAATCAAGGGAGCACAAAATGGCGCCATCCCTCGCGTCAGGAGGGAAGCACCGGTTAGAAATGGCGGGGAAGCATTGGGCTCCGCGGAAATGCGGGAAACAGCCACCATTAACAGACCAGCAAAAAGCAATGGTTTAACAGAGAAAACCCACAATAATAATGGCAGAAATGGAACCAGACAGCCTGCAAACAAACGACAAGTTAAAAGAACCACGTGTTTATACTGCCATCGCAATGGGTGCATTGTATGATATTGAAAAGACAGATTGAGACAAAATTTCAAACAAAAAGGCAGAAGCCATGAAATTTATATAATGGAGGAACCAGAAGAAGAGTCACACATTTACTCGCTACACAACTTAAAAATGGGTAATGCAAAGCCAATCTACATGACAGTAGAAGTCAACAGAAAACCCATTCAAATGGAGGTGGATACAGGTGCATCCACGACAGTCATAAGGGAACACACGTTTAAGTATGTGAATGGAGGAGGCCACTCATTATAGCTGGAAAACTCAGATACTAGTTTAAAGACATATACTGGTGAAGACACACGAGTTAAAGGTATATGCAAGATTCCAGTACAATATAGAAGCCAGTCTGCTAACCTACCTCTGATAGTGGTAGCAGGGGAGGGTCCAACTCCACTTGGTCGGAACTGGCTTAAGGAAATAAAGTTGGAGTGGACTGAGATTTTTCAACTCAGAATGAAAGATTCTCAAGAATTCTTACAGAAATATGCCTCTGTGTTTAGGGAAGAGCTTGGGAAGATTCAGGGACTGCAAGCTAAAATCCATGTGGATCCTAGGGCAACCCACAGATACTTGAAGGTGGGGCCAGTCCCCTATGCATTACGAGAAAAAGTGGATATTGTATCAGTCAGGCTGGAAAGGTTGGGAGTCTTAAAACCTGCACAATTTTTCGAATGGGCAGCACCCACAGTTCCAGCACTAAAGCCTGACCAGGCTGTGCGAATATGCGAGGACTACAAGTTGACCATTAACAAAGTGGCCAGACTTGACAGACACCCCATAGAAAAATTGATGAATTGTACTCCAAACTGGCAGAGGGAACCGTATATACGAAAATCAACATGAGTCACGCTTACCATAAGTCGAGCTAGAAAAGGCCTCTTGGGATTTTGTGACTATCAATACATGCAGGGGTTATACCAGTATGCCAGGATACCCTTCGGAGTCTCATCAGCTTGTGCCATTTTCCAGTGGACTATGGAAAATTTACTTCAAGGTCCACCTCATGTGGTGGTTTATCTCAATGATGTCCTAGTAACAGGACTAACTGATGAAGAACACCTGGCTAACTTGGAAGAGGTATTGAAGCTGTTCTAACAAGCCAGAGTATGTTTGAAAAGGGAATAATGTATCTTCAAAGCAAAAGAAGTAATTTACCTAGGTCATAGGGGTGACTCACAGGGCCTTCACCCAGTAGAAGACAAGGTGAGAGCTACTCGTGAGGCGCCTGTCCCGAAAAATGCCACAGAATTCAAGTCCTTCTTGGGAATGGTTAACTGCTAAGGTCATTTTCTCCCAAATGTGTCAACAATTCTGGCTCCATTATACTGGTTAGTCAAGAAAAACCACAGGTGGATTTGGCAAGCTCCACAGCAACAGGCTTTTACGGCAGTAAAGCAGTTGTTGTATTTATTGGCCCTGTTGGTACATTTTGACCCAAAGAAAGAATTGATTTTAACCTGCAATGCATCCTCTTACGGGGTCGGGGCAGTACTCTCCCATCGGGTAGCGGATGGCTCCGAACGACACATTAGCTCCGTCTCAAGAATACTCAATGTGGCAGAACGGAGATACTCACAAATAGGGAAAGAAAGCTTATCCATTGTATTTGACACTAAGAAATTCCACCAGTACATCCTTGGTCGCCACTCCACCATCTTATCCGATCACAAGCCGCTAGTAGGCTTGTTTGGGGAAGATAAGGCAATACCCCCAATTGCCTCGGCATGCATCCAAAGATGGGCACTGATTCTAGCTGCTTACGAATATACTTTTATCCACTAGCCGGGAAGCCAGATTGCCAATGCCAATGCACTGAGCCAATTACCTCTAAAGGACAGAAGTATGAACGTCCCCATCCCTCAAGGACTTGTCTTGTTATTAAACCAGTGAATGCCAAACAGAACAGAGAATGGACAGACCGTGATCCAATTTTGTCTCACATCAGGGAACAAGTCTTGCAGGGATGGTTTAACAAGCCAAAGTCGGATGAAATGAAGCCCTATTTTAACAGGAGATACGTGCTCAACTACCAGGATGGCATCTTACTGTGGGGAGCGAGAGTCATTGTGCCTCCCAGAGGAAGACAACCATTACTAATAGAATTGCATGGTGCTCATCCCGGCATTCCTAGAATGAAAATGTTGGTGTGCAGCTACTTATGGTGGCCAGGGATGGACACTGAAATCGAAAACATGGTCACCAGCTGCATGCAGTGCCAACAGGTGCAGAAATTGCCTCCTTCTGCTCCACTGCATCCCTGGGAATGGGCAGGAAGGCCATGAGTCTGCATCCACATTACCTACATGAGGCCTTCTTTGGGCACAATGTTCCTCTTACATATCGACGCTCATTCCAGGTGGATGGATGTATACGAGGTGAGGTCATCCACATCGGCCACCACCATAGACAGATTGTGTCAGAGTTTTGCTATACATGGTTTACCAGAGATAATAGTGTCTGATAATGGAATGGGGGAATTCCAAAGATTTACAAGTCTCAATGGCATAACGCATGTCAAGGCCTTGCCAAACCACCCTGCATCCAATGGGTTGACCAAAAGGGTGTTCCAGACCTTCAAGGCCGGAATGAAAAAAACTAGATGGAGAATCTATAGCAACTAACTTATCACATTTCCTGCTCAGCTGTAGGAATACGCCACGTACGACCACCAGTATTGCCCCCGCAGAGTTATTAATGAAGAGACATCCCAGGACACATTTGAGTGTCATAAGGCTGAACTTAAGGTGGAGGGTAGAGAGAAGTCAGGGGGCCCAGATAAAGGAACATGATTACCACAGTCATGAAAGAAACTTCACTCTAGGAGAAGCAGTTTTTGGAAAGAACTTTGGAGATGGGCCTAAAAGGCTATCAGGTGAAGTCAGTGCAGTGACAGGACCCCTGTCCCACCACATATCGGTTGAAGGCTGAGTAATCAGAAGACAGGTAGATCACCTCAGGAAAAGGGAAACAGATCCACAAGAAAAGGTGCACCAAACATTCTCATTGGAGTCTACACCACAGGTAGAAGGGACTCCTCTTGCTTTGGAAGTACCTGCAGGACCCGTTGAGCCCAAGATAGTCGAAGAGGCAAACTTACAGGTTCCTACTGAGGAGCCTGGTGGACAGATAACTCCTGAGAGGGAGGCCTCGGATAGACCATCCAAAGTTGTAGAACTATGACGGTCAACATGTTTGAGAAACCCTCCAGAGAGACTGAATTTGTAAATAGTTTATTTATGTAAATAGTTAATATATTGTTAATTGTACTTTCAAGTAAAGGGGGAGGGATGTGGTAATCTGAGAATTAGAGAATATGAGCAAATTGACCACGTGAATGTAGGTCCCAATTGCTGTGTAGCACGGGCTACAATGTTAATGTTAGCCTAGAGTAGGGTCTGGTTGGAGAAGCATACGTCATTTTAGTGTTCTGTTGTTTGTGTAAATAAATAGTATGTGCTTCATTTCATATAGCTTTCTGCCTCTGCAGTATATTGTGATCAGCTCACCCGCCAACAGATATGCATGCCACTGGTTCACGAGCAAAGCAGCCCCACAGTAAAACATAACACGGGCAATATAAGTAAACTTTTAAAATGTATTACAAGTGTTTAAATCAACATATATCTTATAAACGCATTGCATATTTTCATTTCATAGCAATTGTGAAAAGAGAACATCAATAGATTAAAGTTTCTTAGTTTCTTCAGATTGGTGTAGTGACAGCAATGTGGGATTTTCAGTTGAAGCGATGTGTTTTTCTTAGCCTTTGGAATTCAGCTGAGTTAGGAACCAGGAACCCTGCCTTCTAGTGCTATCCTTTGTTGAGGTTACTCCCCACACCATTTATTGTTAGCGTTTGTTTTTCCACCTGGCAGATGGTTTAAGTTTAGTGGTGGTAGTGAGAGGGGGCTTTGAATGCATCGAACTTCCCAGGCTGTTTGGTAGTTTTCCAGTTTAAGTAGGTGCCAGACATCATTTCTTCAGATTGGGATAAATCCCAGATATGGTTCAGGAACATGTTTGATGTGTGAGCCGAGTACCTATTATGAGGTTAAGATTTCTTGCAACTCGGAACAAGTAATGCTGTAACACCTAATGATATCAGAGAAGAGTAAGGAAGATCAAAACTAAAGATGTTCTTTCAGTAAATAAATCAAAATGATTAAACTTCATGAATCTGAATTTGAAAGATACTAATCAAATAGTTCCGTTTATCAGAAAATTTTCCTGAGGTGAGTGGGGTCAGATTTTCCTCATTGTTGAATTTCTCACGAGAACTGTAATAGGTTGAGGTTTCCACGGGCAGTATTTAATGAAGCTGATGGGGGTCTCGCCCACCAGCCAGAGAGCCTGAAAGAGCCCAGCGTCACCTCTTTTCAGGAAGGCCCACCATATTAAGTGCCACTTAACTGGGCAGCAGCTCTGTTCAATGGCATAGCTACCGAGGAGGCAGTAGCTGCTGCTGGTATGACACCCTTCTGAGGCATAATATCAGTGCTAGATCCCAGACCACAGGTCAGTGATGGCGGGAGGGGGGATACAGGGTGGGGGTCCCTCGGGTGGTGGGTCAGCAGCAAAGGCGGGAGGGTAGCTCTCAGCAGCACCCCCTCCCCCTTCCCTATGTTGAATCCCTGAATGCCTTTGAACAGGGGAAGTCCCCCTGAATAAGGGGAAGGTCAAAGGTGGCCTCCGCACCTCGAGGCCAATTGAGACCATTAAATGGCCAATTAATGGCCATTTAAGGACTTCACCTCCCCACAGCTGGTATTCCACCAGCAGTGGAGGGCGTTACACCACGTGGGGAAGCGGCTCAACAAAAGCTAGTGGCTTCCTGTGGGCTGGGCAGGCCCTCCTGTTTGGGCGTCATCTGGCCCACAGAGGGTACCCCCAAGTGGCAAGGGCTGCCCCCGGTGGAACAGCTCTCCCTGCCCTACACAACAACCACCCTCATAACTGGCACAGTGAGCCTAACCAACTTAACTTCATTCTGAGGCATCCTCCAAAATGGTTGCTGCAAGGCCTGCTGCATTCCCAGCATTGGCTGCCGCTTTCGGTGGTGCTGCTGGGACTGACGAGCTGCCGCTCCTCCAATTGGCCGGGGCCCTTGGAAATGGGACCTTCACCCTTCAAGGCATACAAGACCCTTTGGCAGACAGTTAATTGCCTGATTGACATTGAATTCCATCAGGGCTTTGAAGAAAGGTTGCAATAGGATTCCCTCTGGCATCCCGAGCAGTGGACGGGGCCACCGCTACAGCTAGTAAATTCAGCCTATAGTCTCCTGTTTTTCAATTATTAGGCATGTCTACAAATCACATCTTGGGAATGTTTATGGAATTATATTGGGAAGGATAATATTAACTAAAATATGAGTTTGTCCACTTTGGCAGGAAGGATGGAAAAGCAGTATACTATATAAACAAAGGGAGATTCCAGAACTCTGAGGTACAGAGGGATCTGGGTGGTCCTGGCACAGGGGTCACAAAAAGTTACCATGCAGGTACAGCAAATGATTAGGAAAGCAAATGGAATGTTGGTGCTCATTGCAAGGGGAATCAAATATAAAAGTAGGGAAGTTTTGCTATAGTTGTACACGGCCTTAATGAGGCTACACCTGGAGTACTGTGTACAGTTTTAGTCTCCCTATTTAAAAAAGGATATAATTGCAATAGAAGCAGGTCAGAGAAGGTTCACTTTACTGATTCCTGGGATGAAGGCGTTAGTTTATAAAGAAAGGCTGAATAGGTTGGGCCTGTACCTATTAAAGTTCAGGAAAATAAAAGGTGACCTTAATGAAACATATAAGATCCTGATAAGCCTTGACCCCCTCGGCGTGCTGAGAGCATCTAGAACTAGGAAACATAGTTTAGAATAAGAAGTGTTCCATTTAAAACTGAGATGAGGAGAATTTTTTTCTCTCAGAGGGTCATTATTCTGTGGAATTATGTTTCCCAGGGAGCAATGGAGGCAAGGTCATTGAATTTATTCAAGGCAGAGTTAGATGGATTTTTGATTGACAAGGGGGTTAAGGATTATGGGGGGGTGGGTGGGAGGCAAGCAGGAAAGTGGAGTTGAGGTCATAACCATATCAGCCATGATCTTATCAAATGGCAGAGCAGTGCCGAGGGGCCAAATGGTCTTCTCCTGCTCCTAATTCTTGAGTTCTAGTGTACACAAGACACAATAGGACACATCTCTTGCTGCATGTTAAGCAGATGCCATTTAATATTGAACTCCAACTAATTTTGCCACCCCTGAAAATTCAATTATTCCTATTGTTGTTAAAGGACATTCAACCATTTTTAACCTTTATTGGACTGATAGAAATGAATAAATCTTCATCTGGGAGCAGAGGAAAAAGGATAATTTGAAACTTACATTTAAAAAAACTTTATAGCAAAGTTTCCTTTAAATTATTTTTCAAAGGCAATTGCTGATGCTAACAAGCATTGAAAAGATATGAAAGTTAAAATTCAATATGGGTTTCTTCATCTTTGATTCAAAGAAATTGGACAGTTTTGTCCTAATTATAATTGTGAATGAGCATTGATATTACTAGCATTCTTTGACATGTTGTCCCAGATTTTGCAATAGTATTGACAGCAAAACTGTCAGCTTTCACTCCTCTGAAATTTACAGCAACGTTTGGAGTCCACATATCTGTAGTTATGGCAGCAATACAGAAGCTGCTATTGGTGATTCTAGGAACTGCTGAAGGTCTCACGAATAGAAATCAGCAAATTGATAAGAACTTCTCCTTTTATGATGTAATATTGCTGATAAAATTCCCCAAAAAAGTTACACCTTGTTAATAAGGTGTAACTGGATTTTTAATAGCATACTAAGTCATAACTCCTGCTGCTGAATATAAATTATTTTGTTTAACATTTGTTTACAATATTTCAGCTTCTAACATATGTGTTTCAATCTTTATTTTGCTCTCTAAAATTTTAGAAAGTAAAGTGCTTTATACTTTGTGGCTTGCTGTCTGTGAGAATTCTTCAATGCGATTGGCTGTCTAGCCTGCAAGGTGATATTCCTGTTGCTAGTCAGTGGAGATCCTCTTGATTTGGACCAGATCCAAATTAACATTTGGAAAAAATAAATCCAAGCCATAGAGATCACTAGATCTTTGTGGGGAGGTCTTTGTGGTCGACCACAATATCTGGGCCATTCTGTGCTGATCAGTGTATGAGGTTAAGTTTTCGAGGAGCAGAACATTTTTCCTCTTTTCACCTGAGGTAGCACAGCTCAGATAAAAGCCAGAGTTTCCATACAAACTGTCCAATGACATGGCTCAACCTCAGAAAAGCAGCTCTACTCCATCAGCATAATCAATCCACTTCCCATACTATTTATTATTTTAGTCTCTGTGGCGGTGATCACCCAGTTACTAGAATCAGAAGTTTTAATTAATTTCACTTAAAACATCAGCAATCAGAGAATGGAAACTTTCAGTGCTGGATTTGAAGAAAGCACCATTAGCAAAAGAACAGAGTGCCAGTCCCTGCTTTAACCATTCCCTAGACACTTATTATAATCATTTTATGCTTAGCTTAAAGTTAGCAAATCTTCTAGGGTCAGAAATTCAATGGCTTCTAGATATCTTGCTTTCGTTCCAAAATCTCGGATCTAAAAATGTAACTAGAGTTTCTGTTTTTATTATTCCAGTATTCTTGTATAGGTAAAGAATGCAATATAAACTTATACCTATCATAGGAAGTGCCATAAAAAACCCTTCATAGCCACTTACATGAGGTGAAATTGCATCCTCTAGAGTTCAGAAATTGAGACAAGCTGCAAATTCTTCAATTCCAACAGCAGTTTTTGCACAGTTGGGCACTAAATTTGAAGGTAAACTTGATAAAATCACTGGTACAGGCAACATAATGCTACACTGAAAGGATTTCAGTTGCAGCAATGTTTGATACCCCATTACCAAGTTAGTAGAGCTAGTGACAAATTATTGAAAAGAAGTATTTTCATAATCCCTGCACATTAATGTGTGGAAGTAACTCCTTCAGAAATGGTTTCTTTTATTTCATTTTATGCAACAGGAAAATAGCACCAACGTACTCATTGGTAATCTCAGGAGCACAGCTCCTGGTTGTATTTGTATAAATATTGTGTAACATATTTAACTTTCACATGTAATGGTTAGTTAGTTAGTTAGTTAAATGCACATTATTAATCTGGTAAAAGCAATATTCTTCTTAAAGTGAATAACTGGAAAGTGACAACCAGGGATCTTAGAATTTCATTGTTTTCTTTCTCAGTTTTTTTTCTGCAGTTGATTTCTTAGAGTTGATTTAATTCATCAATTTTTCAAGTTTATTATGCTCTGTTACACTTGCAGCTCTGTTCGACATATTTATTTATGTTTCAGTGCCACTTTATAGATATGAAATTATGATTTGGATTAGATGAATCTGTGTCTGTGACTGATAAGATGCTGTAATAATTCAGAAATCTCTATTCTTCCTCCAGCATTATTTCTCATTGAAGTTCTTAGATCAATTTTGAAATATATATGTTAAAGAAAACAGTTCTTTAAATATTAAATGGATGGATGAGCCATGAGAGAAAATAATTTCACATTCAGTAGCCCTGGATAATTAATGTTGACATTTGCAATGAGCTAGATGCCACAGTGTTTGCTAGACCATTGTCATTTAACTTTACATCGCTTTATTTGATTTTAAGTGTAGGAAAGTAGCTTTTATTTTCTGATAACCATTAAGGGCCCTAAGTAAGTGAATCAGTTTCTTTTTCAAATAACACAATTTTGAACATAAAGATGACCTGAAATCTTTCACCCATTTACACTAATTTAATAATTTTGTCAAGGAGTAAATGAGGACAGAGAATGTTTAAAAAAACTACTTCTCAATCTATGATCCATCAACCCACAATTGAGCACCAATTTTTGATGCTACAATAGGTTTTGAATTGGAAAAATCATATCTCTCAGAACCATATATGTACAGTAAATGCATACAACTTCTTTATATATAATGCTGTATAGCATTTTAAATGCTAGCTCCCACTGACACTATTATTATCTCTACAAACATTCCCTTTCTAAATCTTAAAAAAGAACACTAGAAATTTTGTTAATTTTAAAAAAGCCAAAATTTTTTCGAACTGTCTTCTTTATCATTTATCATTTCATTCATTTCACTGTATGAATTTTATTTTTTCACTCTTTCATTTCAGCTTTCACTTAATTCTCTTTTCTCCAGGTTTGTTTAATCACTCCTTTATGACAATAGTTCTTGTCCTTGTTGTTTAGCTGTTGAGCACAGGTAGTCAGTCCAATCAGTCTTCAACGCACACCGATCTAACTTTCATGTTGACAATTGCAGTATTCATTTATTTCTGTCTATGTATGGATAAGAATTTGAAACTTTACACACTGTATACCTAACAGCGGCACTGCAAATTGTAATTGAGCAATGGATAAGAATGGATAATAACACTAAATCATAATTTCCTTGTCTTACATACAACAGAACACATAAAGCAATAAGCATGCCCTAAAACTACCTATGTAACCTAGGATGAAAGCAAAATACTGCAGAGGCTGGAAGTCTGAAATAAATCAAAAAGTGCTGGAAAAGCTCAGCAGGTCTGGCAGCATCTGTGGAGAGAGAAACAGAGTTAGCATTTCGAGTCTGTATGACTCTTCTGCAGAACAGAAGTTATGTAATGTAAGATTCAGCCAATTTATTTTGTCTATACTTTGATATCAGTCTTCTGCAGACACCTTAATTAAATTTACAGATTTTAGTTACTTGGCCAGATACCATTCCATTTTCCTCATGATTATCATGCACAAAATAATATAAATAATACAAAATAATAATAACATATGATCTTTCAATAAATTCACGTGAAACTGAATTAATGAATTTATACATTTACAATAAAAAAAACTAATTAACTTGTGTAAGTTTAACTCATGTTACCAAATACTCTCAACAGGGTAATCAATACATGTTTGAAGTTACTATACTAAGTGCTCAATAATGCATTACTGCATCTTATCTAGTACATTTACACTTAATAATACATAGAAGATATCTGTAGCAAAATCTGAAGAATCATTATTAATGAATGTGATTCAATTTAATATTTTTAATATTAAAATTTTAATATTTTTAATATAATATTTAATATATCAACTCTGTAGTACAAGATAAAGGACACAAAAAACAATTTTCAGAAACAGGGAAACATAATTAGGGCCAGGAAACCCTTCCTATTTTGACAGACGTTGGATCAAGTGTTTAAAAATATTATGAGAAAAAGCTTTTACATCCAAAATATTCCACCTAATTTCAAAATGCTAACAATCTATGATTTTCTAAAGCTTTAATAATATAGAATGGAAAAATCAATGAGAAAAGACATGAGGTACTCAATAAACTGTTTAGGAAAAATACTAAGGACGCAATCGTCCTAGATTTGCACCAAGTGTGGTAGCGGGTGTGCAAATAGCTGACTGCAATGGCGGGTTTTTGTGTCGCATCATCCCCTTCCTGCCTCGTAAATTATGCAGTCACAGGAAATACGCTGGATCTCTGGTGGCTGGATCCGATTGGCCCACCATTCCATTACCTCACCATTTCCTCACGCTGGGTGCTATATTTAAAATGCAGCCGTGCGCACAGTCTCAATGCTTGCAGCCCAGGACTGCTCCACTGAAGACATGGCCCCAAAAGTCAGGAAGATTGCAGCATCCCGATTCAGTGATGCATCCCTGGGACACCTTCTGGATACTGTGGAGGCCTGGCGGGATGTCTTCTACCCCCGCTCTGGCCACAAGAGGCCCATCAGACTCACCACTCCAGCTTGGGTGGCGGTGGTCAGTGCCAACGTTGCACACAAGAGGTCAGCCATCCGGTGCAGGAAATGGATGAATGATCTCATCTGTGCCGCCAGGGTAAGTCAACCATCTCATTAATCTGAACTCATCCACTCACAAGCCCGTCACGCATTCACTGGCATCACACTTGCTTCCAGCTCAAGGGACGTCACCACTCACTCTCTTGCACACACCCTCCATCTGGCCTCTTCTCCTCTGGACACTGCCTCCTCATCCCGTCAACCGTTCCTGTTGCAACAGTGAGGTCAGCAACGAACATCCACATGAGCCCTCGAAGAAGCCACTGACACAAACTTTGAGCACCACGTTCATTTTCATGGCCACTGGCAGTGGATGCCCTCCATGTCCCCATAGTGTCAAATTCTGCAGCAGGTGGGAATGTGACCAACCAGTTCCCTAGACATGCACAGTCATCAGCGACATTAGATCTCAGTCATCTGCAGGAACAACAAGCGCCGCCTATAGATCCTGGGTCTAATGAAGCACCAAAGAGCGACGGCTCTCTATGGGTCTTCAGCTGCGTGCCGTCCCTTCACCTTGAGGGAGGTGCTCCTCCATTTGCCAAGCCAAGTGCCTCTGTTGCTCTCTTCTTCTTCTTCTCTGCTCCCTGTAAGCCATGAGGCATACTGCTAAATCACCAGGCTCCATGATCCTGATGTTCTCCTCCTACAGGATCAAAGAGAGCAATGCATGGGTTAACATATGTGTCCGAAGAGCCTCTCTTGGTTAAGCCTAAAGGCCCCTTCACGCATGCAGGAGAATGCTGGCCACACTTGGATGGCCAATGTGTAGTGCATTTCATGGCTGTCCAAAACCCCACCCAACTCCGCCCCACTCTACTTGTCCGATTGACAGCAGCTTTGGTCATTGGACCGCATGCTGTGCTCTCAGCTCAGGTGCAGGCATCCTCCTAACCCACACTGCTAGGCTGCACTGTTAGCTTGAACCATAATGAATACTGATCCAAACCTTAATAAAGACATTGCAAGGAGCTGTGAGCACCTCCACCAGTGACTGTGCCATGGCCACCTTTCACAAGGGGATTCTACAACTTGCCCAGTCCGCCAATTGCTCTACTGCCCCTAAAGCACACATTAATTTACACTCTGCGCCTGAGGTGTGAAATGTTGTGGAGCATTCGGTGGCACTTTCATGCTTTTGCGTGGCTTGAGTGGGCGGAAAAGCTTCAGAGGCCCAACTCCTAGCATGTCAATGGAGCTGCTGCTGAACCATCTCAGCTGTGGAAGAAGTTTCACTTCTGAGAAGCTTTTCCAAGTGCTTCCCTCATCCCCCACCCCCCCCCCCCACCCCCACATCTCCCAGCATGTGCTTGTGTACTTCCTTCAGTCTGTGCTGCCTTGCCCACCCAGCCCCGGCCCCCAGCCTGACCTGCACTCGACCCCATGCCACTGATAACCAGCCGGGAAAAAGTGACTTGCCTGTGCTCCCCGCAAATTTGCAGCACTTCTTCCTTGATGTCCTATTGGCGATGCTCGCAAGGTTGTGTGCACTCACCTCAGAGTCCCCCTCGAAGTCCAGGTTGCCAGGTGCATGTCTTTTAAAGGCAGGCATGAAACACACCATTCTGAAGTCACGCCAATGTGGGCGGTAAATTTGACATGGGGGGATGATTCCGGCGAGCAGGGCTTATAATGAGAAGCAAATGTATTGAAATTAGCTTCCCGCCAGGCGGCAGCAGGAAATGCAGTCCGCCTTTGACGGGTGGAGCAGATGATCGCAAACTGGTTTCACGATGGCATGAAACCGATTTTTGGCCTTCTCACCATATTGTCTGCTCACACCCGCCATGACACCCACCTCCAATGGGATTGGACGATTCTGCCCTAAGATTACTTTTCTTTGAGAAAATGTGGGTAAATTTTCACCTTCACTGCCTGGGTGGTAATCTAATTGCATGGGCGGGATTTTTGGGTCAGTGGGCGGGTCATCTCCCAGGAAATGGTCCACTGCCCACGATTGGCCCCCAACCGCGACTTCACAATGGCTGGCCATTTAACGGCCAGCCAACGTGAAACGCATGCTGCCGGGGTGGGGGCGGGAGGGGGGCAAGGGCTGAAGTCTGCGCAGATGCAGAGGAGCACGCGATGATAGCTCCCTGAAGGCAGAGGTCTGCCTTAGGGAGCTGAAGAATTATTAAATCAAAAATAAAGATGTGGAAAATCCAAAAAATATGTCCCCACACATGACTCATGCACATGAACATATACATAATAAAAATTATGTCAAAACATTTTTTAAAATTGATGTTGGAAACCTCATCCCGCCCATGGATGAAGTTTCCTCAAAAATACAAAGGCTGCCTGGCCGATTCACCCGACCACCAACCATAAAGTTGAACGGACAGCAAATATTCTGTCTTAATTAATGCTTTAATAGCCTTAATAGGCCTCTTAATTGTCAGCGGGCGCGCTGCCGACTCTCGCATGCGCCCGCTGACTCAAATAACGTGCGAGTGCATGATGACGTCGGGACGCTTACCTGACATCATTGTACTCTTTTACACCCAATCAGTAGGGCATGTGCCTGCCCGCAGGACATAAAATTCTGCCCCATGTCAACAACCCACTGTTGAATTCACCTAATGTTCACCTCATTGAATCAATGACATAAAAATTAGGTATATTATACAATGGGTGAGTAACTAATTCCACCAGATGATACAACGCAATTGGGAAAAAAATAGACTCCCAGAAATTCAAGTCAAAAAACTGTTCCAAGCAGACATGTGAAATATAATAAACTTACAGATTTTTTAAAAAAGTTTTTCTACCATTTACAAGTCCACCTGCCTTTAAGAGGCCTGCTTAAGCCAATCAGGCCTGAGTAGGGTTGCCAACATTCCAGATTGCCCAGGAGTCTCATGGATTTGAGGATGGATCTCCCAGGCACTGCTGTGATTAATTCAGGACTAAATAGAAAATAGAGTTAGCAGGGTCAGTATACCAATGAGAGGAGGCAGGTGTATAGGTCAGTAGGTATGGGGGGAGATGGATTCCCATCAGCAGGTTAGACTAACCATAGACAGCAAAGTTTCAAAACAACAGATACTTGCAAGAAAGAACAGAAAATGCTGGAAATACTCAGCAGGTCTGGCAGCATCTATGAAGAGATAAACTGAACAGTACTGTGGATGTTCCGACAACACATGGACTGCAGCAGTTCAAGGAGGCAGATCAGCACCACCTTCTCAAGGGCAATTAGGGGTGGGCAATAAATGCTGGCCTAGTCAGTGACGCCCACATCCCATGAACGAATGAGAAAAAAGAAACAGAGTTAACGTTTCAGGTTGATGACCTTTCATCAGTTCTGATGTTAACTCTTGTTTGTCCCCCCACAGATTCCGCCAGACCTGCTGAGTATTTCCAGCATTTTCTGTTTTTATTTCAGATTTACAGCATTTGCTGTACTGCCTTTAACACTAATATTTGCACTTTGGCTGCATTAGTAACCATTTTGGGTAAGTATTTATTATAAATCTTGTTATCCCAATCAGTTCTTTTTTCCACTGCCGACAGCCCCTTCCAACTTTCCCAATTTCCCAATAGCCAGTTAATAAAAGCATTTTTATGGGCTCATGGGAAGCAAAAACACTCAGTCATAGAGGACCCACCTTTTATAAGGCAAATGCAATAAAGCTTGTAAATAGTGTGCAAGTGTCATGTGATCATACCTCCAGGAATGAGTCCAAGGCTAGGCCACAGCATTCTGTTTCTGCCCAATTAAGAGGGCAGCGATACCAGGTATCTTGCTTCTTTTCTACTCAAGCTTGATCTGTAGGTCTTAGGGCTTTCTGGCTGCTGTTTGAGAGCAGCATCTAGAAAGCCCCAAGACAAGTACTTGGAGAACAGCTGCAGACTGATCTGCTCTGTTATTGGTTTGGGCTCCTGCCAGGGGTCAAGCCTGTGTGAAGCAGCATCTGGCTCATGTTAATAGATGAGACTTTCACCCAGGGGCTCCATCCATCCAATGCAATAAAAATCTTTGCTGCATTATGTAGCAGTCAAATCTTAGCAAATGCATACTTAATATATTTTAACCCAGTGCTGCCAACATTGTAGGACTGTATATTTGACGTGTTTCAGACACCACGTTTGTTCTCCATTTCCATGTTGCTCCTTTAGTTGGAATAAGTGAGGTGACTGACTGTTGGGTGTGAGCGAGAAGCACCTGGTGTTAAAGTAGCCTTCTGCCCCCATATGCTGAGTGATAAAATGCTGCAGCAGTGGGTAACTGGTCAAGACCATTTTCTACTACACCTTCTATTACTTGAGGAGAGGGCAGGAGGGGCAATATGTAGTATTGCCCAGGAGGTAGCAGACTCATTCATGCTTATTCCAGCCATGCCATTACCTTCAGTTTGACCATTGATATGCACAGGAGTAAACTTCTAGTTAGCATTCAGAGGAAGACCTACCTTATGGTTTTATCTATCCAATTCCCCAGCATGTTGAAGATGGTCAATACAGCCTCTTGCAAATTGGAGCCAAGCCCTCTACATTGCAGTATTCATATTACTTACTCCAATGGGAGATAGGGCCTTTGTCGCTGAGGATCCTACTGCAGATATTATTGGAGTTGTTAGGTGCACTATGGTAGATTCCAGTGATGAGAAATCATTACTCATGACGCCTCCTTCTCCCCAATCCCTTTTCCCATAGATCATGCATGTTTCTTGGCACATTCTATAATCATTGCAGAAAAGTGTGGTGCTTTGGTAATGTTCTTCTTTTAAATGCAGTCCCTGAGGTAATTCATTATCCAAGAGTTTAGCAAATGAGAAAGGATGTGATTCAGCAGATTTCTCCTGTTCCACTACCACTGATTACTGTTCCTTTTCATCCATGGTCCATGTATACCGCAATACACCTTTCTACAACTCACTGTCTAAATCCCCAAGTGTGGGTACATCTCTACTGATGCTTTAAATTGAAGGAATGAGCATCACAGCAACCTGTGAACAGTTATCTTCCTGGGAGACACTGACACCAGCCATTTCTTACTATAAAGCACTATAACAAATGAGGAGAAGCATCTGTTAGAATGCCTGAAAAAACCTTTAAATAAATGTGAAGAAACTGTTTAGGATGAAAAGGAAGAAAATAAAAAGGATGGTGTTCACCCTGATCTAGGGGGGAAATCCCAACTTCACCTATTTTTATTTCCTCTATGCTTTCTGGCCCAATAATATGCCAGTTAGTATCTTCAAATACATTCAGAGATTGGAGCACCAAATCTAGGCTGATACATCCGTGCAGTCCTGATGGAATGTTTGTAGTATTGGAGATGCCAAATGCAATATATCCAACTTTGTTGGTGATACAAAGATAGATGGGAAAGTAAGCTGTGCAAAGGATGCAAAGAGGCTGCAAAGGGATGTGGACCATTTAAATGATTGCGCAAGAAGGCAGTAGGTGGAGTATAATGTGAAGGAATGCAAGATGATCCACTTTGGTAGGAAGAATAGAAAAGCAGAATTTTTTTTAAAGATGAAAGACTAGCAAATGTTGTATACAGAGATATTTGGGCGTTCTTGCACACAATTTACAGTAAGTTAACATGTAGGTATAGCAAGCAATGAGAAAGATATTTATTGCAAGGGAATTGGTGTGTAAGAGTAAGGAAATTCTGCCAAAATTATATAGGACTTTGGTGAAACTACACCTGGAATATAGTACACAGCTTTTGTCTCTTTAACTAAGGAATGATATAATTGCATTCAAGGAGGTGCAACAACGCTGGTCTCATGAGGAGAGATTGAGTAGAATGGACCTAAACTCTCTGAAGCGTCGAAGAATGAAAGGTGATCTCATTGAAACGTTAAATATTCTTAGAGGGATTGACCGGGTAGATGCTGTCAGTTTCCACTGGCTGAAGAGTCTCGAACTCAGGTCATAGCCACCACTTAGGACTGAGATGAGGAGATATTTCTTTACTCAGATGGTTGTGAATCATTGGAGTTTGCTACTCTAGCGGGTTGTTAATGCTCAGTCATTGAGTATATTCAAAACTGAGGTTGATAGAATCTTGGACACTAAGGGAATTAGGGCATAAGGGGATAGAATAGGAACGTGGAGTTGATGCCGAAGTTCAGCTGTGATCTTACTGAATAGAAGATCAAGTTCGAGGTGCTTATGGCCTACTCTCTCCTATTTCCCATGCTCTTATCTTCTAAATTGTCAACCCTCCCATTCTGACCCAACTCCACTCAGAGCGAATGGGGAGGTAGGTGGCGTTAAAATCACATTGGAAATCTTACTGGTCTTACGCACTTGATTTCTTCCCACCAACATCTTAACTTCAGATTTTTATACATCTGAGATGCCTACCTGAAACAGGTGAGAACCTCATTACTACCTGCAATTTGAAGTTCAATGACACCTTTCGGACCACAAAGCAATTTTAACATTCAAAAACAGAAGTCCCACCAAGTGCAGAACCTGCTAAGTAAAACTAAGCAGGATTGGTTTCCTATCAGCAAATGGAAAGAGTATTTAAAGGGTCATGCACTTGAAAGCTCTTTACCTAGCAGTGCCTGCAGAGAGGCATCAATCAATTATAATGTTTTATCAGGCATCTGCTGATATTCCAGCTTGTTGAGAAATGCTTGACCTGGCCAATATGATTTGGAATGCACTTCCTGAATGAATGGCAGAAGCAGATTCAATAGTAACTTTCAAAAGGGAATTTGAGATATACTTGAAAATAAAAGCAATTGCAGGGCTATGAGGAAAGAGAAGGGGACGTGTGAATAATTGGATAGCTTTTTCAAGAGCCTGTAAATGTAGGATGAGCTGAATGAATGCCATCTGTGCTGTATGCTTCTAGGAAAACCCCCTTCCTTTTACTATTGTGATAGGCTTTTAAATCTCACCCTCCAAATAGCAAGTATCTAATGACAGGTATGATTAATGTCAGAAGCTCACTATAAATATGTAAATAGTCTAATCCTAGAAGATTCGATGAGGTTAAGCATCCTTTATTCTCGGAACTGCCAAGTCTGCCCTACTGCATTCCCGCCTGCCCTGTGAATAAGAATTCACCATACTTACTCCATCAAAAAGTGATTGGAAAACTATTTTTCATTTGCTAAGAAACACAAAGCAATGATGTAAATTGCATCAAAAAACATTGCACTACGTAGGTGCAATTTCATTATGACAACAATGAAACTTGACTCTTCTGGAATTTCTTTGTCCCCAACAAAAAACATGAATTCATGAAGGTTGGAGCCTTTTAACTCACATAAGCCTGTTGCAATCGGGACAGGGAAAGAAATTGAACAATTATGATTTGCTATATAGAGAGAATACTGGTTTTCCCATCAGTAAGAATGGTTTCATTCCAGTCCTACTTCAGCCATCCCCTCCAGACCTGCTCCAGCCATCCCCTCCAGACCTGCACCAGCCATCCCCTCCAGACCTGCTCCAGCCATCCCCTCCAGACCTATTCAGCCATCCCCTCCAGACCTGCTCCAGCCATCCCCTCCAGACCTGCACCAGCCATCCCCTCCAGACCTGCTCCAACCATCCCCTCCAGACCTGCTCCAGCCATCCCCTCCAGACCTGCTCCAGCCATCCCCTCCAGACCTGCTCTAGCCATCCCCTCCAGACCTATTCAGCCATCCCCTCCAGAACTGCTTCAGCCATCCCCTCCAGACCTATTCAGCCAGCCCCTCCAGATCTGCTCCAGCCATCCCCTCCAGACCTGCTCTAGCCATCCCCTCCAGACCTATTCAGCCATCCCCTCCAGACCTGTCTCAGTCATCCCCTTCAGACCTGCTCCAGCTATCCTCTCCAGACCTATTCAGCCATCCCCTCCAGACCTACCTCAGCCATCCCCTCCAGACCTGCACCAGCCATCCTCTCCAGACCTGCTCCAACCATCCCCTCCAGATCTGCTCCAGCCATCCCGTCCAGGCCTATTCAGCCTTTCCCTCCAGACCTGCTTCAGTTATCCCCTTCAGAGCTGCCTCAGTCATTCCCTCCAGACCTGCTGCAGCCATCCTCTCCAGACCTGCTTGATCATCCCCTCTAGACCTACTTCAGTCATCCTCTCAAGACTCCAGTCAACCCTGCAGCTGTGCAAGTGGAAGACCTCTTGGCCAACTATCCTAATGCCTATGGAAGAGGAGGTTCTTGAGCTGGCATGGTTGCATAGCAGCCGCTTTGTTATAGACTATGAGGCAAGAGTGCAGTACAAGATGGTGAGGAGCCTCATGATGGGTTTGAGGGTGCCTTAGGCTAGCACAAGTAATGGTGTCGCTTCATCATCCACTGTATACGTAGCAACTCTAGAGGCTCATGTTTGGAAGGGAAAAACCTTTGGATCTTTCTTTTCTCTCACGCTGGTCAACTAGAAAAACAGTGAGCTGTCGTCTCCAAGGGACAGTCATCCAGCTCTGAGGAGGATGAGGGGGCCTCAGAGGGTGCACTGTCACATAGTTCCCCTGCACCATCCACCATCGCAGATATTTTCATGGTGGTGGGTATATGTTTGTGAGTATATTTGGGGGTCACAACCTGATGAGAACACCTACCTGAGTAGCTGTGGGACACTGTGACAGCCGAAGTCACTGACTCTCAGAAGTGTCTGCGAGGCCAGGCCCATACTGAATCCCAGGCTCATGATGTACCTCTGGAGTCATTAGCAAGGTTCAGATGCTGGAAGTTCAGCATGAGGTACATAAAGATCTGGCAGAGAATGCAGAATGTATACACATCCTGGCTTGGCCATGGAGGAGTCCATCAAGGCCATGAGTACCACTATTTCCCTCTTGTCTGTGCACACGCCTCTTCTATCGACAGATTGGGGAAAATTGGAGATGTGGAAAACACTTCCCCAGCCTCTCTGCCAGTGATGCCAGTGCCTCAAGTTGCCACGGCAACAGAGGAGGCTCCTACACCTGTGCAGGATCCCCTCAGCATGTCAGGGCCCACCTGGCCTCAGGGAGCCAGCAGACTGTCACCAAGGTCATTGCAGGCCATGAGGCAGCAAGGTCAATAGCCTGCCTCCACCACAACTAGCAGCAAAGTGGAAACACCATGTAGGAGCTAATGTAAAAGAATTAAGAAAACACACTAGAGGCACTTGGGTTTCACGGATGAATAGATAGTTAAGGGTTGTTACTTGTGTGTGACAATATTTCTATTAAAGATGTTATTTGTTTTCTTGATATTTCCAGTTTTTGTTGGAGGACCTCTGGAAATGCAGGAGTGTAATGAATGGCTCACCCCAAGGGCTGTTCGGGATGGACCATGGTAGTCTTTTTGGCCATTTAAAGCGTCGAGGGCATTGGTCAAGATGCTTGAAACAGAGGTTAACAGCAACGTTGCAGGTTGATGGTGGATCTTTATTTGGCCGGAAGAATTAATGTGGGGAGGGTCATCTGAATTGAGTATGTATAAGCACCTCCTGTGCCTCTCTTGCATCTAAGTCATTGCAAACTCCATGTGGTCCCTCATGTCTTTCTGGATGCTACTATCAGTTTCCCCATCATCCTCCTTGTCAGAGGATGCCTCACACTCCACTAAATTCTCATTGGCCAGGGCCTACACCCTTTGCAGCACCAGGTTGAGCTAGGTGCAGCAGGTCAACACGATCCAGGAGGCCATTGCTGCGTTATAGTGAAGTACCCCACTGGAATGATGCAGGCACCTGAATCTCATCTTCAGGAGACATATGGTCTACTCGATGGTGGTGCAGGTTGCCACTTGGCTGATGTTGTATTTCTCCTCTGCTTTCATTTTAGGGTTTCTCCCTGGAGTTAGGATCCATCTCTTTAATGGATAGCCCTTGTCACCAAAAGTCCAACCTTGGCTTCAGTGACACGCTACTCCAACATCTAGAGGTAGGTCATCCTCTGCCTGTACACCCTTGCTATAGGGTGCCTTCATCTACATGCTGGAGCCTGCTCACAGTCCCTTCTTTGGTCTTCTGCTGCTTTCTCATCCTGATGCTGACCCTGCACTTAGCCATGAGGTTGCTGCTGTCTGGATCCCTGTGCCCGCACCTCCTTCTCTCTCAGGTTCTAATCCTCACTGAAGAATCTGCCTCCTGAATGGACAATGCCCATGGCAGGTGCTCCCTCTAAACATCCCACCCCATCACCTCTCAGCCCCCTCACAATGTGCCCACATGCCAGCAGCCAGGTGGCACCTTGGAGGCTCAATCCCAAAGCCCTGGCACCTGAATGCAGCAATGAGCTCAGCTGCCGCCCTGTTATCATCCTGATATAACTGCCGAAGCTCCAACGCCCCATGGTACCCATGCATCTGCTGCAAACTTCAAGCAGGCCTGTAAAATACCATTCAATTAGATGTTTAATTGCCTTAATTAACTCTCAATTGCCACTTATCCAAAAGCACACATCATTCCTATTTGACTTGCCGTCTGCCACCAGCAAAAACCTCAATCCAGCATGATGATGTAGGAGGTCCATGTTGACACCACCCCTAGTGGCTTTTTGGCATTCCCTTCCCCTCCCTACTCCAAGGCTGACCTCAAAGGGACCAGAACATCTTGGCCATTAACTCTGCTTCTCTCCGCAGATGTTGCCAGATCTGCTGAGCTTTTCCAGCATTGTCTTTTGCAATTTCAATAATTTACACGTAGCCCCTATGCAGCTTGAGATTTGCACAGGGAGGGGAATGAAGGATAGCTGCTGATTCTAGAGCATTTTCAGGACTGCTCTGCAAAATTGAAGGCGAGTGGCTATAAATAGGGGGATGAAACTGTTTGGACATTTTTTGCTTAGGGATCAGAAATGGTCATGGCTATTTTCAGTCTTTGTGAAGGTTGTGTGGGGATAGGAGAATAATTACCAGGCAATGTCAAAAAGACAGACACAGCAATGTACAGGTATGAAACAGAGCATATGGGGAAATAGAAGAAAACGTTGCTCCGTATGTAGTCTGTTTGATGGTGTCAAAGTGAACATGCTGTGGCGGGTGTAAGGCAGTCTGCCTCGATTGCCACTACATAATAACAATGCACCAAAGCAGCCAAAAGGTGGTGGTCGGACAGAATACTGTGTCCTCTAATTCTGGCCCCTTGTACATTTCTAATTTTCATCATTGGTGGCCGTGCCTTCAAATGCATAAACCTTAAGTTCTGGAATTCCCTCTAAAAACCTCTCTGCCTCCTCTCTCTAATCCTTTAAAAAGCACCTTAAAGACTACTTTTTTGACCAAGTTTTTGGTCAACTCTTTTACTATCTCCTTATGTGGCTTGGTGTCAAATCTCATCTGATTATGCTCTTGTAAAGCACTGCGGGACATTTTATGTGTTAAATGCGCTATCTAAATGCATGTTGTTGTTACATCATTGGACTTGGAAGCAGATATGAGAAATGATGCCACATTTAATCGGAAAGGACAAATCTGATATAAAAACACGCAGCAGGTTAGGCAGCATCCGTGACAGCACATCTGCTGGTGCTACACCAGGACTTAACTGAAGGCCAAGATGTGGGGGCTACTAACTTAAAGACTCCTCACCCTGCCATAACCTCCTTACATTATTAGCCTTCTAGGGGGTGCGCACAGCTCCAGCCCCACAAGGCAAACCCAAAGCTTAGACCACTGGCCAGGACCTGGGGTATCCAGGTTCCAGACAAGCTTGCAGCTGTTTGAATGGACTTCTTCCAAAACATCAAAATGGCTGAGAAATTTTGGGGCCTCTCTGTAGCTCCACTATTGGTACAATAGTCAGTTAATTTATTATTACAACCCACTGTGAGAAGTAATAAAATGTTTCTAATGTGATATCTTTAATAATATACATATTAAACTTGTAGATTATGCTGGATGGCTTATGCTTTCTACAACACTGTAATATATAGCTGCTAAACATATCAAAAAATATAACTGATGTAAACCATATGGGAACGGGAATACCATTCACAAGGTTTACAATGTGTAAATATGAATAAAGAAATTGAGAAAAGAGGTGCAGTTACCACTACTGAAAACATTAAGGTAACAGGCAAACTCTATGAATGGAAAATTCGAACAATATAATTCGCAAGCACTAATTAACACAATATGGCTTAATACCTCGCTAGCATCATACAACAGGGCTGCAGACTTTAACTTCAGGCTTTCATATTGTCACCTCCATTTACTCTATTTCTGATTAAGATCCATCTTATCTAATCACTGACAAGCACATGTAGCCCTGGTTTCCTTTGTGCTCATTCACGTCTACATTTGGCTGCTGCTCTGGACCTATGCCCAATATTTCTATCTTTCTCATTTTTCATTGGCCCCTCTTGGCCCTTCTTCCCTCTTTTCTCCACTTTCTGTCACCTAGTCATGCTGTCTTTCATTTCTCCCATCTCAAGCACTTTGTGGCTCTCAACCCCATCAATCCCTATGCCCATGTATGACTCCCTTTTTAAAAGTACCGATTCAGTGGAGAAGGTGAATGATTTCAAAAGGACATTGGATGGGCACATGACGGAAATAAGCCTGCAGAGCTACACAGATCAAAAGTGGGAGTGAGATTGACTGGATTGCTCCACGGAGAACCAGCATGGACTCAGTGGGCCAAATAGCCTCGTTCTGTGCCATAAATGACTCCATGACTCTACCTGCCTCAACAGTATTCACCACTCCTGGTGGTGCTACGGAGGCTACTGAGTTGCTGGCCCTTTGATTAGGCCAGCAGCTCTTGGGGTTGGGCTGCCATCCTTAATTGGGCAGCAGCCACTTAATTGGTTGTCACCCGTAAAATTTGGCAGGATGTTCCTCCGGCCACCCATGCGAATCGGCGACATGCATTTCCTCCGATGCCCGCTGCCCACTCAATTGATCAAATTCTACCCATTAGCTGTGTTTCTCTTTCCACAGATCAGGGTTCAAAATAAATGGGGTTAGTGGGCAAATTTGCCTTTGTAAGCCCCCAAAAAGCCAGCGAAAAATCAATGGCAGGGCGACAAATGAGAGAAAAGTTACGCCCATACATGGAATAACAAAATCTGTAAGGATCAGCTCCTCCAATCACGGGCTGGTTCTTTCCCTCACTTGCTGCTAATTGGCTCACTAGTGAGACGCAGCTGAGCCAATCAGCAGCAAACACAGGAGAGAACCTGTGATTGGAGGGTTTGCAGGAAAATGAACGGCAGCCACGAGCCTGAGCACCAGTGCAGCAGTGCTTAGAGAGACTGCAGGGGTCAGTGAGGGAGAAATTGTGAAAGTCGGGGAGGGAGAGAGATAGGCTGCAGGGGTCAATGAGGGAGAGAGCAACTGCGGGGTTCAGCGGGGGAGAGTGAGAGACTGCAGGGGTTAGCAGGGTAGAAGGAGACTGCCGGCTTCGATGGGGGAGAGAGAGAGAGACTGAGGGGTTCAGCGGGGAGAGAGATTGCGCGGGGTCAGTGAGGGAGAGAGACTGCTGGGGTCAGCGAACAGAGAGAGAGGCTGCAGGGGTCACTGAGGGAGAGAGAGAGACTGCTGGGGTCAGAATCGGTATATTGCTCTTGAGCATGGGGTCCCAACCTCTCTCTTGAGAGTCTAACACATCACAGGATCACAGAATTTTAACAGCACAGAAGGAAGCCATTCAGCCCATCATGCCTGCACTGGCTCTCCAAACGGGCATTATGACCTTTTGCCATTACCCTGCCTTTTCCCCGTAACCCTGCACATTGTTTCTATTCAAATAATTATCTAATGCCCTCTTGAATGGCTCAATTGAACCTGCCTCCACCACACTTCCAGGCAGTGCATTCCAGACTCGAACCACTCGTTGAGTGAAAATGTTTTTTCTCACATCACATTTGCTTCTTTTGCAAATCACTAAATCTGTGTCCTCTCGTTCTTGATCCTTTTCGAGCAGGAACAGCTTCTCCCTATCTACTCTGTCTAGACCCCTGATGATTTTGAACATCTCTATCAAATCTCTTCTTAGCCTTCTTCTCTCCCAGGAGAACAGTCCCAACCTCTCCAATCTATCTTCGTAACTGAAGTTTCTCATCCCTGGAACCATTCTTGTAAACCTCTTCTGCACCCTCACTAATGTGTTCACATCCTTCCTATAATGTGGCGCCCAGAACTGTACACAATACTCCAGCTGAGGTCTAATGAGTTCTTATATAAATTCAGCATAACCTCCTTTCTCTTGTACACTATGCCCCTCTTAATAAAGCCCAGGATGCTATATGCTTTATTAACTGCTCTCTCAACCTGTCCTGCCGTCTTCAATGATCTTTGCACATATACACCCTGGTCTTTCTGCTCCTGCACCCCCTTCCAAATTTCACCCCTTAATTTATATTGTCTGTCCATGTTCTTCCTACCAAAATGCATCACCTCAAGCTTCTTCACGTTGAATTTCATCTACCGTCTATCTGCCCACTCCACCAACTTGTCTATGTCCTTTTGAAGTTCTACACTGTTCTTTTCTCAGTTTACAACACTCCCAAGCTTCGTATCACCCATAAACTTTGAAATTGTTCCCTGCACACCAAGATCTAGATCATTAATATATATCAGGAAATGCAAGGGTCCCAATAGTGGCCTCTGGGGAACTCCACTACAAACCTTCTTCTATCCCAAAAAATAGCCATTGACCATCATTCTCTGCTTCGTATTTTTCAGCCAATTTTGTATCCACGTTTCTACTGTCCTTTTTATTCCATGAACAATAACTTTTCTCACAAGTCTGTTGTGTGGCACTGTGTCAAATGCCTTTTGAAAGTCCATGTACACCACATCAACAGCATTACCCTCATCAACCTTTTCTGTTACCTCTTCAAAAAGCTCCAGCAAGTTAGTTAAACACGATTTCCCCTTTAGAAATCCTTGCTGGCTCTTCCCTATCAACCCATATTTTTCCATGTGACTACTAATTCTATCCCAAATAATTGTTTCTAGAATTTTGCCCACCACTGAAGTTAAACTGACTAGTCTGTAATTGCTGGGCTTATCCTTAAAAGCTTTTTTGAATGAGAGCGTAATATTTGCAATTCTCCAGTCCTCTGGCACCTTTCGTGAGTTGTGGGAAGACTGAAAAATTAGGGTCATTGCCCCTGCAATTTCTACTCTCACTTCCTTCAATATCCTTGGATGCATCTCGTCTGGTCCTGGTGTCTTGTCAACTTTAAGTACTGACAGTCTATTCAACACTTCCTCCTTATTAATTTTGAACCCTTCTAGTGACAGAGTTTCCTCGTCTGTCACTATGGCCAAGACGGATGCAAAGTATTCATTTAATACCCCAACCATGGCCCCATCATCCATGTGTAAATTCCCTTTTAGGTCTCTAATCAGCCCTACTCCTCCTTTTACCACCCTTTTACTATTTATGTGCCTGTAGAAGACTCTGGCATTCCCCTTTATGTTAGCTGCCAGTCTTTTCTCTGAATTCGTCTTCGCTTCTCTAATATGTTTTTTCACCTCCCCTCTGAACCTTCTGTATTTCTCTTGGTTCTCAATTGTATTTTCTACCTGGCACCTGTCATAAGCACACTTTTTTTTAATCTTAATTTCTATCTCCTTTTTCATCTAGGGAGCTCTGGATTTGTTTGCCCTCCCTTTCCCTTGCGATGGAATATACATTGACTGTGCCCAAACCATTTCTTTTTTAAAGATAGCCCATTGTTCTGTTACAGTTCTTCCCGCCAATCTTTCATTCCGTCTATCTGGCCCAGCTCTGTTCTTGCCTCATCAAAGTTAATTATTCTTACTCTGGATTGCCTATCGTCCTTTTCTATCATCACCCTAAAACATACAATACAATGATCACTGTCTCCTAAATGTACCCCCATTGACACTTGATCTACTTGGCCCACCTCATTTCCAAGAACCAGGTCCAACAGTGCCTCTTGACTGACTGATGACCGACTGATGTCAGTGATACATCATCATCTATGCCATACATTAGCATATACCTGTTAACCCTCTATACTACACCTCCATCCAAGTAGACTATCTACATTTTAACAACAATATGAAACTATGGGCGGAATCATCCCAGATTTGAACTAAGTGCAGTGGCGGGCGTGAAAAAAGTTGTTTTACCCGCTGGCCAAAATTGTGAGTTTTTGCGCCGTATCGTCCCATTCTCGGCACGCTCCGCCTCATTAATAATGCATTCACAGGAAAGATGCCGGATCACTGGTGTCTTTGATGATGGCCTCTGATTCACCCGCCTGCCATCACCTCAGGCTTTCAATAATCTGGGCGCCATATTTCAATGCTGCCCCTGCACAGAGCGAGCACACTCTAAGAGATCAAAAGATGCTGGAAAGTCATGGCTGCCAAAGGGAGGAAACAAGCTGCTGCCAAACTTAGAGATGCCTCCCTCAGGCATCTACTGGACGCAGTGGAGTCCCCCGTGAAGATCGCTAACCCTGCTCTGGGCGAAGACCAGCAAGGAAAGTCATCAATCCAGAATGGGGGGCGGTGACAGCAGTGGTCAGCGCCAATGCCCTGCAAAAGAGGACAGCCATCCAGTGGCAAAAGGGGATGAATGATGTCCTCCATTCCACCAGGGTAAATCACTCTTTTCATCACTCTCAACTCACACACTCACAAACCCATCACACATCCACAGGGATCTCACATACTATCAATTCAAGGGATCATTATTCACTCTCTCACACACATCTTCATCTGCCCTGCAGATCGTGTCCTCATCCTGTCCATGGCACCACTCACCACCCACACATGCCAGGCATACTTAGCATCTGGCCTGGCAGGCATCCTGCTTGCACTTTCTCCATCTCTATAGATGCAGGACAAACTGGCACAAAACAACAGGGAAAGTCGCAGACCGGTGGATGAATGCCTGAAATCTAGCTCCTCACAGACTTTGAAAATAGAGCCACCCAGCTGGCTCGTGAGGATCTGGACCGTTCCTGTGCTGACGGTGAGGTCAGCGGTGCTCTATCAAGTGAGGATCCAGCAGTGCAACATCCATCAGATAACCATGCTGTGAGTGATGTGTCCTGTTCTGCAGTCCCTTGCCATGCACTAATTATCTCTCCTTGCTTTCACGGGCACGTCTGGGAAACGACTGACGGAGTCCACAACCCAGGGCCTCCAAGCAAGCCCCATAGAAACCTCAGAAGAGAAATCTGAAGGCGCCCTCATTGAAGAGCTATCACAAAGCTCACCCACACCCACCCACCCCCGCCAGTGTAGAGACACACACCTCGGTGGAACCTAACTTTAGAGTAGCCTCAGGAACACAATCTGGAGAACACATCACACTGTCTGATCTACAGCAGTCAGCGACAGGGTCTTCCCAGGTTTCTGACACTCAGAGGACTGCTGGAGGCCAGAAATCTGCTGAGTCCGAGTCAGATGACAAGCCTCTGAACTCAGTCATGTCTCAGTTGCTGGAGCTGCAATGGAGTGCTGCTTTGGGCTGCATTAGAGTGCTTCAGTTGGAGTCTGGTGAGAGAGGTATTTATAACGGTTAATTTCTGTCTAAAACCTAATCTTCCTTTAATTTAGTCACTAACTAAAAGTTGCTCTTTGGATTGGGAGAAGGTGAGCTTTAGTCCAGCTTTAAAACAGGGGTTATATTGGCTCTGCTTGCAACTGCAGCTAGTAAATTACTTAAATGGCTTAAAGAGGTTTTCAGAAGCTAGATTCAGACAGAATAAAAGCAAGCCATTTACATGGCTGCTTTTGTCTGCACTGGAGTGCTGCTTTGGGCTGCATTAGAGTGCTTCAATTGGGTTTTGTTAAAGAGGGAGTTCAGTGAAGAGGGAAGGAGGTGATCCTTTTATTTTCTGCCTTTCCTCAGTAAGAGGTGCCTTGGCCTTGGTAAGTAGGACCTGGGAAGTGTTTCTTCTGTCCTTAGTATTCTCTAAACTAGAGGAAGTAAAAGTAAAGAGAGTAATTTAACGGTAAGTCATGGCAGGGCAGTTCAGCCAAGTGGAATGCTCCTTGTGTGCAATGTGGGAAGTCAGGGACACTTCCAGTGTCTAGGGTGATCATGTGTGCAGCATGTGCCTATAGCTACAGCTACTTGAAATCCATGTTTCGGAGCTAGAGCTGCACCTAGAGTCATTGTGGAGCCTCCACAAGGATGAGATCTTCATGGATGGCACATACAATGAGGTGGTCACGCCGCAGGTAAAGGGTGCACAGGCAGAAAAGGAATGGGTGACTACCAGACAGAGTAAAAGTACTAGGCAAGCACTGCAGGAGTCCCCTGGGTCCATCTCCCTCTCCAACAGGTTTTCCGTTTTGGATACTGCTGAGGGAGATGGTTTCTCAGGGGAATGCAACAAGAGCCAAGTCCATGGCACCATGAGTGGCTCAGCTGCATGGGGCGGCGGGGGGGACGGGAGCGCGGGTGGGGAACAAAAGAGTTGGAGAGCAATTGTGATAGGGGATAATATAAGGGGAATAGATAGGCGTTTCTGCGGCTGCAGACATGACACCAGGGTGGTATGTTGCCTCCCTGGTGCCAGGATCGAGGATGTCACTGAGCGGCTGCAGGACATTCTGAAGGGGGCGGTGAACAGCCAGAGGTCATGGTCCATATCGGTACCAACGATATAGGTAACAAGAGGGGTGAGGCCCTGAAAGCATAATATAGGCAGCTAGGAAATAAATTAAAAAGCAGGACCTCAAAGGTAGTAATCACAAGATTACTCCCAGTGCCCTGTGCTAACAAGATTAGGAATATGAGAATAGACCAGATGAATGTACGGTTGGAGAGATGGTGTGGGAGGGAGGGATTTAGATTCCTAAGGCATTGGGACCAATTCTGGGGAAGATGGGACCTGTACAAGCTGGACGGGCTGCACCCCAGCAGGACCGGGGCCAATATCCTCACTGGGGTATTTGCTAGTACTGCGGGGAAGGGCTTAAACTCGAATGAAAAGGGGGGTTGGAACCTGAGTGGGGAGATGCAAGAGAGGGAAACAAAGATAGGAATGAAAGACAGAAAAGTAGAATGCAAAAGTGGAAGGCAGAGGAGACAAGGACTGGCAGCAAATAGGGCCATAGTATAAAAAATGTGTAAAAATGTTAAAAAGACATGTCTATAGGCACAGTATCTGAATACACAGAACATTCGCAATAATATAGATGAATTAACAGCGCAAATAGATGTAAACGGGTACGATATGTTTGTGATTACGGAGACATGGCTGCAGGGTGACCAAGGCTGGGAACTGAGTATCCAAGGGTACTCGATATTTAGGACAGATAGGCATAAAGGCACAAAGGAAAATAAGGTGACATAGCGTTGTTAGTTAAGGATGAAATCAGTGTGATAGTGAGAGCATATTGGCTCAGAAAATCTAGACGTAGGGTCAGTCTGGGTGGAGCTAAGAAGCAACAAAGGACGGAAAACATTGGTGGGAGTTGTCTATAGGCCTCAAAACAGTGGTGATAAGGTGGGGGACAGCATTAAACAGGAAATTAGAGATGTATGTAACAAGGGTGCTACAGTGACCATGGGTGATTTAAGTTACAAATATATTTGGCAAACCTAATTAGCAATAATACTGTGGCAGATGAATTCCTAGAGTATGTAAAGTAGGTTTTTTAGGTATGTTGAGGAACTGACTTGGGATCAGGCTATCCTGGACTTGGTATTGTACAATGAGAAGGGGTTAATTAATAATCTTGTTGTGCGGGATCCTTTAAGGAACAGTGACCATAACATGATAGAATTCTTCATTAGGATGGCAAGTGAAACAGTCAAATCTGAAACTAGGGTCCAAAATCTTAACAAAGGAAACTATGAAGGTTTGAGGCGTGAGTTGACTAAGAGAGATTGGGGAACTTCATTAAAAGGCATGATGGACAGACAATGGCTAATATTTAAGAAACTAATGTATGCATTGCAACAGTTATACATTCCTTTCTGGCGCAAAAACACAACAGGTAAAATGGCCCAACCGTGGCTAACAAAAGAAATTAAGGATCGTATTAGATCCAAAGAGGAGTCATATAAAGTAGCTAGAAAAAGTAGCAACCCTGAGGATTGGGAGCAGCTTAGAATTCAGCAAAGGAGGACCAAGAGATTGATTAAGAGGAGAAAAATAGAAAATAAAAATAAAACTTGCAAGGAACATAAAAAGGTACATAAGCTGCCATCAGCCAGACTGGAGTCAAACGTTCATAGGTGCAATGTGAGGATCAATGGTGTCTCCTCACTGCATGTCTTCATCATCCTCCACAAATCTAGCAGCTATGAGGGCCTCCCAAGCGTGCCTGCCCCATCTGGCCAGTTGCAATAGCCTCATCGCCATTATCCTTGCCTTTGAGGACCTCTTCACCCTCATCCCTATCAACATCATCCTCATCGGAGGAGACATCCAACTCCTCCATCTCCTCCTCAGTCAGCTCCTCTCCCCATTGCAGTGCCAGTTTGTGAAGGATGCAACAGGCAACGACGATGTGTGACTATATTGCAGGGCTCCACTAGAATTCTCCAGGCACCAGAACCTCGTTTTCAACATCCTGATGGTTTGCAGCATGAGCCTCATTGTGCCTTCGCTCTGCTGCAGTCTGAGGCCACCACATGGGTGTCATCAGCCATCTCCCCAAGGAACCATCCCCGCAGCCTCTATGGACCCTGGAAGACATCAGGGATCTGAGAATGTAGGAGTCCTGAACACTCCCTGGGAACCATGCGCAGAGCTGTAGGATGTGTTTATGGTCGTTGCACACCAGCTGCATATTCAACGATTGGAAGCCCTTGTGGATGACATAGTTGACTGCTTGCTGCTACGGAGATCTGAACACCACACGCGTGTAGTCGATTGCATCCTGCACCTGTTGGAAACCAGAGATATGGGCATATCCCAGTGCTCCTGGTCTCGGGCGAAATGAGCAAAGTTGTGTGTCTTCACAAAGATAGCACCTGTGACCTCATGGATGCATTTGTGGGTGGAGGCTTGCGACATCCCACAGAGGTCGCCTGTGGAACCTTGAAAGGAGCCACTGGCGTAAAAATTGAGCACAGCTGTCATTTTCAGGGCCACAGGTAGTGGATGTCCTCCATGTCTTCGTGGCACCAAATCCTGCACCAGGTGACTGACCAGTTCCCTAGACATGCACAATCTTCGGCGACACTTGTTCTCAGTCATCTGCAGGAATTAAAGACGGCATCTATAGACCCTGGGTCTAACGAGGGGCCGACCAGCAATGGCTCGCTGTGATTCTTCAGCAGCGTGTGCGGGAGCTCCAGCCATCCCATATTCCTGAGGCTGCTGCTCCTCCCTCTGCCCAGCCAGGCGTCTCCGTTGCTCTCTTCTCCTTTGTCTCCACTCTCTATATGCTACAAGGCATACAGCTAAGTCAACCAGGCTCCATACACCTGATGTACTCCTGCAGGATGAGAGAGACGTGTGGGTTAGCTTGGATGTTCTAAGAAACTCTCTCGGTTAAGTCTGAATGCCCCTTAATGCATCCTGGAAAGTGCTGCCAACCACTTGGATGGCCAGAGTTTATTGTACTGCATGGCTGCCCGAGACCCCATCCAACTCCACCTGTGGTAACTATGGTTTTATCTAATGTGTAGTATACCTTTATGAAGAATGTTAACATGGAAGATCACATGATCTTGTGTAACCAATAGTGGAGTAGCGCGGGCCAAGTCTGTAGTTAGTTGGAAGTCAGTAGTCTGCAAGTGAGCAGCAGAAGTATGTAGATAGAGTTTGGTGTAGAAGCACACATGTGTAGCTGCTGAGTGCCTTGTAAATAAACAGAATGTGTTCCACCTAAGAAGAGTCTGCAGAACTATTCTATCTAAAGTACCAACTCAGTCACCCCGCAACAAGCGTGCAATTGGGACTCACAAGTCACAACACCGCCCCACTCCACCTGACCGATTGGCTGCAGCTTTGCCCATTGGACTGCACACTGTGCTCTCAGCTCAGGCACAGGCATTCTCCTAACCCACACTGCAAGGCTGCACTGTTGGCTTGAACCATGGGGTGACTGGTCCAAACCAGGATGATATTGTAAGGGGCTGTGAGAGCCTCCACCAGTGACTGCTCCGCGGCCAGCTTTAGCAAGGAGGTTGTACAATGCGTGTAGTTGTCCAACTGTCCTGCAGTCCACTAAAAAACTCATTAGTTTGCAATCTGTGCCCGAGGGGTGAAAAGCTTTGGAGCACTTGCAGGCACTTTCATACCTCTACGTTGCTTGAATGGATAGATAAGCTAGTGACCCAACTCCACGCATGTTAATGTGGCTGCGCCTGAACTGTTTCAGCTGCAGAGGAATGGTCACTTTATGCAAGGCTTCCCCAATATGTAGCCACTTCCCTCCCCTCAGCCCGGGCACATGCTTGTGCACTACCATCAACCACAGTGCAGCCCTTGCCGCACCACCCACCACCCTCCCCCCACCGCTCCCCCCCCCACCCCACCATGTTACCTTAACTGCAGGGCAGCCCTTGCCCCGGCACCACACTCTCAATCAGCCAGCAAAAAGCGACTTACCTGTGCCCTCACCTGAACGCACGGCATCTCTTCCTTGAAGTCCAACAGGCAACCCAGAGCGCTGTTCAATGTCACTGTGTTCTCACCTCTGAGTTCCCCTCGAAGTGCAACTCGCCAGGTGCCTGCCTTATAAATGCTGTTGTGTAACATGTCAGTGTGCAATCACACCAACGTACACTGTGCAGATGTATTACAATGAAGTTCCTGACATCTGACGGCAGGAAACGCTGTCCGCCATTGATGGGCAGAGCAGATAGTTGCAAACTGATTTCAAGACATTGTGAAACCGATTTTTGGCTTTCTCACCATATTGTCTGCTCATGCTGCCAAACACACTGCCACCAACAGGCACGGAAAATTCCATCCAAGAATTGTGTCGATGAAAAACAGATCCATGAGAGAAGACTGAAGGGCATCAACCTTTGGACTCCCTCGGACTAGAGGAGAAGAAATTAGGACTCTCTGAGGAACTTTTAGCTCTCTTGAAGCACACGGCAAGACTTTAACAAGAGGAATGATCTTCAATTTCAGGAAAGGCTGTCACTGCCATATCATTCACTGCTGCATCGAAGACTGAAAAGGTGGTCAAGATCTGAGATTTCAATGAATCTGGACAATGAAGGGGAAAAAAACGACAACATTGCTGTAAGCCTTTCAGGAAAAGTAGAAGAGATGACTTCCCAATGATGTTTTGGAAGGACTGTCTGCTTTCTGTAGGCAGTGGTAAGAGACCCACACTTCTCTTTGCATGAAGTTGCTCCACCAAGGCTCCACTGAGGATATGGAGGCAAGACAGGACCATCTTATGTAATGGGGCGAATTTCAACAAAAAAATGAATACAGGTTTCCTGTAGACGAATAATTCCAGGACAAGGTTGCTGTACAGGATTCTGCAGCTTCAGAAGTGCTAAAGATTCTGCCGCAGCTTCTGTGTTGATATCCAGCTCCAGAGGGAAGAAGATTTTCAGCTGGGACTGAAGTATGGGTTTCACTTGACTTTAACCCTGTAAGCTACCGGCTCTTTGGCAGTGTGATTCTCTATGGACTCTAAAATGGAATCAGGCAAGACATTCTCTCTGGAAGACTCTTCATGGACAATGGGAGATAACCTACCAATGCTGTACCTAGGCTCAGTGCAACAAAGGTCTGAACGCTGCTCAGCCGCAAGAAAGACAGCTGACTCCTCAAAAAAACATCAGTGACTTCACGTAATGCGTCTAATGATTGTAAAGATGGATCAGCCTCCAGGACCTCATCCTCCAACAGATTATTCAGTGCTGCAATGGCTTCTGCCTCATCACTTTCTTCTGGAAAGGGCCAATTCAGGTCTAGCGGGTCTTCATGTGGATGGTCACTATCTGCTGCAGTGCCTTCTCTATCTGCCACCTCTAGCCTAACTTCATGAAGAACTGAGAGAATCACAGCTTCAATCACTGCCCAGGGTCTAGTGGATGGTGTATTTGCAAAAGAAAGCAACTTGCTCCTGACTGAATAAACTTCCTCAGCTGCTGTAGGCTGAAGTTCCACTGGTCCTAAATAAAGTTTGAAGATTGTTCCATGAATGATGTCTAGTTGCTCAAATGCTTTGCATCATCTGGTTTTTCCAGGATTCCTAGAAGTATGCCAACATTGCCACTCAATAAGGATGTGCATTGATTGTGGACAACATAAAGAGAATCAATGATCTGTTGCCCCTTGTAGCTAAGAGGAGCAATAATCTTGCCTGTAATTGGAAAGTCCGTGCTGCCTGGACTTTGTAATTTGATGTCTTATGGAATAAGGGGTATTCTCTGAAGCCAGTCTAGATCATTTGATAATATGTTAACGCCAGCTCCAGTATCAATTTTAAAAGTGGCATTGAAGCCTTTAACTTACATTGTAACTGGCTAATAGTCTGGACTAAGACCATTAACTTCCTCTAGGAACTCTGTATTTTTGTCTGTGTCTTTGTCTTGATTTCCAATTTCTAGGGTGGAGTATGTTTCATAAATATTTTCTTGTCTTCTGCTTCAATTAAAGTTGTTGGATTTGCAGAAATGCTTGAAATGTCCAGTTTTCTTGCACTGAAAGCATCCTGCACCCCTGCTGGGCAGTCCTGGCATCTACATTGGTACTTTTCACCAGATCATAAGCATCTCAAAATGGCTGCCAGTGTGGAGTTTCCTGCCCTTTCACCTGGTTTTCCAGGCTTTCTTATGAGTGGTGTTGCTGCCCGTGGGCCTACTCAGTCAATGGAGTCATGTGAAGCCTTGGAGTTGCTCCAAATTATAACTCCGTTAAGCTCTCTAAGCTTGGCCTGCCTCACATACTGGACCGCTTCACCTAAAGTAAGGTCATCTTTGGTCTGCAGAAAGTTTGAGAGTTTTCATCTCAGACACCCAGAACTATGCAATCATGACCTTCAGCACCCCTTATTCACAAGAACCAGCTAGGCAATATAGGTCGGTGAGAAATAATTCAATCAATTCCTCAGGTCATTGGGACCTTTGGTTAAAACGTGCTTATTCTATAACTAAATTTCGCTTCAGGCTAAAATAGAATGGTGTCAAAGTCAGCAGCAGACTCTTCTACTTCCTGCCTCAGGAGAATGTCGTCTGCTACTGGGCCAATAGCATAAAGAAAGGAACTGACTTGACGCTTCTGCTCCTTAGTGTGAAGGCCCAATGCTGCTCAATTTCGAAATAAATGGCATTTCCATAATTCCCATTTCTGGCCTCTATGCGGACCCTCAAGACAGTCAAACAGGTCTGGTAGGGGCAGGGATTACTCACCGGGTAGGGTCATCATTACCTCCCTCCAGTTTGCCTCCTCCTTTCATCAATTCACAAGTACGATCTACCAGCAAGTTTTTCTTCATTCTGTGGTTCCGTCAATAACACCACTGATTTTTTTACATTGATGTCACCACTGCTGCCACCATGTTGTGAGATGGTCCTTCTTATCTGTGGAGTAGGCATAGTTCTTGGTTACAGGACAGACTGTAGTCATACTCTGGTACTTGCTTCACACTTGTTTTTTAGTACTATATCTAAACAGGTTGCAGAGTAGGCATGTTGCTCCTGAGCATGGCTTGCCAACCTCTCTCGAGAAAGAGAGAAAGGGAGAGAGAAAAAGTCTAATTCATGACTGACTGATGTCAGTGACATATCATCATCTATGTTATATGTTAGCATATCCATTCCATTAACCCTTTATCCTACAATTGCCTGACCGAAATCTTCTAGCTTTGTCCATATGCAATGAAAATGCATTAACTGTCACCTCACTAGTCCACAGAAGGTGTGTTTAGGGTGTTGGCTTTTTGTTTGTAGAAGTGTGTGTCAGTTGTTTTGGAAAAAAAAAACTTTTATTGCCAGCTTAAGCCTGTTGTTTTCTGGTGTCAATTTAAATGCTGTGGTGTCTAGGAAATAAACGCTTTCCTTGTATCTTGTGGCTTTAAGTTTAATGGAAGGATAATGCTTATTGAGGAGATTGAAGAATTCTTCTAATTTTGCCTGTGTGTCAGCCCAAATACCCCATGTGTAGGCCAAATGTAGTAAAACATAGGGAGCTTGGGACACTTTTTAAATACACTCTCCACTCTGCCATGTATATGTTTACATAGGCAGCGGCAAAATTCTTGTCCATAGCTGTGCTTGGTTTGAAGCGGAGGCAGGAAGTCACAAGCCCTGCCATCATATCCGGGCACCTAGTTTAAAAGGCACCCAGACAGATAAAGCTTTATCACGCTCTTAACCATGAACAAGAACTTGGAACGCAGAACCCGAGGAGCACCGACACCCAGATTCAGTGGTACTTTGCTGGAAGTACTGCTGAACGTAGTGGAGGAGAGGAGAAGCATCCTGTACCCGAGGGATGGAAGGAGGGAGCCCACCCGATTCACCAACCCTGCATGGGAGGCAGTCACCAGGGTAGTGAGTGCCAACTGCATTCACCAGAGGACAGCTCTGCAGTGCAGGAAAAGGATGAATGACCTCACCTGCATCACCGGGAGTGGTGGTAAGTGAATCCTCTACTCCCCATACTCACCTCACTGAATGGGAACTGGGACATGGGCCTCAGTGGCAAGACAGCCAGCTGTGCTGTCCATGTATAAATGAGCATCTTAACCTGATTTGATGATGCCTCATAGCCCCACTGCAGTCCATACAGTCTGCAGGTAGAAAGGCAAATGTGGGTCTTTTACCATGCCACACAGAGAGCTCTTATTGTGTGTGCGGGAGGAGCGGGGCGATTGGCATAGAGGGTAGCAGCATTCGTTGCTGATGCCATGCCTCTGTCGGTCTCATCCTTCCCTCTGTATAAGCGCACCATCCTGGCGGGTGCTGCTGAAGAACCGTTGTGGGCTAGATGCAGTGCAGTTTTCACATGGCAGACAATAGCCAGTGGGCAGTTGGTGAAGACTGGCATCATGCAAATCGGACCTGCTTTCTAATTGCTCTCAAACCATCTTCTCTCCTTGTGCGGGACAAGTTAATGCATAACAAGCATGAGAGAGAGAGGATGGAAGGGGGCATGGCTGCCCTCCGGCGGCGAGCTGGCGGGGGAGGTTCAGGACCGCTCATATGCAGACGGCGAGGTCAGCGTCTGGTCTCCATCCAGTAAGGAACCATGCTTGCTGTCTTGGCATAGAAACCCAAGAGTCAAGCTCGGTGCCATGTTGGAGACAGCCCCTGCAGTCCCTCACTCTCTCTTCTTTTGATTACAGGCGCCAGCAAGAAGAGGGTGAGGCCTGACCCCAAAACCAAGTCAAGTAACAGCTCCAGCGCACAGAGGACGGAGGTGGATGAGGACGACGAAGATTTTGCATCTGTAGAGCCATCACCTTCACCTCCACCAACCCAGAGTCACACATCTCGGTGGGTAGTTGATTGAGTTCAGGCAAGGTCTCACACTCTGGTGGGCACCTCAGTGACATTTGCCTGCAGAAGGAGGAAGCAGGGACAGCCAAGGTCACCAGCACTTGGATGACTGCTGGGGAAGAGGCTTCAGCTAAGATGATGAGCCGCTGAGAGTGGTCCTAGACATGATGCTGGGGATGCAGCGAAAGGTGGGGGCACATCAGGCAGAGGTGTTGGAGGCTCTCAACAAAGTGCCACGTGAGGTGGAGGAGTCCGTCTGTCTGCTGGTTGATGAAGTGGTACCAACATTTGCACGCATTGAGGTCTCCATGGGGAGGATGGCTGATGCCATGGAGAATCTGTCCCCACAGAATGCCCAGTTTCTGCCAGACATGCGTGCAGACCTGCACTCCATTGCCATGAGCAAGCTTTGCAGTAGCCTCGCAAGGGTGGGGGAGCAGATCACCTCGACCTCCCTCCAGGTGCCCCTTTCCAAGGAGTCAAGATGTGGCCCTCGAGCACCCAAAGGGAGGAGGACATCAAGTGAACACCCCTGGGACTCTTTGAGAGTGTCTGGCCGTTCTGATTCCCCGTTGCTGGGACCCTATCAGCTCTAGCCTCCGGGACCATAGAGGGTGCAGCTTCCCCTGAGCAGAAGACACAAACTAAGCTGGGTCCTCTAGGTGTCGGCCTTCCAGAGGACGGCCGTCAAGGTCATCCAAAGCAGGAGGGCAAACTGGTCAGGAGGCTGCCTGCACTCCCGCTGCAGATGTTGGCAAAGCAGCCAGACACATTGGCAGGAAACGTAAATTAAAGAAGTGCTAATCTCACTTTGGTGACATGGGTGCACTATCATTGCTGATTTTTGATGCACACTAGTTAATATATGTACATATGCACTTTAAGGAGGTTTTCCTGTCTTTTCATTGCATCTGTTCACTGTAATGCCTGTGGGCACCCCCTATATTCAAGGGGACCAACCTACCTGGGCCTATGTCCCTCTTTAATCATGCGTCTGCAGAGAGTTATCGATCTTTGCCATGGCCCCCACGAGCCACGTGAGAAAAGCTTCTCACACACACTGTTCCTTTGCTCTTCACAGCCTTTTAGATACAATTGCCTTTGCCTAGTTAGAACTATATGGTGGGGTTCCCCTTTGGTTGTCCAGTTGAGCTGACCTGCAGCTCCACCTACCCGATGACCCTACTCCCATCCAGCGTTTCCCTATCTGGACTTCAAGGCTCAGGGTAGATCTGGAGCAGCCATGCTACATGTTAACTTTGAGGCTTGCTCAAATACCTTTTACCACACCCACCCCCCCACCCCCCAGTGTCACAACTATTCCATCATACCACCAATTCCCTCATTTTTCCCCCCAAAGTTATTCAATTGATAACACAGACCCTTCCCTCTGAATGCTCCCCCCAGGCTCACGGTTCCATTCCTCCCCCACTGCTCTTCCTTTGCTCCTGATAGTTTCCCCACTGCACACATTCGAGATCTCAGCAAGAGTTTCATCTTCACCCCCTCTTTTAGCATTCAAACCTACCTCATCGCTTTATGCCTCGCCCCCCCGTCTTCTTCCAAAGGCCGCACAGCACACCTTTACCTGCTGCAGCTCTACACCTGCTGCTGGATGCTCCACTTTGTCGAGGATCCACTGGCTTGGCGAGGCTTGAACATGGCAAGGCTCCACCTGCAACTCCTGTTCCAGCCTCAGGAGGCTCCACCTGCAGCTCCTGCTCCAGCCTCACGAGGCTCCACCTGCAGCTCCTGTTCCAGCCTCAGGAGGCTCCACCTGCAGCTCCTGCTCCAGCCTCACGAGGCTCCACCTGCAGCTCCTGTTCCAGCCTCACGAGGCTCCACCTGCAGCTCCTGCTCCAGCCTCACGAGGCTCCACCTGCAACTCCTGCTCCAGCCTCAGGAGGCTCCACCTGCAGCTCCTGCTACAGCCTCATGATGCTCCACCTGCAGCTCCTGCTCCAGCCTCACGAGGCTCCACCTGCAGCTCCTGCTCCAGCCTCAGGAGGCTCCACCTGCAGCTCCTGCTACAGCCTCACGAGGCTCCACCTGCAGCTCCTGTTCCAGCCTCAGGAGGCTCCACCTGCAGCTCCTGCTCCAGCCTCACGAGGCTCCACCTGCAGCTCCTGCTCCAGCCTCACGAGGCTCCACCTGCAGCTCCTGCTCCAGCCTCACGAGGCTCCACCTGCAGCTCCTGCTCCAGCCTCACGAGGCTCCACCTGCAGCTCCTGTTCCAGCCTCACGAGGCTCCACCTGCAGCTCCTGCTCCAGCCTCACGAGGCTCCACCTGCAGCTCCTGCTCCAGCCTCACGAGGCTCCACCTGCAGCTCCTGCTCCAGCCTCAGGAGGCTCCACCTGCAGCTCCTGCTCCAGCCTCACGAGGCTCCACCTGCAGCTCCTGCTCCAGCCTCACGAGGCTCCACCTGCAGCTCCTGTTCCAGCCTCACGAGGCTCCACCTGCAGCTCCTGTTGCAAATCAAGAGGCTCCAGGCCCTACCTGCAGCTCTAGGCGTTCATCATTTGATTGTATTTTAAACTGTACAAAAAAAAAGTGAATCACACTTGTAGAGTAAAGGGTTAACATCAGAAACAATTACTTATGCAATAGTGATGTCAGATCACATTGGGAAGTGAGAGAGATCTGGAAGGAGGAGAAGCTCTAACTTCATGTAGAGGTCCAAATGTGTAAATACTTGCTGTAAATAAAGCATAAGGATTTTAAAAAAAACTACAGTATTGAGCAGCATACTTTGAGAGATTAGACAATCCCCCAAACTATTTTTAGTTCTGAAGAGTGTCATATGGACTCAAAATATTAACTCTGTCTTTCTCTCCACAGATGCTGCCAGGCCTGCTGAGTTTTTCCAGCAATTTTTTGATTTTGTGTCAGAATTCCAGCAGCTGCAGTATTTTGGTTTTACCCCAAAACTCTTGTCTAGACCTCAACCACTCAATGAAACAATATCCTTCAGCTATATCTTGTTTTTCTCTCTTGCAGGCTCTCCCCTATTAACTCCAAAGTTCATTTTGTTAAATCAGTTGTTCCTTGTACTTGTGAGGATATTTGGCTTTCTTGTCTCCCATGTTTATTTCTCTGCAAATGTTATTTTAATTCTCATTCAGTTCCCTAGTGCTTTTTAATGCCTGGACGGTGTTGTGCCCGAATGAGGCAGTTCTGCAATAATAGTGTGGATGCTTGTCTTTAACTGTGTCGTCTCATGTTATCTCCCATGGCCATAAGAGCAGTCAAGATGCTAAAGAAGGACATGTCACCAAGTTAAAACATATCAACGTTTCAGATTGACTATAAACCCTACAGGGTCATTTTGAAATTTGTGATAGTGTAAAAGAGGTGATAGATAATGACTCGGCAGCCCAATTTCCATCTCTCCTGATTGAAATAAAAATCAAGGGAGATGTAAAATAGGCTATCATTTCATTAATATCCATTTTACACTGTTGCGCAAGGTCAAAATGAACTTCCTCCACTTGTATAAACTTTGTCAATTCATTGAAACATAGAATCATAGAACAATCACACCACAGAAGGAGGCCATTCAGCCTTGGTGCCCATATCGGCTCCCTGTTAGAGCAACTCAGCTAGTCTCACTCCCTCTCCCTTTACCCTAGTCCAGCAAATTGCTTTTCTTCAAGTACTTACCTAATTCTCTTCTGATTGCCACAATCGTACTTCACTCCACCAATCTTTCAGGCAGTGCATTCCAGATCCTAACCATTTGCAGTGTAAAAAGGCTTTTGCTCATGTCACCGTCAGTTCTTTTGCCATTCGCCTTACTTTGGTGCCCTCTGGTTCTAGACTCTTCTGCCCAATGGTAGCAGTTTCTCTCTATATACTCTGCCCCAACCCCTCACAATTTTGAATATCTCTATCAAATCTCTCAACCTTCTCCACTCTAAGGAGAACAATCACAGCTTCTCCAATCCATCCATTAACTCATTCCTCATTCTTCCTCATTCCTGGAACCACTCACAATTTTGAATATCTCTATCAAATCTCTCAACCTTCTCCACTCTAAGGAGAACAATCACAGCTTCTCCAATCCATCCATTAACTCATTCCTCATTCTTCCTCATTCCTGGAACCATTCTAGCAATTTTTTTTCTGAACTCGCTCTAACGTCTTCACATCCTTACAAAAGTGTGGTGTCCAGAATTGGACACCATACTCCAGTTCAGGCTGAATTAGCATTTTATAAAGATTCATCATAACTTTTTTGTTTCTGCACTCTAGAGGAAGCGGGGAGGGTTCTGGAGATGGGATACATAGGCTAACAAAGCAAAAGGATATGGCAGCCTTGCAGGGCAGCTATTTAGTAATGATATCCAGAGTGTGACAGGAAGGACAAAGTGGACAAACATTAAAAAAAGGAGCAAATAGGGTCAAAGGGGGAAAAATGATTTTAAAAATGCAAAATTAATGGCTCTTTATTTAAATGCACATAGTATTTGGAACAAAGTAAATGAATTAACAGCACAAATGGAAGTTAATAGGTATGAACTTTTAGCCATTATGGAGATGAGGTTATAAGTGGATTGAAGCTGGGAACTAAATATTCAGGGATATGTGACTTTTCAAAAGGACAGGCAGGAGAGAAAGGGTGGTGGGGTAGCTTTGTTAGTACGAGATGGAATAAGTAGGATAACAAGAAATGATCTTGGATTGGAAGATGTAGACTCCATATAGGTGGAGATAAGAAATAACAAGGGGAAGAAGACACTGACAGGAGTGGTCTATAGGCCCCCTAACAGTAGCTACACTGTAGGACAGGGAATAAATCAGGAGATAATGAGGGCATGTAAAAATGGCAGTACATTAATCATGGATGACTTTAATCTTCATGTAGATTGGGGAAATCAAATTGGCAGAGGTAACCACGAGCAAGAATTCATAGCGTGTATTCATGACAGTTTCCTAGAACAATATGTTATGGATCCAACCAGGGATCAGGTTATTTTGGATCTGGTAATGTGTAATGAGGCAGGTTTAATAAACGATCTCAGAGTAAAAGATCCCCTAGGAAACGATGGCCATTACATGGTAGAATTTAGCATTCAGTTTGAGAGTGAGAAACTTGGTCAGAAACAACTGTGCTAAACTTAAATAAGGGTAATTACAAAGGAATGAGGGCAGAGTTGGTTGGAGGGGACTGGGAAAGGAGTTTAGCAAAAAAGACGGTTGACGAACAATGTCTGACATTTAAGAAAATAGTTCATGACTCACAACAAAGATATATCTTCATGAGAAAGAAGGATTCTAGGAAAGGGATAAACCAACTATGGTTAACCAAGGAAGTTAAGGATAGTATCAAATCGAAATAAAAAGCATAACAATGTGGCAAAGATTAGTGGTAAGCCAGAGGATTGGGGACATTTCAAAAACCAACAAATGACCAAAAATAAATAAATAGGGGGGAAAAAAATTGAGAGTGAACTAGCAAATATAATATAAAAACGGACAGTAAGAGTTTCTTTAAATGTATAAAAACGAAATAGAGGCCAAAGTGAACATAGGCCTCTTAGGGAATGAGGCCGTGGAAATAATAATAGGGAACCAGGAAATGGAAGAGGAGTTGAAACTACTTTGCATCAGTCTTCATGGTAGAAGACACTAGTAGCATTCCAAAAATATAAACAATCAAGGGTCAAAAGCAGTGGTGGGGGGGAGGAAATAAATACAATAACTATCACGAGAGAAAAAGTGCTAGGGAAACTAATGGGGCTAAAGGCTAATAAGTCCCCTGGACCTGATGGATTGCATCCTAGCATATTAAAGGAAGTAGCTACAGAGATAGTAGATGCACTGACAGTAACTTTCCAAGAATCCTTAGATTCTAGAAAAGTCCCAGAGAATTGGAAAACTGCCAACGTAACGCCCTTATTCAAAAAGGGAGGGAGACAAAAAAAAACAGGTAACTGTAGGCCAGTTAGTTTAACATCTGTCATTGGGAAAATGTTAGAGTATATTATAAAGGATGTAATAGCAGAACATTTAGAAATCATAATATAATCAAGCAGAATCAGTATGGCTTCATGAAGGGGAAAATCATGCATGACACATTTATTATAATTCTTTGAGGAGGTAACAAGCAGGATAGATAAAGGGGAACTAGTAGATGTGATATATTTGGGTTTCCAAAAGGCGTTCAATAAGGTACCGCACATTAGGCTACTTAATAAGATAAGAGCCTATGGTGTTGGGGGTAGTATATTAGCATAGATAGAGGACTGGTTATCTAAAAGAAGACAGAAAGTTGGGATAAGGGGGGCATTTTCAGGATGGTAACCTGTAACTAGTGGAGTGCCACAGGGATCAGTGCTGGGGCCACAATTATTTGCAATATATACTAATGACTTAGCTGAGGGAAGTGAAGGTACTATTGCCAAGTTTGTGGGATGGCACAAAAATAGATGGGAAAGTAAGTGGTGAGGATGACACAGAGTCTACAGAGGGATATAAACAGGTTAAGTGAGTGGGCAAAAACTTGGCAGATGGAATATAATATGGGAAAATGTGAGGTTATGCATTTTGGAAGGAAGAATAGAGGAGTTGAATATTATTTGAATGGAGAAAGACTGCAGAAAGCTACAGCACAGAAGGATTTGGGAGTCCTCATGCATGAATTCCAAAAAGCTAACATACAAGTTCAACAGGTAATAGGGAAGGCAAATGGAATGTTGGCCTTCATTTCAAAGAGAATGGAGTATTAAAATAGAGAAGCCTTTCCAAAACTATACAAGGCACTAGTTAGACCGCACCTAGAATACTGTTTGGTCCCCTTATCTAAGGAAAGATATGCTGGCATTGGAGGCAGTTCAGAGAAGGTTCACTAGGTTGATCCTGGGTATGGAGGGATTTTCTTATGAGGAGAGGTTGAGTAGGTTGGGCCTGTACTCATTGGAGTTTTGAAGAATGAGAGACGACCTTATTGAAATATATAAGATTCTTAGGGGGTTTGACAGGGTAGATGCTGAGAGGTTGTTTCCCCTTGTGGGAGAGTCTAGGACCAGGGGGCATAACCTCAGAGTGAGGGGTCACCCATTTAAGACAGAGATTAGGAGGAACTTCTTCTCTCAGAGAGTAATGAATCTGTGAAATTCTTTACCTCAGAGGGCTAAAGAGGCTGGGTCATTAAGTATCTTCAGGGCTGAGATAGACAGATTTTTAATCAATTAGGGAATCAAGGGTTTGGGGGAAAAGGCAGGAAAGTGGAGTTGAGGATTATCAGATCAGCCATGATCTCATTGAATGGCAGAGCAGACTCGATCAGCCGAATGGCCTACTTCTGCTCCTACGTCTTATGGTCTTAAGGGCTGGAAACGTCCAGTGCTGTTGGTGGCAGGCATCATGGCTGGGGGTAGAATTTGGCAAGGGGCAGAAATCAGTTTCACACTGGTGTGAAATCACAGAGGGTTCATCTGATGGTGACTGCCATGGCAAATCCCACTAGAGGTTATCATGAGCCTGATTTGCAACCCATTAATGGGGTGCACAGTAAGATCCGACCGGAATTGTTCCCCCACGTCTGATTTACCATTACACCGACGGGAAAACATGCCGACTCAGAACACGTGTGGACAAGCGTGACATGCAGAAGTCAGGACTTACCTTTAGGGTCTTGCTCAGATCATGGATATCTGTAGCAGCCCTACAGCTATCGGATCCTGGAGGAACACATGCATTGCACGGTGGGTGGATCCTCATGCACATGGCTGCGCTGCAAAGCAGCTCTCGGAAGGTGGGAGGTCTCCACGCAGCAGCTTCGATTTCGCTGAGGCTTCAGAGTTTCACAGACTTCAAAGTGGGCTCGCACCATCTTCCACAAACTCAGCTTCAGACCTGCTTCAGGACTTCATGGACCTCGCCATGGGCTGGTACGGATGATCGGTGAAGGTGAAGCGGGGAAGAAGAAGGTCTAGGTGTGAGTGGGAAAGAAAGGTGTACCTCGGGTGGCCAAGGCGAGGTTGGGAAGGTTGGCCGAAGGTGTAGGGGGCGGGGGTGAGGTTTGGGTGTGGGAAGGTGTCAGGGGGCTGAGTTTGCGGGGGGGGGCGGGCATAGGTGTCAGGGGTTGAGATTGTTGGGGGGGGTGAAGGTGTCAGTGGGCGGTGAGGTTGGGAGAAGGAAGGAGAGTGTCCAAGGGGAGGAGGGAGTATGGGGGGAGGAGGGTGTCCAGGGGAGAATACAGAGGGAGGAGGGAGTAACGGGGGAGAATGGTGCAAGTGGGGAGGAGGGTGTAAGGGGGGAGGAAGTACAAGGGAGGGAGTTCGAAGTGGGGAAGGTGTCAGGGGAATAGGGAGTTTGAAAGGGGGAAGGTATCAGGGGAATAAAGAGTTCAGAGGGGGGAAGGTGTCTGGGGGGTTGAAGGAGCCTGGGGTGTGGAGGGAGTGCAAAGAGAGGGGAAAGAGTAAGGATGCAGGAATGAGTAAGGGGGGAAGGATGGAATGTCCAGGTAAACGTGCAAGGTAGGGTTCTATGGAGTCAATGATTGCCTCCTGGGGAGCGAACTCGGGGTGGGCGTGGAAAGATGGAATGGTGAGTGTGAGAGGGGGCAGGGAGAGCTTGTAGGGTGGGAGGGTGAGGGTATGTTGGTACTGGTAGAAGGCGGGCGATGGTGGTTGGTGGGGACAAGGAGGCAAACATGGACCCTGGGGATGGGAACGAGGAGGTCAATTTGGATGGGGAACGGGGTTTTCAGGAAGTTAGGGAATATTCACATTCACCTGGGCATTCCTGAAGGAGAAACCAACTGGTCTCACTAAACTCCGTCTTACACACGAGGGTTTCCAATTTCCACTTTCCAAGAACTCGCTTTGGAACCTTTTCCCAAACAGACACTGGCGCTGGGCATGATCGGTGGTGTGAGCGAACAATGTGATGTGATGATTTGCTCAGAGTGCCAACAGCGGGCCGTGTTTCCCACCATCGGATGTCGGGAGCCTCATTGTATCATTATCAGACCAGCCTGCCGGAATCATCCTCCCCCGCTGGGTTGCCCATCGATGTCAGCGGGAAAGCACGCCAGCATGTTTCACCACAGCACATAAAGGCGGGCACTTGGCGGCCTGCACTTGAGGGGAGCTTGAATGTCGTGCAGTACACAACAGGGTGACATGTTGGACTTCAAGCTTCAGGGGATCGGGGTTAAGGGCAGCCCTGCCGTTGAGGTGACTGGTAGCAGGGGGGAGTTAAGGGCAGCCCTACCGTTGAATATAGCATACAAGCATTCGGGTTGGAGGGTAGGGTGGGCGAGGGAAGTGGCCATGTATTAGGGAAACACATTGGGTCATCACACATAACCAGGACAGGTTCTTAGTACACCCATGCTAACCACTTGTCTCTCTCTTTCATCCTGCAGGAGAACTACTTCAGGATCATGGAGCCTGGTAAACTAGATGATGCTTGACGGTCTACACAGTGTGAAGGCGACAGAGGAGACAGCGACTGAGGCTCCTGCCTGCGCAGAGCTGTCGCTAGTCAGTGCCTAGCGACACCCAGGGTCTATAGGCGCCACCTTTCATTCCTGCAGATGACCGAGAACCAGTGTCGCTGAAGACTGTGCATATCTCGGGAACTGGTCGGTTACATCTGCCAGCTACACAGGGGACATCGAGGGCATCCACTGCCAGTGGCCGTGAAAATGATCGCACTGCTCAATTTTTATGCCAGTGGCTCCTTTCAGGGCTTGACAGGTGACCTCTGTGGGATCTCACAAGCCTTCACCCACAAATGCATCTATGAGGCCATGGATGCCATCTTTGCGAGGGCATACAACTTTGAGCATTTCACCCGGGACCAGGACAGCCAGGATGCAAGAATGATTGGATTCGCCCAGATCTTGGGTTTACCACAGGTGCAGGATGTGATCAACTGCACTCATGTAGTGCTCAGATCTCCGTTGCAACACATGGTGAACTACATCATCTGCAAGAGCAGATGTGCAGCTGGTGTGTGACCACCAGAAACGCATCCTGCAGGTGTGCGCATGGTTCCCAGGGAATGTGCACGACACCTACATTCTCAGTCGGTCACAGATCCCTGAAGTCTTCCAGGGTCCGCAGGGATGGCTCCTTGGAGACAAGGTCTACCCACAGAGGCCATGGCTGATGACACCCCTGCGGCGGCCTCAGACTGCAACAGAGCGACGTTATAATGAGGCTCATGACGCAGCTCGCAATTTGTTGGAGCAGACCATCGGGATGCTGAACATGTGGTTCCGGTGCCTGGACCAGTCTGGTGGAGCCCTGCAATATAGTCCACAGAGGCTGTCACGCATCGTCATCGTCTGCTGTGCACTTTACAACCTGGCGCTGCAATGGGGAGATGAGCTGGCTGAGGAGGAGATGGAGGAGCTCGGAGGCGACGACGGGGATGAGGCTCTCACACTATCTAGACGAGAGAGGCACACTCAGGAGGCCCTCATAGCTGCCAGATTTGTGGAGGATGATGACGACATGCAGTGAGGTGACCACATAGGTCCTCACATCACATCTGTGAACATTTGACTCCAATCTGGCTCATGGCAGCGCGAATACCCACTCTGAGAATGCTCCTGTCATGGAGACGCAGTGGAGGCCCTGATGGTCGCTCAATTGCAAGAGGGCGATGACAACATGCAATGAGGTCATTCCATAAATCTTCACATAGTCTCTGAGAATGTCTGGCTCCTGTCTGGCCGAGGGCAGCTCACTTGTGTTCTGTGATCAGGGTCATATCATAGAGACGCAGCAATGAAACTTTAGAAGCACCTGATCCTTTGTCCACCTTCAGCACCTGACCCCTTCAGGAGCACAGCATCAGTGGTCACAGATGCTGAAGAGATGGGGCCCATCCCCTCCATAAAGGTGCTGAGAGCACACCAGGAGAATGAGAGAACTCTGGGGCACCTGCCCACTACATCCTGGCAGCAATGACAAGCACCGCTGAGGTGCAGGCATCAGTAATGTTTCCAGTAAGTGTGAGGCCGGGCCATCACTTTGGCCTGAAGGCTGCACAGAGCACAGGGAAGAGGCCTTGAACTGAGGCAACTACCTTTATTTTGTGCAGAAAGGTTTCACATCTGAGTGACAAGAACACTGCTCATTAGAACAAGGAGCCATAGGCAGGCAGACATTCTTGGAAGTTCATTGACAATAGTGAACAGTATGTACAAGTGATCAATACCCATGCCCAAGCTGTGCAACTACATCTTCTTAACCATCCTAACTCTGCCGCTACGTCTTGGTGCTCTCCGGACATCCACAGTGGAGGTGGAGGCAGCCTGCTGACTGCTACACCCTGTCTGTGATGACCTTGGCCGGCATCCTCTGGAGGGCTGAGACTTGAAGGGCCCCAGCCTGCTTTTAGAGTCCTGCTGTGTGGCAGTGTCACCCTCCTTGGCCTGTGAAGCTGGAGCTGCTGAGGTCACAGGAAGAGGGGATTCGGATGGGCCGGACACTCTTGGAGTCACCTGGATGCATGGGCTAGAGTGTGCACCTGCTGATCCTCCTCCCTATGGGTGCCCAGGGGCCTGCAGGCTGACTCCTTGAGGAGCAGGGGTAGATGGAGTGAGATCAAGCTGCCCAGCACCCCTCTCGTGTACACACTGTTGGAGGCCAACTATGGCATCAGCGATGGAGTTGAGCCTGCGCAGCAGTGCAGGAGCGAAGTCCTGAACCAAGGCATCCATGGCAGCCGCCATCCTACCAGTGTTGACCTCAGTGCATTGGCATACTGGCTATCACCTCAGAGTGAAGGTGGATGGACTCCTCCATTGTGCCTTGTAACTCCTCCATTGTGCCTTGTAACCAGAGGAGTGCAGTGGACATCCCTTCCTGAAGTTCCAGAGCTTGCCTTTGCAGCTCCAGCAACTGTGACATGACCAAGTCCAGAGGCTCGTAATTTGACTCGGACTCAGCAAATTCTGGCCTTCAGCTGTCCTTCAAGTGCTGGACACCTGGGGAGTCCCTGCCTCTGCCTGCTGTGGATTGGAGAGTGCAATGTGCTCACCAGATTGTGATCCTAGGGCTATCCTAAAGCGAGATCCCACCGAGGTGTGTGTTTCTGTGCTGCTGGAGGGTGAGGGTGAGCACTGTGACAGGACATTAGGGTAGGGGACCTCCAGATTCCTCTTCAGAGGCTTCTTCAGGGCTTGATTGAGGCCTTGGGTCATGGACTCCATCAGCTGTTTGGCAGATGTGCCAGTGAAAGCAAAAGGAGATAACTAGTGCATGGCAGTGGCCTGTGAAACAGGACACATCACTCACAGCATGGTCGTGTGATGGATGTTGCACTGCTGGATCCTCACTTGGTAGAGCTGCACCGACCCCGCCATCAGCACAGGACCGGTCTAGATCCTCGCCGACCAGCTGGATGGCTCTGTTTTCAAAGTCCATGAAGACCTTGATTTTGGGCATTCCACCACTAGTCAGTGACTTCTCCCTCGTGTTGTGTGCCAGCTTGTCTTGAATGAATAGGGGTGGAGAAAGTGTAAACAGGATGGCTGTCAGACCAGATGCTAAGTATGTCTGGCCTGTGTGGGTGTTGAGTGGTCCCATGGATGGGATGAGGACAATGGTGGTGTGTGTGAGAGAGTGAATGGTGATGTCCTTTGAACCGATAGTGAGTGAGGGCCCTGTGCATGTGTGATGGGTTTGTGAGTGTATAAGTTTGGAGTGATGAAAAGAGTGATTTACCCTGGTGGAATGGAGAAGATCATTCATCCTCTTGTGGCACTGGGTGGCTGTCCTCTTCTGAAGGGCGTTGACGCTAACCCCCACTGCCACCACCTCACCACTGCCACCACCTCCTAAGCCTGTTTAGTGCTGTTGCTGCCCTTTCCGTGGCCAAGGCAGGGTTAGAGGACATCCCAGTGGGCCTTCATTGCATCCAAAAGGTGCTCGAGGGACACGTCGCTGAACGTGGGGGCTGCAGTCTTCATCAGTTTCAGGGCCACATCTTGCGTGCTGCAGTGGTGAGCTGGAAGCACAGAAATGTGTGCCTGTAGCTGGACTTTAAATATGGTGCCCAGCGTGATGCAGTGGCTGGGTGATGGCAGGTGGGTGAATGAGAGCCTGCCCACCATGGAAACAGTGCGTTTCTTAGGCCTGCATAAATAATGTGGTGGATTGGGATGACACGGCACAAAAACCCACTTCTGTGGCCGGTGGGTAAAATGTCATTCTACCCGCCCGCTTCCGTGCTTAATGCAAATCTGGGATGATTCCACCCTTTCTTTCAGCCACCTCCTGCAAGAGTTCACCTCCAGGGTTTTGAACTCTCATTCCATTATTCCTCTCCTCTGGGTCGCCACATGCATTCAAGCTTTCTTCCACACACTCTCTCTCACCGACTCAACCATCAGCAGTGCCCCACTGCTTCACATGCCCCACGCTTGTCATTTCAACACTCCACCCTGCTCTCATGCCCACATGTCTGTCCTTGGCCTGCTGCATTGTTCCAGTGAAGCTCAACGCAAACTGGAGGAACAGCAGCTCATCTTCCGACTAGGCACTTTACAGCCTTCCGGACTTAACATTGAGTTCAACAACTTCAGACCATAAACTCTCTCCTCCATCCTCACTCCTTTTTAAACCCCTTTTTTCAATATTCATTTTAATTTTAAAATTTTTATTTTTTATCCACTTATTTTTATTTTTGTCTATTTTCATTTTCATTCATTGTTTTATCCCCACCTTTTATCCTATGTTCAATCTTTTTCCCACCACGGTCCCCTCCCCCCCCACACCAGGTCCACAAGGGCCATCTGTCACTTGTTCATGTTGTTCTTTTCAGAGTGCGTACCCTTGTCCTGCCTTTTTCACATTCTGCTTTCTGACCTTAAAACCACCATCAGCACCTCCTTTAGCCAGTACCAGTACCATCAACACCCCTTTGTCCTTATGTTCATAACACCTTTGGCAATCTCTCCGTTTCCCCCACCTATCACTGGCCTTCTATCCAGCCTCACCTGCTCCACCCCACTTAGCATATCTGCCACTTCTAGGCTGCTTCTGCCTAGCAGCTGTCTTCAAAAACTGAACTCAAAAACTGCTGTTTCTTCTATGTGTGTTCGTGGGAGGGACCTGCCTCTCTGGACCCCTGGTGCTAGGCAACAGCCCAGTTTTACGACTCTTGTGTTTGCTTAACTTCTCTTACAGTCGTAAACACTCATCAGAAATGCAGTCACCTTTCAAAGTGAAACTAAAACTCAACTTGACCTTTTCTTAGCACACAGATACAGAAATACAAAATCAAACTTAAACATTAAAGCTAAAACTCATTCCCAACACCCACAAATGGCAATATAACTTACTTAAGCTATCTCTATTTCTAACATTGCTACCAATTCACAGTCGAAAGTGAGCGGAGTTTCATGTTGGACGGACGCACATGCTGCAAGGGAGTGCGATCAGTGGGTGGGTGGAGATGCAGGTCAGTTCAGGTGGACAACTGAGAGAGTACCCCAGCAGGCAGCATTGAAAACACTCAGGACACTGAGATGAGTGTGATGGAGGAAGGCTCCACATGCGAGGGAGAGTGCTTGCACAAGTGTCCGAAAGGCCCTGCCACACATGGAGTTCTCCCTCCAGAATACTCATGGTCCAGCTGCGTGCAGCTGAACTGCCATAGTGGAGGGGCGAGTGTGGGACGATACAGGGGGAGGAGTCACAAAAGCTGAAAGACAACATTACACATTACACGGTAAAAGCAGATATATTTTTAGATTATAAAATGACTAAATGTATTCACCCATCCAACCACTTGTGATCAGAATTTCTTCACTTTTCTTGGCCTACCACTTCTAGGTGCTGCCCTGACATCTGCAGCAGGGATGGAGACAGCCTGTGCAATGGTTGGCCCTGTTGCCTCTGATGACTTCAGTATGTGTCCTCTTGAGGGCCGAGGCCTTGGAACTCCGGCTTGCTTTGGCTGTTATGTGGGCCATCTGCTCCCTCTGCAGTGACAGAGGCTAAGGTTGAGGTGGTCACAAGCAAAGCAGATTCAGAGGGAGCGGACAGCCTCTCTGATTCCTGAGTTGATGACCCAGGGGTGTCTAGCTGCCCCTCCTCCTCCCTTCGGTCCAATCTGACTTATTGAGAAGGAGCAACTGGAGGAAAGTCGAGGCACCCCGCTTCATGCTCGTGTTGCCACAGTAGGGACTCACTCATGGCTACCATGATGGAGTGCAGGTCTGCGCAACCTCTTCGCATTCTGCTGGACTAGTGTCTCCATGGCATCCGCCATCCTTCCCATGGAGACCTCCATGCGCACACATGTGGGTATCATTTCATCAGAGAGCAGGTGGGCATACTCCTCTGACTTGCATGCCACTCTGTTCAGGGCTTCCAACAGCTCTGTGTGATTTTTTTTTTTTCGTTCATGCAATTTGGGCTTCACTGGCTGGGCCAGCATTTATTGCCCATCCCTAGTTGCCCTTGAAAAGGTGGTGGTGAGCTGCCTTCTGCAGTCCATATGGTGTAGGTACACCCACAGTGCTGTTAGGAAGGGAATTCCAGGATTTTTATTCAGTGACAGTGAAGGAACGGCGATATATTTCCAAGTCAGGATGGTGAGTGACTTGGATGGGATCTTCTAGGTGGTGGTGTTCCCATCTACCTGCTGCCCTTGTCCTTCTAGATGGCAGTGGTCATGGGTTTGGAAGGTGCTGTCGAAGGAGCCTTGGTGAATTCCTGCAGTGCATCTTGCAGATGGTACACACAGCTGCTATTGTGCGTCAGTAGTGGAGGGAGTGAATGTTTGTCGATGTGGTGCCAATCAAGCGGGCTGCTTTGTCCTGGATGCTGTTAAGCTTCTTGAGTGTCCAGGCAAGCGGAGAGTATTCCATCACACTCCTGACTTGTGCTTAACAGATGGTTGACAGGCTGTGGGGAGTCAGGAGGTGAGTTACTCATCACAGGATTCCTAGCCTCTGACATGTTCTTGTTGCCACAGTATTTATATAGCTAGTCCAGTTCAATTTCTGGCCAATGGTAACCCCCAGGATGTTTATAGTGGGGGATTTAGTGGTGGTAATGCCATTGAACATCAAGGGGCGATGGTTAGATTCTGTCTTGTTGGAGATGGTCATTGCCTGGCACTTGTGTAGCTCAAACGTTATTTGCCACTTGTCAGCCCAAACCTGGATATTGTCCAGGTCTTGCTGCATTCAGACATGGACTGCTTCAGTATCTGAGGAGTCGCGAATGGTGCTGAACATTGTGCAATCATCAGCGAACATCCCCATGTCTGACCTTATGATGGACGGATGGTCATTGATGAAGCAGCTGGAGATGGTTGGACCTAGGACATTACCCTGAGGAACTCCTGCAGTGATGTCCTGGAGCTGAGATGACTGACCTCCAACAACCACAACCATCTTCCTTTGTGCTAGGTATGACTCCAATCAGTGCAGAGTTTTCCCCTTAATTCCCATTGACTCCAGTTTTGCTGGGGCTCCTTGATGCCACACTCAGTCAAATGCTGCCTTGATGTCAAGGGCTGTCACTCTCACATCACCTCACCTCTGGAGTTCAGCTCTTTTGTCCATGTCTGAACCAAAGCTGTAATGAGGTCAGGAGCTGAGTGGCCCTGGCGGAGCCCAAACTGGGCATCAATGAGCAGGTTATTGCTAAGCAAGTTCGAACACAATTCTGTTGCTGCTGATGGCCCACAGCGCCTCATGGATGCCCAGTCTTGAGTTGTTAGATCTGTTAGAAATCTATTCAATTTAGCAGGGTGGTAGTGCTGCACAACATGATGGAGGGTATCTTCAATATGATGGCGGGACTGCATTTCCACAAGGACTGTGCGGTGATCACTCCTACCAATGATGTCATGGACAGATGCATCTGCAGCAGCCTGGTTGATGAGTATGAGGCCAAGTATGTTTTTCCCTCTTGTTGGTTCCCTCACCACCTGCTGCAGACCCAGTCTAGCAGCTATGTCCTTTAGGACTCGGCCAGCTTGGTCAGCAGTGGTGCTGGCGAGCCACTCTTGGTGATGGGCATTGAAGTCCCCCACCCATAGTACATTCCACGCCCTTGCCACCCTCAGTGCTTCCTCGAAGTGGTGTTCAACATGGAGGAGCACTGGTTCATCAGCTAAGGGTAGGCAGTACGTGGTAATCAGCAGGAGGTTTCCTTGTCCATGTTTGACCTGATGCCATGAGACTTCATGGGGTCCAGAGTCGATGCTGATGACTCCCAGGGCAACACTCTCCCAACTGTATACCACTGTACCGGCGCCTCTGCTGGGTTTCTCCTGCCGGTGGGACAGGACATACCCAGGGATGGTGATGGTGGTATCTAGCATATTATCCCACTTCCCCAGCTTTCTGCTGACTCTCCACGATGAGTTGGAAGGCAGAATCCAGAGGCTTGTCATCTGACTCAGACCTCACAGATGCCTTCCTCAGCAGTCCTCCCAATGCTGGGGAGCTCGACTGAACCTGCCTCCTCCTGCTGCAGACATGCATCCATGTGGTGACCAGCAGATTGTGAACCCGAGCCTGCTCTAAATCTAGGTCCCACCGAGGGATCTAGGTCCCATCCAAATGCACCAATCAAAGTTATAGCAGATGCGAGTCCTGTGGGATTAGGAGCAGTTTTGGTGTAAATGCGTGCTGAAGGCCTGAGAATCATTCCCTACATAAGCCAATCTCTGACAGATGTGGACAGCAGATATTCTCAGATGAAGAAAGAGGCCCCAGGATTGGTGTGGGCATGTGAAAGGTTCCACGCATACTTGTTTGGCATTGAGTTTGAATTAGTGATGGGTTACAAGCCCATTAGAGGTGATTTATCTGCCAGATCCAAACCAATGCCAGAATCGAAAGATGAGTTTTGAGAATCCAGCAGTACAAGTACAAGGTGGTTCACTTTGCTGGAAAGATGGGCATTGTTGACCCACTGTCACTCTACTGAGGGAGGATCAAACACACAGATCCTCACCACAGAAGGATGTTAAATCATTCATGTAGTTTGTGACAGTTCATGTTACACCCAGAGCAATGAAAACAAGAGAGACTGAAAGAGAGTCAGACAAGGAAATACAATTGGATGACATCAGACAGAGAACCCAAGCTGGAAACTGGGAGAATTGCCCCATCACTATACCCGATGAACTGTGCACAACTGGGAAATGTGTTCTCAGAGGCAGCAGATTTGTAGTGCCACAAAAGCTTAGGCCTAGATTGGTGGTGCTAGCTCATGAGGGTCACTTGGGAGTAGTTGGTACTAAGCAAAACCTACGAAGCAAAGTATGGTGGCCAGGGATAGAAAAAGATGTGGAGCAGTTTGTCAAAACATGTCATGGATGTGAACTTGCCAGCAGACCCAATCCACCAGAACCAGTACACAGCACATTGTTACCGGCTGGGAGGGTGTAGCAATTGACTTCTTGGGCCCGCTTCCGTCAGGAGAGTCCATACTAGTGATGATTGACTGCTACAGCTATTACTAAGTTGTGATGAATTCTTCAAAGCAGGGAAAATGGTGTCTACATTGATTTAAATATTTGTAAGGCCCTGGCTGCCAGTCACTCTGCATTCAGATAATGGGCCATTATTCATTTGACAGATTTTGGTAGATTATATGGGAGTCCCAGGCATTCACCATCACAGAGTAACCCCTAAATGGCCCCAGAGAAATGGGGGAGTGGAACAGCAAAATCAATCCTTAGAGAAAGGGATGAGGTTTGCTCAGGCTGAGAGCAAAGATTTGAAGGAGGCGTTACTGTCATATGTGACCATGTATAGAGCAACTCCACGCACTACAAGGGGAAAGAGCCCAGCTGAGCTCCTATTTGGATGCAAAATATGCTATTTAGAGGCAAAATGCCAGAGCTGAGGGGCATCAGTGTTCATCAGGAGGTTCATTATCATGATGTTGAGAAAAAGGGTTCTGCAAAGTCTTATACAGACCACAGAAGGGGAGCTAGACAGTCTGATGTGATGTCAGGTGATGAAGTACTGCTGAGACAGGAGACTCCAAGTGAGATGGATATACCATTTTACCCCAAGCCATACACTGTCATCACCAAAAAGGGAAACAGTGTGACTGTGCGGTTGCCAGAAGGAACACTGTATGACAGAAATTCTTTGTGTCAAAAAGTATCATAGTAACAAAGACACAGCAGCAGATGAACCAGATGTAGGGGCTGAGGCGAAGCTGACAACAGCAATCCAGTAGTCCAAGCCAGCGATGCTGACGGCAAACACACAGCTTGCTATCCGGAGGGGAAAACATCAGGGGCAACAATACTTCCTAACCTTGATGTGATGACCAGAGGTATCAGGCAGACCATGGCGTGAGAGGAGACCACCAAAGCAACGTAAAGATTTCGTGTGATTTAGCGACATAATGAAAGTGGGAATCAGTTTGTAGCAATGATTTGTGATTTAAAACGTGATTTTTAAGTTGAAAAGCAGCAAATCCTGATACAAAGCATGTGCCTAGATATGAAGTTTTATGTGTTGTGATTATGTTCAAAACAAAAAGAGTCTATGCCGAATGCTACCCTTGTGTTTTTGAAGTTCCTGTTTGTGATGTTTGCAAGTACATGAGGAAACAATTGAAGTGGATCTTTGAGGAGCATCAAATTACATACTGATGATTATCGCAATAGATGCCACAGTTGAATAGTGAAAGGGAAGTCAGAAGTTCAGTTTACGCTAGTGGAAATAATTCCAAAAAGTGAAATACTGAACAAAAGGCAAACTATACTGGACTGATGCACTGAACTTACTTGACATTCGTAATTGAAGAAACTAATTTACTCAGTGAGTTTGAAAAATAATGATTTGTTAAGTTTGTTTGCAAAACGTATTGCAGTATGTTTAGCAAGGGATAGAGCCTAAGCTACACCCAAGCAGAAAAATCATGGACATTTGTTTGGTCTAATCAGTCGTGAGTGGCATGATGATAGCTGTTTGTGTGTGTGGACTTGAATATTAGATACTATACAGTACTCGGAAAAGATACTGTAAGGTACACTCTGTACTATGTATGGGGTCACCTGACTTGGGGGTTGAAATTCAGAGAGCACATGTTAGGGAATTAGCCAGCATGGCATATTAAATGATGTTGTTCTTGCAGTTAAATCTGTGACTATGAGTGTTGTTCTTTTAGTTTGAGCATGAGATGCTGTGTTTTAAACCTCAGGGCAAGTATGTGATAATAAATAGTCTTCTTTATTTTAAAATTCACAAAAGTTTGCTGCTGGAAAATCACTTAAATTGGGGCACCCCAAGGGTACGAAAACACACTAAAATCACAAATTAAAACTTTTTCATCACAGGCAACAATAAAACAATAAAATACATAAACCCTGTCCGTGACGCCAGTTGGTATTAGGATAATACAGTTCCCCAGGATCATGAACCTATCGTCCTTGTATCTCTCTGTAATTTCTTGCAAATTTGCTCTGTTATATCCTTCCTGTCCGTTGCTGAGCCATAGAATACATCCAATTGCGTAAAGACACCTCCATTGTTTCTTAACTCTAACCAAATAGATTGAAGCCCTCTCCAGGACATCCTCTCTCTCCAACGCTGCAATATTCTCTTTGATCAATACTGCTATTCCTCCTTTCTTTCCTTCCTTATCTTTCCTGAACGCCTTTTAACCAAGGATATTTAGTACCCAATGCCCAGCCCTTTTTGGAGTCAGGTCTGCATTTATTGCCACAACATCATATTCCCGTGTAGCTATTCACATGTGCAACTCACCCACTTTATTTACCATGCTTAGTTTGTATTATGCCCACAGACTTCAAAACTATCTTTGGCTTTCCTGTATTCTCTCTTGGTCTGATCTCCCACTATTTCTTACTCTAGTGCTATCTATCCCTCCTAATCCTTTTTGCACCTTGTTTTTCCTTTCTAATGCTACATCCTGGTTCCCACCCCCCTGCCAAATTAGTTTCAGCACTCCCCACATAAGTGGTGAACCTCTGTACGAAGACACAGATCCCAATTCAGTTGAAGTGCAACCTATCCGGCCTCTATTGATCCTATCTCCTCCAGAATGTATCCCAAAGCTCCAGGAATCTAAAGCCCTTTCTCCTGCACCACCTCTCCATCCATGCATTCATCAGTTCTATCCTTCTACTTCTGTACTCACCAGTGCATGGCACCAGGAAAAACCTGGAGATTACCTCCTTTGAGGTCCTGCTTATTAGTTTCTTTCCTAGTGCCCAATAATACCCCTGTCTACCCATGTCGTACTGATATGAACTACAACCTGTCTGTTCACCCCCCCGCCCCGCCACCTCCCTCCCACCCACCCCCCCAACCCTCCCCCCACCCCCCCCCCCCCCCTCCCCCCACAGCCCTTCAGGGTGTTCTGCAGCTGTTCAGTGGCATCCTGGATGCTGGTAACAGGAAGCAACATTCCATACTGCAATCACACCTGTTGCAGCAGAAACACGTATCTGTTCCCCTAAATATTGAATACCCCATCACCAATACATTCCTGATCTTTGTTCTCCCCCTTGTACAGCTGAGGATACACCCAGGGGCCTCCTCTATTAGCTGCCTCATCCTCCTTGTCAGTCTGGCAGTTACCTGTTCCATCTCTGCCTTCGGTCCTTTAAACTGTGGGCACTCAGCCTTACAGATAGACCTCAAAAACGGCAGCAACTGCTCAAGCTCCAATACCTGGAGCTCGAACTCCTCTGACTACACTTCCTGTTAATGTGGTTGTCCAGGATCTTAGAAGTGACATGGAGTTCCCAAAACACACACAATGTGTAATCAATGGAATTAAGGTGCGTGGCCGTGCCTCTATTTACTCGACCACTGTAGTAATTGAAGGTATAGCCTCCCCTATTGTCTATCATGGGTCATGTGATGGTTCTTGGAGGGTCCGATCAACGAGCCCTAAGCACAGGTAATTCGGGGGTTGGGGCTTTCTTGTTGAGGACCTGATTCAAGCGTGTAACATCTGAAAAGCTCTCTGCAATGAAGTTAACTGTTTCTTGTTGAAACCTGTCTGGCACGTCATTACATTTGGCGATGGGGGTAAAATAGCTCCAATGCTGGACCTCGCTTGTTAACGTGAATACATTGAATCTTAAGAAAAAAAAATACTCACCAGTCATGGCACTCCTCGGCAGAATCAATCCTTACGACTGGAGCCAGTATGCAGAGCACCTTGGTTTTTATTTCATAGCAAACAAAATTATCGCGGAGGAGAAGCAGAAAGCAATTCTTTTGAGTGTACGTGGTAGCAAGACAAACAATATCATCTGCAGCCTGTCAGCCCCAAACGTGCCCAATTCTATGTCCTTTAATGAATTAGCGGACCTTGTGTAAATGCAGCACCACCGAAGCCATCGGTAATAATGCAGCGGTTTAAGTTTAATTCCAGAATAAGGGCTCCGGGAGAGTCCACCGCAATCTATATAGCGAAGCTAAACCAACTGAGCACTGCGACTTCGGAAGCACACTGAATGACACGCTGTGGGACCTATTAGCTTGTGAAATTCATGCCATTCAGCACCGTTTACTCACAGAAGTCCACATCGATTTGAAGCGCACCACGGAAATAACATTAGCCATGGAAAGTGCTGCGAGAAAATCATAGGCTTTACAACACGTACAACATGGCGGTGTTCTTCAAACAGGGTGGGAACCTACCGCCGGGCCTGGTGCTAAAGCCAGAGACACAGCATCGAAGTGAGAGGCAATGTCCGCTGTTAGAAAAATGAAACGGCCTAGTTGAAAGATTTCAGCTGCGACTCAAAGGTTAATCTGTTATAGATGTGGGTGTGGCCATGTACCAGACGCCTGCAGATTCAAGGAGGCAGAACGCCATTACTGCCATAAGAAAGGTCACGTAATAAAGCAATACAGGGTGAAATCGAAACAGCCCATAAAGTAGTAAACCAATAGGATTGATTTAATAATACAACAGAACCTGAAGCTGCCGATACCAACATCTATTCCCTGAACAAGGTCACAGCTGTAAAAACCAAACCTATTACTGTCACAATCCAAGTGAAAAGGATGCCACTAATAATGGAGGTAGGTACGGGAGCCACAACCACAGCGACGGGAGAGCACACATTTAAATACCTAAATGAAGGTACCCAGCTACTGAATCTGGAGTGGACAACTGCTCAATTGAAGACAGACACTGGAGAATCCATACAGGTAAAGGGCATCACCATAGTACATATGTTTTATAGGCAACAGACAGCCCAGCTTCCAGTGATCTTAGTGACGGGTGAAGGACCTGGTCTTCTGGGCCAAGACTGGTTACAAAAAATCAAACTTAACTGGTTTGAAATATTCCACTTGAGAACAGGAGGAGTTCCCAAACTGCTAAGGAAATACTATCGTGTATTTTGTGACAAATTAGGAAAGTTAAAAGGCTTGCAAGCAAAAATATATGTGGATTCTCAGGCGACATCCTGTTTCTTTAAGGCCAGATCTGTGCCATATGCCTTAAAGGAGAAGGTGGATGCAGAACTGTGCCAGTTAGAAAAGCTGGGCATCACCCAACCAGTCCACTTCTCAGAATGGGCAGTGCCCATAGTCCCAGTAGTGAAACCTGACCAAACTATGCACATTTGTGAGGATTATAAATTAACCATAAACAAGCAGCAAACTAGATAAGTATCCTATCCTGAAGATAGACGACAAAGCTGGCTGGAGGCAAATCCTATACAAAACTGGACATGAGCCATGCTTACCAACAATTAGAACTGTATAGCATGTCTAGAGGATACGTAACCATCAACATGCACAAGGGTCTTTATCAATATACTCACCTGCCCTTTGGAGCATCGTCTGCATGTACAATCTTCCAGAGGGCAATGGAGAGTCTTTTGCAAGGACTTTCCCAAGTGGTGGTATACCTGGATGATATTCTGATTACAGGGTCAACCAAAACTGAACACTTGGCCAACCTGGAAGAGGTGCTAAGAAGATTCTTGAAGCTGGCGTACGATTAAAGAAAGAGAAATGTACATTCCAAGCACCAAAAGTTACTTACCTGGATCACAGGGTGGGTGCCATAGGATCGCATTCAGTAGAAGAGAAAGTTAGGGTAATCAAAAATGTGACCTCTCCGTCCAGTACAACTGAACTCTGGGCCTGATCAATTATTATAGCCACTTCTTGCCAAATTTCTCAACAGTGTGAGCACCATTGCACTTGTTGTTAAAAAAGAATCATTGGTCATGGAATTCACAACAGGAAGGAGCCTTTGTGAAAGTTAAGAAGTTATTACATTAAAGTGTTTATTTGTACACTGCAACCCATTGAAAGAATTGGTATTAACATGTGATGCATTTCCTTATAGTGTAGCATCACACAGAATGGAAAATAGTTCAGAAAGGCCAATTGGCTCAGTCTCCATAATCCTCTCCGCAGCTGAGAAGGGTTATTCACAATTAGAAAAGGAAGGCTTATCTGTGATATTCGGAGTGAAGAAATTCCGCCAGTATCTGCATGGACGACATTTCACCATTGTGCTGGACCATAAACCATTAATGGGTTTGTTCAGTGAGGATAAGGCCACTCTGCCAATAGCATTAGCAAGAAATCAATGTTGGGTTTTGATATTATCTGAGTATGCATATACCTTTACGCACTGTCCTTGCTTGTATATTGCAAATGCAGGTGCGCTCAGTCATCTCCCGTTACCAGATAGCATTGTACATGCTCCAGTGAAACAAGAAGTTGTGTTTGTACTGAATTTCTTGGATTCTGCAGTTTGTGCAAAGCAAATTAGAAGTTGGACGAACAGAGATCCAATTTTGTCAAAAGCCCAAGACCTTGTATTGCAAGGTGGTCGAATTCACCAGTGTCTGAAGGGATGAGACCATTCCATGCCCAAAAATCAAGATGGAATCTTTGTTGTGGGGATCAAGAGTTGTCGTCCCTTCGCAAGGGAGAGAGCTACTCTTGACAGTGCTTCACATTGCGCATCCAGGCATATCGAAGATGAAAATACTTGCACAAAACTATGGCTTGTGGTTAGGCATAGGCGGTGACATTGAAAGCATGGTCAAGCACTGTTTCTAGTGTCAGCAACAACAGAAATTACCTGTCTCAGCTGCCCTGCATCTGTGGGATTGGCCTGGTCGACCCTGAGTTAGACTACATTTTGATTATGTAGGACCATTCTTAGGTACCATGTTTTTGTTGATTGTAGATGCGCATTCTAAGTGGATGGATGTGTATGAAGTGAGATCACTGACATTGAGCGCAACTATCGAAAAGCTGAGATAAAAGCAAAATAGTGCAGATGCTGGAAATCTAGAACAAAAACAAAAATACCTGGAAAAACTCAGCAGGTCTGACAGCATCTGCGGAGAGGGATACAGTTGACGTTTCGAGTCCGTATGACCCATCATCAGAACTAAGACATATAGAAATGAGATGAAATATAAACTGGTAGAAGGGGGTGGGACAGGAGAGCTCGATAGGAGGCCAGTGATAGGTGGAGGCCAAGAAGAGACTGCCAAAGATGTCATAGACAAAAGGGTGTTGACGGTGATGCTATTATCTAAAGGATGTGCTAATGGGGACATTAAAAGAAGCAAGCTAGTGGCAGATGGCCCTAGTGGGGGTGGGGGAAGGGATCAAAATGGGTTAAAAGGTGGAGATGAAACAATAGATTGAAATAAATTTAAAAATAGGAGGGAAAAGAAAAAAATATATAGTTGTAAAAAAATTATAAATTATTGGAAAAAAGGGGGATCGGAAAGGGGGTTGGGATGGAGGAGAGAGTTCATGATCTGAAATTGTTGAACACACTATTAAGTCCAGAAGACTGTAAAGTGCCTAGTCGGAAGATCAGGTGCTGTTCCTCCAGTTTGTGTTGAGCTTCACTGGAACATTGCAGCAGGCCAAGGGCGGACATGTGGGCATGAGAGCAGGGTGATGTGTTGAAATGGCAAGCGACAGGGAGGTCTGCCTCATGCTTGCGGACAGACCAAAGGTGTTCCGTAAAGTGGCCACCCTGTCTGCGTTTGGTCTTTCCAATGTGACTTGTAATGAATATTGGTGGACAGCCTATCACCAGAAATTGAGACTGAGAGGTCAAGGAAGGGAAGGGAAGTGTCAGTGATGGACCACGTGAAAATGATGGAGGGGTGGACCTCTGACCTTCCCCTCTCTGATTCTGAATGTTCAGTGCTCAGCAAAGGATTCAGTTTCATGCCCTAACGCCCTCACCTCAATGAATTTCGGGCTCGGCATGACGCTGAGCTCTTCTTCCGCTGCCTTCGTCTCCGTGCTCACTTCTTTGGGCAGGAGTCCTCTCCCCGTTCAATGGATCCTTTTACCCGCCACCAATATTCTCCCTCCACCTGGACCACTCCCTCTGGATTTTTAGCTGCTCTTGATCTTTTCATTGAGAACTGTCGGCGTGACATCAGTCATCTCAATTTCTCTGCTCCTCTCACCCACTCTAACCTGTCTCTTTCTGAACTTGCCGCACTCCGTTCTCTCAGGTCCAACCCTGACTTTGTCATCAAACTCGCTGACGAGGGCGGTGCTGTTGTTGTCTGGCGCACTGACCTCTACCTCGCAGAGGCTGAGCGTCAACTCGCAGACACTTCCTCCTACCTCCCCCTGGACCATGACCCCACCACTGAACATCAAGCCATTGTTTCCAGGACTGTCACTGACCTCATCTCCTCTGGAGATCTTCCCTCCACAGCTTCCAATCTCATAGTCTCCCAACCTCGGATGGCCTGCTTCTACCTCCTACCCAAAATCCACAAACAGGACTGTCCCGGCAGACCGATCGTGTCAGCCTGTTCCTGCCCCACGGAACTCATTTCTTGCTATCTTGACTCGATTCTCTCTCCCCTTGTCTAGTCTCTTCCCACCTACATCCGCGATTCCTCTCAGGCCCTACATCATATCAACAATTTCCAGTTCCCTGGCCCCAACCGCCTCCTCTTCACCATGGACGTCAAATCCCTCTACACCTCCATCCCCCACCGGGATGGTCTGAGGGCTCCCCGCTTCTTCCTCCAACAGAGGCCCAAACAATCCCAATCCACCACTACTCTCCTCTGTCTGGCTGAACTTGTTCTCTCACTGAACAATTTTTCCTCAAACTCGTCTCACTTCCTCCAAATAAAAGGTGTGGCTATGGGTACCCGTATGGGCCCCAGTTATGCCTGTCTCTTTATGGGGTATGTGGAACATTCCTTGTTCCAGTCCTACTCAGGCCCCCTCCCACAACTCTTTCTCCGGTACATCGATGATTGCTTTGGTGCTGCTTCATGCTCTCGTCTGGATCTGGAAAAACTTATTAATTTTGCTTCCAATTTTCACCCCTCCATCATTTTCACGTGGTCCATCTCTGACACTTCCCTTCCCTTCCTTGACCTCTCAGTCTCAATTTCTGGTGATCGGCTGTCCACCAATATTCATTACAAGCCAACCAACTCCCACAGGTACCTCGACTACAGCTTCTCACACCCCGCTTCCTGTAAGGACTCCATCCCATTCTCTCAGTTCCTGCGCCTCCGTCACATCTGTTCTGATGATGCCACTTTCAAAAACAGTTCCTCTGACGTGTCTTCCTTCTTCCTTAACCGAGGTTTTCCACCCACAGTGGTTGACAGGGCCCTCAACCGTGTCTGGCCCATCTCCTGCACATCCACCCTCACACCTTCCTCTCCCTCCCAGAACTATGATAGGGTCTCCCTTGACCTCACTTATCACTCCAACAGCCTCCGCGTTCAAAGGATCATCCTCCGCCTTTTCTGCCAACTCCAGCATGATGCCACCACCAAATACATCTTCCCTTCACCCCCCCCCGACGGCTTTCCGCAGGGATCGTTCCCTCCGGGACACCCTGGTCCACTCCTCCATCACCCCCTACACCTCAACCCCCTCCCACGGCACCTTCCCATGCAACCGCAGAAGGTGCAACACCTGTCCCTTTACTTCCCCCCTCCTCACCATCCAAGGGCCCAAACACTCCTTTCAAGTGAAGCAGCGCTTCACTTGCACTTTCCTCAATTTAGTCCACTGCATTCACTGCACCCAATGCGGTCTCCTCTACATTGGAGAGACCAAAGGCAGACAGGGTGGCCGCTTTACGGAACACCTTCGGTCTGTCCGCAAGCATTACCCAGACCTCCCTGTCGCTTGCGATTTCAACACACCACCCTGCTCTCATGCCCACATGTCTGTCCTTGGCCTGCTGCAATGTTCCAGTGAAGCTCAACGCAAACTGGAGGAACAGCACCTCATCCTCTGACTAGGCACTTTACAGTCTTCTGGACTTAATATTGAGTTCAACAATTTCAGATCATGAACTCTCTCCTCCATCTCCACCCCTTTCCGATCCCCCTTTTTCCAATAATTTATAATTTTTTTACAACTATATTTTTTTTTTCCCTCCTATTTTTAAATTTATTTCGATCTATTGTTTTATCTCCACCTTTTAGCCCATTTTGATCCCTTCCCCCCACCCCACCCGCACTAGGGCCATCTGCCACTAGCTTGCTTCCCTTAATGTCCCCATTAGCACATCCTTTACATAATATCACCACCGTCAACACTCCTTTGTCCTTTTGTCTATGACATCTTTGGCAGTCTCTTCTTGGCCTCCACCTATCGCTTTCTACCAGCTTATATTACATCTCATTTCTATATGTCTTAGTTCTGATGACGGGTCATACGGACCCGAAATGTCAATTGTATTCCTCTCCGCAGATGCTGTCAGATCTGCTGAGTTTTTCTAGGTATCTTTGTTTTTGTTATCAAAAAGCTGCATCATAGTTTCAGTATTCATGGCCAACCAGATAACGATACAGTATTTACCATTACAGAGTTTTAAAGATTCATGAGTTTAAATGGAATCAGACATATTAAAACAGCACCATATCATCCCTCATCAAATAGTTTAGTTGAAAGAGTTGTGCAAACTTTCAAATCTGGAATGAAAAGGTTATCTAAAGGTACTCTAGAAGCTCGACTTTCCTGCTCTCTTCTCAAGTATTGTACGATGCCTCATTCAACTCCAGGTTCAATGCTGTCTGAATTATTGATGAAACGTTGCCTACGTACAAATTAAGTCTGGTATTTCCAAACTTAGAGGGGAAGGTAGAGAAGAATCAGAGTAATCAAAAATTGAATTACGATATTCATAGCAAAGCTCACAGATTCACTGCCAGGGAAACAGTTTTCGTGCAGGATTTTGGAAATGGGCCTTGTGGGTTCCTGGTACAATTGTCTCAGAAACTGGTCCCTTGTCCTTCCAGGTAGAAGTGGTAGGCCGAGTTGTTCGAAAACGTGTGAATCATTTTAGGAATAAAGAGACATTCCAACAACCAGCTATTCCACCTGTGATTAATGTTGAACCATTAATCCCTGAGATGACAGATTGACCTAGAATAGACATGCCCAATGTCTCTCTAGAGTTGCCAAACCTTGCCAAAAGCGGCCATTTTCTAATGGTGTATCTCGTGCTGAAGTTCCTATCATGTCAATCCTGTGGAAAAACCTCAAGAGCTACGCCGCTCTTACCGAATAAGGAAACCACCTCAGAGACTTAATCTTTAACCACCTTGTATATATGTATCTGTTGTTGGATATTCAAATGCTCTCTGTAAATAGAAACCTTTAAAAAAGCACTAAAGAGGGAGAAAATGTAGTAACTGAAGGTATAGCCTCTCCTTCTGTCTATCAGGGGTCATGTGATTGTTCTTGGAAGCTCTGACTAATGAGCCCTTAGCACGGGTAATCCGGGGGGCGGGGGGGGGGGGGGGGGGGGGGGTGGGGGGGGGGGGTGGGAATTTCTTATCGAAGGCCTGGTTCAAGCAGGTAGCATCTGAAAGGCTCTCTGTCATAAAGTTAACTGTTTCTCTGTTTCTTTTTGAAACCCGTTTGGTACATCAAGTCATGACAACTGCAAATTAAATTTATCAAAACTAAAGCTTATTACTCGAAAAATATTAAGTTTAAAATGTAAAAGCTCACACTTGTTATGCTAGTTTCTTATCTTAGATCCTTATGTTTTTATTTATTCATTCATGGGATGTGTGCATCACTTGCTAGGGAAGCATTTATTGTCATCCCTAATTGCCCTTGAGAAGGTGGTGGTGAGCTGCCTTATTGAACCGCTGCAGTCCATGTGGTGTAGGTACACCCACAGTACTTTTAAGGAGGGAGTTCCAGGATTTTGACCCAGGACAGTGAAGGAACAGCAAGATAGTTCCAAGTCAGGATGGTGTGTGGCTTGGAGGACAACTTGGAGGTGGTGGTGTTCTCATGCATCTGCCGCTCTTCTTCTTCTAGATGGTAGCGGTCATGGATTTGGAAGGTGCTGTTGAAGGAACCTTGGTGAGTTGCTGCAGCTGTGCGTCAGTAGTGGAGGAAGTGAATGTTTAAGGTGGGTGGATGGGGTACCAATCAAGTGGGTTGCTTTGTCGTGGATGGTGTTGAGCTTCTTGAGTGCTGAGGGAGCTGCACCCATCCAGGTAAGTGGAGAGTATTCCATCACACTCCTGACTTACTCTGTAAATGGTGGACAGACTTTGGGGAGTCAGGAGGTGAGTTACCCTCCACTATATTCCCAAACTCTGACTTGGTCTTGTTGCCACAATATTTATATAGCTAGTCTAGTTCAGTTTCTAGTTAATGGTAACCCCCCCAGGATGTTGATATGTTGATAGGGGGGGATTCAGTGACGGTAATGCCATTGAATGTCAAGGGGAGTTGGTTAGGTTCTCTCTTGTTGAAGATGGTCACTGCCTGACACTTGTGTGGCACGAATGTTATTTGCCACATGTCAGCGCTAGCCTGGATATTGTCCAGGTCTTGCTGCGTATGGGCACAGACTGCTTCAGTATCTGAGAAGTTACGAATGGTGCTGAACATTGTGCAATCATCTGTGAACATCCCCACTTCTGAGCTTATGATGGAGGGAAGGTTATTGATGAAATAACTGAAGATAGTTGGGCCTAGGACACTACCCTGACCAGCTCCTGCAACAATATCCTGGGATTGAGATGCTTGACCTCCAACAACCACAACCATCTTCTTTTGTGTTAGATATGACTCCAACTAGTGGAGAGTTTTCTCCAACTCCGATTGATGTCAGTTTTGCTAGGACTCCTTAAAGCCACACTTGGTCAAATGCTACCTTGATGTCAAGGGCAATCAATCCCACCTTACCTCTTGAGTTCAGCTCTTTCATCCATGTTTGGACCAAGGCTGCAGGAAGGGCAGGAGCTGAGTGGCTCTGGTGGAAGCAAAACTGAACATCAGTGAGCAGGTTATTGCTGAGTAAGTGCCACTTGATAGCACTGTCAACAACACCTTTCACCACTTTGCTGATGATCGAGAGTTGATGAAGTGGTAGTTGGCTGGGTTGGATTTGTGGACAGGGCATACCTGAGCAATTTTCAACACTGCTGGGGAGATGCCAGTATTGTAGCTGTACAGGAACAGCTTCACTAGGGATGCGGCTAGTTCTGGAGCACAAGTCTTCAGTTCTGTTGCCGGAATTTTATTAGGACCCATAGCCTTCGATGTATCCAGTGCATTCAGCCAATTCTTGATATCACGTGGAGTAAACAAATCGAGTGAAGATTGGCACCTATGATGCTGGGGACCTCAGGAAGAGGCCGAGATGGATCATCCACTCAGCACTTCTAGCTAGAGCTGGCTACAAATGTTTTAGCCTTATCTTTTGCACTGATGGGCTGGACACTCCCCCCCACCCCCACCCCCCCTCAACCCACCATCATTGAGGCTGGAGATATTTGTGGAGCCTCCTCTTCCTCCAATGAGTTGTTTAACTGTCCACCACCATTTGCGACTGGATGTGGCAGGACTGCAGAGCTTAGATCTGATACGTTGTTTGTGGGATCGCTTAGTTTTGTCTATCAAATGCTACTTCCGCTGTCTGGCCTGAAAGTAGTCCTGTGTTGTAGCTTCAACAGATTGACATCTCATTTTTTTTAGGTATTCCTGGTGCTGCTCTGGCATGCCCTCCTGCATCCTTCATTGAACCAGGGTTGATCCCCTGGCTTAGTGGTAATGGTAGAATAGGGGATATGCCAGGCCATGAGGTTACAGATTGTGGTTGAGTACAATCCTACTGCTGCTGATGGCCCACACCCCTCATGGTTGCCCAGTTTTGAGTTGCTAGATCTGTTCAAAATCTATCCCATTTGGCACGGTGATAGTGCCACACAACATGATGGAGGGCATCCTCAATGTGAAGATGAGACTTTGTCTCCACAAGGACTGTGCGGTAGTCACTCCTACAGATACTATCATGGGCAGATGCATCTGCGGCAGGCAGGTTGTGAGGGTGAGGTCAAGTAGGTTTTTCCCTCTGGTTGGTTCCCTCATCGGCCAGCTCTGTCTGTAATGGTACTACCAAATCACTCTCGGTGATGGACATTGAAGTCCCCCATCCAGAGTATATTCTGTGCCCTTGCCACCCTCAGTGCTTCCTCCAAGTGGTGTTCAACATGGAGGAGCACTGATTCATCAGCTGAGAGGGATGGTGGGTAATAGCCAATAAAAGATCCCTTGCCCATGTTTGCCCTGAGGTCCAGGGTCAATGTTGAGGATTCCCAGGGCAATTCTCTCCTGACTGTATACCACTGTGCCACTAGCTCTGGTGGGTCTGCCCTGTCAGTATGACAGGACGTACCCAGGGATGGTGTATGTAGTGTCTGGGATTGTCTGTAAAGTATGATTCCATGAGTATGGCTATGTCAGGCTGTTGCTTGACTTGTCACATGGGTTTTTAACGACACTTGACAATGGTTTTGTGGTCACCATTAGACAAGCTTTTAATTCCAGAGTTATTAATTGCATTTAAATTCCATCGGTTGCCGTGGTGAGATTTGAACCCATGTCCCCCAAAGCATTAGTCTGGGTCTCTAGATTACTAATCCAGTGACAATAACATTACACCGCTGCCTTGCCACCAGAAACCCACCCACACCCCCCCATCACCCCTCACTGCCACCTCCCCACTTACCTTCAATTACATTCATTGTTCCCTTGAACTCAGCTGCTGCTCTTCCACTGTGGCATCACTTATTCACTTTTTCACTCTGCAGTTGTTTTGAGAAGTTAGCTGGTTGCCCTCTCCATGCCTGAGCTGTATTTATGCTCCTCATTCCTCCCACAATGCTCTGTCCATTTCTTGTTCATTCTCACCATCTTTCTGCTGCTCAAACCTCAGCGTGTTGTCCCATATCAATTCTAACATTAACATATTTTTCACTTTGTATAAAGCCCTCCGTACTTTGTTGTCAAAAGCATGTAGTGAAGTTATTCTCTGCTCCACTCCCATCCTCCCACCACTAATCATATACTTGACCAGCAAAATAGTTATAGACTAAAATAAAAGCAAAATACTGTGGATGCTGAAGACCTGAAATAAAAACATAAAGTGCTGGAAAAACTCAGTGGATCTGGCAGCAACCCTGAAGTTCCGAAGAAGAGTCATATGGACTCAAAACATTAACTCTTTTTCTCTCTCCACAGATACTGCCAGACCTGCTGAGTCTTTCCAGCATTTTCTGTTCTTATTTAAAATAATTATATGTTTTACTTTTAAGTATTTTTAGTTCACCTAAATGTTCAATTCTCATTCCGTGATAATTTTGAACATGGTTTTGCCACTGTTTCTTTCAAAACTACATCAGTGAGGTACAATGTTTTGTAATCAATTGAAGAGAGATGACTGCCAAGATTTTTCAGCAAAGATTGCTGCATGTGGGTGTTGCAAAGTTCAAATGCTCACCAAAATCAACAAAAATTTAAGTTAATACAAGTATGCAATATATGCAGAGATTACCATTTAAGGACTACAACTGGACAATTGCCGCCTCATTACACAAATTATGTGAAAAATTCAAGTACTAACACACTATGAATCACTTTTCTAGTTTAAGGAGCAGCAGCATAGTTGTAATTCAAACTTGCAATTAATACATATTTAATTATATCTCTGAGCTAACCAATAATTATTAATCCACTGCCTGTGATACCATCAGTCAAGCGATTTTGAAGTGTAATATTTTCACTCAATAGTTTTTGTTCAATGTTGTAATATATTCTGAGCAGTTGATCGTTGTGTATTGGTGCCAGTCAGAATTCAAAACTCAAAGGTATTTAATGTTATAGATAGATTATAAAGTTATAAACTGCAGATAAAAATTAGCTAACGTAACTGCAGGTCCTGCCAAATAATGAGACCATCCTTCAGGTCAAATGTCATAATATTCTTTTTCCTAGATCGCTTTGCCATGAGCATTCCATTTCAATGTGCATCAATACATGAGGTGGACAGCACAGCGAGTGCTTTTTGTTAACACAACAGGCTTGTATATTTTTAGGAATGCAATCCTTAAACTTGGTATATACTATACAAAATAATACATTTGGGAAGAGATAAGGCTGTGATTCAATGGTCGGATTCAGACAATCTTTGTTCAAGGTTTACTCTCATTGTTTAATGAGCTGATAATAATCTTTCAGTTCAATTACAGTCCTCTAATTTGCCGGCAGTTAGTTATTATTCCACGTGTAGCACATGACTGCTTTCAACAAATCAAATCTTCACAGCCAGCATTTTATTCTAACTTGGGTATCCATACAAGTCATTTATTTTATAACATTCCTGTCCACAAGATTAATATCTTACATGCGGAAATCAAACAGCGGTCCATTTGTGTAAAGTAACATTTGGAGACAATTGTCACCTTATGTTCAATCACAGTGCTGCCACACATGCAATATTTCAATCATTTGTTAATTTTAAGAAATAAACAAATACAAGTAGAAAGTGGGAAACTACTAATGTTAGCGAGCAGTGAAAGAGATATCTACAGGTGTCTCCCTGATTTAATGATTTCACCACCAGGATCCAAGGAGAGGTGCAAAGACATGTTTATATGGGCCAGCTGTCTCACGAGTACCACATCTTGCAACTAAATCTAGCTCCTAACATAACTTGAAGCAGATCTGATAGCAGCTATACTGTTTATTTTGGCCTATCTAAATCTATGATTGGAATGTTTCTCAGCAGCAAGGGTTCGTTATTGTTCCCAAATAATTTCCTAGGTCATTGTATCTCAATAACTATTTAGATTACAAAGATATTTTCCTAAATGCATGTTGAGATTAACTATTGGTAATCCTGATAGGAAAATGATAATCCTGTCAGAGTCTATTCAACTACTGAGAATTGATTTCTTCAAGATTCTTATGTGGATTAAAAGAACCAAGAAGGATCTGGACATCAACCAAATAAAGTTTTTGTTAGCTTGATTGTGATATATAAACCTGAAGATTACTGCAAGCAATCATCCAAATAATTAATGTTTTCATATCATATTCCTTTCTTTTCCATTTTAACTGACACTTCAACCAATTCAAAATCAAACATGTATAACACTTGTTTGATAACGTTGCAAAAATTAATTTCCAGCCTATAACTACTTTCCTCATGCAAGTAGCATATTCTAGGTCCAAATAGGAAAGATATAATTTAAAAGCAGATCTCAAGTATTATTGTTTACATTGGAAAAATGGGAGAAACAACATTTAACAGCACAAAAACAATCTAATGTGCACAGCAGAGAGTCAGGTATGCATTACTCACTCTCATTTTCATGTATATTTGGACTCTTAAATTGGGGAATGGCAAATATTGAATTAATTTGCTGATTTGCTCGTGAACAATCATTTTTACTGTAGTCTATTAATTGGACAGTAGGCAAAACTCTTAGGTGACAAAACCATAGAATCTGACTGCACAAAATACAAATCCCAGCTTTTCAAAATGTTTGAAAATGAATACCAGTATAAAATAAAATAGCTCTCAAGAATATAATAAAAGAAAGATTGGTTGTAGTGTTTGGGCTATAGTTGATAAGCTGTAACTCCCCTGGTTAAAGAAGCACGTCAAATGTGCAATAAATAATAAGATGCACTTAATTATTTCAGTAACACTGGGCAGTACATCACTGACACAGCCCTCACTTTCACTCAGTACTCGTGTTATACGAGTTCACAATTTTTAGCAAGAAACTCCATATGTGCCAGTTGTCCACAACATAGTCATGCCTATTTTTGTGGCTTATATGCAGTTAAGGTAATTTTCTTTGTTTCTTCTCATTAAAGATTACCTGTATTGTGTGAATGTGAGTTACTAGACAGACAAGACCAGTGGATGTGTAACATTAAGATAATCACCACACATTTTTCCTGCTGGGCTACATAACTTCCAACAAATAATTTGTAGCTTTTAGACAAAAATATGTGTATTTTAAGAATGAAATTTTCAGAATATATTACAGTATAAATTCACAGATCATATATCTCACAAGTCCTGAAAAATTGTCAATGCTGCCACTGGAGTTAGTTTATTGTCAACACGTCTAGCTCAGATTAGCAAAAATCCTGCAGTTCTGAGTCTATCTTTTACAAAACATATATATGAAAAATAATTTGTTATTCTATTGAATTTTCAGCATTTATCACAATGGATGTGGTAATATCACATTGCTATATTTCATTAGAGCATAAAACTATTACAACATTTGTGCATAAAGTAGCCGCAACAGTTGGATATGCTGTCAATCCCTCTCACGGAGATGTAAACAGTTGAATCAATAAGCTATTATATACAAAAAAGCTTGCACCATTCATTATGTTTTCCCAGGTTTTATGTGAAAAGATACCATGAATGCATATCCTTGAAAATTACATTGGAAAATAACTAATAATTTTTCTGAAGCAAATTCAAATCATTCTCTATACAATGAAAACCCTGAAAGATATATATATATATATATATATACATATATATAAAATATATATAAAACTAAGTGTTTCTAGTTTGATTTAACCCCTACTGAGAACTGCCATCTTCTAGAATGCTGTTGACTGACAGCCATGGCCCTCGGAGTGGACCTCTGACACCTTCCCCAGCAGGATCGCTGCACTACTGGGCCTCCTGCCATGCAGACCTGACTTGTGGCTTCCCTCCCTCCCATGACCCTGACATGCAGAGTTGGCACTAACTCAAATGAAGAGAATAATGGTTAGGATACTTTCTAATTGAGGCATTTGGTCATAATTGAAGTGGCAGGAACGTCACTGTCAATCTATAGCATTCTGTCTACTTCGCAGCAAGCCTAATACAGATAACTCAAAAATAATCATACTGAAGCAGCATACTGTTGCAGGTCAATTAGATCTCAGTCTCCGCGCTTCATTTCTATATATTTGTAAATAATCTCAAGTAGACACACATGACACATGTACTTATCTACTCCAACACATTCAAACTGATTTTGCTGTACTATCTCACTGCAGTATCATAGAAATTATGACCTACATTGCAGCTGCCTCTCCTTGGCAGACAAGAAGTGATACAGTATGGAGGAAAGGATAAGCTGAGGTGCCAGCATTAAATATTTGATTACCGTTATCTTTAATCACATGCAAGCTTAAGCCAGTAGAAATAGCAAATATACTTGTAACATCAGCTTCAACCTACTCTAAGAGACATTTAAACACGAATATCTCAGCTAAGCATCGCAAAAATTATGCTAACCAACAGTGGCACAGAAATATGATTTAAAAAATAATTACTACTTCTCGCATTACCATCCTCATCATTTTCAGTGCAAAATGGAGGGCATGGTAGATTAACAATGAATGGATGGGCTGTGTGCACTCCAATATACTGTTTTTCTTATACTCACCACATGTTGGAGAAAATAAGGGAATGATGCAAATATTTGTCTGCTCAGTTTTTAAAGTAATTAATATGATGTAAATATGACTTGCATCCAACAAAATAAACTATTCAAATGGCTTTTTCTGCCACTGCTCACACAACTTGTGATCAGATGTAAGGCTGTGGCATTTTAGTCAGTCTTTCTGCTGATGTATTGATAAACCAATAAAATCAGCTGTCCTCCTAAACCTGTCAATCTGTATTAATATTTAAGGAGACTCCTAATTGTTTTGTATATGACCATTTTTATTACAGGTTTTACTTGAAAACCAATTTACAAAACTCAGTTACAAATCTTAAGTATTTGTTTAAAATCATTTTAATATTTTAGTGAAATGCAAATAAGGAAAATAAAGTTAAGCACAAAATTTTTAGAAGTATTTTATTTTATAGACATCGTGCATCAATGTAAGAAATGGCTATCAGTAAAACTGAATTGCAGTATGTGTCAGTTAAATCACATTTAGAATCATCATCTGGCATACGTTTAAGTTTTATCTTTTAGGGACAATGGAGACTCTTATTGTAAATAGATTTGATATCATTAAAGCTTTGTAAATGCTAGTACTGCCAATTCTTATTGTGCCCCAGCTGTACACTATTTCTACTAGAAGAACATCAAACTACTCAATCAGAACTTATGATACGGTAAAAATTACACTGTGCTTAAAGCCACGAACAAAGGAGCAAAGCAATTACAGAGCAAAACAGCGTACAAAGAAGACCCAATAAATGAAATAGGCAGGAAAATTTGGTGAAAACTCTTAGGGGGCCTAACCACATTTAATTTAGGTCTGCACAATGATTAATATTCTGATTCTAATTCAAAAGATTTAAATGAACCACAAAGGTACATCTTTGAGGTAATTTTAATAACCATTGTACATCCATTTGTGCATTAACAGCTGGTTTGACTGGTATTTTATTTCTCTGTTTGCTTAATCAAAGGAAGCAGTCTTTATTGGCATAATCTTCAAATTAGCATTAACCAAACATGAGGTATTTTGTGGAATAGCACTCCTTGTGGTGTACTGATGTAGCACAGGGTTTCGTGCACTGCATAACAGAACAAAGGATCCCATTTTTACCTTCTTGCTGAAGCTTCTACATTTGTGCTCTTATTGTTCTATTCACTTGTCATTTTACTTACCTTCATTCATTAAGAACAAGTACATATTAAAGTTCCAGGTACCGTGGCTTAATGCTGATTTGAATCATTAACGTTCACATTGCATTTTGATAAGCAGCAAACTGACGCAAAAAAAAGAAATCAACCTTTTCCCTACATTAGAAAAATCATAACAGTGCAACAAGAATTATTGTTTACTACTCATATTGAAATGCAAGAACCTTGGGATCATATGTTAGTTATGATAAAAGCTATACTTTAAAAATTCGATTGCTGTGAATTATATAAGTTTCAGTTCTTTTTACTAAATATTACCACGTCTTTTATTCTGAGGGATAAAGAGTTGTTGTGCCTTAGTTCTTTCATGATTGAGGAAACTATTTTGCATCTAATGTCTAGAACTACTGCTGATGAGGTGTTTCAGCCATTAACATGCAACAATGCGATCCTTCATAGAACTTTAAATGAATTCTGAAAAACCTGCAAGCCAGTCCAGATCATTAAGTGTTAATGAGAATGCTGTGGAAATGGCATTTCAAATCACACTCAGAAAAAATATTTCAATGTCTCAAACTTAATGAGAAGATTGTCAAACTTGTGAAAAAACTTAACATATTCATCTTTCTAGTTTTGTTGTTCCTGCAATGGTTACTGTGTTGAAATCATTTAAAATTGATTATATAGCTCTAGAACAAAGGTGTTTTATAATGAAGAACCAGGGTGAATGAGTTTTCAGAAGCCAATGAAGATGAGTAAGTTCCAACTATTAGTGCGAATCCTCATGTAACATAATTATTCTGTTTCTGAATAACAAGCACATCATTTTGAAGTTATTTTTAATATAATAGTAGACCAAAATTATACAGCTTCTTCACCCAAGAAGAAAACATCAGCCATGTGATCTTTTTATTTAACCTTACTTATGAAATGGGGGATGTTAAACGTAATCTCAAAATGTCTTTGTTTGGAATTGCAAACCAAATCTTTTTTTTTGCACACAATATTTATTAATTTGAGATGTAATGGTGCTAGAAAATATTACAATTCTTTAATCGCTTGCATGAAAACCAATGCTGAATTAAACAATCCTGGTTTGGGTTTAACAGAGCCCCAGAACTGCACCCAGATTCCAACCTCAAAAGAGTATTTTCTATTGCATTAGTACTTTCCCAGTCTTCCCTATTAATGTCTCCCTTTACAATAAAATGACTGTATTAGTAATTGCTCCAGTCTTAGAGTTTAGACAGTGAGAATTAAATTAAAATTGTCAGAAATTTTCACTCAAAATCTTTAACAAAAGGTGCCGGACCACAAGGATATTGCTGGGTATGAAGCCTTATACTCAGTCTGTGTGACTGCTGACGTGAATGATGTGACTAATGATTTTCTTGCCTCTGCAACTAAAGTCACAAAACAACTATAGCTAAAACGTGCTAGCCACTCATTCACTAGGCAGAGCTCTGTTAACGTAATTGCTAAGGGGAGTAGAGCTCCTACATGAAAGCAGAGAGCATTTAAAATGATGCTTGAAGCCTCTTTGGAGCAATCGAGAACTGTTCGAAAGGTAGGTTGTAAACGTAGTACATCATGAGGGTGAAAGTCATCAGGGAAATGAAGCAGGGTCGATGCTTTGCATTTATCTGCAGCACTCGCAATTACACAGAAATAATCTGAAATTATTTTTCTGTTGGCTAAAGTTGGTCATCAGTCATGGTTGAAAGGATTCTTTCTGGGCTAGTGCCAATGACTGACGTGTATGGTTCATTTCAACAAGCTAGTGAGGCATTCCCCAGCCCTGGAGAGAGTTGGCATATGATCCAACAGGCAGTAGTATGGACCTATCTCAAGGCATTTAGAAAAGCTGATGGAGTGTACTCCACAAATAATGGGCTTTAATGATAAATATGTAAGCATTTAGAAATCCATGGGTTTAAGCAAGGGCAGCCAACACAGATTTGTAAAAGGAAATTGTTTTTGACAATTTAATAGAGTTTTTTGAAGAGGTGGTTGATTGGATACATAAAGGGAATGCAGCAGATATAATGTATATGGATTTTCAGAAAGCGTTCAATATTATGCCTCATACGAGGTTTGTTGGAAAAAATCAGGTGTACCACATCAGAAGAAATGTAGCAAAATAGAAGGCAAGGTTTGTATTTATATAGCTGGCTTAACAACATCAGGATGTTGCAAAGTGCTTTATAGCCAATGAAGCACGTTGAAGCGTAATTCCTGTTGTAATGCAAGGTATACAGCAGCCAAATTGGGCATGGCAAGACCCTACAAACAGCAGTGAGCTAATGGCCAGATAATGTGTTGTTTTGTGATGTTGGTTCAAGAATAAATGTGTACCAGGACATCAGGAAACCACCCTGCTCTTCTTTGAAATAGAGCCATTGAAGCTTTTATATCCACCCAAGGAGACAGACAGGGCCTTAGGTTAAACCTCCCAGGCTGAATGAAAGGAAACAAAGAGTTTGGGGAAGTAGGTGTTGATTAGGTGTTGCCCACATCCCATGGAAGAATGTATTCTGACAACACCCACCTCTTCCTCACCACTACCGCTTTTGGCTCCTCCACTATTGCTAAATTTCACAATGCTGATCAAAAACATTCAGTCTTAGATGAGCAGAAATTTCCTCCAATTAACTATTGGGAAGGCTAAAGCCATTTTTTTCAGTCCCCACTCCAAACTCTGTTTCCTAGCTATCAATTCCATCCTCTCTGGGGCAACAGTGTAAGATTAAGCCAGTCTGTTCACATACATTTATACGAAGATATGAATTAGGAACAGGAGTAGGCCATTCGGCCCTTCAAGCTTGCTCCACCATTTGGTAAGATCATGTCTGATCTGAATGTGTGCTCAACTCCATTTTCCTCTCTGTCCCTCATAACACTTGACTCTCTTGCCTATCGAGAATCTATCTAACTCAGCCTTGAACACGTTCAATGACCCAGCCTGATATCATGGTATGATATCATAGCTATGACCGAGACTTGGCTAAAAGAAGGGCAGGATTAGCAGCTCAACATTCCTGGTTATAGGGTATTCAGACAAGATAGACAGGGGGATAGAAGAGGAGGGGAGGGTCACAATATTGATCAAGGAATCAATTATAGCAGTGAGGAGGGATGATATCTTGGAAGGATCATCAAATGAGTCCATTTGGGTAGAAGTAAAAAACACAAAAGAGGCAAACACACTGTTGGGTCTGTACTATAGGCCCCCAAACAGTCAGGAGGAGATAGAGGATCAGATATGTAATCAAATTTCAGAGAAGTGTAAGAATAATGAGGCAGTATTTTAGCTACCCAAATATTAACCGGGATAGTTTTAGTGTGCAAGGTAGGGAGGGAGCAAAATTCTTAAGTTGCATCCAGGGGGGGCTTTTTTAGCCAGTACATAGAAAGCCCAACAAGGGAGGGGACAGTTCTGGACCTAATATTCAGAAATGAGCCCGAGCAGGTGGAAGGCGTATCAGTAGGGGAGCATTTTGGAGATAGTGACCAGAACTCAGTTAGATTTAGGATAGTTATGGAAAAGGATAAGGTTGGGCCAGGAATAAAAGTTCTAAACTGGGGATAGACTAATTTTACTAAGACGAGATACGATTTGGCCCAAGTAGACTGGGAGCAGCTACTTGCAGATAAAACTGTGTCAGAGCAGTGGGAGGCATTCAAGGGGGAAATAGCAAGAGTACAGATCAAATATGTTCCCATAAAGACAAAAGGGGGGATCAAGTCCGGAGAACCCTGGATGTCAAGGGACATAAAGGTTAGGAGAAAGGAAAAAAGAGAAGCTCATGGCAGACACCGAGGGCTCAATACAGCAGAGTCCCTAGGGGTGTATAAAAAGTGCAGGGGGGAACTTAAAAAGGAAATTAGGAAAGCTAAGAGAGTGCATGAGAAAGCATTGATGGGTAGAATAAAAAAAAAACCCAAAGGGTTTTCTTTAAATATATAAAGAGCAAGAGGATAACTAGGGAAAGAATAGCGCCAATTAGGGACCGTAGAGGTAATCTGTGAGTGGACCCGGAAGACATGGGTACCTCGGTGGTGGGGAAGTTACTGGAAAGAATTCTGAGGGACAGAATATATCTGCACTTGGAGAGATACAGATTTATCAGGGATAGTCAGCATGGATTTGTTAAGGAAAAGTCGTGTTTGACAAATTGGGTCAAATTTTCTGAGGAGGTAACCAGGAGTGTTGATGAGGGTAATGCATTTGATGTGGTCTACATGGGCTTTAGCAAGGCTTTTGATAAGGTCTCTCATGGCAGTCTAGTCAAGAAAGTAAGAGCCTGTGGGATCCAAGGGAAAGTGGCACGTTGGATCTAAAATTGGCTGAGAGGCAGGAAGCAGAGGGTGATGGTAGAGGGGTGTTTCTATGATTGGAAGTCTGTTTCCAGCGAGGTTCCGCAGAGCTCAATGCTGGGGCCCTTGCTGTTTGTAGGGTACGTAAATGATTTGAACTTAAATGTAGGGGGTATGATCAAGAAGTTCACAGATAACATGATAATTGGTAGGGTGATAAATAGTGAGGAGGATAGCCATAAACTGCAGGAGGTTATCAATGGACTGGTCAGGTGGGCAGAGCTGTGGCAAATGGAATTCAACCCAGAAAAGTGTGAGGGAATGCACTTGAGGAGGGCTAACAAGACAAGGAATTACACTATGAATGGTAGGACCCTGGAAATTACTGAAGATCAGGTGTGCATAATCCACAGATTCCTGAAGGTAGCAGGGCAGGTAGATAATGTGGTTAAGAAGGCATATGGGATACTTGCCTTTGTTACCGAGGCATAGAATATAAGAGCAAGGAGGTTATGCTGGAACTTTTTAAGGCACTGGATAGGCCACAACTAGAGTACTGCATGCAGTTCTGGTCACCACATTATAGGAAGGATGTGATTGCACTGGAGAGGGTGCAGAGGAGATTTACCAGGATGCTGTCTGGGCTGGAGGGTCTGAGCTATGAGGAAAGATTGGATAGGCTGGGGTTATTTTCCTTGGAGCAGTGAAGATTGAGAGGGGACCTGACAGAGGTTTATAAGATTATGAGGGGCATTAATAGGGTGGATAGGAAGGCACTTTTTCCATTAATAGAGGGGTCAATAACCAGGGGGCATAGATTTATGGTAAAATGTAGAAGGTTAAGAGGAGAGTTGAGGAAATGTTTTTCAACCAGAGGGTATGGGAGCCTGGAACTCATTGCCTGAAGAGGTGATCGAGTCAGAAACTCTCGTAACATATAAGAAGTATTTATATATTCACTTGCACTGCCATAGCCTCCAGGGCTATTGGTCAAACGCTGGAAAATGGGAGTAGCGTTGTTAGATCTTTGTTGACCGGCATGGACACGATGGGCCGAATGGCGTCCTTCTAAGCTGTAAACGTCTATGAATCTATGAGCCTCGACTACTCACTGAAGAAGCAAGTTCCACAGAATGACGACCCTCTAGGGAAACAAATTCTCCTCATCTTGTCTTAACTGAGAGGCCCTTTATTTTTAAACTGTGTCCCCTAGTTCTAGCCTTGCCATAAGTGGAAACATCCCCCTAGCATTCACGCTGTCAAGTCCCCTCAGATTCTTTTATGTTTCAATAAGATCACCTCTCATTCTTCTAGACTCCAATGGGTATAAGGCCAAACCTGTTCATCCCTTCCTAATAAGTTAACCCCTCCATCCCAGGAATCAGTCAAGTGAACCTTCTCTGAACTGCTTCTAAAGCAATTATTTTGTTTCATAAGTAAGGAGATCAAAATGGTACACAGATGTGGTCTCACCAAGGCCCTGTACAGCTCTGCAAAACTATTCTATTTTTATATTCTGTTCCAGTTACAATAAATTATGATAATCCATTAGCCTTTCGAAATGCTTGCTGTACCTGCATACTAACCTTTTGTGATTCACTCAGCTCCTGACCTCATTACAGCCTTGGTCCAAACATGGACAAAAGAGCTGAACACTCCACAGTTGCCAGAGTTCTGCTCCCTATTGAACCTTTCAGAAGAAAATGCAGGAGAGAAACAGGCTGTGATTGAAGGAGCAGTCACCTGCAGAAATCTTCAAACTCGCTGACTCGTCCTACCAGCAGTTTCAACAAATGCTCTGGGGACCACATGGAGGGGCTTCATAGGCCCACAGGTTGGGCAAGCCTGATCTAGAAGGACAAAGGCAGCAGGTGCATGGAAAAACCACCACCTAGAAGATCCACCCCCAAGTCACTCACCATCCTGACTTGGGAATATGTTGCCGTTCCTTCGCTGTCTCTGGATCAAAACCCTGGAACTTCCTTCCTAACAGCACTGCAGGTGTACCTACACCACATGGACTGCAGCGGTTAAAGAAGGCAACTCACCACCATCTTCCCAAGGGCAATTAGGGATGGGCAATAAATGCTGGCTTAGCCAGAGATGTCCACATCCCATGATTGAATTAAAAAAATGTATCAGCACACTGTTGTGGTCCCAGTTATGAGAGTACTGGACAAGCTGAATACTTGTTAGGATGTGACTTGATAGACCATAATCGTTTAAAGAATATAGTATGTGGAAGAAGCAAGGGTAAGGAAATAAGTAGTAGGGCTCCAAGATTAAATTGAAACATCAAAATAATCCTTACTATACAATCTTGAACAAAACAAACACAAGCAATAATGACTAAATGGGTACTCTGAGCAAATTAAGATAATGCACCTAACAATATGAGCTTCTACTTTAAATTCGCTCCCACTGACTTAGCCAAGCTTAACTTTTTTGCTGTGGTTTTCACTCTGATAGGCTTTTAAACATGCTCATAGGGCAGAATTTTGCCCTTGGGAGGCAGGCTCGGCAGGGAAGGATGGGGGCAGTCGGGAAGCCAACCACCGCCCGCAATCGGAACCGGACTGCAATTTTATGCTGGCGGGCCAATTAAAGCCCATCCAGCACTCGGTGAGCTGCATGCGCACAAAAGAGCGCACTCATCTCCCTGAGGCTAAGTGCTGCCTCAGGGAGATCGGCTGTAAATGTAAAAAAGATAAAAATAGAAAAATAAAATTTCCCTAACACGTCCCCTCATGTGACAATGTCACATGAGTTGGGACATGTCCATAATTTTTACAAAACCTTTATTAACATTTTTTAAAGCCTACATGAAACCTCATCCCGTGGATGAGGTTTCATGTTTTTTCTAGTTCCCGCCAGGACTCCCGGCTTGCCCGCCAGCCTTAAGGTTGGACGGGCAGGTCCTTTAACTACTTAATTGACCCTGTCAATGGCCTCAATTGGCCATTGACAGGTCAGCGGCCGCGCAGCTGATTTTGCTGCGCTCCTGCCTTCCTGAAAATTTAAATGGGGCGCGGTGATGTCAGGAGTTCCCCTGACTTCACCGCGCGTCATTTTACGTGTTGGTGAGCAGGCTCCACCCCCGCTCGCCAACGTGTAAAATCCTGCCCTATGAATCTTTTCATTCAGCTCAGCAACAACTCTGATAAGTTTGAGTTGTTTTTGTTTCAGAGTTATCCACAGAACTTCGCCTGGACATTCAGTAATTTTTGGAATCTTTCTTCAATGGTCACTGACTGCTCCTTAGACTTTTTCAGTTCATTCGTTAGATCTTCAATCTATTCTGTAGAATTCACATTTCCTGGTTTTAAAGTCTGGATTCGCTCTTCTATACCGCCCATCTCATCCTTCATGCTGTTCAGATTGGACCGAAGTTCAAGAAGTTCATCAGTTTTTTCCTAATTCTGCTTTTAAGCAACTGTCCGGATTCACCAGCAATTCCTTCTCCTGTTCCCGGCATTTTGCACAATGCTTACTTTTGACTTCTGATACTTGAAGTTCATCAAGTTTTAATTGCAGACTTATTCCTGTTGAATTTGTTTCTGCATATTCATCATTTAAGCATTTCAAGTCCTCTTTTAAGTGTTCTACTTCCTGTGAGTGACATTCCAAGGTTCTCATTAGTTCTCATTTTTCCTTATCAAACGCACCTTCTGTACGTGAAAGTTGACTCTCTACACAGATTGATTTGCCCTTGGCAGAGTATAATTTCTCTAATGTGCTATTGTTCAATCTCACATTCTGAAATGGTGCTCCTGTTAATTGTTTTTGAGACTTCTCGCACCCTTCTGTGAGAATTTCTACTCTCTATTGCCACTCTACGTTCTTGATTTTCATGGCCAGGATTTTCCGTTTGGCGGTGGGGGCCAGCAGAAGCAGGGGCGAGCGGGCAGTGATCGGGTCTGTGCCGCCATTTTACGCAGGAGGGCCAATTAAGGCCCACCCAGCGTATTTCATGACTCCCGAGGATAGCGGGAGTGTGCAGGCGGCGGCGGGCGTGCACAGACCGCCAAATCCAATGGCGACCCAGCCGTCGGTTTAAAAGAAGGCCTGGCAGCCTTTTGTAGGCTGCTCACAATGGCCATTTCCAGGCCACAACAGAGCGGTTCGGGTGAGCAGGCCAGGCTGCAGGGTAGGCCAGCGGGGCAGGGCAGGCTGCAGGGTAGGCCAGCGGGGCAGGGCAGGCTGCAGGGTAGGCCAGCAGGGCAGGGCAGGCTGGAGGGTAGGCCAGCGGGGTGGGCCAGGCTGCAGGGTAGGCCAGCAGGGGGCCAATGCGCCCCTTGTTTTTCTGACGACTGTCTTGCTGCCCTCCTCGAGGAGGTGGCAGCACGGTGGGAAGTGTTGGTCCCCCAGGACAAGAGGAGGAGGCCCCCCCACATGACAAAATGTACCTGCGAGGAGGTGGCGGACGTGGTGAGCTCCCGCGATGTGGTGCGGCGCACTTGGATCCAATGCCGCAAGCACTTCAACGATTTGTTGCATTCTGGCAGTGTGAGTACTATGTTGGTATTGGTCATTTAACTCAGCAGGTAGCGTTCCCCTCTACAGCAATCACCACCCCCACCAAGCCTTAGTGTTGTGACTGCATTGAACCATTGAGGGCATTTTTCCTTTGCTGGGTGGGCAAGCAGATAGTACCCATGCTGAGATCAGCTTGAGTGGGTCATGAGGAGATGAGTTTTCCCCCGCAGCATGTGTTGATTTTAGTCCCACATGACTGGTTTGGGGGCAACCTGGAGGAGCTGCACCTAGGCACTGATGCAGAACTCCAGGACATGACCTAGTCAGGGTGATGTGATGGTGGAAGGGGAGCCTCAAGGTGGCGTGGCAATGAACCATCTGCTGCCCTCTACGCTGCACGTGCTTGCGCCTCCTTGCTATGGGAGGAAATACCCTGTGGTTCCTAAGGTGATGTCGGCAGCATGTGTCCAAGGGGACGGTGGGGGGGGTGGAGAGCAGGCCTAGCATCTTTGTCTGAGTGATCAGCAGCAGCGGGGTGAGGAGGCACTGGAGGCCTGATATGTCCCACTCTGGTTGGGATGGGCCGTGCGCGAGCAGAGTCCATGTGCAATTCGCCCTAATCAATGCCCTTCTCTCTTTTTAAGGAGAAAAACGCTCATACCATGGCTGAGCATGTGAGGAGTGGAGACAGCCAGGCACAGCTCTCCATATTAAGCCGCTTCAAGCAAGAGGCCTTGAACTGGAGAGGCACCATGCACCTAGGTCTGCTGGTGTTGGTGAGGCTGGGGTGGCACAGCCAGGTATTTAAGGCTAACAGTGAGGTCAGCATTATCCTCCCAACAGCCATAGCACTGATGATTGTTAAATTAATTATTGTTGCAACATTGCTGGACCATTGGGTATGGACAGTTGAGCGCAAAATGAGCCGGGGGGGGCAGGGATGAACTTTGTTATTGTTTGCACGCTAACTGATCCGCTGTCCTTGTTCTTTCTTTCAGCATCATCAGAGCAGGGCTGGGAGGAGGAGCAGCAGAGGCCCCCTCTCACACCTGAGGGGCTTGAAGTCTCACCAGCGTCACACCATTTCTGCGAGGCAGATACTAGCACCTTGGTGGGAATTAGAACAACGGCTAGTGCCCTGGGGCACAGTGGTGTTGGCACTTCACAGTCGCTGGAGGAGCTGGCAGAGACAGACAGCGCCCATGGCGCCAGGAGTCAGAGGACTGCAGGGGACCAGGCACATACTCAGTCAGTGCCTGATGATGTGCCTCTGGAGTCATCTGTGATGCAGCAGGTGCAGGAAATGTGGCCGGGTGTGTGGGAACATCTGGGGGAGATACATGAGGCTATGCTTGGCATGGTGTCCGTGGTGGAGGAGTCTACGCGGACGCTCGCTGAAGCAATGACCCACATGTCCGAGCGCCAAGCGTCCTCCATGGAGAGAGTGGCGACTCTTGTGGAGAGGCTACTCCAGGAGACTCGCCAGGGCTTCCTGGGGTGTGCTTTGACCAGCAAACCCTCACATCGGCATTGATCTCAGCTGGTCAGTGCCAGTGTGGGAAGTGGTATGGGCATCAAGCTTCTCAGCTCATTGCACATCCATCCACGGTGAGCAGGGAGGTCTGAAGCAACCTCACGTCAGAGCAGCAGCTGCCTGTCGTCTCTGCGGGTACCTCTCAGGGCGCTCTGGATGAGGGCAGCAGCTTCTCCGCCCCTCTCCCAGTGACTATATCATCCAGTGAGGCTGTGACGACTGGGGAAATGCCAGCTGTGGAACTGGCAGCTCCCTCCCATGCGAGGCCAGCACAGGCTCCACGGGCCAGAGGACAACCGCCAAGGTCATCGAGGCCAACAGGACAGCAGAGTCAGCAGGCTGGCTCAGGTGCCACCCGAGCGATGGGGCAGCACCAAGACGTAACACCCGGAAACGAAAACATAAGGCACCTTAGGCACACCACCGGTTTTTCACTGGTGCTTTTGTGTTGGCCCGAGATTAGGTCCTTATGATTTCTTTTTGATTGTTTACACTATTGTTTTCTATTTGTGATAACTTCTGCTTCACAAATTAAATGACAGATGTGTGACCATGACTGAGGGTGCTTCATTTCTTCTGCATGTGTATGTTTAAGAAAAGTGTAATAAGTGATTTGTTGGACATTCCGCTTTATGTACAAGGCCCTTAGTTAGTGCTGCTGACCTGGCAGATTTTGCACTTAGGTGTCGAGTATCAAGGCGGCAGCCCAGGCTTGTCCTGGTGATTCATGTGTGTTGTGCTAGCTGAAGATTCATTGGATTAAAGCATCCCGGGTGTTCCTGCCTCCCTGGAGTAGTCCCAGCTCAGCGTCTACCCCCTCAGCATTTCCCTGTGCGTGCTCATCCTCGGACTCACTGCTGGACTCATTGTGTGCAGCCACAGACACTGCGTCAATGTCTTCATCGTCCACTGCATCCCCTCTTTCCAGCGCAAGATTGTGGAGAGCGCAGCATGCAACCACTATCAGCGACACACGATCTGGGGGGTACTGGAGTGCACCCCCTGAGTGGTCCAGACAATGGAAGCTCATCTTGAGAAAACCGATGGTTCTCTCCACCACAGCCCTTGTGGAGGTGTGGCCCCTATTGTACCACTGCTCAGCTTCTGTTCTTGGATGGTGGAGAGACGTCATGAGGCACCTTCTGAGGGGATAATCCTTGTCACCCAGCAGCCATCCATCCAGCCGGGCTGGAGCACTGAAGAGCCCCGGCACCTAGGAGTGTCTGAGGATGCAGGCGTCATGGGAGCTGCCTGGGCTCCTTGCACAGACTTGTAGAATCAGCATCCTGTGATCACACACTATCTGCACGTTCATGCAGTGGAAGCCCTTCCTGTTGGTGAAGGCACCGGGCTCACCTGCTGGTGCCTTGATGGCCACATGTGTACAGTCTATTGCACCCTGGACACGGGGGAAGCCAGCAATGGCCGCAAAACCTCTGGCTCGCTGTGTCTGGCTTGCTTGGTCCCAACGAAAGTGGATGAAGGTCAATGCATGCCTGAACAGAGCGTCTGCAACCTGCTTGACACAAGTGTGGACAGCTGATTGGGAGACATCACAAAGATCACCCACCGAGCCCTGGAAGGAGCCAGAGGCATAGAAGTTGAGGGCAGCTGTGACCTTCAGAGGCACTGGCATGAGGTGTCTTCCCACACAGTTAGCGGAGATCTCAGGGCCAATCATCTGACAGATATAGTTGACTCTCTCCCTTGAGAGTCGGAGCCTCCTTCAGCACTGTACCTCAGACATATTGAGGTAGCTGCTTCACCACCTGTACACCCTGGCAGCAGGATAGTGGCATCTTCTGAGGCCCCTTCCACCTTGGGCTACCTCTTGGCCCTGTGCCCCTTGTGCCTGCGCTTGTACACCCTAAGGTAGCTCCCATGGAGGCTGAATGTGCACTCCTGGCCTCCTCCCCCTTCTAGCCCTCCCTTCCTCCTCAGAGGAGCTGCCTCCAGTGGACAGATCAGATCCCATACCCATATTCCACTCTTAGTGTAGATCATCAAAAGCCTAAAATCATCGATACACAAATTGCACAATCCTATGAATTTGTTCATTAGTCTTCAAAATGTAGCCAGTGCCTTCCTCATTCCAAACGGCATAAAATTACTTTGATACAGTCCATCAGGGGTTACAAATGTGGTTATTTACTTAGCTTGATCCGTTAACGGAACCTGGCAATAAACTTTTAGCACGTCAATCTTACTCACAAAGTCTGCATTTCCAATTTTATCCATGCAATCTTCCAACTGTGGATTCAGATATGAATCTGCTTTTGTCACAGCATTGACTTTCCGATAGTCAATTCAAAATCATTGTGATCCATCCGGTTTTGCCACCATCACCACTAATGAACTTCAGCTATTCTGACTAGGGTCAATAATACTATTGTCCAACATAAATTTAATCTCTTCCCTTACTTGAGCCAGTTTCTTAGGGTTAAGTCTGCAGGATGTTGTTTAATAGTTAGGCCATTTCCTACATCAACATCATGCATAGCTAACGAAGCTCTCCCTGGCTTGTCCATACACATTGACTCACTTGGTTTCAACAGCTTGGATACATCAGCCCAACATTTCTCTGGAAGGTAATGTATTATCTTATCCAAATTTTTCAACACCCGCGTATTACCCAATCTGATTACTGGAGGGCCTACTTCAGAATTTTGAACTTCTGACTCCTCATCAGAATTCTCTCATACATTCACCTCATACTTTACTACCCCTACTACTGTGAGTATATTTTTCTCCTGACTAGCCTTTCTATCATAATATTGCTTCAGCTTACTAACTTGGGCTTGCTTTATTCCCAAATGACCTGCCATCAGAATTTCATGAGCAACTCCTAAAATTTCCCTATGATAACCAGGAGGGACTACAATCTGATGGACGACTGTCCACTCCTCATCTGCTGGCGATCTCCATTTCCTCATCAATATATCATTCTTTATGTTATAATGCTGACGAACATTTTCTGATTCCGCCTCAGAAAATGCTGCCTTATACAGCTCCCGCAAACCAGGGTCGGCCTGTTGGGCTTCAATTAAAGAAGATGGACAAAGCATGTCAGCCCTATCACTTTCAACATCTTTCTCCTTACTTCTCAAGAATAATCGCAGGTAACCGGACCTTTAAATTATCCTCCTTCTCCAAGGATTCCTCTTCCTCCTACTCATCCTTATGAGCCTGAGACCTAGTTATCTCAGTCTGGAAACAATCCAGGGTGTTCCTCCTGCAACATCTCAGTTTCTCTCAGCTTCACTGGTTCTTCCAACACTCTCAGAGAAGGCACATCCATGAACCTGCCAGATCATTTCCCAGTATAAAATCTATTCTTTCGTCTAGGAACCATTCCAATAGTAACATCCCCATACCCATTCACTAAATCATTCTTTAACTTAACTTAGTACAATGGAACAGATTTATAACTCCCATGAATACCCCCAAATAGTATTTATTCTTTCATCAACCCAGCTGGAAGATAAATTGTATCATTAGTTCCTGGATGTTTCAGTATCCCTTAATATTTTAATTTGCTTACCTACTTTATTGGAGGAAAAAGGGAATACCTCTTCCTTAAAACAAAGGCTGGGGTTTTCACGGGAAGGAAGGAAAATTTGGCAAACCAGCAAAATGTCCATTAGCTTAAGGGTGGGAATGGAAAATTCTGGCCAAAATCTTTATAACCTTTTGGAACTTGTTTCCCAGCATCCATACTCAGTGAAGAATTTACCTGATGATCTTGAGGAGTCACCCCCACTGCTTTGGTGGGTTCTGAGAACTCACTTTGCACCAGTACTATTGTCACTGTTTTATCACTCAATTCCTTCTCTAATCTTTTTTGAATACTCCTTAGGAATTTACTTCTCAGCTTCCAATAAGTCATTTTGACATGTCCAAGTTTATTACAATGGAAACATACTTGTTCTTTACTTCACTTCTAAGTTATCACTTTTGCTAACTTGTCATCTGTCTTTTCCTTAAAGTCAAAATTTGCCACTACCAAATTTTCTATTTTACCGGTTTCCCTGTTGGTTTCCATATGACAACTTACTAACACGCAGCTATCTATGAGATGTATCATATGCATCTGCCAGAACTGCCGCCTCTTTGACTTAAGATACCTGGTGTTCAACCAGGTAGAATTTAATTGCTATTGGAATACTATTCCTGAATTCCTGCTCCATAATGACTTGACTTGAATTAACAAGTTTGCTCTAGCTTCAATGAGTGAAACCAATTGATCCCAAACCATTCTCTTCCCTTAGTAAATTCAACAAATATCTCATTGACTTTCTTCTGCACTGTACTAAACTTTAATTGATAAGTCTCAGGAACAAGCTCATAAGTGTTGTGTGTTGTTTTTTAACTACCTCACAATCTGAGGGTAGTTCTACTGAAAGGCTAGAATACACATCCATAGCGTTCCCAACCACAATGCTTTGCAAGATGAATGTCTATGTGTCTTTTGGCCACTTTAGCTTTGTAGCCACCTGCTCAAGTGAAATAAAATATCTCTCAACTTTGTTTTCAGTGAATTTAAGCAATAGGTGAAGACTTTTTGTTACATCAAAGCTTGGAGTGAGACTTGATTCCTCATCCAAACTACTAGACTCTCCTTCACCCTGTAACCTAAGCTTGTCTTTAGCCAGTTCATGTTTTCTGAGTTCTTTCTCTTTTTGAAACTCTCTTTCCCTTTCTTTTTCCAGTTCAAGCTTTTTCATTTCTCTTTCTATCTCAAGCTGCTTCATCTGCAACAAAGTCTTATTAATTCAACTGAATTACCAGCTGGATTAAATTCTCCTTGTTCCAATTTCAAATGCTGTGCTATTACCTCAGTTATGTCAGCTTTCTTAGCTCCTGCTTTTAACTCTAACTTCAACTTCACTGCTAATGCTACCAACCCAGCCTGGGTTATATTTTGCAAATCACTCAGGGATAGAGCTTCCTTTTCCAGAAAAGTCTTAGCAACTGAAAAACCTTTCCGCTGTTCAATAAATATAGCAAATGTGGGGAAATCCTGTTTGTTTAATTCCACCACATATCCATTGACTCGTCTTCCTCTATAGATTCAACATTCCTACTTAAACTTATGGATTCCATAATCCCAAAAAGATATATGGATTTTTTTAGATCCTGCCAGAGCCCCCACTTTGTTGTGATCCCAGTTATGAGAATACTGGACAAGCTGGATACTTGTTAGGATCTGACTTAAAGAATATAATGTGTGGAAGAACCAAGAGTAAGGAAATAAGAGGCAGGACCCCAAGATTAAATTGAAACACCAAAAGGATCTTTACTATACAAACTTGAACAAAACAAACACAAGCAATAATGATTAAATAGGCATAGATTCTAAACAATACCTTAAACTCAATCCCACAGATTTAGCACAGTTTAACATTTTTACTGTGGCTTTCACTCTGTTAGGCTTTTAAACATACCTATACTCTGGAAGGCAGTTTCTTTTTCCCCTGGCTGCATAGGTCACAGCTCAGGTTGTTGGTATGTCCCTGCCAATACAACTTCCTGGTCCAAGTTGCTGACAGTCACATGCCATTACCCACCAGACACACAGAGACACTCAGCGTCTATTCCTTGGCTGGACTTCTTTTCTCTTTACAGAGCTACTTGGTCCTACTTTAGTTCTCTGCTTAAACACACCAGGCTGGATGTCTGCAACCTCCCAGGCCAGCTTCTCTCTTACACTTGATTTTCTCTGAAAAGAACCTTTAAAGCATAGCTCCACCCTCAGCAATTTTTCCATAGCAAGCTCAGGGCTTTCAGCTGGTTCAAAACTTCCAAGCATTGTTTGTAAATACACACAGGCATACTAAACCAAACCAGAAGTACACAACCCACAATTCACCTTAAACTGAAACCAAAATTCCACATTCTTAACCCTTAATATAAACCATGATAGACAGTTATAAAAACACCCATATCCCCCCATGTCACAGATTTCTTCAGCCTTTCTCTGTTTAAATAATATTTTGCTTTTCTATTGTTCCTAGCAAAGTGGACAAGTTCACATTTTCCCACATTATACTCCATCTGCCAGATTTTTGCCCACTCACTTAGCCTATTTGTATCCCTTTGCACATATTTATGTCCTCTTGGCAACTTAGCTTCCTACCTATCTTTATGTCAACTGCAAATTTAGCAACCATACATTCAGTCCCTTCATCCAAGTCATTGATGTAGATTGTAAATTGTAGATTGTTGAGGATCCAGCTTGGTATGGGATAGGACCGAGTATACCTGTGGCACTCCATTAGTCACATCCTGCCAATCTGAAAACGACCCATTTATCCCTACTCTCTGCTTCCTGTTAACTAACCAATTCTCTATCCATACTAATATGTTACCCTCTATACCATGACCTCTTCTTTTGTGTAGTAATCTTTGATGTGGCACCTTATCGAATGTCTTCTGAAAACCCAAGTGCGCCACATTTACAAGTTCCCCTTTATCACGTTGCTACTTCTTCAAAGAATTCTCATAAGTTAGTCAAACATGATGATTCTGCCTGATTGTATTATGATTTTCTAAATGTCCTGTCACTACCTCCTAAATTATGGGTTCTAACATTTTCCCTATGATAGATGTTAGGCTAACTGGTCTACTTTTTCCTGCTTTCTGTCTCCCTCCTCTCTGAATAGAGATATCACATTAGCAATTTGCCAATCCGCTGGGACCTTACCAGAATCTAGGGAATTTTGGAAGATCACAGCCAATGCATCTATCTCTGCAGCCACTTACTTTAAGACCCTAGGTTGTAGGCCATCAGGTCCTGGGGATTTGTCAGCCTTTAGTTCTAATGGTTTTCCCAGTAGAGTTACACTGGTGATTATGATTATATTAAGTTAGACACTCTCTTTTATATTTTGTTTTTCAAGTATCTTTGAGACATTTTTTGTGTCTTGCACAGTCATGACTGACACAAAATACCTGTTCAACGCTTCTGCCATTTCCTTGTTACCCATTATTAATTCTCCAGATTCACTCTTTAGAGGACTATGCTCACTTTAGTTACTCGTCTCCTTTTTAAATACTTGTAGAAACTCTTGCCATCTGTTTTATACTTCTAACTAGCTTTTTTCTCATACTCGAGGAACATTGGAACATAAGACTTATGAGCAGGATAGGCCATTCAGCCCTTTAAGCTTGCTCCATCATTCAATAAGATCATGGTTGATCTGGTTGTAGTCGCAGCTCCACTTCCCTGCCTGCCCCCATTGCCCTCAAGTCCCTTGTCTATCAAAAATGTGCCTAACTCTGCCTTGAATAACTTCAATGACCCAGCCTCCACTGCTTTCTGGGGAAGAGAATTCCACATTCTAATGACCCTCAGAGGAAAAAAAATGTCCTCATCTCCATCTTAAAAGGACAACCTTGTATTACACTCTAAGTTATTCCTCTTTTTATTTATCATTCTTTGCTGGTTTTTAAGTTCTGCACAATCTTCTGACCTACCACTAATCTTCACAGAATTGTATGCTTTCTCTTTCAATTTGATACTATCTTTAACTTTCTTAGTTAGCCACAGATGGTGCATTTTCTCCTAGAGTTTTTCTTTCTTAGTGAAATGCATCTTTGCTGAGAATTATGAAATATCTCCTTAAATGTCTGCCAGTGCTTTTCTACTGTCCTATCTTTTGACATAATTTCCCACTTGATTTTGGTCAACTCTGTCTTCATACCCTTGTAATTGCCTTTATTTAAGTTTGAGTCTTAGACCCAATCTTCTCACCCTCAAACTGAATGTGAAACCCGGATGAGCTTCTGACCACATATTTATGCCATTGCTAAGACAGCTTTTTCCACCTCTATAACAACACCCAACTCCAACCCTGTCTCAACTTAGCTGCTGCTGACACCCTGATTCATGTTTTTATTACCCCCAGACTCAACTATTCCAATGCACTCCCGGTTAGTTTCCAACATTCTACCCCCTGTAAATTGAAGCCATCCAAAACTCTGCTGCCTGTGTTTTAATGTGCAGTAAGTCCCATTCCCTGTCACCCCTGTGCTTCCTGGCCTACATTGGTCAAGCAATATCTTGATTTAAAAATTCTCATTCTTGTTTTCAAATCCCTCTATGGCTTCCCCCCTTGCTATCTCTGTAATCTCCTCTAATCCAACAACCCTCCAAGATATCTTCGCTCTTCTAATTCTAGCCTCTTGTGCATCTCCAAGTTTAATCGCTCCAGCAGTAGTGGCCATGCCCTCATTTGCCTAGGCCCCAAGCTCTACAATACCCTCCCTACACATCCCTGCCTCACTACCTCATTTTCTTCCTTAAAGACTCTCCTTAAAACCTACCTCTTTGACTAAACTTTTGGTCATCTGCCCTAATATTTCCTTTTGTGGCTTAATGTTGTACTTATGCTCCTGTGAAGCACCTTGGGATGTTTCATTTTAAATATGTAAATATTTATGTAAATATAAGTTGCCATTTTTGCTGTTGTTGATATGTATCATATCTCATAGGAAAGTTCTGAGGCTTAGGAAAGAAGTTGCTCAAAAGTATTTTCTGGAGGCCAGTTTGAGAATATCTCCTTAAGTAATTCAGCATTTGTTGACTGCTATTATTAAGTTGCATAGAAGCAAGCTGCTGCTCCAATGAGAGACTGAAACAAAGCCAATTTACTATTCTGGTCTCATTCATCTGATAAAAATGAGCTAAGCAGGCCTTAAATATACTGAAAAAATGGTGCTGAATGCCCAAGAACCTGGCTCATTGATGTGATCTCAATCTATAAATAAATGCTGCATTCTGCAAACCAATAAAAAAGAGTTTGGCCTAGGGGTACAGCCACACCCAAAAATGAGCCACAGGAGGCAGGAGACGTGCTACACATGATCACAGGGACCATGCTAAATTGGTACTGGCACTAATCATGAACCAGATGTGAACCCAGCAGAACCCTCGATATCCATTGGCTGTGCACCTGACTGGGGGATGTGGGAAATTGATCTTCACTGATACCACATCAAGGCAGTTCATATTTCTGAAATGCGATGCACATTCTGAATACAGACAGCAGGAAACATCAGTAAAAAGTGCAATAGCTGCAAGAGGCCCAGAGAGGGCTCCCAGGGTTGCAGCATTGGAGGCCCTTGTTTAAGCAGTGGCAGGGAGGAGGAAGATCCTGTTTCCCCCACAAGGGGAAGAAAACACTCCAGGCAACCCCGCAATCAGTGGGAAGAGGTCTTAGGAGGTTTATTTCAGGAGTTTAGCTCCCAAGACATGGCTGCAATAGTGAAAGAAATTGAATGACCTCACTAATGTTGTCAAGATAATTGACAATTTGTGGCCAATTTGCACACAGCCAGGTCCCACAAACTTTATTAAATTGTTGACTATCAATGACCCTAAGGATTAGGGTGATGGAAGCAAAACAAGCAGTGGGAAAATTGTCAGTCTGTGTTAGTAAAATATAGTTTAGCAGAATAAACAACAATACTTCTGCACACACTTGGGGACCCTAAACTTTAACCCCTATTAACTTACACCTAAATTTTCTGGATTTAGATAAATGAGGAGCCTTCATATGGGAAGAGAATGTGCAGTTTATAGCAGGTAAACAGAGGCCTACTTAAGTGGATTTCTGAGTAGTTTGATTTGGACACTCTTAAGCATGGCAATGGATTTCCACATGCAGCAGAGACCCAGCTGACCAAACAAACAAATCTTTAACAAATTGACAGAAAATGGAGATTTTCAACATACCTACTTAGACTGGATTCAAACCCAGGACCCAGGGTTGAACAGGCATTATCCCAGCACTTAATCTAGCCAATATGTAACAGATTGATTTTCATTTTTAACTGTGGTGGCAATCTCAAATATGTTTTGTCCACGTTGTAATAACTCAAATTGAAATTGTGAAAAAATTACACATTTTATATCTGATTAGAATATCTAATAGTTCAAAAATATCACTTTTAATAATAGATTTTAGTAATTACACCTAATTTTGAATGTTAAATATTGTACATGACAAAACCTTGCATGATTAGGGGTCATGCTCAAGTCAGCTGAACACAACATGGCAGAGCAAGCCCCTTCTTCAATATCTTGTTGCACCATCTAGCAAACAGGACTTATTAACCATTGGAGGCCTGAACCCCCATTTCATCTCAATACACTTCCTTTCTCTCCTACATCGTTGCACAAATTGCTTTAAATTTTTAATGAATAAAGCAATAAAACGGAATTACAGAAATAATCTAAGATGCAGGGTATTTCATTGTATTATATTATTTTCTTAAGACATTAACAAGAAACATTTTGGACTCCGTAATTGAAATTCTATTACAGTCATCAAAGGGTTAAAGTGCCAAATCTGTTCCATATGATTTGATTTGCTAACTGATTGAATAGAAGGAATAGTCCCTTATTTAACCTAGTAAAGTGTTGAGTAAATATAATTTCTACAGCTGGCATGGAGAGATCTTCAGTCAGATAAATCAATGTTATCAAATTGCAGCAAGATACAAAACATATCTAACTGCAGTATGATTGCACTTTGTCTGGAGCTGTATTTTTGACTCAGGGCAAAACAGAAAGAAAGGTAGCAGCATGGAACCACAGGTTGTGATGTCTGACAGTGCTATACAGCATTTACCTTGGTACTACATCCTCAAGCCAAACTCATATTAACATTAATCACATGCTGAAGTAATTTCTGACACTTACTGAACTCCAAAATAAACAATATTTTTGCCAGTACATCTAATTATGAGCTGATCCTGAGTCGAAAACTAAGCAAAAATTCTTTGATCTACCACACAAAGTTGTTGTCAGTAGAAATACAATGTAGTACACACACCTCATAATGCATTCCACTTCTGTTTTAAAACATGTCAGAAAAGCTGTATAAAATTATACATGAGGCAGGCCACAGATCTTGCAGCAGTTATAAAATTAGCTTTCCGTGAGTGATAAATATTGCCTATAAGTTTGTTTGCCAAGTTGGAGCTAGACTCGTCCATGCTCCTTGACAGTGACATGAGATTGCCTGGCTGACTAGCCATGTTCAGATCTTGACTCTATACTAGAATCTTAGGTACATGCAGTGCCAGCATCTAAGCTGGTGGCTGTGAGAGTCAGATCAAGAGGTGAAGCTTCTTAATCAGTGCTGTGGTATTGCTATCTCTCTTCCTCTTGGGTGTGCTGCACATAGTTATGCAGGTAGCAGTTTTTGGGTATCTGAACGCAGTAAATCAGAAAAGGGATGGTTGGTGTGAGGGCAGATTCATGGTGTGGAAAGCAAATGGTCCATGGTCACACAATCAGCAGCTTTCACATTATGCCAGATATCAGGAAGCAGGTGAGCTGGGAACTGGGAAAGGACATAAGGCAGGAACACACTGTCATCTTTAATGTTCTTAGCAATGCCTGATATTACAACCTTTGTTGCCACCAGTCCCTTGTTGTAGAGAACCATCTCCTCTGTGGATTTCAGGAGACACAAGCATTCTTGTCTCCTGTGAGTTCTGCACCACTCCGAGCAGTTATGGTTGACCTTGTCCTGCAAAGGAGAGAGCAGAATGTCAGTAATTGTATTGCATTTTGTTTGGGTAATGTGTCATCCACAGCTGGATAATTGGAAATATTTGGAAGCAGCAGGAGGTGGGTGTGAGGTTGGCATCACTGGAATCTGTGGGAGGCTGTAATGAAGTATCTGGATGTTCGGAATTAATCCTGAGTGCCAGGGCTGCTGATGGGTAAGTTATGGGGATATGGTGCACTGAGTAGTGTGAGATTTGGTGGTGCAGTGGATATGAGATAGCATGTGAAGCTTCATTCACTGATCTTGACCAGCTGTGTGAGTTCATTAAATTTCTTGTGGTACTGCTGCCAGGTCTGTGGGGCCAGACACTAGGAATTGTCCTCCCTGGTCAACTGCTCCCAGTCCCTTTTGGAGGGCAGTCTTTGAGGGCCTCCTGGCATCCCCATGGCAATATAAAATCTCTCCTCCTGTTCACCTCCAGAACCACATCTGTGAACTTCAGAGTCCTATCTCCTCTGGTGCTCCATTTGTGTAGCTCTTATATTCAGCTAGTGTCAGTACAGGCAGCAAGCACCAACTCTCTTAGCCTTAGTGCAGTTCCTCTTTGAGAAGCAGACTGCCTTTAAGAGGAACAGGATGGCTGCACCAGGTGAGGTTAGTGCACATTGCTAGACACCCTGCTGAGTGTTCATGTCCATAGCAGCTGGTGGAATTTAATTTCAACGAATAAAGTCTGGAATTGAAAATTAGTATCAATAATTGTGACCATGAAACTATCATCAATTGTCATAAAAACCCATCTAGTCACTAATTGCAGGGAAGGAAATCTGCCATCCTTACCTGGTCTGGCCCATATATGACTCCAGATCCACAGTAATGTGGGGTTGAATAAAACGCTGTGAAAACATTATGTGCCCGTATTGTATTATCAGGCACAATGACGTCGGGTCTCGTTCCCAATGTCATCACTCCCGATCTGGATAATACATTAGGCAGGTGGGGCTAGAAATCAGGACCCCACCTGTGTTATTCAAATTTTATTAGATGGTATCGTTAAACTTGTTAATCTCCCAACTGGCAGCAATAATGCGTGGCATGAACAATAAGACGCTTGCAGGGTGTGAGTCACGACAGGTGAGTTTCTCTTTTTTTTATCAGTCAGCTTGTTAGGGTGGGTTTAAATTCTCCAGCTGAGCCCTGAGTTTCAACCTAGCAGCTCAGGCTGCTGTGACTACTGGCAGTGCTTCATGCAAGAAGCAGTTCCCATTTTAAACTTCTCTTACTTAGAGGCCTTAATCCTCCTGCAGAAAGATCCATTTTGACCCTTAGCATCACCTCGGCCTTTTAAGTAGACCATACATGGGAATAGTTGACTCTGTGGGAGACATCCTTCAGTGAGGAAGAGAGGAGGATGAGGAGGACAGGGGGCAGTGAGAGGAAGAAGGTTCCAGGATACTCTGGTGGTGCATGAGGGTGGCAGAGCTGCACTAAACCAAGAATGTGATGAATCCTCAATGGAGGTGCAGAAGAACCTATGCAGCCCCTCGGGTATATAGACAGAGACTAAGCTATCTTCAGATGTGTGAGACACAATGCCAGAGGAGTCTCAGGCTCTCAAGAGCCACAGTCACATCTCCTTATGATATGCTGGCAGAGGAGAACTCGACCAACTGCTTTGGGGGTCACCCAATGCTTGGAGCTTTAAAGATCATTGTTGCGCTTAATGTCTTTGCAACAGGAGCCTTTCAGGCAGCATGTGGAGACCTCAGTGGCTTTATGCAACCTGCTGCACACCACTGCATCAAGGTCTTCAATGATGCTATGTTCAGGAGGGTAGGCTTTCTTTCATTTCTTTCACAAAGGGCTGCCAGAGTCAACTCAGCCAGAGGATTTGTAGCAATTGCAGGTTTTCCCAGGGTCCAGGGAGCACGTCACCATAAAGGCTCCAGCTGGCCAGCCCAATACTTTTATTAACAGGAAGGGATTTCACTTGTTGAACATCCAGCTGGTCTGTGACCACCATTGACGGATAATACAGATATGCACGAGGTACCTGGGCAGCAGCCACCACTTGTTCATTCTGCTTAACTCTCAGGTGTCAGACCTATTCAGTAACCCTGATGCCCTGGATGTTTGGATTCTGGGTGATAAAGGTTACCCATTGAAGAGATGGCTCACGACTCCAGTGAGGGCTTCGAGAACAATTACGGAGAGGAGCGATAGTGGCACCGCAGAAGCACCAGGGCCATCATAGAACAGACATTTTGGCTGCTGGAAAAGAGACTTAGATGCCTTCAAAGACCAGGAGGCACATTGCAGTATGCTCCATCACATGTGTCTTGGTATGCTGCACCCTCCATAACCTTGCCATTCAGAGAGGGCATGCCCTTGAGTAAGAGGGTCGCCAGATAGCAGCCATTCATCTGAGGATTAGGGTGAAGACAAGGTGAGGGAACACCCAGGCATTCAGGTACAAGGCCCCGGACATGATCGTATGGATGGCTGTGATACGAGGGATGCCTTGATAAAGCAAAAGCTCCAAAAGGTTGTGAAGTCCCAGCCTCAGAGATGCGCGTGCAACATGTGTCCAAACATCATTCCACGTGGAATGTGAGATTCATGTCATCGCCCTATCAGCACACTCACGTTGTCCATTCCTTGGCATTCGATACATCCTGCCCCACCTCCAATTATTAAAGCTCATGTTGATCCCCGAAAAGAAATTCAACAGCTATGGCATATTGAAATAACCTCTGCCTGAGTGACAGTGGAGTCAGGGTTTATTCACTTAGCATTAGATTAGGCATCTCATTAACAAGCGTATTAAATGCACCCATCTGACCCACTTGGTGGTTATTGTGGTTTCTTAAAGTGTTTCCTAGTGCTCCAATGCAGTGCCCCCTGACTCATGTTCCGCTGTACTGGCGAGAGGCTCCTGGTTTGCTACTCCTCTTGCCCTGGATGACTTTGGCAGGCATTCTTTGTGCGACTGAGGGTTTGAGGGCCCTGCCATATTAGAAGACTCCTGCTGAGTGGCAGAAGGAGCTTCTGTCGCTGTGGTATTAAATGAGGGGAGTGTCAATGGATGGAGGAGAGGCTGCCCCCATTGGAAGTGCCCTGAGAGGTGCTTCCAGATGGTGGCAGCAGCTACTCATCCTCCACCACTAGGTTCACTCAGTCCCCGCCGCCTTCCTGTGAGGCCCCAGAAGCTGGCTCAGTGTCCAGGCTCCCAGTGCCCCCATTGCTCTTGCTCTGGGCCACTGAGCTCACAGCCAGGAGGATGGTGTGCAGGTCAGAGTCTGTAATACGGTCAGTCTGTCTGTCCATGGAGGAAGTTAGGTTCTCCAAAGAGTGGGTTATCACAGTGCACATGGTCTAGATAGACACCTTCACAGTCTGGGCCAGAGAACGCAACCCATCTGGTATCTCCGCCAAATTTCAATGCACATCACGCTAGACATCCAGCATCTGCCGCCTTATGGATAACTTCAGAGGCTCAACATTCAATTATGAAGTGCCCACACCACTTGGTACCCTCCCTTGTCCTGCTAATCCTTGCCATGGTGCCAGTATCTGCGCTGGTGCTTGGGGCAGAAAGAGGATGATGGCGGTACTTCCTCCAAGGGTTCCTAATCCTCGGAGGGAAATAACGGGCTGGCATTGACACATTGGTCTGCAGAAGAAGCTTCACCTGCTCAAGAGAGAGAAGAAAGGGCGTTAGTTGGCTTTCCAAGCCTTTCAACAGTTCTGCAAGGTCACAATGCACAGCACTATTGTAATCATGTGTAATATGAGCTATGAAACAATGCAAACACTATACACACTTGCAGCAACATCAGAAGCTTTCCACCAAGTGCAGCACACTAGCCCTGCACTGTTGACCTCCGCTGCAACCTCCTGCCAGGCTGTACATCTGACTGATAGAGCTCTAACTTCCCGTCAGCTAGCATTAGCTGCTCACATCTGGTGGACACAGCCCAGAGGAGGGCACGGAAACAATCATCATCGTATCTCGGGGCTGCTTTGGGTCATTTTCCCTGCCTCTCCCCTCATTCCCTTGCCTCAGCCATCTTTGGAGTAAAACATATAACTAGACAGCTCCTCTACGTTAAGATCTTGAAAACCTGTTCATGTTCAAATTGAATGCTACCTGTGATCAGTTGCAAGAAACAGCTTAGACTATGGGCATTTCTGAGAAACATTAAAAACATTCACACTTACCTTAAACCAAGCCTGATACTATATCCTGTTAAATAATGCTGCAGATCTATGTAAAATGCACACACTTGCTGGGTCACCTGACACTGCCCCGTGCCATGTGGCCCTTTACATCACTGGCTGTGACTCCCCTCCAGGTCATGACCAACAACCTCGGACACCAGACATCCCAAATTAAATTTAGCGCTGATTGGGCAGAATTCCTTTGGACCCCAAGGCTGGGAAACCTGCCCCCAGGCCCAAATTTGCATAATTGACATTTTATACGATGTTCTAAGACAGCGGGGGCAGAGTCGAAAGTCGCCCACTTCCGGGAACGGCTCCCACCCACCACACCTGACCATATTACTCCGCCCGTGGTTGACTCTTAGCTGCCCTCTGAAATGGCCTAGCAAGCTAATCTATTCAAGGGCAGTGAAGGACAGGCAAAAATGCTGGCCTTGTCAGCAACACTCACATTTCATGAAAGAATAAATTAAAAAAACACCTTCAGCTCACAAATACTTTGCACATTAAATTGTTAGATGTGTGAGTTGATAATGGAGTATCTGGGACATTGGTGAGTGATAGAGTTTATCTCCTTAGCTAAAGAGATTTAACAATAGAGAAAGAAACAGGAATGACAGCAAAGGAAATAGGATGAATTATCATCAAATTAGGCACAGGGAGAGAATTAAAGGGAGAGAAAGAAAGATTGGATTTAAAGAGAGATAGATAAAAGAGACAGGAAGGAAAAGTTAGAAAAAAACTAAAAAATGTTAAATTCAAAATGTTAAAAGATCTCTAAGAAAAATTTACTGCCTGCAGGAATGAAACTCCACTGTTTCATTTTTAAAAATTATTTCACGGGACGTGGGCGTCGCTGGCTAGGCCAGCATTTGTTGCCCATTCTTAACTGCCCTTGAGAAGGTGTTAGTGAGCTGCCTTCTTGAACCACTGCAGTCCATTGTCCCCTTTCTGGGCAAGAGAGCTTGAGTGGCATTGCAGGAACGTAGGGGAGGATTTTCTCCTTATCGGGCGGGCGCAGCAGGCGGGCCTGGGAGCGGCCGCGAAACAGTCCGCCGCCCGTGATTGGGCTCCGACTGCGATTTCACGCTGGCTCTCCAATTAACGGCCAGTCAATGTGAAACACACGCTGAGAGCCTCAGAGCTATGGAGGTGGGGGTAGGAGGAGCGCTGATGTTTGTGTGTGCCCAGGGGTGCACTTGCTGAAATCCCCCTGAAGGCACAGAGCTGCCTCAGGGAGCTGGAGGATTTAAAAATGAAAAATAAGGATTCGAAAAATAAGGGAAACATGCCCCCACATGTGACTGTGTCACACGAACAAGGACATGTTTAGAATGAGTTTAAAAATGTTTTATTTTATTCACTGTGGATGAGGTTTCGCAAAAAATGCAAAGGCCGCCTGGCCTATTCACCCACCCGCCAACTATAAGGTTGGACAGGTAACGAAAAATTCAACTTAATTACGTGCTTAAGGGCTTTATTGGGCCTCTTAATTGTCAGCGAGTGCGCGATGACGTCGGGACGCTTGCCCACCGACACTGCGCACAATCTCACACTCGGGCGTGTCGGGTGCCCGCCCGCACTCCGAGCTGAAAATGCTGCCCATAAATATCATCAGTAAAAGGGTCCTCTACCAGTCCTAACCTTCTGCAGCAAGTTTAATTTATTTAACAGCACAAATGCAGCAATTTCTTGAAGCTCATGGGGAAGTTGTCAGCAGACTCCCATTATCATGGGCTAATGATGGCGCTGTGAAAATCATCCAGCAATATGTAGTGATTCACACCTCATGGTATATCAGTTTCTTGTCACAAACTGCTGACTTATTTACACACCATTAATAGCATGCAAATTAAACTCGCAGTGATTTTCCCAGCAAATTCTGGGCCAGTACGTTACAAGTTCAGTCTTAGGTCAAAGGTTAAATCAGCTTGACTAGCATTTATAACTTAGATAAGAGCAGCGACATGTGGATTAGTGTTAATATTTACAGCACATAGGTGCATGTCCTTGTGATGTCTTTTGATCAATAAATATTTCATGATGCAGAAATGATGTAAATGATATCATATGACACCAGTTTACCAACAATTCTATTTTATTAATTTTATTTTATATTGCATTAACACCCCCTTGGATTGAAAGAGAACAAATGTAACCTTGCTATTCAAGAAAGTGGGGAGAGAGAAAACAGGGAACTATAGGCCAGTTAGCCTAACATCAGTAGTAGAGAAATGCTAAACGCTATTATTAGGGACGTAATAACAGGGCACTTAGAAAATCAGAATATGATTTGACAGAGTCAACAAGGACTTATATCAAGGAAATTATGTTTGACAAATCTGTTATTGTTTTTTGAAGTTGTAACTAATAGGGTTGTTAAGAGGGAACCAGTGGATGTAGTGTTTTTGGATTTTCAGTAAGCTGCCTAACCACCTTCAACTGTTTCATCAATGACCTTCCTTCCATCATAAGGTCAGAAGTGGGGATATTCGCTGATGGTTGCACAATGTTCAGTGCCATTCGCTACTGAAACAGTCCATGTCCAAATGCAGCAAGACCTGGACAATATCCAGGCTTGGGCTGACAAGTGGCAAGTAACATTTGCGCTACACAAATGCCAGGGAATGACCATGTCCAACAAGAGAGAATCCAACCATTGCCCCTTGACATCCAATGGCGTTACCATTGCTAAATCCCCCACTATCAACATCCTGGGGGTTACCATTGACCAGAAACTGAACTGGACTAGCCATATAAATACTGTGGCTACAAGAGCAGGTCAGAGGCTGGGAATACTGCAGCTAATAACTCATCTCCTGACTCCCCAAAGCCTGTCCACCATCTACAAAGCACAAGTCAGAAGTGTGATGGAATACTCTCCACTTGCCTGGATGAGTACAGGTCCAACAACACTCAAGAAGTTCAACACCATTCAGGGCAATGCAGCCCGTTTGACTGGCAACCCATCCACAAACATTCACTCCATCCACCACCAGCGCACAGTGGCAACAGTGTGTATCATCTACAAGATGCACTGCAGGAACTCACCAAAACTCCTTAGACAGCACCTACCAAACCCATGACCACTACAATCTAGAAGGACAAGGGCATCAGATGCATGGAACACCACCATCTGTAAGTTGCCCTCCAAGCCACACATCATCCTAATTTGGAACTATATTGCCTTTCCTGTCACCGGGTCAAAATCTTGGAACTCCCTCCCTAACAGCACCGTGGGTGTTCCTACACCACATGGACTACAGCGGTTCAAGAAGGCAGCTCACTACCACCTTTTAAGCACAATTAGGGATCGGCAATAAATGCTGGCCTAACCAGCAATGCCCACATCCCATGAATGAATAAAAAAAAGGTTATTACTGAAAATCAGGACTCCTGGGATTTGAGCTAATATATTACCATGGATTGAGGATCGATTAACGGAGAGAAAAATGGAGAGTAGGGATAGAGGGGTCATTTTTGGGATGGCAGGCTGTAGCTTGCTGAGTCCCACAATGATCAGTGCTTAGGTCTCAATTATTTACAATCTACATCAATGGCTTAGATGAGGGAACCATGTTTGCTGGCAATACAAAGTTAGGTAGGTAATTTAGGATGAGGAGGATGCAAAGAGGTTGCTGAGGATTTAGACAGTTTAAATGAATGGCAAGAATCTGGCAGGTGTAATGTAATGTGGAGAAATATGAAGTTATAAGGGGAGGAAAAATAGAAAAGCAGATCTTTTATAAAATGGGGAGAAATTGGAAGCTGTTGATATTCATTGGGACCTGGATGTCCTTGTACATGAATCACAAAAAAGTTTACATGCAGGTACAGCAGTCAATTAGGAAATCAAATAGTATGTTAGCCTTTATTACAAAGGGATCAAAGTCCAAGAGTAAAGAAGCATACTGCAATTGTATAGGGCCTTACTGAAATGACACCTCAAGCATTGTGTATACTTCTGGTCTCCTTAGCTAAGGAAGAATAGACTCTCCTTGGAAGAAGTGCCACAAAGCTTTATTAAACTGATTATTGAGATGAGGGGAATGTCCTATGAGGAAACATTGAGTAAACTAGGCCTTTATATAGAGTTTAGAAAAACGAGAGATGATCTCATTGAAAGATGTAACATTCTTAAAGGGCTTGACAAGGTAGATGCTGGAGGATGTTTCCACTCTCTGTGGTCTAGATCTAGGGGTCACAATTTCAGAATAAGGGGTCAGCCATTTTAGGAGCAAGTCCTTCACTTTCGGGTTGTGAAAACTTGAATTCTCTGCCCTCTGCCTCAGAGGGCTGTGGATACTTACTTGTTAAGTATACTCAAGTCAGAAATCAATTGATTTTTGGATGCTAAGGACATAAAAGAATTCAGGGGTGGTGTAGCTAAGGTCAAAGTTCAACTTACTGAATGGCAGAGCAGGTTTGAAGGTCCAAATGATCGACTCCTTCTACGTCTTATGTTCTTACCTGATGAAAATAAAATATTTGCTCGCCATCAGTTATACAAATGATCACACTTATGGAAGTGTAGCATCACAGTCACTAACTTACTTTTGCAGAGCTCATCAATTTCACCTATTATTCCATGGCTAAATAATTTTCTTGCCATAATAATAAACTAGTAGACCACGAACAAACAACCCAGTTGGCACCCCAAATAAGCGAAATATTCTGATGTTTTAAAACCTAATTGAACTTTTGCAATGCACCATAACCCTTCTTAGAGGCAAGGAGTATTGTTGAGTTACCTACCAACATTTGTAGCAAGGTGCTTTAACCAGATACCTTCTCAGTATCCAGCCCTATTAATTGTTTTTAGATATTATTCATCTCCATGTATTGATTAATAGGATTGAATGTATTATTGAATAAGAAAACAATTATGTTTCCCCACAACATACAGGAAATGTGGAGCAAATGTTCAGCAAATAAAATTTATTCTGAGTCACATAACTCTTTAAAAAATTGTTATATCTTGCGGTTGTCAGATGTTTGAAATAGTCACACTTTTAAACTAAAATGCTGGAGCTTCACACATCTCACATTTCTCACATCACACCATATGCTTCAGACTGATACATTTTTAGTTTGATACCCAGACTGTAGTGCAGGAGTGAGTGATGTGGCACTCTGGATCCTTATGTATTCATATGCATGAACATATAGAGCAGAAGCATCCAAGCTTTGCACTAAGTGCAGTAACAGGAAGGAAAAAGAACGTTTTACCCGCCAGCCAGAATGGAGGATTTTCATGCCGTATCATCCCAATCCCACCTCATTAATCATGCATTCCCAGGAAACACACCGTTTTGCTGGCAGGCGGCCTCCGATTCACCCACCACACAATCACTTTGCTGCTTCTTCACACTGGGCACCAGATTTAAAGTGCAGCCATGCGCACACCTCTCAGTGCTTCCAGCCCAAGGCTGCTGCACATAAGACATGGCCCCAAAAGGCAAGAAGACTGTAGACCCCCAATGCATCCCTGGGATGCCTTCTGGACACCATTGGAGCCCGCTGCAATGTCCTCTATCCCCGCTCTGGCCGCTGGAGGCCCATCAGTGCCACCACTCCAGCTTGGGAGGCAGTGGCAGAGGTGGTCAGTACCAACACTACACAGAAGAGGTTCGCCATCCAATGCAGAAAGAGGATGAATGATCTCATTTGTTCCACCAGGGTAAGGCATCCATCTCATCAAGGTAGGAAAACAAACCTCAAAGTCCCGAGCAAAGAGCAGCTCGCCAGGTGCATGTTGCTTACGTACAGTTGTGAAACATGTTGGCGTGCAATCACACTGACGTGCTTGGATGATCCAATGTGTGGAAATGATTCCAGCAAGCTGGGATTATAATGATATGCAGATGTATTACAATGAATTTCCCGACGTCCGACAGTGGGAAATGTGGCCCACCGTTGACAGGCAGAGCAAGTGATTGTAAACTGGTTTCATGATGTCGTGAAACAGACTTTTGGCCTTCTCACCATATTGTCCACTCACGCCATCAAACACGACCACCGCTAACGGGCACCGAAATTTCCACCCATAGTTCCTAAATCACATTGGAGTAATATAACAATATAACAAAATTTTGGTAAAGTGCTGGTTGGAAAACTTTGGTTAGAAATGGAACTGAAGGCAACAGTAACCAACACAAAAGTAAAATACTGCAGATGCTGGAAACTTGCATTAAAATCAAAAATGCTGGAAATACTCAGCCGGTCGGGCAACATCTGTGGAGAGAGAAACATTTAACATTTCAAGGTGATAACTTTTCATAAGAATATGGAAGATGTTACAAACGGAAATTGTGTCAGTGACAAGGGCTGAAGCTCTTCAAGGTGGGCATTCCTGGAAGGGAAGTGGCAGTGAATTACACACTAAAACAAAAGCAAAATACTGCGGAAGCTGAAAATCACAAATAAGAACAGGAAATGCTAGAATACTCAAAGCAACATGGTTGTTCCTGAGTTAACAGAGATATGAAAATGTGTCATGGAAAGGAAGTAAAAGATGAATAATATAAATTGTAAGGATAGATGGATGATTTCAGAATTTTGTTCTATATTTGGGATAAGAAAAAATGTCACAGAACCCTGCCTCAGTGGATTAAATAGGCCTACAGGATGTTGTAAATTCATGAAATGTCAAACTGTGCATGATCTCCAGAAGTAATGATCTTTGGCCCCAGAATGACCTTTGCATTTCTTGCCTTCTTGTGCATCATATTACTTTACCTTAAATTTTGAACATTTAAAAAGATCATGTACACTTTTATAGAGTATGTTAAGTTTCCAGGGGGCAGAATTTTACCGTTGGCGAGCAGGGGGCGGGGCCCGCTCGCCGATGCGTAAAACGACGCAAGATGACGTCGGGCGGAACCCCCGACATCATCCCGCCCCATTTAAATTTTCAGGAAGGCTGGAGCGCTGCAAAATCAGCAGCGGGCCCGCCGACTTGTCAATGGCCAATTGAGGCCATTGACAGGATCAATTAAACAATTAAAGGACCTGCCCGTCCAACCTTAAGGTCGGTGGACAGGCCAGGAGCCCCGGCGGCAAACAGAGAAAACATGAAACCTCATCCAGCGGCGGGATGAGGTTTCAGGCAGGGTTTTAAACATTTGAATAAAGTTATTATGTAAATTATGAACATGCCCCTTCTCATGTGACATTGTCACATGAGGGGGACATGTTAGGGAATTTTTTTTTTCTATTTTTAATATTTTTAAAAGTGTCAGCGATCTCCCTGAGGCAGCACTTAGCCTCAGGGAGGTGTGCGCTCTTTCGTGTGCATGCGCGAAAGAGCACACACTTACTTTTGGGGAATCCCCCCCACCCACACAGGAAGTGCATAGTGCTTCCCCCCGGACGTCACGCTGGGCGGGCCTTAATTGGCCCACCCACTTAAAATGGCAGCGGGGCCCGCTTCTCCAGCTGGGATCGGCTCCCCATCCGCCGGAGATTGGGTCGGGCCCACCCGCCCGACAGGCAGAAAATTCTGCCCAGTAATGTAATTATTCGTCAGAGGACACCAATAGCTACAATTTTACATCTTAAATAACAACTAACTGCAGTATCTCATCTAACATCTACCAATCCAACTTGCAACTGATACTGAATCATTCTACCTCAAGGATTAAAGCCCTTACTATAATTTCAAATTACATCTATAATGAGGTGCTGTTTGGAGCCAGACAATACAATTTAACCAAAATTAACAATGGCCAGGATTTAATGTAGCCTACTGGAGCGAGCTAGGTGACAAGCAGGCCCACATAATCACAGGACAGACCACATGGCCCATTCCCAACAGGAAAACTGATGCCCATTAAATGAATGGAGGGAATGGACCAACACAGGGAACTTGCCCGCTGGCCTAATAGGCTCATTTTTGGACCACTTAAAAGCCATTATCCCTAAACCCATTTGGGATTTAGTGGTGGCTCAGGGTTCTCCCAAACTTGGATCGAGTTTGCCTGTGACCTCTCTGGGGATCCCTTTTTTAAAGACACTTAGCACCCGATTGAGGGGCCTGGCATCAGGAAGGAGGGGTGCCACTAACAGCCAACCCATGCACTTCTATCTGACCACCCTCGCCTCCCTTCTCCTCACCAGCTTCACTGAGTTATGGGCAGCCAACCACCATTGTAATCTTAATAGCCAACTTCACAATGCAGCTCAAAACACCTCACATCATTACAGTGCACAATAATTCTCAGGTTTGTCCTATGTAATCCTGTGAGTAGGTTTCATGATTTAGGATTAAGTCCGCTATGTTCAGTGAAATCGACCAACTTCTCTGTTAACTCACACCTATTGCCTCAACAATTAAATTAAAAAGTCAATGCTATATATTTTACATTTTGTACAAGTACAAATATTAAGTTTAATACCGAATAAAATAAAATCTCTTCAATATATTATTTATTAAAAATAAAGTTCAGTACTTTATCTTATAAAGTTTTACAACAGTTTTACTTCACCCCACTTGTGAGTTCACAATACACTTTATCCAATCCATACACTTCTAAAAATGGCAGATAATAAATCACCCAGAATTATAAACTTTATCATGTACCACAGCTCACATAATGCTACATGTATGTTTTAGAGAGTACTGGTCAAAGGGCTAAAACAAATATGCCTTCGTGGAAAGAGTACTTCGATAGCTCTTTTTTCTGCTAATCCTTTTAATACCTGACAAGAGGAGAATGGCCCCTGGAAACCATTTGACAGGAAGAAATAAATTAGGAAAGTCATCAGTGGGCCAATATAGCATTCCTTGTTGAGGAATCTGCCAAATTGAGAGTTCATCTAGAATAGTTAAATAAGCAGATAAGTACCTCAATTCCAAGATTCAGAATGCCTTTAAGCAGCTGACAGAAAAATGGGGAGGAGAGAGGAAATAAACCTTTTTTATAATTGAACATAGCTGCAAGAAATAAACCTTTTTAGTAAGTAATTATTATGTTCTATATGTCTACTAATTTCAGTGATTTAAGAAGGGACCTACCACAGATAGATTGGAAACGGCAATTCCGGGATAAAACAGTAACAGAGCAATGGAGGGCATTCAGGTCTGAACTAAGCATTTTTCATCGAAGGGAAAAGGTAGAACATACACAGTTAATGCAACCTAGGTGACCAAAGGAAATAAAAGTTTAAATAAAACATGAAAGGAAGTTTATGACAAATACCAGCAGCATGATTTGGTTAACCAGGAAAACTATGGAAAGTATAAAAGAGAATTGAGGAAGTTAACATGGGAGGCAAAGAGCGGTTATGAGAAAAGATTAGCAGACAACATTAAATTGAACCCTAAAACATTTTACAAACATATAAAGTCTAAGCAATTTGTTAGGCAAAAGTTTGACCTATTAAAGAACTGAAGAAAAATCTTCATGTAGAGGCAGAGGACATGGAACTATTAAACAAGTACATTGCAACTGTCTTCACAAAGTAAGCAGATAATGTGAAGGTTAGATTAAAAGAGGAGATGGAAGTTACAGACAAGATAACAATAGGTAGAGAATAAGTACCAAAAAGATTATTATTGTAAGTAGGTAAGTCACCTGACTAAAATGAAATGTGTCTTAGGTTGCTGAAAGGAGAGGTAGAAAAAGCAGAGGTATTGGATACAGGATTAGTTCTATGATTTTACTATGATTCAAGAAAGGTGAGAGGGTTAAACTAGGAAATTAGAGGTTGAGAAGTTATTGGAACCATGATCCATGACAAAATAAATTTTCATTTGGAAGAGCATGGGTTAAGCAAGAAGCACCAGGTTTGTTAAAGGAAAATCATGTCTGACTGACTTAATTGAATTATTTGAAGAGATAGCAGAGAAGGTTGATCACGGTCATACAATAAATGTTGTACTATATACGATTACATAGCATTTACGGCACAACAATGGCCATTCTGCCCAACCAGTGCTTGTTATTTTTATGTTCCACTTGAGCCTCCTCCCAGCTTTCCTCATTTAAATCTACCATCGTAGCCATCTGTTCCTTTGCCCCTCAAATGTTTGTCTGGCTTCCCCTTAAATGCATCTGTGCTAATCGCTTCAATTACTCTCTGTGGTCATGAGTTCTGTATTTATATTACTCTTTAGGTAAAGAAGTTTCTTCTGAATTCCCTATTAGATTTCTTGGTGACTATCTTATATCCATGACCTCTAGTTATGCTCATGCTCACAAGAGGAAGCATTCCCTCTGGATCCACTCTATCAAAACCTTTCATGATTTTAAAGACCTCTATTCAGTTACTCCACAGCCTTCCTTTTTCGAGAGGAAAGAGATCCAATCTGTCAATCCTTTCCTGATACGTAAATCCATGCATTTTTGATATTATTCTTGTAAATCTTCTCTTCAACATCTCCGGTGCCTTTGCATCATTTTTATGGTACCATGACCAGAACTGCAGCATTACATTAAATGTGGTCTAACCAAGGTTCAATACAGGCTTAGCATAACTTCTGTACTTTTCAATTGCATCCCTCTGGAAATAAAACCAATTGTGTGGTTTGTTCTTTTTTATGACCTTGCTGACATGTGGTGCAACTTTTAGTGATACACGGTGCGGGATTTTCATCTCCCAATGGCGGTGCAAAGTGGGTTGCGAAACATTGAACTAAGATTTTTTTTGCTAGAAAAACAATTTTCCCGTGCCTCCCCAACTGCACATAATTTTTGTATGGCCTTTTGGCGGATAAGGAAGTCCCTGGGGGGAATTTTATGGAGGTGGCAGGGGTTTCAGGCACCAAATGGAAAGCCAGCGAGAGACACGCGCTGCCTCCTTCTGGGAACACCTGTTTATATTGTGAGCTAGTCAGACAGTTGAGAGATCACTGGTGGGCCTTTCATGGGATCAGGACACTGGGGATGGGAAGTCTGGCCCACCAAGGGCTGTGAGCCAATCAGAGGCCGGCAGCACTTTTGCTTAGCAGCACCACTGGGGAGGTGGTTGCTGCTGCAGGAAATGCACCCACCAGAGACTCAGGATCACGTGTAGCGTGTTGGGTTCCTCCAACATAGGACTGAAACCCAGCCCTGTATATATTTTAAAACTTTATCCTTATTCCTATTTCTTATTTTTAAACTGGACTTCTCTGCTGAACAAAGACAATTAAGATGATTGACCCTCTGTCTGAAAATAATCCTCAGCCATCTCCAGAATGAAACAATTCTCTTCTCAGTTTCAATAATATCACAGATCATTATGCCTAGGAAGCTTCTAACAGACAAAAACTGTACAGACTAATTTCAAAAGGAGCTACAGGAATGCAATTTGCATTTGTTAAGCTAACCTTGCTAATGGAGTCCGTGGGCCTGTTGAGACAATGGCTTCCCAAACATCAGACCCTCAACACGAATGGCACTCCTTTCAACCCATAATGGCTGAGACATTATCAGACCTGAAAACAAAGCCAAATTCCAGATGCTAGATAAACATGCTTTGTTGGAGTCACTATGCAGAAGGAAGGTCACGTAACCCAAGACAAATTAGCTTTCTGAGCTGTGCCACCATTCTGCTGTTTAACATCCAACTGGTAGGCCACACAGAAGCAAGTTCTGTCTGGACTGGACCACCAACCCATCTAACCTGACTCTATTGGAAGATTTTGTGGCATCACCTATAGAATTAACACCACCTCTACATGCCTACTTCATCTTACGATATCAACGCCACCAGAAGAAGCAAATCTTACAACACCAGTCTCCAGCCAACTGACTGTTGAATGCCTATGTGAAAGATTTCCTCATTGGACTCTGACTTTGGAACTCTGGAACTCACGTGAAGCAATATTTAGTTTCTCGGCAGTCCTTGTGCTGCAAACCTCCTTTCCTCTATCCCTCCCTTTACTGTGTGAATGTGGCATGGAAAGTTGTGAACACCCCTTTTCACAGGTTTTGAATGTGTACAATAAAACTAACCTGTTGAGCTAATGCTAACTCAAGTTTGCTGTGGGATTATTAGCAAAATTAGATCACACAAAAACTGAGGTTTGGGAAAATACACTACTGCTTATCTGTAAAAGAACAAACTAATTCAAAACAGTACTGTTTGAACTGACTGCCTCCTGTCCATAATAGACCCAGGCTGGAGGTAAGTTATGGTGGGAGGGGTTTCATAGTGTGGGACTCACAGGGGAGGGGGCTGTAGGGGGTTAGCACCTACTCCCCTCAGCTGATTGCCAGGCACTCTGATTTGAGATGGAAATGGGACACCATTTTGTTCTGTCAGTTTCAGGCAATGCAGATGGAAGACTTTGTTCTGATGACTGTAGCAATCATGAATGCATGGCTGGGTTTCAAAACCTCATAATGGCTTCAGTTCAGCCGGTGATTTACGGATCCAAGAATGATTCTGACGCAAGAAAGGAAAAACTCGATATTAAAACTGATATTAAGATGTGCATTAACAGCTTTAGAAATAGACAAATGTAGCTCAAATATTAACAGCTTTAAAATAGACCAGTGCACCCTTGGGAGCTCTTTTCAGGCATGATGGGAAACATAGCCAACACATGGGCATGATGGGTATGGTACTGTGGGAACCCAACTAACATTCACAAATCATGAAACCTAATGGCCTTCACAGCTGGGGTAAACAAGGAAAAAAATAAAACAGAAAGGGAATCATTACACCCCAGACACAAACCATCCCTGCTGAGGCAGGAATGCTACAACTGTTGAGATAACAGGGGACATCTGCAGCAGGCTTTTGATTAAGTGATGTATGTGTAAGACATTGTGTTATTCTATAACAAAGAGCTATAAATTGTGGCACAGACTTTGTATTGTGAGACAAGTCCTTGGAAAGGCAACAGGGGCTGATCTTTCAACATATGCTTGAATAAATCTTTGTTTACTAGAAAACTCACAGATCCGAGCGGTCTCATCTTTTTACCACAATTCAAACTTTTAAGAGGTTGTAGTAACAGAATATGCCATTGAAATGATTTCTTGCTTGTTTACAAACATAATTGGCACTTAAAGGTTTACTTTTTTACATTGGAGAAGGTATTTTTTCCTTTCCAGTATCAATGATAGTGTCTTTGAATTCCGGGTTTTATTAGATTGTTGTAGGTTCAATTTTTTCCAATAATTTAAAAAGAATTCGTATTGTTATTGCATGACTCCTGAGGACTCTACATAATGGCCAGGATTTTGCCCTCACCAGGTGGGCTTAGCGGGGTGAGCGGGAAGCGGACCGTCACCCACGATCGAGGCCCGACCATGATTTCACGCTGATGGGCCAATTAAGATCCGCCCAACGTGGAATGTGTGCTGCAGCGCTCAGCGCTGCCTGTGTAGGGGAGGGAGGAGGGCGAGCGAGCAACTTCGTGCATGCGTGTGGGTGCATGCAGGAAAAGCTCCCTGAGGCACAGAGCTGCCTCAGGGAGCTGAAGATATAAAAAGTTAAAAATAAACAATTTTAAAATGTTAAAAAAACATGTCCCCCATGTGACAGAGTCCACCCGTGGATGAGGTCTCGCAAAAAATGCAAAGGCTGCTTGGCCTTTTCGCCTACCCGCCAACCATAAGGTTGCTTGGGCAGCGAGAAATTTAATTCAATTAGATTGTTAATGGCCTTAATAGGCCTGTTAATTGTTAGCGGACGTGCTGCCAACTCCTGCACGTGCTCACCGACTGAAATATTGTGCATCAATTTATGTTCGTTCGGGTCAGGCACACGCCCGCCCAATGAGCAGAAAACTCTGGCCAATGTTACTGGGTGAGCTAGGAAAATACATGGGGGGAATGGAAGTGGAATGTTTGGCATGGGTGTTCTGATGGGTTAGCATGGGGGTGGGTGGCAGGATGAGGGGGAATGGAGGTGGCATTGGTGATCTAAGGGGGCACGGTGTTGCTTGGACAATCTGACAGGTGGCTTTAGAGGGCCTTTACAGGAGCTGGGTTGCTGTGTTGTAGAACCAAGGAGGGCCTTCTAACTGGCCTGCCTCCACATCCATACTTCTCATGCATTCCCTCGTGGCTCACAATAAGCATTACAAACTCAATACCTGTATGAAAAGACAAAAATCAGAAGCAAAGTCACACACGGGCTGGGTATGCATTTTGGAAAGTGCAAATGTATGGGGTCGGATTTTCCAGAGCCCACACAAAATTCCGCGCGATGGATTTACAGAAGGCATTTAACAAAATGCAACACAGCGTATTAAGAAAATGGAAGCTCATGAAATTAAGGGGAAAATGATGGTATGGATACGAAATTTGTTCAGGGACAGAAAGCAAAGCGTTGTGGCGAATGGATGGTTTTCAGGCTGGGAGGTGGGCTCCAGTGCTGCTCACCAAGGTCAGTTTTGAGCCTATTATTCTTGTCAATTTTTTATAAATGAACTAGACTCAGGAGCCGGGGTGAGGATTTTTGTATTTGTAGATGATACAATATGATTGCCAAGTAGTATATCATGATCAGGATCCCTAATTGTCAGGACAATGCATAAGGATCAATAGTTAAGAGGAATATCCCCCTTGTTTGTTCAGGTTGAGTATGAAAAACATGGCAGATGGAGTTCAATGTGAAGAATTGGGAAATGATGGACTTTGGAGGACTAATACAGAAAGACAGTATACTATAAATGGTATGATTGAAAGAACAAAGAGATCTTGGTGTCCATATGCACAAATTCTTGAAGGTGGCAAGGCAACTTGATAAGTTGATTTAAAAAGTATAAGAATTACATTGGTTTATAAAAGGATAAATTGAATGTAAAGGCAAATAGACCATGCTAGAACTGGTTAGGCCTTAGCTAGATTATTGTGGACAATTCTGAGCTCCATAATTTAGGAAACATCTAAAGGCCCTAGAAAGGGTACAGGGGAGATATACTAGGGTATTACTTAATACCATGGTTGAGGGACTTCAGTTATAAGGAGAGGTTTGGAAAGTTAGGACAGTTTCCTTTGGGATTAAGAAGCTAATAAAGGATTTCAAGATGATGAGAGGTTTCGACAGAGCGGATAGAGAAAAATTATATCCTCTGGCAACTGGGTCAATAACCAGAAGCCATAAATTCAAAATCATTGGGAAGAGGTCTAGAGGGGAGGTGAGAAGAAATATTTTCACTCAGAGAGTTGTCAGGGTCTGGAATGTTCTGCCTGAAAAAGTTATGAAAGCTGATTCCATAACTAATTATAAAAGGGATTTGGACGGGCTCTTAAGGATAAGAACTCATAAAAATTAGAAATGTGGGATTAGGCATGTCTGTTCTTTTAAGGAAACAATACAAACATGATGGGCAGAATAGCCTCCTTTTGTGCAATATGTTTTTGTGATTCATTTATTTTGCTGATTAAGTTACTTATATCCTTATCATAGGTGGTATACAAGAGATTGTGGAAATAACAGACATGATTTGAGAAGATGTATTTCAGATTTGTCAGCAATCTTACTGATGCTTGGAGGTTTCAGTTTATAGTGTCAGGTGAAGATGTGAAATTAATGCTATACAGTGACCCTGTGGTTATCAGTGATGAATGAATAAAGCCATTATATCTACAAAACTGTCAACCCCTTAGTCGAGGAGGAGGAAGCTTCCCAATCATTAGTTTTCCGAATAAATCATAACTTGTGCTATCTTGAAAGAAAGGAATAGGGTCTTTCTTTTCTGAAGGGGAAGTCCTTGCAAAAGAAACAGAGACTGGGATGTACATATTAGAAGTAATTTTTGTCTTGCTACCCCATTTATGTGTAAAAATGAGGCAGTAGCATGATAAAAAAAATCTTATGGAAGATTACCACCTAAGCTACTGACCAACCTAATGGTTGTTTACCATTTTGATTTTTGGCATCTGATTTAAGTCACCAGAGCTGCTGCTGGGGGCCTCATCAATATATTTGAATCAGGGTCAAATTTTGTAGTTAAAACCCAACATAATTTTTGTCTCTATCCCCATTCCTGCCAACAGGTCTGCAACCTGTTCACAAACCATGGGTGGTTCAAGTCAGGAGGTGGCCTATACAACTGTATTCCAAAAGACCCTCACTTAATTTTAGCTAAAATGCTAGAAAGTTTTGAAAGGCAATTCGGTGTATTACAATGTAGTATTCACTCTGCAGACTATTCCAAAGTGTTTGTATTGGCTGTAGAGGTCCTGAGCTCTTTGAAGGGTTTCCAACAATTCTCTTTTCTCTTCATACTCTTCTGGCAATTTAAATCTAGGTAAAGGAAGAGGAGGAAGATGAGTAGCAAGAGGAAGAAACAAACAGTTCTGTAGTTGCACCAGTTGTCCTCTTCAACATCTCGCTCAGTCCTCCATCCTCAAATTAAACTGTGCCTGTTCAAAGACCATCTTTGATATACATGTCTATGAGCATTGTAGGGTCACTAGCTATAGCAGGAATACTGCATAAAGATTTCAAGAGGCTTAGTATGATTGCTTACACTAATTGTCACCCTTATGTGAGCCTCTTGTGTCTACCTTAAGTGCCCTCTTATCTAATGTAGTGCATCCATGAGGCTGTAGCCAAGGGCTCATGAGATGCTCATGGCTGATGACCTCTAGGAGCTTTGCCCTGAGAAGGCCTACTGCAGTTTTTTTAAATTCATTCATGGGATGTGGGCATCACTAGCTAGGCCAGCATTTATTGCCCATCCCTAATTGCCCTTGAGAAGGAGGTGGTGAGCTGCCTTCTTGAACTGCTGCAGTCCATGTGCTGTAGGTACACCCACTGTGCTGTTAGGGAGGGACTACCAGAATTTCAACCCAGCAACTGTGAGAGAACGACGATATATTTCCAAGTCAGGATGGTGAGTGGTTTGGTGAGAAACTTCCAGGTGATGGTGTTCCCATGTGTCTGGTGCCCTTGTCCTTGTAGATGGTAGCAGTCGTGGGTTTGGAAGGTGCTGTCTAAGGATGATTGATGAGTTCCTGCAGTGCATCTTGTAGATGGTACACACTGCTGCCACTATGCATCGGTGGTGGAGGGAGTAAATGTTTGTGGATGGGGTGCCAGTCAAGTGGGCTGCTTTGTCCTGGATGGTGTCAAACTTCCTGAGTGTTGTTGGAGTTACGTTCATCCAGCAAGTGGGGAGTATTCCATCACACTCCTGACTTGTGCCTTGTAGATGGTGGACAGGCTTTAGGGAGTCAGGAGGTGAGTTACTCGTCACAGGATTCCTAGCCTCTGACCTGCTCTCGTAGCCACAGTATTTATATGGCTAGCCCAGTTTAGACTCTGGTCAATGGTAACCTCCATGATGTTCATAGTGCAGGATTCTGCGATGGTAATGGTAAGTTTGCAACAACTTTTTGAAGAATAGACTGTAGGAGATCTATAATCCAGCTGAAATCCTGGTCCCTCCCTATTCAACTAAAATTGACACCGGACTCTGCATTACTTCTGGATGAGTATCCTGGGAAATCCTATTGCTGGTCCCAGAGTCCACAGGTTGCCTGCAGAGTGTTGAAGGCAAGGGTGTCAACCCCACACCATCTGTTAATAGTGGCTACTTATGCTCTCTAACATGCTTTGGATGTTCCCTGAGAGGCAGTTTAATGTATTCAGCAGTTACTGGAGCTTTGTTAAAAACTGGACAACCAATGCCTGCTTCTTCACATTCTCCAGCAGAGCTGGTACTCAAGCTGGCCCTTTGGTAAACTCCTCCCTGGGTAGTCCAGTTCACCTGTGCCTACTCATTTGTGCTCAGTGAGTCACTGAGCGCAGAATCCCTCAGCTCACTATTTAAAACACCTCCGTTGCTGGCACTTGGGGTGAGTACTTCAGGAGGATTCTCCCTTTCAATCTATGCTCCTATAAGGGCCAAGCTATCTGATGGATCTAGAAAAATTGAAGAGGGACAGGGGTTAACATGGTTAACAAGGGTAAACAGCTGAATGGTCATACAAGGCACCACAATGAGAAATAGTTAGAAATACAAAAGGAAGGGAAGATATCCAAACATGCTGCTGTGCTTGGCCTCCAGCCTCGCCATTTCCTATGCTATAAGCCCTCACACTGCCAATGATGTCGATAAGCTCCTCCATCAGTGTGCAGATGCTTATAGTGGGAAGAATCTTCCTCCGGGGCCCATAAGGACAGCTGAGGCCTTGCTGCCAGCTCACCACCACCCATTGTCACCTCCTCTGATTGTGGGACACCTGCAGGAGACCCAACAGCCAAACCCATGATTATCGTTGAGCAGATACTGGGCACTGCAATTTTCCATTGCTTCCCTTCGACTTCACACTCTGAACAGGTGAGAAGCCAGTCAGTTGAATTGAAATATGTCCTGACTGTTAAAATCAGTCATTTCTCATTCTGCCAGGGGTGGCCGTGTAATTAAACTGCCTGTGCAATTTCCCACTGGAAGCCCACTGGCCATTAAAATTCGTCCCTAAACTTACTGAAGTACTATGAAGACATGATGGAGTAGGTTTTCATCTTCAGTGCCTGGGTGGCAATCTGGCAGAGTAGATTGTGATCTATGAGGAAGCTGCTACTGCTGTACATGAGTCTCCCTGCACAAATCCTGGCATAATACCTGTTGATGTAACCTTTCTGGAAAAGCTAGCCTTCAGTGCAAGAGGGTAGAGTAGCATTGAAGAGGCCCCGAACATGATAAAAAAAACTGTGACAAAGCTTGAACAAAGGACATTAGCTCCTATTGACTCGCAGGCTGTAAAAGTAATTCTTCTCCAAGGAAGTGGGGAGGTGAACAGACAGTCCAGAATTAATTCAAAGTTCTGATTTGCATAATAGGTAATGTAATGTTTTCTATGCTCTCAAATTGAGTACAATAATTCTGCAGCTCATTATATTCAAAAGCAGTAGTGAATTAGAGAAGAGCAGTTATGCACTCATGATGTATTCCTGCATTTTCACTGATTAATGGTACAGAAGCCTGTGATCTGCAGTGAAAACCAAAGCTTCAGAGCGCACACTATCAGCAATCACACTCAATGCCAGCCCCAAGTAAATGAGGGGCACAAAGATGCATTGAGTATTGCGAGCAAAGTAATGAGGAAGGATAGAAGATTTGGGAAATGAGGAAGGGTTTGCAAGAGCACAAGGGCCATGCACTGAGCACCCTATCCCTGTTTAAAGTCCTTGGGCTGAAATATTTTCTGTCTGCATCTCAACAGGCTTGTTAGACACATAGGCTTTGTGTTGACCTCCATTGAGTCCATCGCTGTACTCTAAAAGAATAGATGGACAGCTATTTCTGCTCGTAAGGGACTAGTGTGGCAAGTGAAGTTGCAAGAAGGGTAGCCTCAACGCGTTTTAGCAAAAGATTCACTGGTCAATGATTCCAGTGATCTGCTCATTCTCCTGCCTTGAAAACCAACACAAAATGCCTCTGCATTAACAGTCCTTCTTACATCTTTCACAATTCCCTGAACCCTGTGTTAAAGAACATTAAACCATTCAAACTGCTTCTATATCAATGACATACTGACAATGCAGACTCAGAAGCTGCTATCAAAGCACATTGCAGATCAAAGTGCCAAATATTATAAAGTGATGAATTTAATTCCCAACACAATAATTGCCTTCCATTCATTCCTCACCCAATTGTCAATCTGCAGTGCTTTTCTTATAACCACTAATCCTACAAAATGTTCCTTAAAGGCTTCGGTAAAGCTGGTGATAGTCTGCTTTTCTTCATGTTGGAGCCCTTGAGATTCTTATGGCCAATGACATATGGGTGTTCAAGTCTGCCAAGACCCAGATGCAAACTACTGCACCTGAGCAGCCACCAGAGCAATTGGACCTGACTTCCTATCAGCATGATGGTGACTGGAAATCATCTCTGTCCTACTCAGTAAAGGTGAGAAAAGAACTAAGGCTGTGCCTGTCACAAATACCTGCAGCTCCTCATCTGCAGCCTTGCTGTTTAGAGACAGGTATTACAGTTTGCCCTTGTATATTGCTGAGAAAAGAGACATATCGAAGCTTTACATCTTGCACGCATCAGGACACTTCACAAGGATACCAATATAAGGGGAAAACAACAATTTATACTGTATGTGAAGAGAGTGCTGATTGGTACCTTGCCCATTGTTAACAGTGGCTGGGACATGCTGTTTGATACAATCCGCCAGTCTTTGGGACATTCGACCTACATACCTAGCATCACACTGACACTTGAATTCATATACCATATTACTCATTTGAGTGATAGGCAGAACATCTTTTTGGCTTGATGGCAGCATCCTGTTAGTGGCGAATACCACTCGTGTTGCTACTGCATAGTAGCAGCGTAAAACAGCTAGCTTCACCTGTGCTTAAATTTTTGAGATATCTTGCCTTTCCAGGGTAATCTGAGGTAAATCGGACACTTTTCAAGGCTAAAAGTGATTATGTTCTTGGGCCTTAGGCCCGTTCATGAGTTTGCATGATGTGCAGCGTAAAACAACCTGATCAAGGTAGTCATTATCCCATAGGATGCCTTTGATGTGTCCTATTTCAGCATCAGTCTTGCATGGTGGACAAATGGCTCAGGCACTATTTACAAGGTTGCTGATAAGACCAATCTTATCGCGTATGGAACTGTAAGAATCCTAATGTGTACATTGACCAATGAAGGTAGGCTTGCAGTAGGCTGTGGTAGAGAATCCACTGGCAGATTTCTGAACTAGTATGTAAAGGAAGGGAAGTTCATTTGACTGCTGCATTTCAAAGGTGAATTTGAGTGCTGGGTGGAGCCCATTAAGACGTGTAAAGAAATTACTATATGCAGCTGCAAATTTAAATATAGCGAATATATCATCCACGTATCAGAAATATGCGAGGGGTAGGAGGTTAGGTGTCATTCCATTGAAGACATGTTTCTCATGGATCCCAACAAAGATGTTTTCGAGAGCTGGGCCTAGGGGGAGCATGGCAGCACCATCTATTTGGGCAAATATGATGTCATTAAAACTGAACTCAACTGCTTGTGTTGCTAAGTTCATAAGTTCAATGAATACTGATTCACACAACGGTGGCAGATCTAGATCACCATGATATAGTGCTGCAACACAAATATATATGGATTCTTTAAGTGGAACATTAGTGAATAGGCTAGCAATGTCAAATGAGCACATGGGCGCAGCATTGCTATCGATATGCAAGTGTTGTATAACCTTCGCAAATGTGAAGGATTCCTTGACTGTGTATGTGGAAAACTTGCTCAAAACTGGTTGTAACAATTCAACCAACCACTTGGCCAACTCATGTTGTGCAGACCCAGTCGTAGATCAGATAGGACGTAAAGGGACATTGCTTTTGTTTGCGTTGGGCAGCCCATATATACGTGGACACAGTAAGCCATGAGGACAAACCCTGTCATGTATATCGGATATCTGTATTTGCAGACAGAAAGAACATATACACACATTGCGCCTGTTTCTGCTAAACAAAATAAGTGACAGCCATTTGCTGACTCATTCCTCAGGGCAATGACTTGACCAATCAGGGTTTAAATTTCAAACATTGCTTGGCAGTTAACCATCAGTCACCACCACTGGTGTATTCTCCATGGCAACATCTCTACCAATCAAAGTCCACTTGCCAACCAATCAGTACTCTCTTCTCATACAGTACAAATAGTTTTCTCCTTATATTGGTATTCTTGTGAAATGTCCTAAATGAGTGCAAGATGAAAAGCTTCAACGTGCCTCTTTTTTCCGCAATACTCAACCAAACATCTGGTTGCCCTTGTGAGTGTATGCTGAAGGATGTGATGGAGGGGTGGGACTTGTTGAGAGTGGTAGGAGAGATTGTGAAGAAACTTTTATTAAGATTGGTAGATAAATGAACATCTGTACTCACCCTTGTTACTCTTGTAAGACTATTGCACCTCCTCCTACATTGGTACCTGAATTGCTGGCATTGACTCTTGTTTGCCACCTCTATCCAGGCCTGGGGAACTTTACCACCCTCCTTGGTTTGATATATCATCCACCAGGAGACAGCAGACAACTTGGGGGCAGCCCTTCAACTCATTTATGATGCCAATAATGTTTATAGTTCAAGTGACAATCAAAGCAAGGAATGCAACTTCATTGTAAAGAGGTCCAGTTCTGTTTTAAATAGTCCTCTGGAGCTTCACTGGAAATTGTACATGGCAGGCCCTCAATCATGTAGAAATTAGGCCCAGGGGTTAAAATTGCCAGGACGTCACACTTGCAACTTCATGGGGGCTAGCCCCTCATTTCACCCCTCACTTGCCCAATTTGTAGCCTAAGTTAATATTGGGGCTAAACGTTTGTCTTTCCAGTTAAGGTAGCACTCAGGAATTATCGATATATAAAAAGGCATGACTCATAAATAATTTCAAGAATACTATACATAACTATTGATCAGGTCAAACATATGCACTAAAGGCCTGAATATTGTGAGGGTACATCTGGATATGAGGGCTAGGAGGTGCCTTCTGGAAACCTGTGCTATTCACGCTGGGGATTGGCCCATCAGGCCCCTGAAATTCCAGGGGCATAGAAACTTGCAGTGTTTCCCACCCTACTCCTACATTTCTGATCTTGCTTGGGGCAGTTGGAGGCTCAGCTCCACAAGGCCTCACAGAATCACTGATGTAAATTCAAGATCTCCCCTGAGGTCTCTGATCTCCTCCCAGCACTACATACTCATCCTGAGATTTCCAACCTCCCCATAACAAGGCCTCCAATCTCCCCGAAGCCTCTGACCTATCCCACTCAACCGACCATTGATCTCTCAAGCCACTAACTTCTCAAGCCAAGGCTTCCAATATCTAACCCTAACCCCATCTCCCAATCACCCCCTGGGTTTGATTCCATTGTGCACTCCCCTCCACCCCATCCAGGATTACACCCTCCCACTCCAGGACTGGTCCACCCTAACCTAGGTTCAGGCTACTCCTCCCAGGGTCAGGTATTGGACCCCTACTCCAATGTCTTCTTGAGGTTGGGGCTTGGACATACCTGATTCCTGTGGCCTTTTCTACAGTGCTCCTTGTCCGACTGGGAACTAAGCCTATCATTGAGGCTGACCTCTGGATGGGCAAGTTGTCTGTGGCATCACATGCGTGGTGCGGAGTTAAAACTGCACAGTTTGAAGGGAAACCCCAACTTCTGGGGTTTCCGTGTGCTACCATGCCCCCTTCCTCTGTACAATCCTGACAGGTCAAAATGTTAAAACTACCCCAATGGGTCTGCACCAAAAAGGCTGCAGATTTTCAGCCCGTACATGCAGAGAATACATTTAGACCAGATGATACACATCGAAGATCAATAAAAATCATCACTTTCAGTATAAGTTATATTCTGTCATTTTATTCAAAAGAAAATTGAATCTAAAGCAATACCTGTAAAGGCTAAACAAACATGCAGCTCCCAGAACAGAGGGGTAAATAGGTCGATATCTTTCTCTCTGATGCAAGTATGAACAGAATAGCCATTTCAATCATTTCCAGTTCCCCCAAAAAGAAACTGGCCTGCAATCTCCCGCACTTTGCTCGCAGCCTGAAAAGCTTGTCTCCCACTGCAAACTCGTTGATACTTTTCTCTTCGACCTGCTCTTTCCTCTCTTTCATCTCCCTTCATGTAACTCGAATGTAATTCCGTTTAATGACAATGTTGCACAATATGCCGAACACTGTAACAGACTTGAGCCTGTAGTAAAATCCTCTCCTGTTTGCTATGACTCAGCCATCAGCACCAGCAAATCTTCTACACATGAGAAGTTGACTTCATGAGCACCCTAGCATTAAGTAAAGGGTTTCAGTTGCGGGTCCATAGTGCATTCCTTGTCTACAGAATTCCTTCCATCCTACGTTCCCTTTGAAAAAATTAGGTTACATTGGACAGCCTCAATATAAAGGAATCATGCATATTGCTTGGTTATCGTGGATTTACAGGCATGGTTTTCAGTTTGTGGTGTAGGTCATTGCACGGTGAGGCAACAGAAACCTTTCAGTTCATGTGTAATCCAGGATCATTAGCAAGAGTTTGAATAACTACATACATGTTTGATAGCTCTGTGCACCTTGAAGATGTCTAGCTGATAAATCTAAACAACATTGTTCCTCTTCTTTGCAATTCATCATGTTGGACAATTAAACAACAAACCAGAGGTAGAAGCTCCAAAAATACCTTCATCAGCAATGATAGCAGAGCCCAGCATGTCAGCCACAAGATAAGGCTGAAGCATTTGCAACCAACTTCAGCCGGAACAGCCAAATGGATGATCAATCTCAGCTCTCTCCTGAGGTTCCCGCCATCATAGATGCCAGTCTTCAGACATTTGATTTACTCCAAATGATATCAAGAAACAACTGAAGGCACTAAATACAGGCTATGTATGGATATGGGCTGTGGTACTCTATACTTCTTCTCCAGAACTAGCCGCACCCTTAGCCAAGCAGTTTGAGTACAGCTGCAACATTGGCATTTACCTGACAATGTGGAAAATTACCCAGGACTAATCCAATGAGGCCATGTACTGCCCCATCAGTCTACTCTCAATCATCAGCAAAGCGATAAACATTGTTGTCAAAAGTACTATCAAGTGGCACTTTCTCAGCAACAACCTGCTCACTGATGTTCAGTTTGGGTTCCAGCCTCAGTCCAAACAGGGATCAATGAGCTGAATTCCAGAGGTGAGGTGAGAGTGACTGCCCTTGACGTCAAGGCAGCATTTGACTGTGTGGCACCATGCAGCCCTGGGAAAATTCAAGTCAATGGGAATCAGGGGAAAACTCTCCACTGGTTGGAGTCATTCCTAGCATAAAGGAAGATAGTTACGCTTGTTTAAGACCAGTCATCTCAGCCATGGGCATCACTGCAGGAGTTCCTCAGGGTAGTGTCCTAGGCCCAACCATCTTCAGCTGCTTCATCAATGACCTTCCCTCCATCAGAAGATCAGAAGTGAGAATGTGCAATCATCAACAAACAATGTTCAGCATCATTCACAGCTCTTCAGGTCCACATGCAGCAAGGCCTGAACAACATTTGCACCACAAGTGACAGGCAATGACCATCTCCCTTTGCTATTCAATGACAATACCATCACTGAAATTCCCTTCCCAGGGGTTACCATTGATAAGTCAAAGTCTGGAAATTCTGCAGCAAGTAACTCGCCTCCTAAGTCTTGCAAAGCTTTCCACCTTCTCCAGTCAGGAGTGTGATGGGGAACTCTCCACTTGCCTGAATGAGTGCAGCTCCAATAATGCTCAAGAAGCTTGACGCCATCCAGGACAAAGCAGCCCGATTGATTGACATCCCACCCACCACCTTTATTATTGACACTCTCCAACACCAATGCACAGTGTCAGCTCCAGGTACCTTTTACAACATGCACTGTAACAATTCACCAAGACACCTTCAAAAGCACATTCCAAGGACCTCTACTACCCAGAAGAATAAGGGCAGCAGACACATGGGAACACCATCACGTGACCTCACCACTTCCTCATTCCAGGCGCCATATCCAAACGGCCACAGAGCGCACAGTTCTTAATGCTTGCAGCCCAGGGCAGCTCCATTGAAGAGATGGCCCCAAAATCTAAGACGAGTGCTGCCCCCAGGTTTAGTGATGCTTCACTTGGGCAGCTGCTGGACGCCTTGGAGGCCTGCCACAATGTCCTCTACCCCTCTTCTGGTCACAGGAGGGGCAGCAATATCATCAATCCAGCTTGGGAGGTGGTGGCAGCGGTGGTCAGTGCAAATGTTGCCCAGAAGAGGTCGGCCATTCAGTGCAGAAAGAGGTTGAATGGTCTCATCCGTTCCTCCAGGGTAAATCAAAGATCTAATCACTTTCAACTCACACACTCACAAGCCCATCAGGCATCCACAGGGATCTCACTCACTGCCAGCTCAATGGACATCATCACTCACACTCTCACACACCCTCACATCTCCAAATGGCTGCCTCCCCTCTGCTGATCTCGCCTTCATCCTACCCATGGCTCCACAACTACCCAGAAATGCCAGCCATCCTTCTCATCTGCTCTGCCATGTGTATTGCTTGCATTCTCTTCATTGGTCTTGATGCAGGACAAGATCGCGCATAATAAAAGGGAGAGGCCCCAGGCCAGCGGTGATGTGCCAGAACTCACGGTCCTCAGTGACTTCGAGAACAAAGCCATCGTGCTGGCCAGGAATGATGTTGACCATTTCTGCGGCGATGGTAAGGTCAGCGGCAAGCTTCCATGTGATGATCCTGCACTAGATCATCCCTCTGTCAACACTACAGTAGTGTACTATTCTGTGTGTTACTGGGCTGCCATGCACTAATAGTCTGCCAGGCGGCCTCAGGCAACCAGGACCCCGGCTCCAACCCTGAGACCGCCTTGGACCTTGAGAGCAGCACCTTAGAAAACCCGTCACAGTGCTCACCCACACCCTCCACCAGCGCAAAGACACATACCTCGGTAAGACCTAGGCCTGTCTTTTGCGTTCGTTGGGCACACATGATTGGCGGGCCCAGAAGCAGACGCGAAATGTGCTTCTGCCCGTGATTGGCCCCCGAATGCAATTTCATGCTGGCTGGCCAGCCAGTGTGAGACGTGCTCCAAGGAAGGCTCAGTGCTGCCGGGGGGTTGTGGGAAGTGGGCGGGTGCCGAGAGAAGGGAGACCATGGAGTCACGCTGCCTGAACGCTGGTGGCAGCTGTGGAGCTGCCTCAGGGAGATGCAGTAAGTTAAAAATGACATGAGCTCAATAAACTTCAGCAAACTGTGACAATACTGTAAATGCAAGCACCTGGCAGCAGGTTACATAGCAGATCATCCCTCAAACATTTTCTTTTATTTTATTTAACCCCAGACATTTCATCCCATCCTGGCTGGAGTTCATCGTGAAAACGTGATGGCCGCCTGGCCTGTCGCTAACCGTAAAAATGGAAAGGCCACATAAAATCGCTGACAATTAACAACTTAATGGGCTTAATTGCCCACTTAATTGTCGGAGGGCACGCTTCCAACTCCCACACGCGCACCCACCAACTGTAATGTTGCGCGCGAGTGTGATGACGTCGGGACGCACGCCCGACATCATTTCGCACAATTTTATGTGTGTTCGGGTCAGGTGCATGCCCGATCTCAGACCTCAAGATTCAGGCCCTAGATCTGGAGCAGGCTCAGGATCACAATCTGGTAAGCAGTGCACACAGTCTAGTCCACAGCAGGCGGAGGCAGAGCCATCCGAGGCCACCGGCACTCGGAGGACTACTGGATGCCACGATTCTGCTGAGTCTGAGTCAGATGATGAGCCTCTGGACTCGGTCCTAAAATAGTTGCTGGAGCTACAGAAACAAGCAAGGGAACATCAGGAAGGGATTTCAGCTGCAGTCCTCAGGTTGCATGGGATGATGGATGAGCCTGTCTGTCTTCAGTCTGAGATGATTGTGCTGTCATGCCAATGCACTGAGGTTAACACTGGCAGGATGGCGGCTGCCATGGAGACCTTGGTCCAGGACATCAGTCCTGCACCGCTGCTGGCTGAACACCATCACTGGAGCCATAGTTGGCCTCCAACAGTGGCAACACAAGAGGGGTGTGGGGCAGCTCGATCTCACTCCAACTTCCCCTTCTTCTCAAAGAGTCAGCCAGAGTTCCTAGGGCACCCATAGGGAGGAGGACCAGCAACTGAACACCCCGGGGCTATCCACCCAATTGTCTCCAGGAGTGTCCCACCGATCCAACTCCCCTCTTCCTGTGACCCCATCAGCTCCAACTCCACAGGCCAAGGAGCATACACCTGCCCCACAGCAGCACACCCAAAGCAGACTGGGGCTCTCCAGGTCTCGGTCCTCCAGAGGACGCCCACCAAGGTTATCACAGACAACAGGGAGTAGCAACCTGGATTCTGTGTGGTCCGTCGAAGATGTCTGGGATCTGCGATCTACTCAAGATATATGAGTTGTGGATGCTTTCTGGGTATCTAGCGCAAATCTGCAGGGTTTGTTTGTTATGGTCACATACCAGCTGTACATTGAGTGAGCCTTTCCTATTTGTGTTTTGTAATGCCTGCTGCCAGGGAGGTTTGATAGCCACATGAGTGCAGCCGATGGCACCCTGCACCTTTGGAAACCTGGAAATCTCTGCAAAGCCCAGTGCTCTCACATCCTGATGTGCTTGATCTCTGTGGAAGTTGATGTAATCGTGGGCCTTGGCAAAAAGGGTGTCTGTGACCTCATGTATGCATTTGTGTGTGGATGCCTAAGAGATCCCACAGAGGCCCCTACTCGAGACCTGGAAGGAGCCAGTGATGTAGAGGTTGAGTGCGGCTGTACTTTCACAGCCACTGCAAAGAATATCCTCCGAGTCCACGTGACGCCAATTCATGGAGAATGTGGCAAATATGAGTTACCAGGTCCCTAGACACATGGAGGCATTGGTGGCACTGGTTCTCGGTCATCTGCAGATAAGACAGGCGACTTCTGTACACCTTTCTCTAGTGAGGTACCTACGCACGATGTTTCTGCTCTCCACATCCTACGTGCCCGGACTGGACCCAGCTGGGCTTTGGTCTTGAGGGTTTAGCTCCTCTTTTTGGCGAGCCAGTCTCCGCCGTTGCAATCTTCTCTTTCTTCTCTCATTCCTGTCTGTAATTATGCAGGCAGCAATGAATCCAGGCTCCATCTTCCTGGTGGCCTCCTCCCAGCGGTAACAATGAGAAACAGATAAGAGTCAGGACTCGTCTAATCTTTCTGTCAATGACTTGTGAGCGATTGTGGGTTCACAGCCGTGGCTCCCATGTTGCCAACTACTCACCACAGTAACGAAGCTCAATGTGGGGTGTGTAGCAAGGTGCTCCCTCTCCCCCTAATCTTGAATAACTGCTATGAGATTGCTTTGGCCAGGTGCCTTGATGTGCTGCTTTCAGCCCAGGCACTGGCATCCCCATACACAGCACTGTAATACTACTGTGGTTGGAATGTACATGAGCATCAATTTTTAAACAGGTTATGCAATGTGTTGAGGGCGGCCTGAGGCTTGTCTCCTGGGAAACGTCTGGTGCCACTACTGCAACACGCTTCAAAGCTTATTTAGGTGCCCAATTGCACTTAACTTCTTCAGCGCTCTGGGGAAATGCCACACTGCGAGTAAGCTGTTAAACCCAGGAGATTCACTATTATCACTTTGTGTGATTAGTGTCACATGAATGTACATCATTGCTTAACTTTGGTGATTCCCTACAATGTCACTGAGAGACCACTAAGATCTCTCAGCTGTGCCTATCTGCTCATGTGGGAATGCACAGTTCCGTTTGGTGGCCCTTTAATCGTCTCCCTGCCCACCAGTGCAGTCAGCTGGCATCCAAGGCGCCCAGTTGGGTTTGTTCTCATTATACTTTTTATCTGCACAAATGTGGCAGGTAGGAAGATGGTGGTGGTGGTGGTGAGTTCTTACTGCCAGCCCGACTGGGTCCGTCCCTGTGCGAGTACAGCGCTGAGGAAGTGAACGTTAAGATTACGCTCCCCCATAGACCTCTCAGTCCTCTCTCTGTATTCCTTGATCCCATTGTTCTTGTGGTGCATATCTGTTGGTTCATCCATGGACATTCTGAGGTAGAGATGCCTATGCTCCACATCCACCTCAGCGATCAACATTGTGAGGCCACTTGCACTGTTAAATATGTATCCCCTCACACACCCTGGGATTCCCCCGCTTCGCCAAGCAAGCCCTTGCCCTGCAGCCTTCTGGTGTGCATGGAGACCACTTTGCCGCTTCCCCAAGCAAGCCCTCCCCACTTCACCAAGCAAGCCCTTGCCCTTCAGCCATTGAAAAGACGCACCTGCCTTACCAGTGCTATAGTGGTTTGAGACTTTCCTGTTTCCACACCCCCCCCACCCCTCCGAAACCAATGTGGTGCTGCCAACGAAGCCTGGCACTGAATACTGCGAGCGCTGCCCGAAACAAGGTAGGTGAATGGTCCTCGAATTGAGGAGCAAAGTACAGGTTGCCAGGTGCACGTCACTTAGGTATCATTGTGAAGCACGTCAGCGTGCAATCACACCAACATGGCCACATGATCCAGTGAGGGCGGATGATTCCGGTGAGCAGGGGATATCATTATATGAAAGTCTATGGAATTGACGTTCCCAACATTCAGCAGCAGGAAACACGACCCGCCATTTATGACAGGAGCAGACAATCACAAAATGGTTTTACGACGACGTAAAACCGATTTTTGCAATCTTGCAAGATTTTCCGCTCCCACCCACCTTGACACCCACTGCAAACGGGAGCGGAAAATCCAAGCTAATGCCTTTGCACAATATGTTGTGGAAACAGGCAAAGAGAATTTATGTGGCTGGCTAGGTGATCTAGAGTGCCATCGTCCTTGCTGAAGTTTGTCACACATTAGCTTTATTATACTGAAAGTCGACGTTGGGCTTTCAAAAAAAGAACATACTTCCAACAGTGAGTGGGAATTTAAAAATACGGATTAATTTTGCACTGAGAAACCTGACTGACTATAAGAGGCACATGTAAGAACTGTGAAAGTGTTACCCTGATCCTGCTGAAAACTATAGTACTCTTTCTGACAATGTGTACCACTTAAGGTTTGAATTGCTGCCAGTTTGTAAACTAACTGCAAGCCTAACTAACAAGCATGGTTAAGTCTTGCAAAAAACAATGGAAAAACCTTATTTTTCCATTTTCATTACTTACATTTCAGTACTTTATGCAAGAGAGAAAACAGCTAAGGGTGAGAATACTGCATTTATCAGTGAGTTTGTAGAGAAGTGTTCTCACCAGTTCATGCAGCTCTTTTTGTAATCTTTTACATATGAAGGAAAATATACTGCAATTGTTTTTAAATGAATGACAACTAAATAATTTTGCATGATTACTAGAAAGGTTTTATAAAGTTGATGTGTTTTAAAAAAGCAATGGTCAACCAGTTTAAACCATTCGGCAGTGTGAATCTTCATTACATAAGTGATTTTCAATTGAAGTGTAAATCGGGTAGGTGGTGTGTATTGGATGTGCACTGTGCATACCCGAAGGAAATAGCCTGGGACTGATGTTTTATCATGTTGCGGCCTCATTTACATTTATTCGCTGAGCTATCAGTGTGAAATGTGGTCTCTACAAGCAGTTTGTTATTTAGGAGGGTGGGAAACCTATGGAACGGCCACTACTTAAAATAACACAGTAGACCCATAAAAGGGAGGCACTTTTATCATGAGGTACGCTGGGCAGCATGATCTTGTAACAGCAGGAGCATGGCTTTAAATCAGGCTGACTGAACAAATGTACAGTAGAAAAGAGTTCTCCTTCCCTCCAAAATGAGGTGGTTGCCAAGACAAATTAATCAACAGAAATGGAGAGAGGTTGCAGAAAATGTCAATGAGCACTGTCCCCAGGACATGCCCGCTGTTCAGAGCAAAAGTGTAATGATCTGACCAGGGGTGCTAAGGTTATACTCTGCTTCACGTCCCTCATACTGTCTGCATAACCCCGCACAACCCTTTTTTAGCCCTAGCACCATCAATATTCCCTTTCTCACTTCCACTGTCTCTCTTCAAGTTAGCAAGAAACACTTCACCTCCTTTCTGTTTCGACTCAAAACCTGCTACTACCCTCACAGCCACTTCACCCTCTTGGTCACACTTGCTGTTTCCTCCTGTCATCATGCACATTGTGGTAAGTTGCTTCATACAACTTGAAAACCCTTGCCGATGGTGCATATCCACTTCCACCTTTATTCCTGGAGAAGCTGGCACATAACATAAGGGAGAACATCAGAACAGAAGGAGGTCCTTTCACTCTACTGACACTGACACCAATGGAAGAGATTGGCATCAATTATTGGCAGAGAGAGGGAACATAACATTATAGATGGCTAGGCTGCAGGCCAAACACAGCAGGGTGTTTGGGCACCATCCGCACCTTCTTTCTTTCTACTTAACTCTGTCGACTGCACACTTCCATGGTCAAACAGCATGACAGCCCAATGCATTGTGCTGCAACTGCAATGCTTGCCCCTCACTCTTTTTCTCGGTTCATCAGACAACTTGAGCATTGCAGTGACAGGCTAAGAATGAAAACCCTTCTGAAAATGAATCTCACATGCTCTTACCCTACTAAGAGCCATCACAGCATGGTATGGAGAGTGTTAGAGGGATCTGCACTGGTTCACTGAGCACAAGTGAGCAGAGGCAGGGGCAGACGGAAAAAAAACACAGGTTATCAGGGAGTAAGCTCACAAAGAGGTGCTGACTTTAAGGGTTTAGATTTTAAAAGAATGCTGCTTTCTATGCATCAGCAATTGCCGAATGCATTGAATTGCTTGTCAAAGAGTTTCCAAAACATATTGGAGTGCCGGAGTCTAGTACCAACTTGTGTGGAGTACTGGCACGTGGTAAATGACATTGACACTTTTTCCAGTGAACCATGTGGTTACCTCATAAAACATGCAGCTGGGTTCTCCCTTCAGGAAACCATGGCACCAGTAGTATCATCTCCCAGGGTGGCTTATACTAGGACCATACAGGCTGTGCGTTCCACTAGCTCCTCTGCCTTAAACAGGAGACCAAATAGATGAAAGCTACAATCGGGCCATGGATGTCCTACAATCTGCTCTCCCACAGATCATTGGGGGTACTGAACCACGGCTGAAAAGTAGGGGTAGTCACACAATGGGAAAAGAATAAGTTGCCATCTCTCAAACATGACCGAGCATCTGTGATATGCTGGTAACCCCACAGTCTAAAACCCACTTTGGTGCTAGAAAGCCAGCTGGGTCAGACTGCTCCTGCAAATGCTGTCTGCAGCCAAATCTTCTCAGGGCCCAAGCTCCTGATGGTTGTTGACCATTAATATCTCATGAGCCCTTGGGAGCCTCCCACCTTCCATGCATGCAACCATCATTGGAGAAGCACATCATAGAAGCATTAGAGCAGTAAAAGAGCACTAAAGTCAGGCATTGTATGCTTACAGCCAAGGGATAATTAGTGCATAGGCACTTCTGTAAACATGCAAAATAATAAGCCTTTTTGAAATCTTTGTGTGCCTTGATCTCCTGGTGTCCTAACAAAGTCTTAAGGGCTGTAAGGACAAAAGAGTAATGCTACATTAATGCAGAATCTCTTGAAGGTTGGAGTTTAAGTACAATGGGCTACAAATTCCTCTGGCCACTTTGTGTACTGACAATGTAAATATTTTCATGCAGATTTCTACTAAAATTGTAAACATATTTTACATGTTAATAATTTTTTCAGGAAATATCGAAGGACATTTTTTCAAATGCACTCAAGGGGTAGAATCTTTCCTATAGCAGGCGGGCTGGGCAGAGCAGGCGGGGGCGGATGTGGAGTCAATCGCCGCCTCTGATCATCTGTGCGGTGCCAATTTACATGGGCGGGCCAATTAAAGCCCGCCCAGCATAACGCGCAGCAGATTGTGCGCTACGTGTATGGGTAGGGGGAGGAGGGAGAGTCGTGGCCTGCACTCGCATGCGCGAAAGAGCACAGCAACCTCCCTGAGGCATGGAGCTGCCTCAGGGAGATTAAGTTGATAATAAAATTTTTCAATAAATGAAGCAAAAAAATATTTAAACATGTCCCCTCATGTGGGGACAGTGTCACATGATCTGCGACATGTTTGTGCATTTTGCAAAATTTATTTAATTATTTTATAAAACCTTCAGGAAACCTCATCCCACCCGTGGATGAGGTTTCCTGAAAAATGCGAAGGCCACTTGGGCTCTTCGCCTGCCTGCCAACATTAAGGTTGGGCTGGCAGCATTGTTAACAATTTGAATTACTTTTTTAATGGCCTTAATAGGCTGTCGACAGTTTGACGGGCGCTGGGCCGCCTCCGGCGCTCGCCAACGGAATGAAACATCAAAATGACGTCGGGACGCATACCTGACGTCATCACGCGTCAGCGTGTCGGGCCCACCCCTGCATGCCAACGGCAATATTCTGACCATGATGTCACTGAATAGGGCAAGAAAGATGAGAAAGGTTTTGTTCCCTAACACTGTGATCATGCACCTTAATGAGCAAAACATTTGCCAAAAAAAAAACATTTTTACTTAATTGCATTTTGTCTGGACTTATTTTTAATGCAGTCATTAAGCCATTTCCTTGACAGCTTTACAACTGTACTAAAAAAGAGTACACATAAATTTAATGTAAACATGTAGCAAGTGGAGGAAATTAAATTCCTTGGAAGGAGTTATCAACTTTGCATTTAATGATTTTTTTCCCTTTCAACTTGAATAGTTTTCAAACAAGTGACATTTCTTCAAACTACTGCAGGTAAATACATCTGTTCATTGATATTAGTGAAAATGTTCATGTGAGTATAAAGTAAGATTTAATTTACAAGTTAACATTTTCACTAACATCAGTAAATAGAGGAATATCTCCGAACCCTTCACTAATTTTCTCCTTTATAGAATCAGAATGAATTTGAAGGTCTTTTTGGTACCTGAATCCTAAATTAACCCAGAGGGAATAGAATCAGAGACATACAGAATTACTAAATATGAACACTTCCATTCTGATTCTATACAAAATCTGCAACAAAAGGTTTAAATCAACAAATTAGTGTTGTGTAATTAAATTTCACAGTTATTGGCTAAAATGTTCAATGACAATAAAATGCAGAATAATTAATATAATCCAGTGAGGATAAAGCAAAGTATCTGCATAAGCCAATGAGAGAAAAGATTATAATTACAATGCACGATTGATTACCTAGATTTTTGAACCTAACCAATTTAAAATACAGCACTGACATGCAAATATGGTCAATATATAAAACATTAGGACTGTGGTGTTTTGCATGCCTGAAGCAATGGTTAGTTTAAGTAACATTGTTCGTGCACATACCAGTCTATGCTGGTCAATAAAGCAAAACAAATAGGGCTTTCCATTTTTTTGCCGTAGCTTTTAGCTTCACTAAACTGAGATGACAGGACTCTCTATGTGACAAGAGACCACTATGAGCTTTTACTCTTCATATTTGCTGTGTTTTGTTATCTCCAATATGACACATCATTTTTCATGTATGATCAAGTTTGAGTTTGAATACTAAAGATTTATATTAGTTAAATGCTTAAGCAATTTAATGAAGTTAATTTGAAATTAGTATTGAATATCAGAAAAACCTAACAATGTTCCTTTGAGTCACTGTGATGTGCCAAAGTATGAATGAATGGAAGGGTGTTAATTGGTAGAGATCTGCAAGAACAAAGGAAGAACATGAGAATGCCTTCTTGTAGCTAACTTGACCAACCTAGTTTTGAAGGCTGACAGTTTTGGGCTGGGATTTTCCTTAGAGATGCTCATACTCCACCACCATAACTTTACAGGATTTATGGTGGAAATTCAATTTATGCCGTCAGCTGAATTTTCCGTCTTATTTCCAGTAAACCTATGATGGCAGAGTGGGACCAGTTCCAAGGAAATTTCCAGAATTGGTGTTGAACTTCATAGCACCCAATTGCCCTGTGCCACCTACAATGTTCTTTTTAAGCTGCATGGGCATGCAGCCATGTAATGATCCAGAATGTGCAGGGCAGGGCCAAGCAAGCTGAGCAAGTAGTATTCCTTTTAAGATGTGTACATGAAAGCTGTGGAACAATGTTCAAGGTGCCATTCAGTGCACCAAACTGGCCGGGCACAGCAATCAGAAATTAAAGGGAACATCGATCACCAATTTGTTTCATGCTATTGCCAGTAACTGTACTGTTTTTAACATTATAAGTGTGTAAAAAATGTTACAAAATATCATCGATTTATTTTGCTTTCAATAGTATTACTCCCAAACTTATTGGAACACAATTCCTCACGGCTCCACCCATTCTGCTCCAGTAGCTTTTCCATAAGTGCTACAGAAACCCGATTTATTTGGGCCAGTAATTTTAAAACAATGCAAGAAAACTTTGCATGTTCATTGTCTTCCATTTGCTATTCTCAGCCAGTCCACAATTAATCAAAATATTTAATTGCAGCTCTAATATCAACATGAAAGTATCTAACCTTAACATACTTTGGCACATCACAGTGACTCAAAGAAACATTGTTAGGTTTTTCTGATATTCAATACTAATTTCAAATTAACTTCATTAAATTGCTTAAGCATTTAACTAATATAGATCTTTAGTATTCAAACTCAAACTTGGTCATACATGAAATATGATGTGTCATATTGGAGATAACAAAACACAGCAAATATGAAGAGTAAAAGCTCATAGTGGTCTCTTGTTAAGCAGAAGAGGTCCTAATCTAACACATTTTAATGGTTAGTGTTTGGGCTCTGTTATATATTGATTTCAGATTTATGATTATACTTTTATTGTTTTGTTAACAATTACTAAATCATAAAGAATAACCAAACTAGTTAACTAAAATATTATAGAACCATGTTTTCCTTTCTTCATAAATGTTACTACCTAGTGCCATGATATTAGCATCTTTAGAGCTTGTATTGATGTTTACTAGGCAAGTTTTTTGTTTGGATGATTTTTCATGTAGTTAATATGTGCTGAAAAGTGATCACACATCACCAACACATGGGTTTCACATGCAGATTGGAGCCATCTGAGTCACTCTGTCCCAAATGCTACAGCTGAAGAGAATATAGGAAAGATGTCTTCAGGCGACCAAAAAGTGTGTGGGAAACTTACAACTGAAAATCCCATGTGATTTATTCAATGCTCACCCTTTTGCACAGAATCATTTGCAAGGCATGTGCATTGGGGTTGGGGACAAAATCTAGAAAAGCAAGAGAAAAATTGAATTTCTACAGTCTTTATGTGATATCCACTTTTATGTAACAGAACTTAAAAAGAGAAACCAAGGTGAAGGATCAAGGGTAACGCAGGACAACATTGAAATTGAAAATAAGAAAAACAAATTCAAGATTAATTGCAAAGCAAGAATTGGGTAATGCCATAATCGGTTTTTCATAACCCATAGGTTGAAGGTGATTCTGTTTCACAATTAGATTTATATATGGTAACAAACTTCAGTTTATATTTAAGTACCTGACAGGCTTTTTTTCCCCACTATGTAATCTTACAATATCAATATTCAGGTTGCACTTATTATTTGTTGTCAATGAAAAGAGAGATAAAAAAAAACATGGGGCAATAATAAAGGAACATTATAACCTAACAATCTCAGAACATTTTAAATTTGGGAAGAAACTACTGACTGCACTGATATTTATTGCTAGTATTAACAAATGCACTAGAAATCTTTGCTTCCCTGACTCAGAAAGCACACAACACAACACTGGAGATCAATACATTGAAAGAGAGAGGAGGCATTCTGCCTCCAGATGCGAGTGTCTCCAAAAGGGATTCAAAAGGACTAGCCAGGATCTCTTAAAAAAAAGTCAGGATTCTTTTTATCTTGAAGACAAATATGGACAGGGGACCAAAGAGGGACTTCCTTGAGGTTTCAGAAAAGACCTGGGCAGCCTCTCCCAAACCACAGGTAGGCAGGTGTTGGAACTCTGACCTCATAGAACAAACATGCACTGGAGATGCACTGGAAGGCACAGCTAGACACAATCATATCATATGACTTTCGAGTCAACGGACTTTGTGAACTCCAGCCCACAGAACTTGAGTGTTCAAGTATAGAGTGCAGGTGTCAGGAATTTCTCGGGTTCTTCAAAGTTGGAGAGAGAAACAGAGTTAACGTTTCAAATCCATATGACACTTCTTTAGAGCAATCCTCTAAAGAAGGGTCATACGGACTCAAAACATTAACTCTGTTTCTCTCTCCACAGATGCTGCTACACCTGCTGAGTTTTTCTAGCATTTTTGTTTTTGTTTCAGGTTGTAAAGAGTTGTGCAGTAAATGGTCCATTCACTTCTAAGATGAAAGGGAACTGGGATCAAAGATAGCTGATGAACATTTCTACCCAGATAATATATTTCATGTTGCCATGGGGAAGAGGGCAGAGGAAGTCATTTTTGAGAACAGGTTACATGCTTCCTGCAAATCAGTGCATATCATGGGCAGACTGCAGTTGGTTTGGTGTGGACTGCAGCCTTTTGAGGGTCAGAGAGCAAGAGATAGAGGCAGCCCTAAACTTGAAGCAAAGAAAATGCTGACTATTTTTCACCACACAGAACACAGGTGGGAGCTTTTGCCCAGATTTAAGAGACTGAGTTCATGAGGCTGGAAGGTTTGTCTAGCTTCAGCTTGAGGGAAGGAATCTCCAGTGTAACCCTCAAAGTTCTGGGATCAAATGTTACCTGGTTGGGAAAGTGAAACGGAGGCAAGCCATTGGGAGCTGAGAGTGATTTTTGGTTGTTTTCTGCTGGTTGAAATGTCCACTTGAGGGATAGTGTAAAGTATAACCATAGCGGGAAATTTTCGTTTATGCTGAAAGTTAAATGGAAAATGTCTTCTATGTAGCTTAAAGTATAAGTTGCCTATTTGGTCATTAGTGTTTTTTTTACTCATTTGTTAGTGTAGAAGTTTTAAAATGTGAAATCTTGTCAGATCATTCCTTCAGCTAATAACTGGAAGTTCCGATGTCTTTTTAAAACTTAGCGGTCTCTACAGTGATTATAACACAGTGAAGAATACCCTTCACAGAAAAGAGGGATGTATCTGCCTGGCAGTAGATATCCTTTAGGATGAATGCTATCAGCAACACTTGGGGGATCACTTGGCTGAAAATATTGAAGGTGGCAGGCCTGAGGAAAGCTACCAAAGTTAAGGCTATACCCAAGTAGCTGTGCCAAGTATGCACATCACAACGTGTTTTCTCTTAATCTGTTACTCTTTACTGCTGACTCATCCAAAGTATTCACACAACCTTACAGCTTTCTGAATGCTTACCAGGCATGGCTGTGCCTCAGTATTACGGAAATAGAAGCTGCAGCTTACAACCAAAGCTGTTGTCACACTCAAATTGTAACGGGTTGACACATTGATGCCATTAATGGTTCCCTGTAGTTTGGTAAATTCGCAAGTGCAATGAAATTGAGCAGCCCTGTAATGCTGTTATGATGACTTAGTGAGAAAGCAGTTGAAACAGTTGGCCCTGCTCAACAATATCATCTGTTTGGCACAGGATTGACAGCAAGTTTGCTGATACTATGGATGTTCCCTACACTTGTCCACAAGGAGCCTATGGCATAATGGTTTCGAGCCATACTCACTTTGACTGACATTGGCATTGCCATCTCTATGGTGGAAGTTGGCTGCATGCCTCATTGAGCAGATGACAGCGCTCTGTAATTACCACCTGCTGAACTGGAGAGGCAGGGCTTCTTTGTCCTTGATTGGTAGTTAATCTGAGGCCTGTAGATTTAGTTGGTGCCAAATTGATAGGTATTGCCAGTTGCCTGTGGGTATTATCTGATATCTGAGGTACCCATTCTTTGTTCTTCTTCAGCCTCATGAAATGCAGTGAGAGGGGAGCAGTGAAAGCAATCCTCATTGATTATAGGAGAACAGCGGCTAAAGGAAAGGAACACAGTAGCTTTAAAGGATCCCTTCCTAGCAAAAAAGAACTCAAGTAGTTTTTGACAACAATGTGAAATGGGCAAGATCACAACAAGTCCACATAATATGGGAATTCAGGAAAATCATTAACACCTACTTTGCATGGAATTTAAATGTATGTCAATCTTTGTACATTCTGCACAGAAAATTGATACAAAATGCAAAATTTCCACATTTGTAATGGAAACATGTGAAAAAAGCAAACCAAATTGGGAAAGAATTAGAAGAATGTATTCATTGACTCATACATCTCCCTTTACAGAAACTGGCAAGTTTTGCCATAATTTGCTGTAGCAGGGCATTTAACGATGCCTGCATTACTTTGACTTGCTCTGTACATTTAGGCTTTTAAACATGGCAAGTTGCTGATAACAGTGCAGCAAGGGAAAGAGAACAACTGGACTCTGAGCAAACAGGGCAAGCAAGGGCAAGGTTATCGCCTTAACCAATCAGATTGAAGGATCGTGAAATTAATGGCGCAAGGACTGAAAAGGAAGTATCAAATAAAGTGGGTAAATTCAATGTCAAGTTATGAACAGTAAAAATAGACTAAGGGAAAGAAAAAATGAATTCAGAGAGAGAAAAGAGGCAGAAAGGAAAAGCAAGTAGCACATTTTAAATGTAACAATATCTCCAACAATAATTAATACCTAAACTAATGAAGCTTCACACTTTTAACAGATAATTTTCAGTGCCAGAGAGGTTGTGTGGAAGTAATTAACATAGGCCACATTGTCAAAAGAGTTCTTAGACTTGAAATGGCATGACTTAACTTTCTGTGGCGAGTTTAGTTCATATCTACTGCACTAATACAGCATTGTGCTGCCATTGAATACATTTAAATAGTGAGACAGACAGCAAGATGCTGTTTGCTCAATGCTAATGGTAGAATGATATAATTCAAACAGCAACCATTGGATATTTCCATTTAACTGTACATCTGCCCCTCACCTGAAGTTGATATACCATTTATCCATGAATAATAGTGAGTGGCGTTAGACTCACAGTTGTTTTGACAGTAAATTCTGGCACATTATTTAAATATGCATATTTGTACTTTTTTAATGCAATATTGTTGATATTTTGTAGAATTCCTAATTAACCCCAGGGCTGGATAACCATTTATTACACTAATACACGTGTAAATTTAATGTCCTCATGTTCCCATTGAAGAGCTATGCTTGAAGGGAGCAGGGCTGGAAATTTGGCACAACAATGTTTATTAGCATCACTGATCTGTGTTTTCTTTGAGTGCAGCTTCCTGGGAGTTTGGGATCGCCAAAATTACCCTATAAGCTTTTAGTAAGATATGTAAACGCATAAAGCTGGCATTTATAATTAACATGGTGTTTCAAGATAACCCTTATAGAATCAAACACAGACTATCTGGATTAAGTAAAACTCAAAATAATTAGTATATTTTTAATAGGAAAATAGAGGAGATATTTTTACATCTTAGTGACGTTGTATTTAATTAGGTCTGATAAGTGATAAGGTCATTGTTAAAACTAAAAAAAGAGATGTTTGATCCCACTAACGAATGCATAGATTCTGGCCTCATAGATGAGCTGATGGCTTCAGAAGTTTTTGTTCCTCTACTCAGGCTCTCTCTGCCACCAAGAGAGCGTAACTATTACTTCAACCTTGGTTACAGTGAAAGTATTTGTGGCCTATTTACCATAATGATACATATAATTTTTAAGCAGTGAATGGGTTTGTGAGGATTAGGAAGTAGCGAGTATTGTTTATCATGTAAGGATTCACATCTGATTCTTACATGGCAGAAGATATGTGTCTGGAAAGATAATGGGTGGAATTTTCTGTGCTCGCTGGCGTTGGGCATCATGGCAGGCGTGAGTGGAAAATATGGCGGGAAGACCAAAAATCGGTTTCACACTGTCGTGAAACATGTTTGCAACCATCCGCTCCATCTGTCAATGGCGGGCCGCGTTTCCCACCGCCGGATGTCGGGAACTTCATTGTAATATATCTGCATATCATTATAAATCTAGCTCGTTGGAATCATCCCCCGCACACTGGATCATCTGAGCATGTCAGCGTGACTGCATGCCGACGTGTTTCACAGCTGAACATAAGCAACATACACCTGGCGAGCTGCACTTCACTCAGGACGGTGAGGCTTGTTTGCCTACCTTGCTTCAGGCAGCACTCGCGGTCATCAGCACCAGGCTTCATAGGCAGCACCACATCACTTTTAGGGGGGCTAATGGCCAGGTTGCTACCTATCAGACCAGCAAAAGGCAGGAGTGTCTTTTCAAAGGTTACAAGGCTACAACTTGCATGGGGAAGGGGGAGAAGTGGCCTCAGGCAAGAGAAGCTGCAGGACAAGGGCTGTACTGGGGGAGGAGGGTAACCCAGGGTGTGTGTGGGGGCACATGTTGATCTGTGCAAATGGCCTGAAGATGGTAAGGGCTGAGGGGACACTCTCCAGAGGAGATGAGACCAGATGGACATGTGTTGGGACAATATGGCGTGAAAAGTTGCCATTGCGGCCAGTGGGTAAAACGCTCTTATTCCTGCCTGCTACTGCACTTAGTGCAAACCTGGGACAATTCTGCCCAATATCTTCTCGATAGATAGGAAGTTTTAAATTTTCATTGAGCCATTCATCTCAAAAATGCTAAAGAAAAAGCTGTTCTCATGTTTTATCAGAGCAGAATAAAATATAGTCCCTACTGTTTCATTTATTCCCTAATTTGTCTAGCTTTTGTTCACCCACCCAAATCTGTGATGCACCTCTGGGACGACTTCTGGACACCGTTGGAGCCCATCACAATGTCCTCTACCCCCGCTCTGGCCGCAGGAAGCCCACCAGTGCAACCACTCTGGCTTAGGAGGAGGTGACAGAGATGGACAGTGCCAATACTGCACTGAAAGGGTTGGCCATCCAGTGCAGAAAGAGGATGAATGATCTCATCAGTGTCACCAGGGTAAGGCAACCATCTCATTTCTCTAAACTCACACGCTCACAATGCTATCACTCACTGCCAGCTCAAGGGACATCACCACTCACTTTCTCACAGGCACCATTATATCACCATCTGGCCTCATCTCCTCTGGAGGCTGCCTCCTCAGCCCTCACCATTTTGAGGCCACTTGCACAGATCAACACGTGGCCCCATACACACCCTGGGACACCCCCCTTTCCCAGTACAGCCCTTGCCCTGCAGCCTCTTCCCTTGCTGGAGGCCACTTCTACCCCTTCCCCAAAGCACTTTAAAAAACCAGGTCTAAACTTACCTATGGGAATGAAACAGGAGCCCAGGGCAGCAAGTTGAAATGTATGTCTGAAGACAGATAGCTGAGTCTCAACCCAATTGGGCCTCAGGCATAATTTTCATGTTATTGGTGAATAGGGATGCCAATTAGAAGTCCAAATGCAGCTCATCGGTCTTTGTTAAAATCACATGTTTGGATGCCAAGTCAGCCTTTCCCCTGGAAAGGGGAAGTTAAATGGGTCGTAGGGGTGTGGTGAGCAGGGGCCAGCAATGTGCGATCAGTATAACTGTACAGTATGACTGTTCCTTGTGAATCCACATTAAAACCTTAAAACTTATCACTTCTTCAGGAGCTCCAGCGGCCCCTTTAAGGCTTGAAAAAGGTGAGAAGAGCGTGCTCAATGCATGCTCCACATAGTTAGTTCCCGATTTAACACCAAGGACCTATTTCAGGCAAGTGCCCTGGACTACTAAATTGGCCAATCTGAAATGGTGGCTGCTGAATTTCGACTGCGGATTGGGTTATCCAAGCCCATTTTTAGCATGTTTCCCTCTCATGTTGCACCGTGAAAAATCAATAAAACAAAGTTGAATTTCTCCCCGTGTTTCTCACTGCTTACATTGCCTGAGGATCACAAATCCAACTACTTTGTATTTCCTTTCTTAAGGATTGCAAGCAGCCTCTAAAAAGGCAGAACACCCAGCATATTCCAATCTACCCAATTCAGTATTTTCTTTGCATAATTTATGCTTCAACAAAATAATTTCCTGTGAGGCTATTCATGTTGAGTCCACAGCAGAAATGTGAGCAACACTGTGAGCTTCAAGCTAAGCTGACAAGTGGAAACTATGTGCCATTGCCATCAGAAATATAGTCTTCTTAATATACTGACACCAACAACATATTCTACCATCAGTTCACTGCCACTGCATAACCCATTGTCTCGAAATTTGAGAAGTTCCTTCAGAACTGACAGTTGAACCTGGATAATTAAGCTGTTAACCATGTACATCAGGGAACAGCGTGGCCACAAATCTGTCTTGCCTTGGTTCTTCCTCTTTGTTTAAACAAATCTCAAGGGAGGCAAATGAATGGCACTTGACACTATCCAGCTCTGCTGATAATGGATTAGATCAACATAGTACTATACACACTTCTTCTGCTATATAGTTTTGCTAAGATTCTTAAATTTGGACAAATCAATCAGATAAAGTTACTTACGTTATACGAATTTTTCCTTTTCCAGTTGCAATTTTATTCAAATGTAGAACAGAAAGGGCTCTTTCACAGTCCAGCAGTAGCAATTTATTGGCATGCTTCAGTAATGGCGATCTGATGCTGATGAGTCTTTTGCAGTGTGGGGAAAGGGGCAATTGTTTGTATTTCTTTATCTCTGACTGTCATTGAATGTTTAGTATCTCATTCCTTGCATTTTTAATAACTTAGAAATCATATTAATAAATTTAGAACAATGTAGTACACAATTATAAAATCAACTGATTCTGAAATGTTGTATACATTTGTGATTTTGAAAATAATATTTAATATGAAGTGATTATACAAGTTCCTACATTTAATAAAATGATTGCACAGTTTTATTGATGTTTTTAATCTAAGGAGAACCCGACACCCGGATGAATTCCAGTTCCTGACCCCACATCTCAGCCGCATCACTTGGGTGACGTGATTTTTAAATTCAGATGTCCTCATTGTTGTCAAGCATTGCCAGGAGGCAGGTAGGTCAGGCAGCTCCTCAGAAGGCCAGTGGTGCAAAGCAGGCATGGACGACAAGTTGAGCAGGAACACTTGCAGTATTCAAAATAAATGGGGGCAGCAGGTGAATTTGTCCTCAAGAGCCCCCAAAAAGCCTGGGCAAATGGGGGAAACCAATGAGAAAAAACTTGCCCTCATGTGTGGGAGAGACAGGATGTGTAAGCAGCTACTCCTCCAATCACAGGTTCTGTCTCTCCTATGCTCACTGCGCCAACTCCGTCGTTCACAGGTTTACTCTCTCCCACTCTTGCTACTCTTCAGAATCTGAATCAATGATTATAGGAACAGCAAGTTGGGAGAGAGGGAGTTTGTAATTGAAGGTGCTGGAGGAGTTATTCTGGCTGGTCACATTGTCGCTATCCTGGAGACTTTTGGCTGCACCGTCGCCAAATGCTTTTTGACACCCTCCGAGGGGTCTAGGGAAAGAAGTAAAAAAGGAAAGAAGAGGAGGGAGTCTCCAATGGTAACAAGACTGGAGCAGGCCCAGGTCGGCTGTCACTAAACCTTGCAGAAATACCGCGTGAGGTGAGTGCTCATCGGGGCCGGGCCCGTATCTTAGCTGGAGGGCAGATGGTCTTAGGCCCGACTCTCAGCTAGGGGATGCTGCTGGGCCCGAGTTTCGGCTGGGGTTCGGCGCGCTGGGCCTGAGTCTCAGGCATGAGGGATGGGGTGACAGTGGATCCTGCAATTGCTGAGTGAGTTGGGGGAGGGGGGTTGAAAGAAGGGAATGCATGTGTATGGTGGGGTGACAGGGGCTAATTACAATGTGTGTGAGGCTGTGAAGCCGAAGGGATAACGGGAAGCCGACTGCTGCCCATGATCGAGGCCGGAAGGCGATTTCACGCTGGTGGGCCAATTAAGTCCCACCCAGTGTGAAATGCGAGCGGCAGCGCTCAGCGCCCAGCGCCGCCAATGTGGGCGGTGGGAGGAGGGCAAGCGGGCCAAGTGCGAACTTTGCACATGCGCGCCTGTGCACGCTTGATAATCTCCCCGAGGCACAGTGCTGCCTCAGGGAGATGAAGAGTTTTTAAGATAAATAAAGAAATGAAAACTGTTATAAAACATGCGCTCTCATTGTGACTCTGTCACATGAGCAGGGGCATGTTATTAATTAAATTTTAAAATTTTTATTTTATTTTTATTTGCTGTTGGAAACCTCATCCCGCCCGTGGATGAAGTTTCCTAAAAAGTGCAAAGGCCGCTTGGACTTTTTGCCTGCCTGCCAACCATAGGTTGGATGGGTAGCGAATAATTTATTTTAATTACCTTGTTAATGGCATTAATAGGCCTCTTAATTGTTGGCAGGTGCGCTGCCAACTCCGGCACATGCCCGCCAACCGAAATATCACGCGACTGCCCATTGACGTCGGGATGCTCGCCTGATGTCAACGCGCGTCACTTTATGCTCAAGTGGGTCGGCGCCCGCCCATCCGCCAAGGTAAAAATTTTGCCCAATGTTTATTTGATATTTTAACTGAGTTAATTCAATTCATTTTTAGATGTCTGATTTTCAATTGGAAACTCCAGTCCTAGTTCATCATCTATTAAATTTGAATCGTTCATCATCAACTGTGTCAGCTCAGGTTCTTCCATGATCCCAATTTCTGGGCGGAGTCATCCCAGGTTGGCACTAAGTGCGGTAGCGGGAGGGAAAAAGAACATTTTACCCACCAGTTGCAATGGCAGCTTTTCATGCCGTATCTTCCCAAACCCACCTCATTAATCATGCATTCCCAGGAAACAAGCCGGGTCGCTGGCGGGCAGCTGTCACCTTGCTGCTTCCTCACACCGGGCATCATATTTAAAGTGCAGCCGCGCACACACCTCTCAGTGCTTCCAACCCAGGACTGCTGCACAGAAGACATGGCCCCGAAAGGCAAGAAGACTGCAGCCCCCAGATTCAATGACGCATCTCTGGAACACCTTTTGGATGCCATGCAGGCCCGCCTTGATGTTGTATACCCGCACTCTGACCTCAGGACCGGCAGCAATATCACCAATCTGGCTTGAGAGGCAGCAGCAGCGTAGATCAGTGCCAAAGCCCTGCAGAAGCGGACAGCCACCCAGTGCCAAATGATGATGAATGATCTCCTCCGTTCCACCAGGGTAAATCACTCTTCTCATCACTCTCAACTCACACACTCACAAACCCATCACACATCCGCACTTGCCAGTGCAAGGGATATCACCATTCACTCTCTCACACACACCTTCATTGTCCTCATCCCATACATGGCACCACTCACCACCCACACATGCCAGGCATACTTATCATCTGGCCTGGCAGGCGCACTGCTTACACTCTCTCCATCTCTATTCATGCAGGACAAGCTGGCACACAACAACACGGAGAGGTTGCAGACTAGAGGAGGAATGCCTGACATCAAGGTCCTCACAGACTTTGAAAATAGAGTCATACAGCTGACTGGCGAATATCTGGACCATTCTGTGCTGACGGTGAGGTCAGTGGTGCTCAACCAAGTGAGAATCGAACAGTGTAACATCCATCAGACAACCACGCCATGAGTGATGTGTCCTGTTTCACAGGCCACTGCCATGCACTAATTATCTCTCCTTGCTTCGCAGGCACATCTGGGAAACAGCCAAGGGGGTCCATGACCCAAGTCCTCGACTCAAGCCCCGAAGTCCATTATTAAGAAAGAAATAGCAGGACATTTAGAAAAGCTTAATGCAATCAAACAGAGTCAACATGGTTTTGTGAAAGGGAGATCATGTTTGACAAATTTGTTAGAGTTCTTTGAGGATATAACAAGCGGAGTTGATAAAGGGGAACCGGTAGATGTAGTGTAATTGGATTTCCAGAAGGCATTCGATAAAATGCCACATAAAAGGTTATTGCACAAGATAGGAGCTCATGGTATTGGGGGTGATGTATTAGCATGGATTGAGGATTGGTTGGCACACAGAAGACAGAGAGTCAGGATTAATGGGTCTTTTTCAGGTTGAAAAGACATAGCTAGTGGAGTGAAGTTAACAAGGATCAGTCCTCAATTATTTACCATCAACATTAATGACTTGGGGAGGAGGCAGAGTGTAATGTATCCAAATTCGCTGATGATACAAAAATAGATGGGAGGGCATGTTGCGATGAGGATATAAAGAATCTGCAAGGAGATATAGACAGGTTGAGTGTGTGGGCAAAAACTTGACAGATGGAGTTTAATGTAGGAAAGGGTGAGGTCATGCACTTTGGTAGGAAGAATCAAAAGGCAGACTATTATTTAAATGGAGAGAGACTCCAGAAAAAAGTGCAGCATAGAGGAATCTGGGTATTCTTGTGCATGAAACACAAAAAGTTAGCATGCTGATGCAGCAGTAATTAAGAAGGCAAATGGAATTTTGGCCTGTATTGCTAGGGGATTGGAGTTTAAAAACAGGGAAGTCATGTTACAACTGTACAAGGTGTTAGTGAGGCCACATCTGGAGTACTGTGTACAGTTTTGTTCCCTGTATTTAAGAAAGGATATACTGGCATTGGAGGCAGTTCAAAAGAGTTTCACTACGCTGATTCCTGGGATGAAGAGGTTGACTTATCAAAAACGGCTAAATAGATTAGGCCTTTATTCATTAGAGTTTAGACAAATGAGGGGTAATGTTATTGAAATGTACAAGATTCTGAGGGGGCTTGACAGGGTAGATGTTGAGATGATGTTTCCACTAGTGGAGGAATCTAGAACTAGGGGACATAGTTACAGGATCAGGGGACACTCATTTAAAACTGAGATGCGAAGGAATTTCTTCTCTCAGAGGGCAGTGAATGTCTAGAATTCTCTATTCCAGAGAGTTGTGGAGGCTAGATCACGGAAAATATTTAAAGAGGAGGTAGATAGATTTTTGAAATATCGGGGAGCTGAGGGCTATGAGGAGCTGGCACAAAAGAGGGGTTGAAGCCTGGGGCAGATCAGTCACGATCTTATTGAATGGCGGGGCAGGCTAGAGGGACCGAAAGGCTTGCTCCTGCTCCTATTTCTTATGTTCTTATGTAGTGGCAGTGTTAAGAAGGTTAAGAAGATGTAATTGCACAGCCTGGGCACGGATGTTAATCACTTGTACATAATGTTCACTTTGTTAATAAACACCCAAGAACACTCCTTGCCTATGGCTCCTTGTTCTGATGAGCAGTGTTCATGTCCAGATGTGAAACTTTGGTACCTGCACAAGACAAAGGCAGGTGTCTCAGTCCAGGGCCTCTTCCCTGTGCTTTGTGCAACCTTCCCAGCACACTTATAGTGTGCCTTCACTGTCACTGGCCACATCTTTCATGCCTGCACCTCAATGGGGCTTATCATTGCTGCCAGAATGTCCTTGGCCGGCATCACAGAGTTCTGTCATTCTTTCTGTGTGCTCCCAGCACCTTTGAAGTGTGGCTGGCCCCCCATCCCATCAGTATCTATGCCCGGTGACAGGGTAGTCCTTAAAGATTTAAGCTCACAAAGGATCCCATAGGGTCAGGAGAAGTGATGGTTTCCCTGCTGCATCTCCATGATATGACCTGTTGACAGAGCGCAAGCGAGGTGCCATCAGCCAGATAGGCATCAGATGTTCACATAAGCTATGTGAGGATCTATGGAGGGTCCCCACCGCATGATGTCATCATCATCCTCCCGGAATGTAGGGACTATGGGTACCCACTGCATCTCCATGACAGGAGCCTTATCACAGAGGGTATGTGCATTGCCATCAGCCAGACAGGAGTTAAACATTCACAGAGGCAATGTCAGGATCTACGGTATCTCCTCATTGTATGTTGTCATCATCCTCCATGAATCTTGCAGCTATGAGGGCCTCCCGAGCACACTTGCCTCGCCTGGCCAGTGTGACAGCCTCATTGCCATTTGAGGACCTCACCCTCATCCCTGTCGACGTCCTCCTCATCAGAAGAGATGTGTAGATCTTTCATCTCCTCCTCAGCCAGCTCCTCTCCCTGTTGCAGCGCCAGGTTGTAAAGGATTCAGCAGGTGATGAAGACGCGTGACCTCTGTGGACTGTATTGCAGGACTCCACCAGACCGGTCCAGACACCGGAACCTCATTTTCAACATTCTGATGGTTTGCTCCACCAAGGTGCGAGTTGCAGCATAAGCCTCATTGTACCTTCGCTCTGCTGCAGTCTGAGGCCGCCGCACAGGTGTCATCAACCATGTCCTCTGCAGGTAGCCCTTCTCCCCGATGAGCCATCCCTGCAGCTTCTCTGGCCCTGAAAGGTGTCAGGGATCTGAGACACACTGAGAATGTAGTAGTCATGGACACTCCCTGGGAACCGAGTGCAGACCTGCAGGATACGTTTGTGGTGGTCCCACACCAGCTGAATGTTCAGCGAGTGGAAGCCCTTGTGGTTGACATAGTTGACTGCTTGTTGCCATGGAGATCTGGGAGGCACTTGAGTGCAGTAGATGGCGCCCTGCACCTGTGGTAAACCTGAGATCTGGGCAAATCCCAACGTTTTGCATCCTGGCTGTCCTGGTCCCAGGCAAAATGCACAAAGTTGGGTGCCTTTCAAAGATGGCATCCATGACCTCCAGGATGCATTTGTGCTTGAAGGTTTTCAATATATCACAGTCACCCATGGAGCCCTGAAAGGAGACACTGGCATGAAAATTGAGCACGGGGATCACTTTCACGGCCACTGGCAGTGGATGTCTCCATGGCACCAAATCCTGCAGCGGGTGGCAGATGTGACCGACCAGTTCCCTGGAGATGCACAGTCTTCAGTGACACTGGTTCTTAGTCATCTGCAGGAATGACAAGTGCTATCTGCGGATCCTAGGACTAGCAAAGTGCTGTACAGTGATGGGTCACGGTGGCTCTTCAGCAACATGCATGGGAGCTCCAGTCACCCCTTATTCCTGAGGGTGCTGCTCCTCCCTCTGCTCAGCCAGGTGCCTCCGTCGTTCTCTTCTCCTTCATCTCAGCTTTCTGTACGTCACAATGCATACACTTAGGTCACCAGGCTCCAGGATCCTGATGTCCTCCTCCTGCAGGGTGCAAGAGAGAGATGCATCAGTTACCTTGGATGCAGTAAGAACATCGCTTGGTTAAGCTTGATGGCCCCTTAATGCTTCCCAGAGAGTGCTGGCCACCGCTTGGATGGCCAGATTTTAGTGCACTGCATGACTGCCCGAAACCCTACACACCTCCGCCCCACTCCAACTGACCAATTGGTGAGAGCTTCGCCCATTGGACTGCATGCTGTGCTCTCAGCTCAGGCACAGGCATTCTCCTAACCCGGGCTGCACAGCTGCACTGTTAGCTTGAACTATGGGGGAGCTGGTCCAAACCTGAATGATGACATTGCAAGGGGCTGTGAGCGCCTCCACCAGTGACTGCTCCACAGCTTTCGCAAGGAAATTGTACAATGGGCCCAGTCATCCAACTGCAGTGCTGCAGTCCACTGAAATACTCATTGGTTTGCAGTCTGTGCCCAAGGGGTCAAAAGCTCTGGAACACTTGGTGGCACTTTCATGCCTCTGCGTTGCTTGAGTAAGCAGCGAAGCTAGAGGCCCAAATCCAAACAGATCAATGTGGCTCTCAGCTGCAGAGGAATTGTCACTTTATACAAGGTTTCCCTAATGCGTGGCCATTTCCCTCCCCACCACCTTCAACATGTGCTTGTGCAGTACCAACAACTGCTGTGTAGCCCTTGCCCCACCCAACTTGTTTCAATCGCAGTGCAGCCCTTGCCCCACCCAGTGCAGCCAGCCGGGGAAATATGACTTGCCTGTGCCCTCGCCTGAGTTAGCGGCGCCTCAACCTTAAGCTCTGACAGGCAAACCTCGCGATCGCTGCGCAATGTTGCTGTGCACTCATCTCCGAGTTCCCCTCAAAGTGCAGCTTGCCAGGTGCATGCCTTATAAATGCTGTTGTGTAACACATCGGAATGCAATCACATCAACGTGCATGGATGATCCAGCATTGGGAGGGGGGGCTGATTCCGGCGAGCTGAGCTTATAATGATATGCAGATGAGATTCCCAACATCTGATGACAGGAAACGCGGCTCACCATTGACAGGCGGAGCGGACGATTGCAAACTGGTTTCACAATGTCGTGAAACTGATCTTTGGTCTTCCTGCCATATTGTCTGCTCACGCCCATCATGACGCCCGACGCCAGCAGGCACAGAAAATTCCATCCTCTGTCTCAATCTCGTAAAATAGTATTTATAAAATGGATCATTAGAATTCCCTGACAATAGCAGCATATATATTGTGAAACAAAATCCCAAGAACATGACTCATGGGTACAAAGAACCACAATTCCTTTAGTCCATTCAATCTATGTCTCACCAAAGTGCGGAGGATCAGTCGAGAAGATACATATGTATTTGCGCTATTTAATTTGTCTAAGGAAGAAAATCGTAATAAAAATCAACACCAATATAGAAGGTAATGTTACTAATCGACTTCAACCTTAATAAAGGAGTTAGTGAAAATGAAAAAGGAATGCCTGAAAATCAGAAAGTAACCCCTGAGAAAACCTCACAAAGAGCCCTCGAAAAAAGATATTTTGACCCCTGCCTGCGCTTGTCAAACTTCAGTTTAAAATAGGTACAAAGTTACTTGGGCCCTTCAGCAAACCTGACAGCTATGTAGTAACGGGCACCAGGCTACGCAGGCTCACTGGAAAAAGCATTGAAAATTGCAATCCCGAACAGACAGGCTACTCAACAATAATAAAAACAAAAAACTGCGGATGCTGGAAATCCAAAACAAAAACAGAATTGGGTCATGAGGACTCGAAACGTCAACTCTTTTCTTCTCCGCCAATGCCGCCAGACCTGCTGAGTTTTTCCAGGTAATTCTGTTTTTGTTTTGGCTACTCAACAAACTCCTTAAGGAGCTTAAGGAGTTGTAATTGACACTGAACCCATTTCCTATTCTCACTGAAATTCAAAACCGTCCAGGAGGCTTGGGGATCCTGAGACAAACTCCGGGACAGTGATTTTGAAATCCCACCTGCACCGGGTCCCGATCCCATCGCCCTTTGAAAATCCGGCCGAAAATGTTTTCCTTATTTCTGCAAACTCCAGTATAGTTTTGCTGCTCGAGACTATCTCCACGTTGGTATCAGTTACTTTATTAATGTTTTAGCATTTGCTGGAGGATAGCTGATGTAAATATTGCATTCTAATTTTTTGGTGTTGTCCTCAGTTTTGTATTATTAAAAATGAATCATATTTTTCTCTCTGTGTACTGGTGTTTCTACTAGATCATGTTTTAAAAGCTTATATTTCTTTAAAATAAGGCCCTAATAAGTACATCAGAAATTGTGAAAAATCATAACTATGTCTGTTTTAATATAAATATCAACTCATCAATCGTTATGATGTCAACAACTATACAATTTTCACAAGTATTCATTTAACAAAATCAATTTTACCGTGAATATTACACTCACGTAAGATTTCTAAGTTTTCTGATTTTTAAGTGATGTATGAATTTGTACCACAACTTATAATAAATGAAGGTTATGTGAAATTTGAAAAAGGGCATTTCATTTAGGCAAACAGACTAATGCAAGGCCTAGCTATCTTCCAAACAAAAAGGAATAAAATCCATTGATTAGGCAATCTTGACAAATAAAATTATTTTAAAAATCCAAAACTTTGTCTGCTTATTTCTGGAAATACGCATATCACTGAATTCACTATGCTACACTATTCTTCTTTAATAAATAACCATGGTATTAAAACAATCATGCAAAAACATAATCAGACTTTTAATATATTGATCTTAATCTTTGCAAATTCAGGTAGGGAACCGATGGCAGCATATTCAATGAAAGCATGCCTTACTTTGTAGTTCCAGTTGAAAAGAACTTGAAAAGCAAGAATAGCATGACTCACATGCGTAAAAATTTTAAAAGATAAATGCAGTTTATTTCTGATGTCTATTATCTCTTTGATGGGTAATATGAAGAAACACTTTCAATTAGATGTGTTTCATGTTATAAATTATAACATGAAGCAGTGTAGATTCCAAGATTCCAAAAATCATTTGAAAAATTACTGGCTTCCAGATGTGTTTTCTTATGCTTTATTAAGTACAACATGCTCCTGATCCATCAGAAGACATTTTCTGACATGAAGCCCCGGATTATTTAGACCTACATTGGATGTGCACTCTTTAATAGTAACCCCACAGATCCCAATTTTGGCATTAAAAATGTGAAAGCAGGCAACATTGCTGACTGCACCATTCACCTCAGTGAAGTTTGCGGAGCTAGGAAATGAGGGCACAGTAAGCAGGTTTTTGTGCCTTTCGATTGCACTTCCCCTCCCCATACCAGAAGAGACTTCATAGTGTTCCAGAAGTGCAAGGTCCCATCCCAAAAGCAAAATCAGATCACCCCATATGGCCCTATTCATAGGAGATGCTATGATCTCAGTGGAACGCTGTAACTTTTAAAAGGAAATTCAAACTCCTAGTTATCAAATGAAAGAATTCTACCACGAAATTTTACCTTTTAAACAAAAACTTTTACTGGACAAGAGTTAAACAAAGCAAGTACTATTAAATTAACACTGTATTTTGTAAAAACGTATTCTTTAAGCCCAAAAGTCTCAACAGGGAACTCTCCATTCCACTTTTATTTCCACCCAAGAGTTCTCCTATACTTTACAGGATCTTGAGTCTTCACTTCTCCTGGGAACAAACCGAGGTGTGCCACAACTTCCAGGAATTCACTTTGGTTCTCCTCAGTGTTCCTGTTATTCCCCGAGGCATGAGATGTCTTGGGATCCTTCCACTAGCATCCAGCTAGGCGATGCTCCAACTCTCCTTAAGCACATCACAATTGTGAATACCCTGGCCCAAGCATGGGCCACACTTCATTGTTGCTTAGTGACTCCAAAACAGGAATACTCCTGATTTCTGATAGCCTTCTGCCCCTGGTCCATAGCTTCTGAACAGCTCCTGACACAACCTTCAACTGTCTCCCTCAGATCTGCTTCCAATCTGATGGCCTGGTTCTGTGATAAATCACACAGGTAAATCCAAAATAAAAGGATATCCCCCTGCAACATATTTCCATAGCAACATGGCATACCTGGTGTTGTAGGATGTTGGATATCTTCTAGTAGGTCTTAATGAAGTCCTCGTAGTTTTAAGTAGACTTACTATATGTATTTATTAACTAAAAGAAGTATGTACATATATACCGTACAGCGAGGAGCTGTCTCCTTACTTGTTTGTGCACATGGCTCTGTCCAACACTAGACTGACCCTTAATTATGGGTCATGTGTTCTCTTACATCACTGTGTGAGGGGTACTGTACTCTGTCCCACATTAGCCCCATATGTGTCAGACCCTTACACTACACCTCCCCCCAAGTTTTTATCCAATGTATTTCAAGTTATTCTAGTTCAACCCATCAACTGACATCATTATTACTACCCCATCTCCCCCGTCAAGTCTCTGAGTTCCTAGGTTCAGGCGGTCTGCAGGATTTATAACCCTTTCACATCTCATTTGCACTCACGTCAGAGGAGTAGTTGGCTGTGTTGTAGCAGGTAAACTCTGTTGATTTGGAGGTTGTTTTGCCATCTGGATATCTTTTCATCCTCTTTTACCATTCCTTGGTATTGAACCGCTCTTTGATGATTTGGCAGTTGTGGTGATTGATGGCTGTTGTTCCATCCCATTTCCTGAGGGGTCAATGAGCATTGTGCTCACCTCCATGTCATTTTCCCTCTTCCTTCATTGTGTGGGTCATCATGATGTCCTCTGTAATGGAAGATGGCCATTCCTGTTATAAGGATGTGTTTTCTTTAGTAAGCTTACCTTTGTGTTTGGCTGTGTGGTGTGCTGTCAGCAATGCATAGCAGCTCCTTGTTCCAGCATCATCTGTAGCACCATCATACTGGCTGGGAGTTGCAGCATTTGCCCTGTGGTCACAGTGTTGATCTCATCCACAGTTATTAGAGGCAGGGGTTGAGGCTCTTCTGGTTGTTTGTTGCTCTCTTGTCTATCCTCCACTGGAGGCATCATGTTAACTATCTGAGTGGTTGGCCAGTCTGAACAATGAGGGCTTTCCAGCACCTGTAACAAAAATAGACAAATCTGCTCTGCAAATGGAGAAGACAGTTCAAAGCTGAAGTCCCAGTCAGGAGACTCTTTCTTGTTTGAACGCTCGGGAACTTGCAGTTCTGTATAATTTACAACAGTGGTTGTTTTGACACCTGCTATGATACAGTCGATGGTAAATGCTGAGCTGTTCAAACCTCAGAGAGAAACTTGAAACAACTGCCACAACTGTTTTGCAATTTGTATAAATTTCGAGATGCGTACCTTGAATTCAGTAGTAAAAAGACCACCGAGTCTTGTAGGTTTCTTACAAAACTAAATTAAACCTTTATGAACAGAAGAAATGACTTTAAGTACACACATAGGCCAGGATTTTTCAGTTGGCATGTGGGCCCAACATGCCGGCACGTAAAATGATGCGCGATGACGTCGGGAATGCATCCCAACGTCATCATGATGATCATCATGATCTCATGATGCTTTTAAATATGAGCAGGCATGCAGCTGACTCCGGCATGTGCACACTGATATTTAAAAGGATTATGAAGGCCATTAACAAAGTAATTAAGTTCACCTTTACGCTGCCCATCCAACCTTATAGTTGGCGGGCAGGCGTAAAGGCCAAGTGGCCTTCATGTTTTTTAGAAAACCTCATCCATTATTGATCTTAATTATTGTTTTCAAAAGTGCTTTAATCTCCCTGAGGCAGCTCTGTGCCTCAGGGAGATTGAAGCGCTCTTTTGCACTCACACGTGAAAGAACGCTGGCCCCGACTCTCCCTCCTCCCCCCACCTGCACAAGTAGTGCTGAGTGCTACCACTCATGTATCACACTGGGCGGGTCTTAATTGGCCTGCCCGCTTAAAATGGCAGTGCAGATCCGATCATGGGCGGGTGAGTGAGTGGGCACGCGCCCGACCCAATTGAGCGTAAAATGATGCACGATGATGTCGGGCAAGCATCCTGACATCATCACGCATTCGCATGATTTTTCAGCCAGCGGGAGTCGGCAGCGCATCCACCAACAACTAACAGGCCTATTAAGGCCATTAAAGTAACAATTAAATGAAAATTTTCACTGCCCGTCCAACCTCACATTTGGCGGGCAGGTGAAAAGGCCATGCTGCCTATGGATCTTTTAGGAAACATCATCCACGGGTGGGATGAGGTTTCCAGCAGCAATTAAAAATTAAATTAAAATTTTAAAATTTCATTCATAACATGTCCTTGCTCATGTGACAGAGTCACATGAGGGGACATGTTTTTAACAGTGGTAACTTTTTTTCTTTTTTTTTTAAATCTTCAGTTCCGTGAGGCAGCTCTGTTCCTCAGGGAGCTTTCATTGCGTGCACCCATGTGCATGCGCTGACTTCCACGCTCGGCCTCCTCCCGCCCTCCCGATATTTGGCCAGCATGAAATCGGTGTCAGGGCCTGATCGCGGGCGGCAGTCAGCTATGCGACTGCTCCCGGGCCCACCCACCATGCCCACCCGACAAGGTAAAAATCCTGCCCATAGATACAGACCCCACTATTACTCTACTTTACAATAAATTCCAATAACATTATGAAAATTATTACATCTTCCTGACACATCATCTGCCATTTTGAGGAGATTCAGGGCTATAAAGGCATCTCTGCTCAAGAGGGGAAAAGACTGGTGAGAGATGACATACATCAGCTCGAAGATTTGTTTGCTGCCATACCTTAATGGTTCCAGAATTATGCCAAGGACCGGAAGTCAGATACCTCTGGGTCCATAGAGTGTTGCTCGTAGCCAGGGGTTCTCTCAGTCATGACTCTTTGCCTGATAGAACGTAACACCGGCTCTTGTGTCCAATTTAAAGTTCATGAGATGGCCACTTACCAAAATGCCTGCATTCCAAAATGAAAATCCAGGACCTTTGATCTCACCCAACAAGCATGGCTATGTCCCCTCTTGGTATTGTCACGATGTTAGGAGGCTGTGACTGAGTGAGATCTACCTACAATTTCACCAGCTAACCACAGACATAGTGAAGTGCTTAAAGAAAGTCTGTTTTTAAAACAAATACAAGAAGAGATGCTGATCAAAAATGGCTGCCATAAGTCACCTAATGTCTTGTTACAATAAGTTGACCACTTTCTGGAAAGTTGCTATATAAATTTCACTGCAGAGCTGCTGCATAGAATTTCACACCTTGGGGGTGTTAAGACCCATTTCAAACAGGGACTGTCTTGAAAGGAAGGCATTAAAAATGCAAAGTATTGGACTTTGGTCAGCTTTAGTTCTATCATGACAATGGAACTGATAATCAACCAGATGCTCATCAGACATTCAAAACCCCCTGTGATGGATGACATAATCCCAACTCTTGTTGATTTCTATCTTGAAATGTGAAAACATGAAAAAAATAAGGATTATTTAGTCTGCAACAATGACTCTGAATACATGCTAATCGAATTCCATTATGGGAATATACAGACAGGAGTTTTAAAAACTGATTCTGACAAGCAGAATTAGATGGAGGATTTTTTGATATTTTCAACTCCAACAGGAGTTGGGGTTATTTCATCCACCACAGGGTGTTTTGAATGTCTCATGGGCATCTGGCTGGTTAGCAGTTCCCATTGTCTAAAGCTGAACTAAAACTGATCACAGTCCAGCACTTTGCATTTTTAATGCCTTCCTTTCAAGACAGTCCCTGTTTGAAATGGATCTTGACACCCCCAGGTGTGAAATTCCATGCAAAGAAACATCACAGTCATCTGAAAAGACTGCTGGAAGAGAGCAGTAAAGATTGATCTCTCTCCTTCTCTGTCTTCAACAAAGTGCAGACCTAAACCAAGTGAACTCCAGAATTCTACAGGAAACCAACTAACTTGAAATTGCTGCAATGTTCAACAATCTTCGCCTCAAATACAAGCAAAGGACTTAATCATATATTCTTTTAACTTTTTATTGGACTCTAGCGTGTGTGTGTGTTGTTGCCGCTTTAATATTTTCCCTCAGGTCCAGTAACTAACAAACTTACTCTTTCTTTGACTCAAGAAAACCAGGTTTGATTGGCTCCTTATTAACAAATAAATACATTTGGATTGGAAAAGGGATTTTTGGGCAAAATAAATTTTATAACCTTTGTTGCGAGGCTGAATAGAAGGGAAGGCAGCTCACTCCTCCTCACGCAGTTGGAACAGTGTGCAGTCTCGGCCACATGAATCATCTTTGGGTCTTCTGTTTAGATGTTTTGGCCTTGCACAGTTTGCCAAAGTGTCCAATTCTGTTACATTGAAAGTACTGGGCTAAAATTGCAGGACACTGATCTTGCCTGTGGGAGCGCTTTGCTCCAGAGCGCTGGCATGATGGCTCTACTGATCAGTTAAGGTATTGATTCCCTTGGCCTGGAATACCCCTGTTTCACTGCTGTTTAACCAACTGGGCTGTGGGGTTTCCTTTGTACCATGATTTACTTTCTCCTCTTAAAATGGACCTGTGCTGTACATGGCATTCAGACTGCCTAATAATCTGATAGCTTTCTCAAGGGTTAGATCTTCCTTCGCTTGCAGCACATCAAAGAGTGAGCCATCCGCTACTCCTACAACTATTCCATCCCTGTTGAGTTCAGATTTTAGGTCTCTGTATTTGCAGCCTTCAGGCATACTGTACAGATCATAATGAATGAGTCAGCAGGTTCCCCTGGCTGGTGATCACATTTCTTAAATTTAACCCTTTCAAGGATTTTGTTACTTCTCAGGTTAAAATAAACATCAGATGATTTTAGTATTTCTTCAAATTTAGCAGATGATTCATTGATTCCTTATCTAGCAATAATGTTGTCTGCTATCGGGAGTACCGAATAAAGCAATGTGCTAACTTGTTGAGCTTGTGTCTTTTTATCCAGGGCCTAAAGCAATCTTTAGAAGTCCCCAATTATGCGATTGATCTGGCCTTGGATATGTCCAAATTGATCTGGAAGAGTGGGTTTCTGATCCATGGTTAAAAAATTTTTAAATGTAGGTTCAGCTTTAAGAAGTTGCTGAAATCCAAGATGCCATTGTTAATTTGAAGACAAAGGATTTACCCATGCTTGCTGGTTTTGATGGGCTCCTGCTGCAACGGTGCTCATGGTCAGTCTTGAGAAAATTTTAAAGAATGGCTGCAGACTTCTCGATTTCAATGCTATGCTTTAGGGTCACAGAAGCGTCAAATCTTGGTATTTGATGATCTTTAAAGCTGATTCTTTAGCCGTGATTCTTCCAAATGAATTAATTAATTGATTTTTCCTTCTCGGAGCAAGCTCAGAGGCCACGTGTTCAGGCGTCAGCTCGGGAATCTGGTTGTTCCGATGGAGTATTTAAACAGCAATTTCTGACCACTGAGCTATTTAGGAGTTTCTCAGGTCTTGCTTTATCCTGGAATTTAAAAGCTTTAGATCATGCCTGCTAGGCTTGCTGACTCTGCACTCTGGAAACTGAAGCTAGCCTTCCAAGGAATCCTATAGAGTCTTCTGCTGCAGTGAGAAATTTTAAATTTTTGCCTTCAGCTTCCCAGCGTTTTTTTGGAACTTTTCCCTAGTCACTTTTCTCTGTGCATCTGCTTCTTGAGCTTTTTTTCAGGTCAGAATGCTTCTTCGAATTTGTCTTTGGTCTTGCAGGATTTTAGTTTTTCTCTGTATTTTTTGTGAGATTTTTGGGTTTTTTCCATCAGCTGCCATCATGTTGTAGGTTTTTGGATACCATTCAGTAAGTCTCAGTAGAGTCCTTGTAGTTTTAAATAGGTTAACTGTACCTATTTACTAATTAGAAGAACTACAGTAAAAGGGTCAATCTAGGAGCTGCCTCCATGCTTGCTTGTGCACATGGCTCTGCCCAACACTAAACTGACCCCGAAGTGTGGGTCATGTGTTCTCTTACATCATTGTGTGGGCGGTACTGTACTCAGTCCCACATCAACCCTATATGTGCCAGACCCTTATACTAGACCTGGGATAAACAAGTTAGAGATTTAAACCATTTCAAAACACTCCTTTGATTCTGGGCCCCAAATGAATAATGTAAATCCTTAATGGGGACACCTGTAGATATCGCATCTCCACCAAGAATTAGAAAGGGGTCACCGTTGTTTAGTGTTTTCCCAGTTCCAACTCTAACTTTATTAAATGAACGTAGGCCACCCTTTGAATTGCATTTATTCTGGGCTTTGTTTACCAGCTTCTCAACCTAGAGGCTTTCATCAACCTTACATTCAAAAAAAAAAATCAATTACTAAAAGTTATATTCCTAATATGAATCATGAAATTACATATTCATATAAGAGGTTATTCTTACTTGTTTCTTAAATGAAGTCCCATTCTCTTCAAGGGTTTGGGCCCTGCTCCCAGTCTGTACCCTCCACAACTACCTTGGTATATTGGCTTCCAATGTTGCACTGGGTTCCATGTAGACCGAGGTTAGGGAACTCCCAGCTTGGCAATTATCATTCTGATGTGCTTGCCCATGTAAGGGGTGTACAGAGGTTTTGCACTTACTAGACCCCATGGCACCTTCAGTCCAAGACCAGGCTCCAGCATATTCAGACCTTGAAAGAATTTGCAATCATTCCTCAGGTGTCCCTTTGAAGATACAAGACGGCGAATGAATGAATGAGGAGTGGAATAAGATGGCAAGTGCACCAGGTTATGGGGAAAGAAAGAATCATTCTGAGTTCAAAAGTATAATGCTTTGACTTATCATATTTTATAAAACTTCACAGTCTCAAAATGAGATTTGCAACAGGCAGCATCGCCAAGCACAATATAAGAATATTTCTGACATGGAGGTGATGTTAGTAATGCCTTAAACTTTAAGCTTGTCACAACCTTCAAACTGTGTTATAACCTAAAACAAAATTTACATAGAATTACAAAGAGTATACAGCAAAAGGATAGGTCATCATGTCCAAATAGTCCATGCTGGTGTACATGCTCCACATGAATCATCTCCCATTCTATCTTCCACATCTCAGCCTTTCAGCATCTCTTTTTATTCCCTTTTCTCTCATTTGTTGGTCTAGTTTCCTATTGAAAGCAGCTAAGCTATTTGCTGCAACACTACCACATTCTAACCACTCTGAGTAAAGAAATTTCTCTTTATTTTCCTATCAGAATTATTAATAATTAGTTTTTATGGCCCCCTAGTTTGGATCCTTCTGCAAATCAAAGCATTCCACATCTATCCTGTGCAACTCATTCATAATTTTGAACAGCTGTAACAGATGGGCCAGAATATTGCTGTCAGCATGCGGGAGCGTGCCCAACAAGCCGACGCGTATAATAACGCGAGATGACATCGGGCGTGCGTCCCGACATCATCGCACATCATTTTGATATTGCGTTCGGCGGCCGTTCGCTGGAAGCGGCTGCGCGCCTGTCGAACTGTCAAAGGCCTATTAAGGCCATTAAGAAAGTAATTTACCTCATTAACAAAGCTGCCTGTCTAACCTTAAGAGTCCAAGCGGCCTTCGTGTTTCGTCCACGGGCGGGATGAGGTTTCCTGAAGGTTTTATGAAATTAATAAATAAGTTTGGTAAACTTGACAAACATGTCCCAGCTCATGTGACACTGTCACATGAGGGAACATGTTTAAATAAGTTTTTACTTGAATTCCTAAAAACTTTCATTGTCTATTCAATCTCCCTGAGGCAGCTCGGTAGATTGCTGCGCTCTTTCACACGTAGGCCCCGACTCTCCCTCCTCCCCCCGCCTGCACAGGTAGTGTCGAGCACTACGGAACGTGTATAACATTGGGCGAGCCTTAATTGGCCTGCCCACGTACAATGGCAGCCGATCGTGGGCGGTGATCGGCTCCGCACCCGCGCATCCCGCCCGACATAGGTAAGGTTCAGCCCATGATCTCTAAGTCTTCTCATTTCTAAAGATAAAGGGCGAATTTTCCGAGCCTGTTGGCGATGAGTGTGGCATGTGTGGAAAATATGGCTGGACCCACTTCACGACGTCGTGAAGGCAGGTCACGATCTTCCGCTCAGTATGTCGACGGTGGGCCGCATTTCCCGCCATCAGTTGGCGGGGAGCTAATTGTAATACATTAGCATATAATTAAAAGGCCATCCCGCCAGGCTCTTGGAACCCCGCCGCATCATCTGTCCGCGTCGGCGGGAAAGCACGCTGACGTGTTTCACAATAGCACGCAGGCAACGTGCACTTGGCAGCCTTCACCTTGGGGTAACTGAGGTGAATGAGCAGCAGCGTTCTCCACAGCTCGCTTGTTGTTTACAGGCCTCAGGGGCACCAGGAAGTGGGGGAAACTGATGCCTGGCCCCGCAGGTGACTGCTGAGGGCTGGGGGGGGGTGTCTGGGGGCAAGTGCTGGCCAGCCTCAGAGGCGACTTCTGAGGGGGGGGTGGTCAAGTGCTGCCCTGGCGCTGCATCCCGCACACAGGCAAGTGGTGGGGGGAAGGATAAGCGAGGGAAGTGGCCACGCATTAGGGACACCTGTATATACTGACCATGCCTCTGCAAGTAAGGCAGATCAGGCGCAGCCACAGTGATATTATTGGAGTCACATTCCTGACCTGCCTGCCCATGTAAGCAACGTGGAGGCACCAAAGGGCCACCAAGTGTTCCAGAGCTTGCTCTCCCGCCACCCACCCCCCCCTACCCACCCAGCACAGACTTCGAGTCTGCCACCACTTTATTGGACCACGGAGCAGTTGGACTGCATGTGTACAATCTCCTCGCCAACACTGGCCATGTAGCAGTTACTGCTGGAGCCGCTCACAGCCCCTTGCAATCTCAGCATCCCTGTTTGGACCAGTGTCCCCCATGTTGCAGGTTGACAGGGCAGTCATGTAACACACTCATCTCTGGCCATCCGAGGGGTGACCAGCACTCTCCGGGAAGCATTAAGGGGCTGTCACACAGAGCCAGGAAAGGTGCTAAGTACAGCATGATAATCACGTCTCTCTCTCTCTTTCACGCTGCAGGAGGATCCCGTCAGGATCATGGATCCTGGTGACCTAGCTGTATGCCTGATGGCCTACAGAGACCGTAGAAGACGGAGAAGAGAGACTGAGGCTCCTGGCCACGCAAAGGCAGGAGCAGCAACCTCAGGAAGAAGGGGCAGCAGAGGATCCCGTACACACTGCCCAGAAGCGACAGAGAGCCTTGGCTGGTCGGCGCCTAGAGACACCCATGGTCTATAGGCATTGCCTGCCATTCCTGCAGATGACTGAGAACCAGCGAGTCAATGACTGCGCATGTCTAGGGACCTGGTGGCTCACATCTGCCACTTACTGCAGGACTCGGCGCCAAGGAGACATAGAGGGCATCCATTGCCAGTGGCTGTGAAAGTGACCGTGGCGCTCAATTTCTATGCCAATGGGTCCTTTTAGGACTCCACAAGTGACCTCTGTGGGATTTCACAATCTGCCACCCACAAATGCATCCATGAGTTTATGAATGACATCTTCTCCATGGCACACAACTTTGTGCATTTCACCCGGGACCGGGACAGCCTGTTCTCAGCTTGGTGGAGCAGACCATTGGGATGTTGAAGATGCAGTTCCAGTACCTGGACCAGTCTGGTGGAGCCCTGCAATACAGTCTGCAGAGGGTGTCACGCATTGTCATCGTCTGCTGCGCCCTTTACAACCTGGCGCTGCAACGGGGCGAGGAGCTGGCTGAGAAGGAGATGGAGGAGCTGCACATATCCTCTGATGAGGAGGACGCTGAATGGGATGAGGGTGAGGGGGTCCTCAATCATGATGACAATGGGGATGAGGCTCTCACACTGGCCAGATGAGGCAGGAACACTCGGGAGGCCCTCATAACTGCCAGATTTGTGGAGGATGATGACGACATGCAGTGAGGTGTCCCCATAGATCCTCACATCACAGTTGTGAACGTTTGACTCCAGTCTGGCTTATCTCAGCGCCAATATCCTCTGTGAGAATGCTCCTGTCATGGAGATGCAGTGGAGGCCCTAAAAGTCGCTCGATCGCAGGAGGATGATGACAACATGCAGTGAGGACACTCCATAGATCTTCATATGGACTTTGAGAATGTCTAACTCCTGTCTGGCCAAGGGATGCTCGTTTGTGTTCCATGATCAGGGCCATCTCAGAGACGCAGCCACGAAACTTTAGATGCATCTGATGCTTTAGCTGCCTTCAGCATCTCAGCCCTTCAGGAGCTGGTGCACAGCATCACTGGTCTCAGATGCTGCTATGATGGGGGCCAGCCCCACGTTAAAGCAGGTGTCACTCTGTGACACCTGCCCACTACATTCAGGCAGCAATAACCAGCACCACCGAGGTGCAGGCATCAGTATTGTTTCCAGAGATTGTGAGGCTGGACCATCACTGTGGTCTGAAGGCTGCACAGAGCACAGGGAAGAGGCCCTGGACTGAGACACCTGCCTTTTATCTTGTGCAGAAAGGTTACACATCTGAGTGACAAGAACACTGCTCATCAGAACAAAGAGCCAAAGGCAGGGAGACAGGGGGTTTATTGACAATAGTGAATATTATGCACAAGTGATTAACACCCGTGCCCAGGCAATGCAACTAAGTCTCCTTAACACCCGGTCCAGAGAGGGGCCAAGGGGAGGAGGACCTCCTTGTGAACCTGTTCCTGGGCCTGGCCAAGTTAGCCATTAACAGGTCCAGGCAGCAGGTGGTCGAGGGGGTTGTCCCACCCGACTGTCTGCCCCTCTTCCGCGGCTACGTTCGCGGCCGGGTGTCCCTGGAGAGGGAGTACGTGGTGTCTGCCAGCACCGTCGAGGCCTTCCATGCTTGGTGGGCACCATAGGGACTGGGGTGTTTTATTGACCCTGTTCATCACATTTTGGTTTAATGTCTGTAAGTTTCCTTTAAATTTTGTCTTTGGTTTTGCAGTCTCCCTAATTTAGGGACTGTGTTTATTTTGTCCCTAATTTTGTTAACTTAGTTTACTTGGTTGACTCAAAAGAGTTAATTCTCCTGAACTGTCCTAACCCTGCCGCTACGTCTTGGTGCTCCTTGGAGATCCACACCGGAGGTGGAGACAGCCTGCTGACTGTGACGCCCTGTCTGTGATGACTTTGGCGGGCATCCTCTGGAGGACCGAGACATGGCCTGCTTTTGGGGTCCTGCTATGTGACAGTGGCACCCTCCCCGGCCTGAGAAGTTGGGTCTGCGGAGGTCACAGGAAGGGTGGAGTCAGATGGTCACCTGGTGGACGGCCCTGGAGCGTGAACCTTCAGATCCTCCTCACCATGGGCGTCTGGGAACCCCAGACTGACTCCTTGAGGAGCAGGGGTGGCTGGACTGGTGTGTGTTTTCAAAGGTATATACTCAGCTTGAATCTTGCATTCAAATCATCCAGTTCTGATGCGAACATTTTCTTGTTGAACAGCTTCATTTACTTTTTGCATGTTTTTCTTCTGGGGTCTGCTGTTGTCCTCCCTTGGGGGTCTTTTGTTGCCCTTTCTCTAAAGTCATTTATTGTCCTTGCTTTGGGTCTTTCATGGCCTTTGCACTTGATTGGAAGTTGCCCTCTCTCTGGGGTTTCTTGTTGCTGCCCTCGGTGCTTTATTAGAAGTTGCCTTTTTTGGGGATCTCTTCTAATTTGCCCTCCATGACCATTTTTTTTCTTGTAGTTACCACTTTAAATGTCATTTCCCCTTCAAGGCTGTGAGTGCAGTAATTGTCTTTTTCACTCTAGCTATCTGCAGCGTCGGCTTTCTGTGCTGCGAGTTTCTTGTGCTTTTTCGGATTTGGGCAGGTTCTCTGGCAATGGTGTGCTTCATTTTTAAAAACTTTTTAAAAAGAAAATAGTGCAGCATTCCTTTTCTGGGTAATTCTTTCCTTTTTAAAGTCTGTAGGTATTTTTTTTTTGCTCTGTGAATGACTCGCACTTTTCCGATTCTGGTAGGCTTGCCGACGATCGTGGGCCTTTTTTTAAAGCTTGATAAACTTTTAAAGCCAGGGACCCAATGGAAAAAGGATTCCTTTTCCAAATTCTGCTGCTTATTTTCCTTTTTTCTACCCTCAGTGCTGTTTTTTTTTATTTTAAAACTTCAAAATAGCAGCACTGTTCTCTTCTATACAAGAAGCCAGGACCCTGGCTGAAACGAGGTCGCTTTCTCCTAAGCTCTGCAGGACTTTCTTTTTATTGTTTCCTGCAGGTGTCTCTCTTGACTTTGACAGCCAATTCTTACAAGTTTGTTTTTTTTTGAACCTTTGTATTTTTTACTTGCAACTCTCTTTCAGCTGCTCTCTGGATGCTGAGCCCTTGGGACCACCACTTATTCTAAAATGTAAGTACAGCTTTTTTTTTTGTATTTTTGCCCACCATCTCATGAACTGTGTCACTCAGGTTCTTGCAATTTTCTGTCATGGCTTTTCACTCACTCTGGTGGATTCCTCATTTCCAAGTCTGTAGTGAAGCTTCTTCAACTTTTTCTTCTTAGGTGCACATCTCTCTAGCTAGGCTTCAGCTGCGTTTAGTGTTTCACACCCTGGGATGCTGTTCTGTGTTCATGTATTTATTTGCCACCTTTCATATCACCACAGATCACCATGTCGGATTACGGTACTATCCCTGATGTGATGCCTTGTAGAAGCAACCACCAATGCCAACCATGTTGTACTTGCTGATAGTGCTAATGTCCCATCACCATCAACCATGTTGCAATATGGGTTCTTTAGGTGTCTCGGTGATGAGATCTTAAGACTTGTATATTTAAACATGAAACCTTTACTGTTAATCTCTAACTATTTACAGATCCCAGGTTACTGCCATGCATGGTGCTGTTACCTCCATGCAAGTTGGTTCCAGAGTATTCTTTCAGGACTGTTCTCTCAGTCTATTACCATGTGTCTCTATAACATCATACCATGGGTGGTGCTATGCTCCAGTCCCATATAAACCCTTGCTCTGCCGAGCACTTTTACATTACAATGGCATGCAGGCACATCATACAACATTTTCCAATGATATTGCATGGAATCCGAAGACTGTATATAGTGGCGATGGAAGATACACAGGGTGCATAGAGGTGCCATGGATTATTTGGAAAGTCATGGAGGATACATGGAAAGCATAGAGGTGCTATGGGGTGGAGTAGGTGCTCTGAGATGGCATGGAGGTTACATAGGGGCATAGAGGTTGCATGAGGTGGCAACGGTCATCTGAGGGACATGGGCTGGCATGGGGGTTGGGTGGAGGTGTGAGGAAGATGAGGAGTGAGGGTCAGATGCCGATGCCCACTGTTGCGACATAGGATACTGAGAACCAAGGCGGACTTTCTAATTGGCCTGCCTCTGCACCCAGGCACCTCACACACTCCAGCGCGGCTTGCAACCTGCACTGCCAACCCGACCCTAGTTTGAAGAGACAGAAATGGTATGTGAAGTCACACATGGGTTGGGTGTACAGTTTCTAAGCCACGAAAGTGTGGGTGTCTAGTTTTCCTAAACCCAGACAAAGATTCAGCCCCTTATCTCTGAATTCTGGTATCCTCCTTGTAAACTTGCACTCAATCTTTATTTTATTAAATAGCCGAGCAACACTTTTGTTGGTAATAGCCATGCTGTCGTGCTATGTGTGTCTTCAATCTCACAGTACCATCTGTTGAGTTTGGCATTATCCTTTCCTAAGTGGCAAACGTTATGTGCTTGTTTTATCTGTCACTGAGCTGTCTCTGGTATTGTGGTCTTGTATGAGAGACAGCTCAATGAGCTTTTACAGCAGTTAAAGTGGATAATTCCTGATGCTATATCATTCAATATGTTTCTACTGCATTTGTCCAATTTAAGGCAGATCCTGGATACCATTACAAACTCGAGTACTGAACACAGAGGGACATATCCAAAACCAGTTTGTTGAGACATAAGACATATAACTTTCCAGTTAATACAGTAAAAGTCATACAGTACAATACCAATACACCATGCTGGGAGCAATATCACAATAAATATGATGAGGTCTGTATTTAAGTTCAGATTTAGAGTGAGCAACTTCCCATTCAATGGCAATTTTTGAGGATGCAATGCAGCAGAAAAACTACAGTAGTAATTTTATTTTAAAATTAATTAAATTTCTCAAACAGCTAGATTGGAGTTTTTAGAATTCCCTGTATTTTGAGTCCAGGCCTCTGTGCTACCATGCCCCTCAACCCCATGGACTCAATTAACCATGCTGTAACCATTTTGCATTGCCTTCAAACCCATTATATTTTAATGGTTCTACTCCATTTTTCATCTGTTCATCCATCCTCCACCTATCTATTATCCTGCAGTACTGCATATGGTGTAGTTATTAGCAATGTAATTTTCTTTAGTACTGGCAATACTTCACTTACTTTGTTCCTGTTTTGTAGAAGCTATCATGCTTAAAGCAGTTTGATCTCACACAGTTAAACGCTAAGTTTGAAAGCCAGTGTTTACATTAAGAAAATGTTCACTTAGGCGATATCAAAATAGATTCATACATGATTGCCCCTCCCCAGGTTATAAATGGGAAAAATCTGTCTAATTGACTTTCCCAAAGCTCTGGTATTTAAAATTCACTTAAGAAAGTTAGGCAGCTGATGCTGCTGTGACAAATGGCACATAAATACTTTATTTGTACTTATTAAACTGCAAGGTAATGTGTGTTTGTGATTAATGATTGACAGTACCTCAAAAGTCAGCAGACAAGAAAACAGATTCTTCAAAGTACAAATGCGCCATTATTTCCTGACAGCAATATTGTGGGACAGATTTGGAGCAGCAGCTACTCTAAAATGAGTTTTAAATTACCAGTGTTTAGTTCCATGAGTTCACACTGATAATCCTGCTCACCTATCCCACCAGTGGACTGAAAAACCTATGAAAGGCTAGGACCGGTATTTTCCACTCCCATTGGCGGCGGACGTGAGCAGACAATATGGCAAGAAGGCCAAAAATCGGCTTTACGCCATCGTGAAACCAGTTTGCGATTGTCCACTCTGCCTATCAATGGCAGGCTGATGTTGGACGGCGGGAACATAATTTTAATGCATTTGCATCTCACTATTTGCCCTCATGCCTGAATCATCCCCCCATGTCAAAATTACGACTGTCTTTAAAAGGCATACACCTGGTGAGCTGAACTCTGAGGGGAACTCAGAAGTGAGTGTACACAACCTTGCGCTGTGCTTGTGAGGATCACTCATAGGACATCAAGGAAGAGGCACCGTGCATTCGGTAGCTGCTTAAACCAGGTAAGTTCAAAGTCCAGCCAGGTTTAAAGGTCCTTGACAGGCCAGGTAAGCGTATAAGGTTAGTGGGTAGGATTTTGTAGGGTGAGGAGTGCGGTTTGCGTTGTGCCTCAGGGTGGGGGAAGGGGGGGTCAGTGCAGGTTGTACCTTGGGGCGAGGAGGGTGTCGGGTTAGGTTGTGCCTCAGGAAGGGGGGGCTGGGTTCACTCGGGGTGGGTCAGGTCAGGCTCCAGTGGGGGAGCCAGTTCGGGGGGGGGGTCAAGATGGGCCTTGAGGGGAGGGGATGTCGGGTGGGGCCTTGGGAGGGGCTGGGTCTAATTAGGCCTGGGGGAGTCAGGTTGGGTCAGGCCTGGGGGAGTCCTATTGGGGGTGTAGTCTGAGTGATGGGGGAGTCCCATGGGGGGGTCAGAAGATGGAGGAGTCCCATGGAGGTCGGCATTGCTTTGTGCAATGGTTCCCCAGAAGTTAGGAGACGTTTTAATTCTTCTAACTTTTTGTGGATAACCATTGATGTAACCCAGTCGAAACCATCCGAAGTTTGCAATTTTAATTGCATTTTTGTATTGTTCCCAGTGCAGGGCAATTGCCCAGGGGAAGGTTGCACTTCTGGGCAATTGCTGTGTAAACCTTACCTGTGAACTTCCGGGGAAGGGGTTCCCCAGTGCACCTTTGGGGTGCCCTCCACAAATACAACGCCCTGGAGCTTGTAAGTTACTGCCCTTAGTCACTGTTATAATCTAGGAAACAGAGCATCAATTTGCACATAGCAAGATCTCACAGCCAGCAATATGACAATGGCCAGGTTATCAGCAGTTCAGTTCCACTGATATATTTTGTTTTTTTAATAGAACTAGATAGAACAGCCTAATGTAAGTACAGACAACAGTATAAATACATTGCAGGATCATCAATACCTGAAATGAGCAAAACTGTGTTTTTGTTCAGATATAGGCCCTTCTCATATTTCTAGCATTTGCATTTTTTTTTGGAACTTATGAATGAAACATCCATTTATAAAAAAGCAGAAAAGCCAAATTAGAGGTAAAGCTAAAGCAATTGTGGAAAATTAGGTTTTCCATTAAAAAAAGCAAGGGGTGGAATGTAAAACAAGCTGCAGATTCACTATTGCCCAAAGAGGAATTTATACCCAAGCACTCAACCTGTATCTAATTATGGGGAATGCTGCCATAAATATACCCAAGAGTAACAGGCAAAGACGCCAACTTCAAGACAGCCTTAGGAGCAGAAGCAGTCATGAAGAAGATCTGTGGTACAGAAGCCATGAGGCGCAAACACAATGGACCAAATGGCCTCCTTCTGTGTTGTAACAATTCTGTGATTCTGTGATTTTTCCATAGAATCCATCATAGTCCTTGGCTATTAAAATGGCAATTTTAGTATTCATAGTGCTTTTAATGGCTTTTATATTATTAGAAAACTGCATTATTTGTCCAAGTTAAATAACAGTAAACATTCTAAATGGTTAAAGTTTAACCTTAAGTGGTGCTGTTAATAGTTTACACCACATCTTTAATAGCTTTATCAATACTAGCTTGTTCAATTCCTGTTATAAAATATTTACTTACACCTGAGCAGTTGACAATCCATTATTGATGGCAACGTAAGCTCAGAAGGAGGAGGAGATTCTCCATTCCGAAAGCATTACTGGCTAAACTGTTCTGGAATTATAGTGTAATTTATTCTTACCTAATTTATATGCTTTGTGATTTGGGGAGATTTCATGCTATCTTGGCCGTCAAAGTTGAGGGTTAACACAATTCTCGCTGGAAGACAAGCCTATCTCTTTCACATACATCTGCAGTGTGTCAGTGAGTTTGAATAAAAATGGGTAACGTGGAGCAGATGGGAAAATCGTATCCTGGAATAGCTACAGGAACACATTGCATTAAGCATGTGCTAATTTAATGTATTAATGAGTGTACTACATGTATTCAGGTGATCTTGTACCAGTTCTATGAGTTTGTGTTATGCACTTTTTGGATAAGTATATTTTTATGTTGTTTTTTCTGTGAATAGTTTAGTTGTTAAAATAATCAATGACAACGGAGAGAATAGAATTCTTTGTGTTTTTGCACTCAAAGCCAATAATAAATACACCTTGGGCAGTTATGCTCCAAATTAGATCCCATTAAGGGCTTTCCCTACATACTACGCTGTCCCAAAAATATGTCTTTAACCCTTCTCCCAGCTACAAAATCAAAACTTGTCTATTCTTCTTTTGGTATGAAGCCTCCCTCAAGATTACTCAGTTTGTGAAAATTAATGTTCCATTATATGCAGTCTTATGTTGCGAAGGAACTTTCTCTTTTCGTAATCTGGATTAAGAATATTCAAATTCAATTCACCAATGGCGTTGCTGAGAGGTACAAGTTACGTTGGTGCTTGTGCTTCATTTGATTATGATTGGGGAACTGCCAGCACTAATTGCAGTGTTTATTGGCAGCTCACTGATTGAAGGGTGGGAAATCAGGCGGCAGTAATGCCTTTTAAATACAGCCTGGACCTCTTAAAGGAGACATGCATTCTGGCTGTTTTGAATATATGCTTTGTGTCAGTGCTGTAATATGAAGATGCTGGCTTGAATAAATTCTAAAAACGTGTCCTGATTTTCAGACATTGCTTTGGAGGTCTTCATGGAAAGGGTGACTGGGAGGGGTCAGTCGCTCTTTCCATCAGACAGGAGAAGACTGTCTAGGCAAATATTCCAGCAGCAATGTTCAGAGATGGCAGAAAAGATTAATCCAAAGAGCATGGTGCCCAGGAACCTGGCTAGTCAATGATCTGATTAGCTCTGCTAAGGTTAGACTCCATCTCCACACATCCCTTTTACTCTCTAGAGCTGCACCACCCGCAGTCCCAGCACTAAAAGGCCTTCTCTCTCACTTCCCATCACATCATCACACTTGACTAAACCTCCTTCCACTGCCACTTGTATACTCTGCTCCTGCCATTGTCCTCACAATTACTTACATCACTTCCACATCCACATGCCATCCTTGACATGCCATCTGTCTTATTGAACCCTGACTCACAGAGCTTCACAACCTTTCAGTGTGTCATAGAATACTAGGGAGCAGATGTAGACTGGACCATTCCTGTAAGATCTGTGCACATTGAAAGAGGCTACACTGGAAGAGTTGGCAAAACGCATATCAGAAGACTCACAACTGGTGTGATGCAGCATATTCTCCATAGGTGTTTTGTCATCTTACCCTCCTCGTGACAATTTGATGCTGCTTTGAGATGTCATTCATCTGTCCTTGCCTCTAATTGCCAATCCTTGTGCCTCTCTTTTCTTCCCAGGTCCATCAAAGTAATGAACACAGTTGTACAATGAATGGTTTGCGGCCAGTTTCTTGGTGTGGGCTGCTTCTCTTAACTGGTGTTTGTTTGACCATACCCATTGAAATGATAGAAATTTCCATGTTGGTATTGAAGATTAGGGCATTCTTCTCGAGGGAGGGGGTGCAGGAGTTAAGGGCTGTAGGGGCAATTTTCCCAGGCGAGAGGAGGCGGGTTTAGTGGGTGCAGGGTGTTAAATTCCCTTAAATTGACTTTGGCTCAGGATCCAGTCATGATTCCTTCCACGCTCTTCTAGATTTCTGCAGGATGGGATTGAAGGTGAGCAGGAAAGCCTTTTGGATCCATCTCAATAAGTTATTAAGAAAGTGAAAAAGCCAATGAATTCCTGTTTGAGCCCTTATCTCTGGATTTCCCAGTGAGGGTGCGTGTTTGCTAACCTGTCAGCAGCTTGCCAAGGTCACTAAAATGAGTGCACAGCATCAAGAGCTTTTTTCAGGGAAACAGACAAACCAGGAAGGCTTTGACCAGTTACACTGAAGAGCTCCAGCCATGGCCATTGAGAGACTACTATTCAAAGCACTTCTTTTCTCAGAGAGTGCTATCATTGCCTTATAGGTGATTGCCAGCTCCTTGGAAGTGCCTTCACCTGTCTAGCACTTAATTCACTTTAGCTGTACTTCCCTGCTGCCAGATTCATCATGGTTTGGGAGCAGCTTATGCAGCTTCACATTGCACCTCTGATGTGGGGCAACAGCAAAAGCAACATCAACACCTACAGCAAAGCAGCAGGACAACACCAGCACAATCTGCCTTCTCCCCAGCCTCATAATTCTCCACAGAGCAAAGGGGATGAACACCAAGATCCAGCTTGGAGGAGATAAGACCCCAAACGTAAGGTCTATAGTCAGAGGATCAGCTCTCTCGACATTTCTGAGCAGCAGTGCCTCACATTCTCATGGCTGGCCACTGCTGACATCTGCAGCCTCCAGGAACAAGAAGTCCTTTCCAGTGGAGCAGTGGGGATGTTTTATCAGTGACCATCAAGGTGTGGAGTGCACTTGTGATCCATGCCGTAGTCCCTTTAATTAGAAATCTTTACTTTGATAGAATGGACACATCATCCCACACACCCTCACTGAGTGGTTCAGCAACCCAGGGGAGGGATGCTAAAGCCATGACTGAGCTAAAGAGCCATGGCTAAGCCTGCCATTTGGGTTTTCACCCTTCTGGCGGGGACAAAGTCCAGAAGATCCTGTCCTATGTCTTATAGTGGAAAAGTGCTGATATAGGTGGTATTGCTGATTTATTCAAAAGTGTTCCTCAATGATTTATTGCTTAAAGTTTTGGCAGATTGGTGTATTTTTTCTCTTCCTCGTCATCCTAATCTTCTTCCTGCTGATGTGCCTTCACCTATTTCTGTCCTGGGTTCCTGACTTTGCCATGAAACATGGAGCAAAGGGCAATGAATCTCAAATTCTGGAGAGTCTCAGGGCTGGATTTGCAGGATGCCTCCACAGAAGCCTCTATGCTAAGATGCTAATTGCTTGTTAATTAGAGCTCTGGTAGAAGTGTGGCTCTGAATGTTGCACTCCTTGGTGTCTGTGCTCCTGAGGCTCTTGCCCGGAATGCTGAGTCATGTGCTCATGGCCCTTGCCCCCAAACAGCCAGGAAGACTCCTGTTGCTCTGGGTGGAAGAGAGGATGCCTGGGGGGATTGAGGACTTGTGAATGATAAAAACATCAAGACTATTGCCAGGAAAACAGGCACAGGTCTGCAAGATGTGTTGCGTATTGTCACAGACTGTCTGAATGCTGAATGAGTGATAATACTCAAGGTTCCTGATTTGGGGAATGTGAGCGCAGACACATTTGTGTATGACCTGTACCTGAGTAAAGCTTGCTATCCTGGAGATGCCCAGAGCTCTGTCTTCCTGTTTTGTTGCCTCTGTGGGGAAAGTTATAAATTTGTGTCGTTCAACAAAGAGTTCATCCATCACTTGCTTCATGCAGCAATGCCCTGCAAATTAACCAGGCACAGAGCCCTAATTTAAAAATATTTATTAGACTCTAATTGCTTTCATTGGGAACCCTGGACAGCTAAAAGTGACACAGTTCAATATGGTGCCTGGCGTATTTCTGAAGCAGTTCACACTTGACCGAACATGACGCAGAATTTGGATATCTAATGCCGATTTTAGGGCAGAAATATGGGCAGCCGTGAGTTCAATTTCTTCACAACAGATAGAGTAAGAAACTGTGTTCATCCTACTTTTCTAAGCTGGATTTAAACTCACATCTCAGAGGTATTATATAGTATATATGTGATTGACTCCAATTCCAAACGAGCACACCGTGTTGCATCTTGTAACATTTTAATCTTTAGCTGCAGATTCAGGCTCACTAACACCACACTAAGGCTGTTAAGTATTTCAGCATCAGGTGTAAAGATTTCAGACTTGACACCATATTGCATGCAGAACTAAAATGGATTCTTTTCCATAGCATATCCATAACATGATTAGTGTGAACTCATTGACATGATAAATTTGTCCAGGACTCACCAGCACAGCAAAATTGACATAACTTTCACTTAAGAGTGTGAAATCTCATTGAGACATAAATGTCTCCATTACATTCTTTGTTCTCTTTTGAGAAACCAACATTAATATTAAGATGCAAGGTTTAACGTTGTCAAATACCTTCTGAAGGTCACAATGTCCTTTCAAACCACGAAGTGTCGTCTCATTGTTCCTAAGATGCTGCAGGAATATAATGTTCAGATTTTTACTTATCCTGGAGCCAAAGTTCCTCAGTCATTTGTCAGACTCATGCCTGAACTCCAGTGGGAGTCCAGTAGTACAGTTTGGAATAAGGCAGAGAACCAGACATGCTAATCCTGTCCTCATTTAGAAAATACTTTTCAGCCCTTACAACACCATCTATGTCAGAGGGGTTGGAGTCAGGAGGCAGGGAGAACTTGTATACTCCTGCTTCTCAGGCTCAGTGGGGACATGGAGCAAGAGTGAATCTAGGATATGATTGGGGTGTCAGCCATCAGCAGGGGTACGAGGTGGCAGGCAGCAGGCTGCAATTTTAACAAGTAGGCAGAAAAAGCACTCCTGCCAAAGTAAGGTGCCAATCAATTCTGGAAATAGGCCAGAAATTGATGTTAGGCACTGATATACATAGACAATAGGTGCTCTAACCAATATGGCGTGAGGTAAAGTGGAACAGAGCCCATGAGCAGGCATGTCACCAATAGATCTTTATCGCCTTTTAAAAACTTTTTCATGAGATGTGAGCATTGCTGGTAAGGCTAACATTTGTTGTTCATCCCTAATTACCCTTGAGAAGGTGGCGCTGAGCCACCTTCTTGAACCACAGCAGTCCACCCACGGTGCTGTTAGAAGGGAGTTCTAGGGTTTTGCCCCAGCAACCGTGAAGGAACAGCGATGTAGTTCCACAGCAGGATGGTTTGTGCTTGGACAGAACTTGCAGGTGGTGGTGTTCCTATGCATCTGCTGCTCTTGTCCTTCTCATTGGTAAAGGGCATTGGTTCGGAAGGTGCTGTCAAAGGAGCCTTGGTGAGTTTCTGCAGTACATCTTGTACATTGTAGGCACTGCTGCTTCTGTGCATCAGTGGTGAAGGGAGTGAATGTTTAAGGTGGTGGATAGGGTGCCAACCAAGTAGGCTGCTTTCTGAATTGTGTCGAGCTTGAGTGTTGTTGGAGCCGCACTCAGGCAAGTGGACAGTGTTCCATCACACTCCTGACTTGTGTCTTGCAGATATTGGAAAGGCTTTGGGGAGTCAAGAGGTGAGTTACTCACCATAGAATTTCCAGCTTCTGACCTGCTCTCGTAGCCACAGTATTTATATGGCTGGTTTAGTTAAGTTTCAGGTCAATGGTAACTTCCAGAATGTTGATGGTGAGGAATTCAACGATGGTAAAACCATTGAATGTCAAGGGGGGATAGTTAGATTCTCTATTGTTCGGTATGGTCATTACCTGGCAATTGTGTGGTGTAAATGTTACTGGCTACTTATCAGCCCAAGCCTGAATGATGCCCAGGTCTTGGAACTGCTTCAGTATCTGAGGAGTCATCAGTGAATATCGCCACTTCTGACCTTATATTGGAGTGAAGGTCATTGATGAAGAAGCTGAAGATGGTTGGGCCTCAGATACTAACATGAGGAACACCTGCAGTAGTTTCCTGGCACTGAGATGATTGGCCTCTAAAAAACCACAATCATCTATTTTGTGCTAGGTATGACTCCAACCAGTGGAGAATTTTCCACGTGATTCCTTGCTAGAGCTCCTTGATGCCACACTCAGTCAAATGTTGCCTTGATGTCAAGGGCACTCAGTCTCACCTCACCTCTGGAATTCAACTCTTTTGTCCGTATTTGGGCCAAGGCCGAAAGGAGGTCAGGTCGAGTGTCCCTATCGGAGCCCAAACTTAGCATTGGTAAGTGGGCTATTGCTGTGTAAGAATCATTTGATAGCACTGTCAACGGCACCTTCCATCACTTTGTTGATGATCAATAGTAGACTGATGCAGTGGTAGTTCACTGGATTGGATTTGTCCTCTTTTTTTGTGGACAGGACATACCTGGGCAATTTTCCACATTGGCAAGTAGGTGCCAGTGGTGTAACTGTACTTGATTGACTTGGCTAGTTCTGGAGCATAAATCTTTGGTACTACTGTTGGGATGTTGTCAGGGTCCATAGCCTTTGCAATATCCAATGCCTTCAGCCATTTCTTGATATCACGTGGAGTGAATTGAATTGGCTGATTAATGGCATCCATGATGCTGGGGGCTCAGGTAGAGGCCGAGAATGATCATCCACTTGGCATTTCTGGCTGAAGATGGTTCAAATGCTTCAGCCTTGTCTTTTGTATTGATATTCTGGGTTCCCCCATGATTGAGGATGGAGCCTCCTCCTCTGATTAATTGTTTAATTATCCACCAACATTCACAACAGGATGTGGCAGGACTGCAGAGCTTTGATCTGACCCATTGGTTGTGAAATCACTCAGCTCTGTCTATCGCATGCTGCTACCACTGTTTGGCATTCATGTAATCCTGTGTTGTAGCAGAATGCGCACATGCTGCTGCACGCCATATTGGCCCCTCAAGTGCCCATTTTGCACCCGAGAAACAGGTGCTCTCTGATCCAATTTGTGGACCTCCTGGTCTAGATTTACATATAGAATGGTCATGCAGATGAGGTACTGAAGGGCAGACATGGAACTATTTTGAGTTAACATCTTCGGATGAAGACAAGATCATTGAAAAATGGATACTTTACAGTCAGAATAATTTGAATTACACATCGGTTTGAATATTTCTGTCCATAGCAATTATTTATACCAGAACAACGGGCAGAATTTTAACTGAAGATGAATCCGCTCACAGCATGAAAGGCTCGAGCGGGCTTTGCCATAGCTTTTTGATTCAGCCATGGTATTAGTATCCCGCTTCCGGGATTCCCAACCTATCAGAGTGAGCGGCGTGATCACGACCTGCACCTGACTATGACTGCTGAAAAATGCATTATGAGACAGGCACATGATGGTTCTTATGCTACTATTGTGCGAGATAGCAAGCCGCCTATGGAGGAATGCAGACTAGTAATGAATTATAGTGATTGGATCAATGAATATTTTGGAAGTTGGTGTCCCTCAGGAAACCAACTGAAGATGGTAAATTGGAACAGAATCCATGAGTGGGTATATTTCAAAAAGATTCTTTGCTCCTTTTTCATATACTTTATTTATCTGATGATAAGAGACCACAAAAAGATAATTTGCTTTATTATAACTTTTTAAATGTCTGTTCAATTTAACCTTTATATTGAAAAATTATGAATTGTTATAATAACATATGAAGCTGACCTGCTGCAACTGAACCTTTATCTGTGGTAAGTGAGTTACCACAGATGGCAGCAGAGTGCAATACAGAGTATGTGACACGACAATGGGGTGATATTTTAACAGGAGCATTATCCCATTTAAAATAAAAGAGTTAAACCTCAGTTCAAAGAGTGATGAGGAATTGCATTCAATTGCTTCTGTTGTCTGTACGCTCGTGCAATATTATCCCTAAGTGAAACAGTCATGATTTCGATAAACTTTTCTGTACAAGTTGACATGCCTGCAATATGCTGCACTTTTCAATTAATAAATCAACCCAAGGCAAGATGATAAAAGGATACTCAGCTGGGAGTGGAAGAAAAAGCCAGGGAGGCACTTGAAAATCTAGTAAAAGAGGTAGATTTTAAGAAGGCTTATTGAGGTGGGAAAAAGAAGCCACACAATAGAGAAGCTTAGGAATAAAATTATAGAATGCAGGGGTGGAGGTAATGGCTGTAGGATTTGCTTCTGATGTTGAAGAGTATGGGGCACATACGTAACAGCCTGGAGTGAAGGAGCAGCTAGTGAGTGCATGCCGAAGTGACTGCAGATAGAACAAGGCTGTAGATTGATTTAAAAATGGGCATGAGTATTTTGCTGTTGATATGCTGGAGTCTGAGAAGCCATGAGAGCTTGGCAAGTTTAGGAGTGAGAGTTGAGCAGGATGTAACATGGTATAGGAAATGAAAGGCTGAGTTCCGTAGTAGAGCTCAAGAGGTAAACAAGAAGGGCGTTGAAGTAATCAAGCTTTGTGGTGACAATGACCTGAAGGAGGATTGGAGCAATGGAGTGAGGCCTGAACCTGAAATTAATGGTTCAGGCCTCTTGACTGTGGCCTTAAGTTGGCACTGCAGGTGCACTGGCGATTTTGTGCATACCTAAGACCAAAGGTGAAAATTCCCTCCTTCCCACCCACCGCTCCATATGCCTTAACATGTGTCACATAAACATCTCAAATCACTTCGTACGCAAGTAATTATTTTATATTGCCATGGTTATTATCTAAGCATTTTCTGCACAGCAAGGTTCCACAAATAGCAATGTGGTGAATTACAGTTCATCTGTTTTTGAGAGTTTTGGCTGATGTTGGGCTGTTGGCTTGGATAGGTCCTAATACTTAATTAATCAGTAGCATCATTTGGTCCCCAACATTTTTAATGGAGAGAAAGTAGTTAAAAATTCAAGGCCTTTTCTCCAGGTGTTTTTTACTGTAGCAGTAATGGTCAACACTAAATAATCATCCCACATTTGCACAAAGTGCGGTAGCGGGCGGGAAAAAGGACATTCTCCCCCCCACCCGGAATGGTGGTTTTTTTGCGCCATATCATCCCATTCCTGGTGAGTTCTGCCTCATTAATCATGCATTCACTGTGAACATGCTGGATCACTAACGGCCAGGCTCATATTTGCTCAACATGCTGTGACCTTAGCGCTTACTCGCTCCGAGCGCCATATTTAAAGCGCATCAGAGTGGTTATCTGTTTCATGTCTTTGGATCAGGACTGCTTCAGGTGACAGATGGCCCCAAAAGCAAAAAAGACAGCAGCCCCCAGATTTAATGACGCCTCTCTGGGGCGCCTGCTGGACGCAGCAGAAGGCCGCCGTGATGTCCTCTATGCCAGCGCTGGCCACTGGAGGTCTACCAGAGTCACCAATCTTACATGGGAGGTGGTGGCAGCGGCGGTCAGTGCCACCGAAGCACAGAAGTGGTCAGCCATCCAGTGCAGGAAGAGGGTGAATGCTCTCATCCGTTCCACCAGGGTAAGTTAACCACCTCATCACTCTCAACTCACACACTCACAAACCCATCACACATCCACAGGGATCTCACACCTCAAGGGATAACACCACTAACTCACACAAATCCTCACATCTCCATCAGGCTCATATCCTTTGGAGTTCACGCCTTCATCCCGTCCACAGCTCCACTCACCACACAAACATTCCACACAGTGCCATGTGCCCTGCTCACACTCTCTCCAGCTGTTTTCACGCAGGAGAAGCTGGCTGACAACAGCAGGGAGACATCCCAGACCGGGGGTGGAGTGACCAACATTAGGCCCCTCACTCACTTTGAGGAGTGTGCCATTGCGCTGACTGGTGAGGACATGGGCCATGCCTGCGGCGATGGTGAGGTCGGTGGTAAACACCCACATGAGGATCCTGCACCATATCATCCCTCCTTCAACACAACTGTGAGTGCTCTCTCTCTCTTTGACTCTGCTGCCATGCACTAATTATCTCCATTTTGGTTCACAGGGAGCTCTGCAAAGTGACCGACATCCTCAGCCAGCTAGTCCCTCAGCACCACCCAGGTCCTCACCTCCAGCCAAGAGGACATTTCCTCCATTGAAGAGCTGTAAATAAGCAGCCTGGAAGACCTGTCACAGCGCTTACCCACACCCTCCAACAGCACAGAGACACACATCTCGGTCTAGAGCAGGTATGGGTTCACAATCCGGTGGTCACGGCATGGACTCGTGTCACAGCAGGAGGAGGCAGTTTCAACCGAGATCCCTAGCACTCAGAGGACTGCTGGGGAAGAGGCATCTGTGAGGTCCAAGTCAGATGATGAGCCTCTGGACTCAGCCTTCCAACTCATCGTTGAGAGTCAGCAGAAGGTGGGGGAACATCACGCAGAGCAGGAGTGGCATGCTGGAGTTTTTTGAGGATGTAATTAGTAGAATAGATAAGGAAGAACCAGTGGATGTGGTGTATTTGAATTTCAAGAAGGCTTTTGATAAGGTCCCACATATGAGGCTGGTGGGCAAAATTAAAGCACATGGGATTGGGGGTAATATACTGGCATGGATTGGGAATTGGTTGACAGACCGGAAACAAAGAATGGGAATAAATGGGTCTTTTTCCGGGTGGCAGGCAGTGACTAATGGTGTACCGCAGGGATCAGTGCTTGGGCCCAGCTACTCACGATCTATATAAATGACTCGGAGGAGGGAACCAAATGCAATATTTCCAAGTTTGCTGATAACACAAAACTGGGCGGGGTTGTGAGTTGTGAGGAGGATGCAAGTAGGCTTCAGGGAGATTTGGACAAGTTGTGTTTGTGGGCAAACACATGGCAGATGCAGTATAATGTGGATAAATGTGAAGTTGTACGCTTTGGTATGAAAAATGGAAAGGCAGAGTATTATTTAAATGGTGATATATTGGGAAATGTGAATGTACAAAGGGATCTGGATGTCCTTGTACACCAGTCAATAGTAAATAGGCAGGTGCAGCAAGCAATGACGAAGGCAAATGGTATATTGGCCTTCATTGCAAGAGGATTTGAGTTCAGGTGTAGGGATGCCTTACTGCAGTTATACAGGGCCTTGGTGGGACCACACCTGAAGTATTACATGCAGCTTTGGTCTCCCTACCTCAGAAGATATAGACAGATATACTCACAACCCCACCCACTTTTGTGTCATCAGCAAATTTGGAAATATTGCATTTGATTCCCTCATCCAAGTCATTTATATAGATCATGAATAGCTGGGGACCAAGTACTGATCCCTGAGGTACATCACTAGTCACTGCCTGCCACCCGGAAAAAGACCCATTTATTCCCACTCTCTGTTTCTGGTCTGTCAGTATAGAGGGAGTGCAGCAAAGGTTCTCTAGGCTGATACCGGGGATGGCAGGACTGTCATATGAGGAGAGATTGGTTCTACTGGGCCTGTATTCACTACAGTTTAGAAGGATGACAGGGGATCTGATTGCAACATATAAAATTCTAAAAGGGCTAGACAGACTGGATGCAGGGAGGATGTTTCCCCTGGTTGAGGAGTCTAGAACCAGGGGCCACAGTCTCAGGATACGGGGCAGACAATTTAGGACCGAGATGAGGAAAAACTTCTTCACTCAGAGGATGGTCAAACTGTGGAAATCTCTATCGCAGAAGGTTGTGGAGGCCGGGTCACTGAGTATATTCAAGAAATAAATTGATAAATATTTGGATATTAGGGGCATCAAGGGGTATGGAGAGAATGCGGGAATATGGTGTAGAGATAGAGGATCAGCCATGATCATATTGAATGGCAGAGCAGGCTTGAAAAGCCAAATGGCCTACTCTTGCTCCTAGTTTCTATGTTTCTATGAGTCAGAGGAGTGCATCCACCAGCTCTCTGATGAAGTGGTGCCCACACATGCGCATATGGAGGTCTCCAATGGAAGGATAGCGGACGCCATAGAGACGCAGGTCGAGCAGAATGCAGAGATGCACGCAGACCTGCACTCCAACATGGTAGCCATTGGTGATTTCCTGCAGTGGCAATGCAAGAGGGAAACAGGGCACCTCAACCTCCCTCCAGGTGCTTATTCCCCTCAAGAAGTGAAGCTGGGGCCCACAGCAGCTGGACACCCCTGGATCAACCACTCAGGAATCTCAGAGACTGTATTCTCCCTCTGAGCCTCCTTTGCCTGTGATCCCCTCAACCTCGTCCTGTGTCATCAAAGAGGGAGCGGCTGGCCCACAGGAGGACAGCCAAAGCAAGCCTGGCCCTCACGGCCTTGGCTCTCCATAGGACGCACGCCAAAGTCATCAAAGGCAACAGGGCCAACCATTGCACAGGCTGTCACCACCCCTGCTGCGGATGTCAGGGTAGCACCTAGAAGTAGTAGGCCTAGAAAATTCTGATTAAGAAACTCTGATCACAAGTGGTTGCAGGGTGAACACATTCTGTCAATTTATAATCTGAAAATATATTCAGTTTCACTGAATAATGTGTAATGTTGTCTTTTAGCTTCATTTACAGGCTTCACGAGTCCTCCCCTGCATCCCCCCCACCCCCACCCCCCCACTAGCAGTTCAGCTGCATGCAGCCGGACCACAAGTGATTCTGTAGGGAGAAGTGTGTGTGTGGCAGGGTCTTTTGGAGCCTTGTGCAAGTATTCTCTCACGCATGCGGAGCCTTCATCAATCACTCTCATCTCAATGTCCTGAGCATTCTCAATGCTGCCTGCTGGGGTTCTCTTTCAGTTGTCCATCTGAGCTGACCTGCATCTCCACCCACCCACTGATTGAACTTCCATTCAGCACCTATTCCCATCCAACACATGGCTCCGCTCACTTTTGATTTGAGAAAAATGATAGCCGTCACGCTTCTGGTCAGTTCCCCTGACTTTCCCCTCCCCCAGTCACCCATGTCCTTCCCCCCATCACCGTTGACCTCCATATAATCACCTTCCACCGTCCCCAACCAAAATCCTTTTCTTTCCAGGGTGTCCAGGTGAACATGCATATTCCCTACCTTCCTGAGAATCCCACCCCATTCCTCATTGACCTCCCTGACCTCCTCCTTCCTACCCCCAGTGTCTGCCTCCGAGACCCCACCAACCACCCTCACCATCCCTTCTACTGCTATTATTGCACACTCACGCTCACACTCTTCCAGCTCATTCAGCCCCTTCTAATACTCACCATTCCCACCCTCAGTTCGCCCCCTAGGAGGCAGTCATCAACTCTGCAGACCCCTCCCTTGCACATTCACCTGGGATATCCCACCCTTACTCCCTCCTCCGCCCTTACTCCTTCCCCCCTCCAAACTCCTTACTCCCCTGAATTCCTTCCTCTCCCAAAGTCCACCCCACCCCAAACTCCTTCCCTTATACTTCCTCCCCCATACACCTACCTTCCCAGTTGCCGCATTCTCCCCCATTACACCCTCCTGCTATCTTATTCCCTCCTCCCCCTCCCAACCTCACCCGCTGCTGACACCTTTGTCCCCCCACTCCCAACCTCACCCCCCGGTACACCTTCCTCTCCCAGTCACACTTCGACCTTCCTCTCCCCCACCCTCCCCATCGCCAATCATCCTTAGCAGCCCATGGCCAAGACCGTGATGTTCCGAAGCAGACCTGAGACATCAACAGAGATCGCCCACCCTCTGTGAGCTGCTTCAAGGCAGAGCCATGTCCATGAGAATCCACCCAGCATGTGATGCATGTCTTCCTCCAGGGTCCAGTAGCTGTCGGGCTCCTCTCGGATGTCCACGGTCTGAGCAAGGCCCTATAAATAAGTCCCGACTTCTGCACGTCACACTTGTCCAGGTATGTTCTGGGCTGGTGTGTTTTCCCACCGGCGTAATGGAAAATCTGGTGTGGGGGGACGATTCCGGTTGAGCCTTACTTTGCATCTCATTCGCGGGATGCAAAGCAGGTTCACACCGGCTTCCAGCGGGATTGGCATTACACCTTGACGAACACCATTGGATGATCCCGCTGTGCTTTCACACCGGTGTGAAACTGATTTTCAGCCTTCTTGCCATTTTGTCCCCCTGCTTGCCATGACTCCCAATGCCAATGGTGTCGGAAAATTCCAGCCTAAGTGTATGCCAAGTACCTCTAGTAGCATAAGCACATATTAATATCTAGAGCTCCTGTCACTCAGTGGTAAAACCAACCATGAGCACTTTGCAACTCACACATCAGATGCATTTGTTACCAGGCAAGGAAAAATCAGATGAAAAGCAATTCATTATTAATGCCTGAATATTCTCACTAAACAGTTCTGATTATTTCACAAGAAGGAGGTCAAGGTGCTGGAGAAAGTGATTGAATCAAATAAACCCTCAATCTCTCTCCAAATAGTATTTTCATCCCTATGCATGTAAAATTGTCAGGCAGCTAGCCTCTAAATGCACAGGCGAGGTTAATCTGCTATGACTGTTAAAATTTCTGAGATATGCCATGAATGAGGAATCTACCAGAATAAACCATTCAATCTATCCCAAATAATTTTGGAATTTCAACATAAAATATGCTAAGAGTCAAATGCTCAAAAAAATGGAAAGGGCATTATTTTCCTAAAGTCTGACAAAATGTCTTTGTTGAGCCATGTCAGTTAATGGCAGTATTCTTAGTGTAATTGTAGCCTAATAGATAGCTATATAAAAAGCCTCTCCAAACCTCTCAAAAATTGGAAATATTTATACTGATGGTGCAGTCACATCAAATGGAACACTTCATCAATTTGACAGCAAAAGTACTTTAATCTCACATTAGGGCCTATTTTCTTTCCAAAAAAAAGGATTCCCCACTTAAGAAAGTAAACACACTTGCTGGTAAACACTGACAGATCCTGCTCATGACCTTCCATTTATTAAACAAATTTTAGATGGGCACTCCTGAAGAGCACAACTTTTGCATGCAGGATCCTTCATGTGATGGCTATTCAGAACACATATTCTATTTAATTAATACTTTATTGCAAGAAATTTGCAGTATCAAGATTTTGTTCTCTACTATCCATCTTTGAGGCAGGCATCATTGTTCTGTTTAGCATCGAACAGGCATCTAAGTATATAATTTTCCAGATAGAGTGGTAAAACATAATGATAAACAAATTTTCAAAATTATAACTTGATTGTTTACTTACATCCCAACTGCTCACTTACACAGAGAATGATGCTACATAGGTGAAAATAACTATAAAGTATTTAAGGTCATTGTTTTAAAAATATGATTCCCTGCTAATCATTGGGTTATTTTAACTTGAATTGGGTTTCCACTATCTTTAATTCTTTACAGTATTTTAAGAGCAAGTCATTTGTGTAAAAAAGCAGCCTAGTGAAGACAAATAGATAATAGTGAAGAAACCCTGCAATACCAATGAATGTAATATAGTTAGTTCAGTAAGCAGGAGCAACAGATATTTGAAGAATAGGAATCTGCTTCCTGTAACTAGTATTGCCGAGTCTTTGAAATATTAACACGTGTTTCTTTTTTTTTTAAAGAAGCAGAACTATAACCCTAATTAGGTGGAGTTTGATTGGCTTGTTCATGGACTTTGGCAGTTCTGACAAAAACTCATCTAGAACAGACCTAGCCCTCTTTCTCCAGTTTGCTATCCACACTTGTTATACCACAAAATGCACCACAGTCCAGGGTGAAGCTTCACCTTGTCTGATATGTTCTCACTGAATTGCTAGAAGCTGTCTTGAGCATGTGCCAGTTATACCTACAAAATCCCAACAGAAATGTTAAACTCTTCAAATTTAAGCCATTTAATGAATTTGCAATGAACCGTGGCTGTAATTTGAAGCAAGTGAAAGAAAACATCATTAAGAGTACTAATGAGTGTAAACATACCCCAGTGCCATTGATACTTTAGAAATGCTGACTGCATATTATATAAATACTGGATAGAGTTTTAAAAATATACATACAGGGCACAATTGGCTCTCTTCCCCTTTCCTAATAGTAAAGCTATTTTTGGTCCAAAAGCAAGCAAATTGCATAGTGGCTTGCTTTCTATTGTGTTTCTGAGTCAGTGCTAAAGCAAACTGCTTTGAGGCAGCTTTACTCCATCTAGTGAAACCTTACATGTAAATCCTGGGGGGCGGGCGGCTGGTTGGTGGGGGCGGGTACCCGGAAGCAAGAGGGGAGGTGAATGTCAATTACACGCAAATGATGCACTGCCCTCATTTAAATGTGCTGCACACAATTTGTTCTACTGGCAACACTCCAACATAGCTAAGAGTTCAAAACAAGAATGAAAAGGGACCACAAAACATGCTTCTCATGTGTTTTGTTGTTTCAACTTCCCCATTGAAGAAGTTTACAATATAAAGAATTAACTGGGACTTTCCTCAAGAGTGGGAATTCAGCAGAGAGAAAAATGAAATTGGAGTAAACTCTCAGGTCAAAAAGGCAAGAGATAACGATCACAAGCTGGCATTCACAGGCAGAGCAGGGAGAAATTCATTGGCAAGCAAAAAAGCACCGGACTTGCTCATTGGATCACTGCCAATTAAGGCACTTAGCCAAATAGAAGAGAGCTAATGATCTTGATAGATTGGTTACTGTGGTAGGAAGTGTGGAGCTGGGCTCAGAGGGCAAAGTCCTATGCAACATGATGGTATGCACCAAACTAAAATATCAATGGTAAGTAATAAATGTGAAATAATTATAATTTCCCAGCATTAGGAACAGGAGTGGGCCATTCATGCCATTGAGCCTGGTCTGTCTTATAATTAGATCATGGCTGATTTGGGTCTTCATTCTCGACATAGCACTGTTGCTGGCATTCTTGCCTCTAAGTCACAAGGTAAGTCCCACTCCAAGACTTGAGTACGCAAATCAAAGCTGACACTCCAGTGCATGACTGAAGCATTAAAATAAGGCCTCATCTGCTTACTCAGGTGGATGTAAAAGATCCCATGGCACAGTTGTGAAGAAGAGCAGCGAAGTTATACCAGATGCCCTGGCCAATATTCATCGCTTAATCGACATATGAAAAATCTGATCACTATGTTTGTGAGAGTTTGCTGTGCCGTGTTTTCTACATTACAACAGTGAATAAGCTTCAAAAAACACGTCATTGGCTGTAAAGCAGTTTGAGATCTTCGGTGAATGTGAAAAACACTATATATATGCAAGCCTTTCTTTATTTATTTGCACACCTTCATTCCATATCCCTAAATTTAATAACAAGCAAGCTGACTACAGCTCTTGGTGTTCCTGATTTCAACCAGGTGCCTACAGGTTGTCAATATGATTCAGTTTCCCATAAAAAAAACTTCAAAGGAGTGCTGCTTTGGGCTGCATTAGAGTACTTAAGTTGGAGTTTGAAGAGAGAAGGAGATTGGTGAAAAGGGAAGGAGGAATCCTTTCATTTTCTAACTTTACTCAATAAGAAGAATGCCAGCCTTGGTAATTAGGACCTAATGAGTATTTCCTAGTGTCCTTAATATTCTCTAAACTAGAGGAGGTAAAAGTAAAGGGAGTAATGTAAGGATAAGTCATGTCAGGGCAGCTCAGCCAAGTGGAATGCTCCTCCTGTGCGATGTGGGAAGTCAGGGACTTCCAGTGTCCAGGGCGACCACATGTGCAGGAAATGTCTCCAGCTGCAGCTACTCAAAATCCATGTTTCGGAGCTGGAGTTGCAGCCGGAGTCACTGAAGAGCATCCACAAGGATGAGATCTTCGTGGATAGCCCATACAGTTAGTTGGTCACACTGCAGGTGAAGGACGTACAGGCAGAAAGGGAATGGGTGACTGCCAGACAGAGTAAAAGCACTAGACAGGTAGTGCAGGAGTCCCCTGGGTCCATCTCCCCCTCCAACAGATTTTCTGTTTTGGACACTGCTGGGGGAGATGGTTTGTCAGGTGAACGCAGCAAGAGTCAAGTCTGTGTGGCACCACAAGTGGCTCAGCTGCACGTGGGGGGAGGGAGGGGGGGGGTGGGGGGGGGGCGCACGGGGGAGGGGGGGGGAGAGTAGGAGAGCAATAGTGATAGGACATTCTATCATAAAGGGAACAGATAGATGTTTCTGCGGCCGTAGACGTGACACCAGGATGGTATGTTGCCTCCCTGTGCCAGGCTGAAGGATGTCACTGAGCAGCTGCAGGACATTCTGAAGGGGGAGGGTGAACGGCCAGAGGCCATGGCCCATATCGGCCCCAATGACATAGGTAAAGAGTGGTATGAGGTCCTGAAAGCAAAATATAGAGAGCTAGGAAATAAATTAAAAAGCAGGACCTCAAAGGTAGTAATCTCAAGACTACTCCCAATGCCACATGCTAGCAAGATCAGGAATAGGAGAATAGACCAGATGAATGTGCGGCTGGAGGGATGGTGTAGGAGGGAGGGATTTAGATTCCTGAGGTATTGGGACTAATCCTGGGAAGGTGCGACCTGTACAAGCTGGACGGGTTGCGTTCCAGCAGGACTGGGACCAATATCCTCACTGGGGTATTTGCTAGTACTGTGGGGGAGCGTTTAAACTAGACTGACAGGGGGATGGGAACCTGCATGGGGAAACACAAGAGAGGAAACAAAGATAGGAATGACAGACAGAAAAATAGAAAGCAAAAGTGGAAGGCAGAGGAAACCAGGGCTAGCAGCAAAGTGGACCATAGTACAAAAAAAGATGTGTAAAAATGTTAAAAAGACAAGTCTAAAGGCACTGCATCTGAATGCACAGAGCATTTCCAATAAGGTAAATGAATTAACAGTGCAAATAGATGTAAATGGGTACGATATGGTTGCGATTACGGAGACATGGCTGCAGAGTGACTAAGGCTAGGAACTGAATATCCGAGGGCACTCGATATTTAGGAAGGACAGGCAAAAAGGAAAAGGAGATGAGGTGGCATTGTTAGTTAATGATGAAATCAGTGCAATAGTGAGAGAGGATATAGGCTCAGAAAATCTAGATGTAGAATCAATCTGGGCGGAGCTAAGAAGCAACAGAGGCAGAAAACATTAATGGGCGTTATCTATAAGCCTCCAAACAGTAGTGATATGGTAAGGGATGGAACTAAACAGCAAATTAGAGATGCATGTAACAAGGATGCTACAATAATCACGGGTGACTTTAATCTACATATAGACTGGGCTAACTAAATGAGCAATAATACTGTGCTGGATAAATTCCTGGAGTGTGTACGAGGTGGTTTTTTTAGAACAGTAGGTCAAAGTACTGACTAGGAACTGGCTCTCCTAGATTTGGTATTGTACAATGAGAAGAGGTTAATTAATAATCTTGTTGTGCAGCATCCTTTAGGGAACAGTGACCTTAACATGATAAAATTCTTCATTAGGATGGAAAGTGAAGTAGCCCGATGTGAAACTAGGGTGCTAAATCTAAAAAAAAAGAAACTGTGACGGTATGAGGCACGAGTTGGTTCAGATAGACTGGAGAACTTTATTAAAAAGCATGTAGGCAATGGCTAATATTTAAGGAATGAATGTATGCATTGCAACAGTTATGCATTCCTTTCTGGCACAAAAACACAACAGGAAAAGCAGCCCAATCATGGCCCAACCAAAAGAAATTAAGGATAGTATTAGATCCAAAGAGGAGTCATATAAAGTTGCTAGAAAAAGTAGCAAACCTGAGGATTGGGAACAGTTTAGAATTCAGAAAAGGAGGACCAAGAGATTGATTAAGAGGGGGAAAAATAGGGTATGAGAGTAAATTGCAACGAACTTAAAGCAGACTGTAAAAGCTTCTATAAGTATGTAAAAAGGAAAAGATTAGTGAAGACAAATGTAGGTCCATGACAGTCTGAAACGGGAGAGTTTATAACAGAGAGCAAGGAAATGGCAGAGCAATTAAACAACTACTTTAGCTCTATCTTCATGGAGGAAGACGCAAATAACTCCCCAGAAATACTAGGGAACCCCAAAGGTCTAGTGAGACGGAAGAATTGAAGGAAATTGGTATTACTAACAAAAATAGTGCTGGAGAAGTTAATGGGACTGAAAGCCAATAAATCCCCAGGGCTTGATAAGCTACATCCCAGGGTACTAAAGAAGGTGGCCATGGAAATAACGAATGTGTTGGTTGTCATCTTCCAAAATTCTGTAGTTTCTGGAACAGTCCCGGCAGATTGGAGGGTGACAAATATAATCCCACTATTTAAAAAAGGAGGAAGGGAAAAAAACAGCAAATTACAGACTGGTTAGCCTAACTTCAGTAGTAGGTAAAATGCTAGTGTCTATTATAAAGGATGTGATCACAGGACACTTAGAAAATATCAACGGGATTAGACAAAGTCAACATGGATTTATAAAAGGAAAATCATGTTTGACAAACCTACTGGAGTTTTTTGAGGATGTAACTAGCAGAATAGTTAAGGGAGAAGCTGTGGATGTGGTGTATTTGTATTTTCAGAAAGTCCCACATACAAGGTTAGCGTGTAAAATTAAAGCACATGGAATTGGAGATAATATATTGGCATGGATTGAGAATTGGTTAGCAGACAGGAAACAGAGAGTTGGAATAAAAGTGTCTTTTTTGGAGTGGCAGGCGGTGACTAGTGAGGTACTGCAGGGAACAGTGCTTGTGCCCCAGCTATTCACAATATATATCAATGACTTGGATGATAGAACCAAATGTAATATTTCCAAGTTTGCTGATGATACGAACTTGGTGGGAATGTGAGCAGTGAGAAGGGTGTTAAGAGGCTTCAAGGCAATTCAGACAGTTTGAGTGAGTGGGCAAATGCATGGCAGATGCAGTATAACGTGGATAAGTGTGAAGTTATCCACTTTTGTAGGAAAAACAGAATGGCAGAATATTATTTAAATGGTGGTAGTTTGGGAAATGTTGATGTACAAAGGGACCTGAGTGTCCTTGTACATGAATCACTGAAAGCAACCATGCAGGTGCAGCAAGCAGTTAAGAAGGCAAATGCTATGTTGGCCTTCATTGCGAGAAGACTTGAGCACAGGAGCAAGGATGTCTTACTGCAGCTGTACAGGGTCTTGGTGAGACCACACCTGGGGGAGAATTTTCTCCCCGTCGGGCGGGCTGGTTAGGAGCGGGTGCGGGCGGGCACAGAGCCAATCGCCGCCCGCGATTGGCTGCACACCGCCATTTTATGTAGGCAGGCCAACTAAGGCCTGCCCAGCCTGACACATGTCTAGTAGCGCTCAGCGCTACCTGTGTGGGCAGGGGGAGGAAGGTGAGTCGCATGCGCAAAAGAGCACAGAAATCTCCCTGATGCACAGAGCCGCCTCAGGGACATTAAGTTCAGAATGAAAGTTTTCCTTAAAGACAGATGAAAATTATTTAGACATGTCCCCTCATGTGACAGTTTCACATGAGCTGGGCCATGTCTATGAGGTGTGGAAAAAATATTTATTTAATTATTAAACTATTCATGAAACCTCATCTCGCCCATGGATGAGGTTTTTTGAAAAATGCAAAGGCTGCTTGGGCTCTTCGCCTGCCCGCCAACTTTAAGGTTGGACAGGCAGCCCTGCTAATTTGATTAATTGCTGTATTAAAGGCCTTAACAGGTCTTTGACAGTGCAGCGGGCGCAAAGCCGACTCCGGTGCACGCCTGCCGATTGAAAGATTGGAATGAAACGTGGTGACATCGGGGTGCATGCCCGGCGTCACTGCGCATTATTTTATGCGTCGGCATGCGGGGCCCGCCCCCACATGCCGACAAGAAAATTCTGCCCCTGGAGTATTGTGTGCAGTTTTGGTCTCCTTACCTAAGGAAGGATAGATTTGCCAAAGAGAAGGTGCAGCAAATGTTCACCAGATTGATTCCTGGGATGGCAGGATTATCGTATGAGAGATTGGGCCGACCAGGCCTGTATTCAATGAAGCTTAGAAGAATGAGAGGGGATCACGTTGAAACCTTTAAAATTCTGATAAGACTGGACAGACTGGATGCAGGGATGATGCTTCCTCTGGCTGAGGGTCTAGAACAAGAGGTCACAGTCTCAGGATACGAGGTAGGCCATTTAGGACTGAGATGTGGAGAAATGTCTTCACTGAGAAGGTGGTGAACCTGTGGAATTCTCTAACACACTGAATATATTTAAGAAGGAAATAGATTTCTGGACTCTGAAGGTATCATGGGGTATGGGGAAAGCGTGGGAGTATGGCATAGAGATAGAGGATCAGCCATGGTCATATTGAATGGTGGAGCAGGCTTGAAGGCCCGAATGACCTACTCCTGCTCCTAGTTTCTATGTTTCTATGTTTCCCATCCTAAATCACCTCTGCAAAGTGTGCTGGAATATCTTTGCTATATTAAAGGTGCTAAATAAATGAGGGTTGTTAATATAATTTAAAATGAATTGAATTTTTTTGAAATTACTTGCAATTACAGGAACACATTGGCATTAATGGGACAAAGAAAATAAATATTGCTGAAAAAAGAAACATGTTGAAGCTTTTTGTCTTGCGCTCATCAGGAAATTTTGCAAGAATACAAACATAAGGGGAAAACAACAATTTATACAGCATGAGAAGAGAGTGTTGATTGGTTGGTAAGTGGACTCTGCTTGATAGAGGCATTGCCATGGAGAGTGCACCAGTGATGGTGACTGACAGTTAACTGCCAAGCATTCGTTGAAATTTAAACCAGGCAACTTGATCCTGATTTGTCAAGGCATTGCCCTGAGGAATTAGTCAGCGAATGACTGTCACTTATTTTGTTTAGCTGAAACAGGCGCAATGTGACGGAGTCGCTCTCTAATATTCACTACATACGTGAATAAGAATTACGCTGACAACCAATTTAAGATTGTCAGTCAGGCTCGCAGTATGGCACATTTGTGTGTACTGGAAGCTACATATATTAATACACAATACCCTGTTCCTTGCAGACAGGAAGAACATGTATATTCATGTATGTCATTTGCTTGAAAGAGGAAATCTGACAAAGGGAGAGCACGATAAACCTCCCATAGTCCAAAATCAGAAAGAAAGTGGAAGTCACCAAGAAACTGAAAGTTTAGTGGTATCACAGAATCCATCAGTCAAGCAAAGTAAGTCGGGTCTTTGATTAAGATAAATCAATCAAAGTCATATTCCTAGCCATTAAGTGGAGTTGTTAGTTAAAGTCAAAAGCCCAGATTTTAGCTCCCAGGTCAAGTGCACAGGGACGGGAGAATTCCTACCATGTCAACTCACCTAATATCCCCCATGGGCAGGCCTCAGGACCCATGCAGAAATGAGATAAAATAAAGTTTTAAGTGTCTATTGGAGACAGCTTTGATCGACACTCATTTCATTTCTATATGTGAAATACTCCTGCAATTTTTTTATCATCACACTCTTTAGACCAGCCATTCAGGAAATCATTGAACACTTTACTGAGCACCACATCCTTGTGAATTCGTTCACTAATTTCTCTGGCAGACACTGGCATGTAATTTGTATATGTAAAGTAATTCACAGGTGACTCAGTTGTTTGAATGAATCAACCTTCACAGAAAATCATGAAAATACATCTGCATTAGCATGATCTGCTGACTTACGATATTTAATATTGTGCTGATGGGCCGTCAAAATCAATGCCAATCCCTGAAGCCATGCTGTTTTTTGGGATGGTACTTCCTTATTTGAACCAAATATGATCATAAGGTCTCAGTGGTCATTAACAAAGTAAACTTCCTACAATACAAGTATTTGTGGAAGTTAGCAACACCATACATGATGACTAAAGTCTCTTTCTCAACTTGTGAGTAATTTTGCCCAGACTTTGTTAAGGTACATGAAGCATATGCTACAGGCTTCTCCACACCATTCTCCATTATGTGAGACATTGCCACACCTAACCCTTGTGGCATGCTTAAACCAATTGTTTCTTAGGGTCATGGTGAGTCAAAACAGCATCAGTAGTCAGTACTTTCTTCACTTCTTCAAATGCTTTCTGACACCCCACAGACCACTCACAATCTGTTTTATCTTTGAGCAGTTGATACAGTGGACTAAATGTATTAGCTAATTTGGAGTTGAACTTAGACTAATACACAACTCATTTCATTTCTATATGTGAAATACTCCTGCAATTTTTTTATCATCACACTCTATAGACCAGCTATTCATGAAATCATTGAGCACTTTACTAAGCACCACATCCTTGTGAGTTTCTTCACTAATTTCTCTGGCAGACACTGGCATGTAATTTGTATATGTAAAGTAATTCACAGGTGACTCAATTATTTGAATGAATCAGCCTTCACAGAAAATCTTGAACATATATCTGCATTTTCATGATCTACTGACTTATGATATTTAATATTGTACTGATGGAGAGTTAGTAACACCATACATGATGACTGAAGTCTCTTTCTCAACATGTGAGTAATTTTACCCAGACTTTGTTAAAGTGCATGAAGCATATGCTACAGGCTTCTCCACACTATTCTCCATTATGTGAAATAATGCCACACCTAATCCTTGTGGTGAGACATCTCATGCTTAAACCTATGAATGTTTTAAGTTATTCTTTGCTCTCTCTTTCAAAATCCCCTCAACCTCCTGCATTGGGTGGATACATTCACCATCTATTTAATGACTGAACTTTGTTATACTTGACCCTATGGAGCAACATTTGTGCTTTTTTAACTTTGATGCCATACTCTTGAAATCAAACAAGTCATTCAACCTCTTTCTCTGCATGCTCTTTCTCTGTCTTACTGCTAATTAGAATGTTATCTAAGAAGCAGCACACTCCTTTCATCCCACTTAATACCTGATCCATGACACTCTGGAACACTGCAGGAGCAGTAGACACCCCAAACGATAACCGTTCGTACTGGTACAATCCTTTGTGTGTATGAATGGTAAGCAGCTCCTTGCTCTTATCAGTTAATTCTAAATGCAAATATACATTTGACAAATTTACCTTACTGAACTCCTTTCCATTGGCTAAATTAGAAAAGAAATCTTCGGTGGTAAGCAGTGACTAAGTATTATTCTCAATCACTTTATTTACCATTTGCTTATAATCTACACAAATCCGAAAGAACCTGTCTGCTTTGTGACAACCCCAATGGGTGCGGCCCATTCACTGCTCTTCGCCACCTTAATCCCCCCTGTTCTTTCTAATCAATTCAGCTCTTTACTTGCTGTTTCTAACTGTGCATAAGGCACCGGCTTACCCTTGCAAAATATTGTCTGTACATTGTCCTTAATCTTGACTTTCACCTTGTGATGCCTAATTTTATCATTTGGCCTTCCTTGCTCAAAGACCCCTTTGTGCTCTCTGAGCACTTTCCCAATGTCAGACATATTCTTATTGATCCCTGATCCTGTAAATAACTTGGTCCAGTTTAACTGTATTTTCTTAAGACAACTCTTCCCATCAGGGAGATTTTCTTCCCTCTTACTACTACCAATGGCAAGTAATAGGATTTGCCATCATATTCCACCCTAACATTAATTTAACCTAACACTGGAATACTGTTATTGGGATAACGTTAATTTCAAACCATTTTTCTGTCAGGGAATGTGACTTAAGAACATATATGAACATATGAAATAGGAGCAGACGTAGACCATAAGGGCCTTCAAGCCTGCTCTGCCATTCATTAAGATCATTGCTGATCTTCTCGTGTTTCAAATTCCAAATTCCCATCTACCCCCGATATCCTAACAAGAATCTATCTACCTACACCTTAAAAATATTCAATCACCCCGCCTCCACTGCCTTCTGAGGCAGAGAGTTCCAAAGTCACCCAACCCTGAGAAAAAAATTATTTTCATCTCTGTCCTAAAAGGGCAACCCCTAATTTTAAAACAGTGCCCCCTAGTTCTGGACTCACCAGCAAGAGGAAACATCCTTTCCATGTCCACCTTGTGAAGACCATTCAGGATCTTATATACTTCAGTCAAGTCACCCCTCACTCTTCTAAACTCCAGTGGAAACAAGCTCAGTCTGTTCAACCTTTCCTCGTAAGACAACCCGCTCATTTCAGATATAGATCTAGTAAATCTCCTCTGAACCGCCGCCAATGCATTCACATCTTCCCTTAAATAAGGAGACCAAAACTGCACACAGTATTCGAGATGCGGTCTCACCAATACCCTGTATAATTGAAGCATAACATCCTTACTGTTATGTTCAATTCCTCTCGTAATAAAGGATAGCATTCCATTAGCCTTCTTAATTACTTGCTGTACCTCCATACTAACTTTTTGTGACTCATATACTGGTATACCTAAATCCCTCTGCAGTTCAGAATTCTGTAGCTTCTTCTCTGTTTAAGTAATACTCTGCTTTATTATTCTTCCTGCCAAAGTGAACAACTTCACATTTTCCCACATTATACTCCATCTGCAAATTTTTGCTCACTCACTCAACCTATCTATATCTGTCTGCAACCTCCTTATGTCCTCTTCACAACATACTTTCCTACCTATCTTTGTGCCATCTGCAAATTTAGCTGTCATGTCATTACTCCCCTCATCTAAGTCATTGATATAAATTGTAAAAAGTTGAGGCCCTGGCATAGACCCCTGCGGGATTCCACCCGTCACATCCTGCCAATTAGAAAAAGACTTCCTGTACTCTCTTTCCAAGATAACAGGCACAGCTGCAGCTGTGAAAGTAAGTTGTGAATCTCCGACTTTCACTTCTACAGTGGATGTTGGAATTTTATCTTCAGCCTTATTACTCTCATCTTCCATGCGTTGTTTTTCTTGGTCTCTGATTGATTATAACTCAATCTTCTGCTCGATAACATCAACTTCTGTTTCCACATCTATTATATGAGCATTTGAGGATTTCTGGACTTCTGAACCAGCCTTACATCTACCATGATCTCAACCTGGCACGTGGCTGTGACCTGGAGCTTTAACACAACCTGGAACATTACCGTTTCATCTATTCCTGCATGCCATCTGGATATGACTGATCCTCCCACAGGTGTAGTACTTTGACTGGAACTGGGGGGATTTAAATGGTTGGTGGTTACCATGGCAATGGTAGCATTTAAATTTCTGACTCTGAGAATGTGAACTTGGCCACAGTGGCCTTGACCTGTCTGAAATCTGGTGGACCTCCCCTGCTGGCTCAGGAAAAGAACTTCCTTGCAATTTACAACTATTTCTTTCTGCCATTTCCATGGCTGTGGCCTCATCGCAGGCCTCCTCCCTCATCAGTTCATTGCTTTTGCTCAAAAACTTGGCCTGGATTTTATTGTTCTTCCTCCATCAACATGTCTCTAAGGTCGATTTCTAAGCTTGCGCCATACCCACAGTGAAGAGGAAGTTTCTATAATTCAAGAGTGGAATCTGCAACTGTCTCACTTGGCAACTGCTTTCTTTTACAAAATGCAACTCCCAGTGCAAATTCATTCTTGCTTGTCCCATAATGAGTCCAGAATCTCATAAACTTCAGAACAGCTCATCAAACTGGGGTCTCAGACAACATTGGTTAAAAACTACATCAAAAGCATCTGCAGACATCATGGAGAGGAAAACATTTACCTTATCCTCATCTTTTTTATTCTCTTTCAGCCAAATTTGAAAGCTTTGCTCACAATTATACCAGTCTTCTTTGTTAGGGTTGAATTCGCCCATTGACCCCAAATATGTCTCCAGTGCCATTTTTTTCAATTATGTACTGTGCTGACTCACTGTGTACCCGAACAGGATGTGCAGATGGAGCAATCTTTCAAATTGCTCAAAATTCCTCAAAATCAACTTTAGGAGTTCCAAAAATGAGTCCCAATGTTCCTCAGTCCTTAATTTCTCAAATGAAGCATAAAAGAAAATTCTATCCCAGCCTCATCATCATCTTTCTATTGTGTAATTCACTGAGAAAAGATTAACATGTAGAGTCACAGCTGGCAGCCATTATTGAATTATCTTTATTTACACCTCCCCAACAGAGAGGGCAGCAGAGGGGGATGAATAACAAAATGCTCAGAATATGCAATATCCTACACATTTCAATAATTTGAACTTAGATCCTCTGGTTCTGTTTTCCTAGCTTCTTCTTTGTACCTTTCCAAATGGCTGCCCCAAAACAAAAAGAGCAGATCAGACCAGTACTCCTAATTCCCAGTTTTTACTGGTGTTCCATTTTAAGGTTTTAGGTAGCATGATGGCCAAAAGCTCTTCACATGTGGTCTGGCCTTAGCATAACCTTTTCGCACTCTTCCAGCAACTAGCTGAGTATCCACACTGCTGAATATTCAGGAGTTTTACTCAGCCTCAGTTCTAAAATGTGACAAGGTGCCCCAACTAAAAATGAAAAATTATTTTGAACAAAGCATAAAATGATACAAAAATAGAACTAATATTAATTGCTTAACATTTTTCCTTTATTGGGGTGACGGGGTGGGTAACAGAGTAAATCATAATTATAAACTCACATAATTAAATTCATAGAGAACTAAAAAGAACCTTACTTTAGACTGAAGTTGCTTTCTCTTCAACTGCTCACATATTCCTCAGCCATTCTTCAGTAATCAGGTCGGTATTTTGCCTTGCCAGCCTTTATGTTGTTTTATAAGGCTCTGTGTTAGGACCAGGTGGAATCTGGTTTTAATTGCTCCAGGGATTTAGTCTGCTTTACCAAGGGAAAGCTGCACGTGGAGCATACTTCATATTGTCACTCCCCCTATCCAATTAAGATATTCAGAAAGCGAAAATTGTACTTCAAGCAATGCAGAAACTGTTGCAGAAAACCAGAAAAGGAAAATCGTACACAAAGCATAAATAATTTTTCTGCACAAAACCAAGGGAGAATCTATTTAAAGAGTGCAAAGCAGTATTTTCACAGGGAAGAGAATTAGGTCTATTATTTTGATACAAATGGATTTATTATTAGTGATAGATTTTGAAACTAGTTTACCAATGGAAGTTATTGAAATGCATTATTATTGTGACTAGATTAGTTACTGCTGAATTTTATTTATTTAACATATGAGAAACTTTACAGCAGGACAGTTAGCAAAACAAATACTTACACTGTAAATATTTGATAAAGTCCATGAGAACATTACATGGCACATCTGCAAAAAAAATGTATAAATTGAAAAATCCGCATTTTTCTCATTCGGAGAATTTCCTGCATTAGAAACTTATTATGAGATATATTTCATTGAGATCATTGCAACGCAGAAAAACTGACAATAATATGAAGATTGGGTTTTATTTTTGTTATTTTCCATTACTAAAAAAATTAATTTACTTTTAGTCCTCTAGCAATAAATGCTGGGTCAATGGTTTCAGATTCGTCAGGCAAGAGGAACAGACTGCGGCAGAGAATCGAGTTTTCTCCAGCCACCACACAGCAACCACCTTCCAGTTAGGTTTGCGGGCAACCATCTTTAAATGCTTGAGCTGTTCTGCTTGGCCATGACAAAATTTGCAATTCTCTCCGTTTATTTACACACCATCACCCCAACTAGACATCACATCAGAGTGGCATGGTCACTGGTGACCTCAGGGTAGTCACTGCCTCTGTCGATCCAATTTCTCCTGCTCTACGGCTAAACTGCAGTCATGCTATGCATGATGTAAGCACACCGTCCATGCCACAATAAAATTAGCAGATGCATGTCAGGCCCCATTTTATAATTTCACATGATAGACACTGGACAAAAAGCAGTCTGTCTCTTTTTTAATGTTTTGAAAAATTGTTAAAAAAAAATAATCTGTGACCCGGCACCGTAACATTTTATTAAATAAACGTGCAGCACAAACTAAAGCAATCCAAAGATCAAGCAGCTTTGGAAGTTCAAGAACCTTATTTAATTCTGTGGAAGAACTAAAGAATTTGAAAACCTGGTTAAATAAATTGTTCTCTCATAGTTTCCCTTTTATGCACCAAAATCTACATGCAGTCATTAATTATAAAGGGACTATTATCCCACTGTATTTTCATAGAATACAATCAGCTGTTATATATCAAAGAAGCCCATAATTAAAATGGAAGGGCCACAATGACAATTAAAATTAGAAGCCATAAGAGGAAGGAAAGTGCAGTTGTGTAATTATTCACCCTGATGCATCAATGTCAGCAGCGCAGGACATTCCAGTCACGTCTGTGGCAGAGCAACCTAAAATCTTAGTCACCAATGTTCCCCACCCCCACTCTACTAGCATTATCAGCACCTAACCAAAAGCCTATGCAAGTATGATTTAATACCAAACCACAGTTTGCAAGTAATAGCGTACAAAGTGATATTTAAGTGGAGTTTTAAGCACACTTCTGATGGCTGTGGATGCCTTTTACTGTTAAATGCTTCTCCCTTTGAGTAGTGATTATGAGTCCTAGGTGAAGAGGTCTTATGTGCACGTCTGTCTGTAAGCCTCACTTCCAGCTGCCAATCTTTACTTCATTGTAAAGAAAGGCTGCATTGCACCTTGTACTAATTCTTGTCTGCTGTCATCCCCCAAGCCTGATAACTGCAAAATCATTTTCACCTAACACTTTCTGCTTCTGCCTCTTAAACCCTAAGACCTAGACACTGTGCAATGCACTCGCAACCTTGGCAGCAAACTCCCCAGTAGCTACTCCCCCAAGCCATTATAGACTCCTACTATATTATTTTTAACCCTTATCTCAGTAAATAGCAACTGTCAAATGCAGCATTTTGTACCAATGCACATTTAATACTATTCATTCTTCATAAAAATCATGAGAAACCAATTACTATAGTTACAGAATTTACCAGCCTTTCTGTAACAACTTTCTTAAAACTGAAACCTGCAAGGAATCTAGGTTTCTGAGGCCTTCTGCAATAAAAAAAAGGGGCCACGGTCATTTTTCCAGTTTGCATTACACAAACACACTCATGCATGATGTTTTCAAATTCTTATTATATATCAGGTCAGAGGTCGAATGTCAGAATCCACTGTTAATTTCACGGGGTTAGGGAAAAGTAAATTCAAAGGGAATACAGATCACTTAGCACAGTAAAGCAGCTCTCCTGAAGTTTGGTTTTACATTTGTTAACCATATCCTTGAGCTCATGAACCATTGAGACCAGTGTGACATCATGATCCCTGGTATAATAGTTTGACATGCCGCAGTGGAACTGTGATTCAATCTCCCTACTGTATGTGCCAGCACTGACTGCCTCTAAGCCACTGAAGCACTAAAAATCCACAAACCTGAAATGAACAAAGCACAGTGGCATTTTGTTTTTTAATATTCGAGGTATACAGCGAGGAGTTGATATTTCTCTCGTTGAGTTTGATTTTGAAGAGGAAGCAAAAAAATGACGTTCAATTTGGTTCAGGGTGTTGAACAGCAGAAATATTCTAGGCATTTGATCACTCTCCATTTAACAAAAATAAATCAATAAATTCAGAAAGAAAGGCTGCAGTTGATCTAATCCATTCTTACAACATCTTACAAGTATTAATTTTCACTCGTGTAAGTAGGGTAAATGATAAAGCTACAATGTAATGCTAGTAAATTTAAACATTGTGTGATTATTTCCAACTTCTCAGTAGTCTTTGTATAATTACTATTTTGCATGTAGAAGGTTTAATGGGCTGTTAGAAATAACGATCCCTACAGAGGAGTTTACCTTTCACTTAATTAATGGTCCCAATCATAGGTACTTGTAAGATGTTAATAATACTTATTAGGGAATTTGTAAAATATACAACTTAGTTCTAAAATGTGGCGTCCGTGCAGTATTCTGAAAATAGAATTTGACCAACAACTCGTGCTCTAGGATATTGCTTTGCAAATCAAGATTTTAGTCTAAACTTATATTTTGCATTTAGAAATTTTGAATTATCTAACCTTGTTTCACTGATCCCCTGAATACTGTGAAATGCCATTTTACCATTTTTACTGGTTTGCTTATGTGGTTTCATCAAGCCCTGTGGTCATATACAAAGATTTTTCTGTGTAGCCATTTAGACCCAATCAGTTGCGAACTAAATGTAGCATTACCATCCACCATTGAAATTGCTTTCGGCTTTTAAACTGCACAGACTAGTCTGTAGTTAATCTTAGATAATTTGCTCACAAAAGTAAATGAGCCAGAACGACTGTCTTTTTATACCATAATACTTTACAAAACACTTTTTTGCCCTGCCCAAAAGCAAGAATAAATGCATATAATTTAAATATATCCTGTAGACCAGAGTTGTAAGCTTTCTCTGCTTAATTTGATTAAAAGAAAGGGGAAAATAGAGGGCAAGCTATCTCTATGTGCATTACATCACAGCTCGCCATTTCCTAATTGGTGCTATAAATTTACATATGGATCCTACTTTGATGTTGAACCAACCTAATCCACCTACTTTCTGATGTCTGCTGTTTAAATTCTTGTCTCAGTCACATGACTTGCCCTATTAATGCAAATATGACAAATGTTGTTTGGGATCTCTGATAAAGAATGCAATGTAATTAGTCTTTAACTGGCTGGGCTTGTAAGCATTTTAGTCATGGTTTGTGCAGTAAAATATATTTACCTACACTAGCGCAGAACCCAGCATATCCTTTGTAGTCTCTGGCTTGAACGAAGTCAGATGCTTGCTGTTCCAAATCACAAACAAGCTGTACATTGTGTACCTTGGTTTTTATGCTCGGTATCCTAAATCACAAAGGATTCTGACTTTGCATGTGTAATAGTGTAAAATGGGTGATAGCAAGTTGACAGCCAATTTACATTGGAGGAGATGGAAAATGGGCTGCCAATTCACTATCACCTGTTCTACATGATCATACTCAGGGGAAACGGTGTAGTGGTAATGTCCCTGGGCTAATAAACCACAGGCCCAGGGCTCTGGGGACATAGGTTCAAATCCCACCCTGGCAGCTGGTGGAATTTAAATTCAATTAATAAACCTGGAACTAAGAACTAGTAATGGTGACCATGAAGCTATTGTTCATTGTTGTTATAATGGTTCACTAATATCCTTTAGAGAATGAAATCTGCAATCCTATCCAGTCTGGCCTACATGTGACTCCAGAATCACAGCAATGTGGTTGACTCTTAACTGCCCTCTGAAATTGCCTAACAAGCCACTCAGTTCAAGGACAATTAGTGATGGGCAACAAATGCTGGCCTTGCCAGTGGCGCCCATACCCCTTGAAAGAATAAAAAAAAACACGAAGTCAAGATCTATCCCAGTGTTTTGACATTAGTTCAAATGGTAAGATCAGCCTCCTAGGCCGCAGAGATAATGCTGTGATTTTTTTCAATACCCTAGTTTTTTGCTTCCATTATGTTAGGCAGATAATTAGCAGTCTCATTTTGTAAGACTCATAACTCCATCCCTTGTATATAATTTTCAAATGGAGAAATGTCCCCTTCATTTGTGACATATTGAAGTGAGTTAGAGAATATTTAAAAAGACTACTGGCATCCTCAAAACACAAATTACTATGCTGTTTTTCACATAAACAACAGTACTGGTTCAGTTACTACCCATTGGACATAATTATATAGAGATGGTCATAATATGTGTTTATAAACAGCTAATCAAACAGGTTTCCACAGTCAAACGTGAAGCATTAAACCCTTTCCTATGGGATTTATAAACACTGATGATTTATTTGCAGAGCTCCATTTCTTCACGAAGTCTATTTCCATTTTCCTGGCATGAACTTTGTACTATGCTGCACAGTTGCACTTTCATATCCAGGGCATCAGACAGAGCGTCAGCCAATTATTTTATACATTCTCACTGTTTACTCCCTTAAGTGCTCAGTTTCCTTACCCTCCAAATCATTCTTTCTCCACCCTCTTAACTTTCACCACTTTTCCTTATTGCCTACATGTCCGTCTCTCTCTGACCATTTTCTATCTCTTCTGACATTCTCTTTTGGCTCTGTTTCTTATTGCCTATGTCTTCATTTCTCCCTGATTGCTTTCTACCTGCCCCTTGCTGTCACTTTCCAGACTATTTGACCAAATCAGCTGTGAAAACCTAAGAGTGGGGACTGACTCAATCTCAGTTTATTAAGATTTCCCATAATTAATTTGCCCAAAATATGATCATTACCTTTTTTTTTCAAACCATGTTAGCCAAAATCTCAAAAATATTCATTATGTTGTATAAAGAAAGTAAACAATGAAAGTAATCATTTTCAAGAGTTAGGCCACTTCCTGACATCTATAACCCATGATCCTACCATGCTTCTGGGTTATGAGGTCAGTTATCTTAAAGTGGTTTACTTCTCAGTCAATCACATCTAATAGTTTATTCTTGTATGAAAAAAATCTAACAACAAATCATGTTTCATTTTATCTCCATTAATTTATGCCAGTCAGTCTTCATTTACAGTGGATATCCGATTCCGTTGTAGGGTGATGTATACGTATATGTGCATGAGTGACATTTTCACTACTGAGTATAAAGATCGGCTGAATGGAAAATATATTTTATTTTGTGGATTTACATGCCGTGGGGAGAATTTGAAGTATACTTTTGCACTTTTATATTGAAGTGAAACCAATGGGTAGAAAAGTAAATGTATAATTCAGATTTAGTCAGCATTAAGAAATGCCACAACATTTATGCAGTGCACTTAAATCCAAATCCACATCTAATCAATACTAATCCGTCTGTTGGGAAAAAGTTGTTTAACATGCTGTTACATAGTAATGTTAAAGGGCTTTGTTATCTAGCAAAAATAGACCTTTTCAGACTAAAGATGGAAATTGCACACACTGAGCATAATTGAAGATGTAGAATAAGACAATGGTCATGGAGACCACTATTTTGGTAATAATGATTTTCTCTTTACAATTGGCAAAGATAGGCATTTGACTGTATCTTTCAGGCTACTCCAGATACTTTGGGCAGAATTTTCAGGTTGGCGGGCGGCCGCGATAGGTGGGCCCGGGAGCGGCCAGGGAAAGGACCACCAACCATGATTGGCCCCCGACTGTGATTTCACGCTGACCAGCTAGCGTGAAAAGCGCACTGAAAGGCTCAGCACTGCCGGGGTGGGGGCGGGAGGAGGACAAGCACTGAAGTCAGTGCGGGTGTGGGGGAGCGTGAAAGGAAAGTTCCCTGAAGGCAGAGAGCTGCCTCAGGGAGCTGATGGAATTTTAAATCAATAAAAACAGAATGTAAAATCGGGAAAAAATATCCACGCGCCAAAATGAGACACCTCAACATATGGATGATGAACATTTTTTCAGAACATTTTAATCTTTTTTTAAATTAATCACGGAAACCTCATCCCACCGTAAGGTTGGATGGGCAGCAAAAAATTGCCATCAATTGCTACTTTAATGACGTTAATAGGCCTCTTAGTTGTCGGCAGGTGTGATGCCGACTCTCGCAGGTGCTCGCCGACCGAAATATCATGCAAGTGCATGATGACGTCGGGATACTTGCCTGGTTTCATCACACACTATTTCACGCTCGAGTGTGCCAGACGTACGCCCACATGCCAAGCAGAAAATTCTACCCTTTATTATTACAAAACCAATGATAGACTACATTAACACTCCAATGTAAAATCATTATACCTTCAGCTTATCATTTTGTTTAATTTGTCAATGGCTTCTTTGCAATGAGTTTTCTATAGTAATGTACACAATTTAATAGACACAATATGTAAAAATTACATTCAAATGACATATGTGCATCAGGTTGCTTGCATTTATAGCATATAAAATGCAAACATTAGCTTTCTGCAAAGTACCAAATTATTTTCAGTCTAGAATCAAACAGTGGTGATAAAATACACTTGAAAATTAGAATGAATAGTCTAAAGAGACCTCAAATTCAGCATAGTAAATAGCATTAGTATGTCCCTCGCTGCTAAGTATTACAACAGTTTCTAGGTATGTAAGCCAAAGGACAAGCAATCATTTAAAACTCCACAGGTTAATTATATATTCAAAAAATCACATCTTTCTTATGAGGCAAACCCGTGGTTCAAGTTCAGCTTTTTGAGACCATCACTCTGCATGTCACACAGTAAGAACCAGAGACCTTTCCAGAAACCTTTCCTCTGAGAAACAAAAACTTTCACAACAATGCTGCTGTCTTTCCCTGCTCATATACGTTTATATGCAGATTCCCTTTAAAAAAAAACTGTAATTCATATATAAATGTTCTGGTGCACTATTAATGCAGAATCAGGATGTAAGTAGTTTCATATATCAAGAGACTTAGGATGCTTTAAAGACAGTGTATTCTCCATATTTAAATCATTTGAAAACTGATATTTGCCATCTTTTGTCTTGCCATTACAAGCTGTGCTTCACATTTCTGCTGTGAATAAATTGCCACTTATTCCCATGAAATTCACAGTTGACACAGCTCTTCCTTTTGCATAAAAGCATGAAAAAATGTGGCCTAATATCTTCAATATTCATGTGTTAAGTGGACATTTGCATTGGGTTAGAACGGGGAAAGAGGCACAACCCTCCTACAGTGACAGCTGTTCAAAGGGATGACATCTGACAGCTGTGACAGTGCTGAAGGGAAACTCAGACAACTCGCAGCATCCATGATCCAATTACAGCACACATCCCCCTGACAGACCCAACAGCTTGACTCCAGCAATTGGAAGGACAGTATTGATCTCTTGTCAAAGACCAGTTGCCTGCCTGCAATCGTGTGCTAGTGAACTTTTAAAAGCCACAACACCCCTTCAAATGAAGGGGCAGTCAGGGCTATAGTACTCAGGTACAAAGAGAAGTGCAAAGGGTATCTACTAAACACTCCAAAGATGAACAAATCATAACAATATGACAGCCTGATCACTCATCTGTATCCCAGCTGATGTAGTAAGCTACAAGCTGTACTAATGGGTTGATGGGAAATACTGCTACAGTACTCTTTTGGATAAACTCGCTGATCCTACTTGATGAAAAGGCCATTGCAATTAGTGGAACCTACTTGGTACTGTGTGGTGACAGCAGACCATTTGACATAATGGCAGCTGCCAATAATTCTAGACTGCAAAGAAAAGACAATTAGGCCTAGACTCCCTGTACTACCAGCCCCAGCACTCAAGACCTTTGCTCTATCTGGAACTATGAGTATTGTAGGGTCAATGGGCAACAGTCCCTCGGAAACAAACAGGCAAGAACAGAGGTTAATCGTTCCACTCAAACCAGTAAGTGTTTGGGTTAGAACAGGGTGAGAAATTGCCATGGGCAGCTTCACGGGAAAAAAAATCAAAACAGTGATCGAGGTTTATGAACGCTGGCAAAAAGCTAAAATATATTTTTATGAAGCAATTTTGTCTTACCACACCATTACTAATATTCTGTGTAAACATCCAAACATTTTCATTATATCTTATATAATAATACTTCATAATAAGATTATTAATTGTAATGCAATTTTGAGACAAAGGATGGTTTGAGGAAATAATGACATTATACAGAGGCCCACAAACAACATTTCTTTTTAAGTAACAAGCCATCTTGAATGGTTGTGATGCGATAGACATTACGTAGATTTCTGGAAATTTTTTTTGGATTTTGATGCAGAATTTTTTATTCAGCTATTTTGTTGCAGAAGAAGGACTGGGCACTTTATTCAATTGTTCTAGCAAAAGCTTTTGCGTGTATCTGGATTTCCAGCTGAGGAAAGCTGCATTTTGTTGACCACTTTCACTCTTGTTACTCAATAGCAGCATATGAGGGAAAGGGCAGGATTTTCCGGCCCCACCCACTGCCAGGATTGTCTGGTCCTGCCGAAAATCAATGGACTTTTGGCTGGGCTGCCGAAAATCCCGTGGCGGGTCTCACCATGACAATGTATTGCAAGCCATTCTAACGGTCAACATAAAAGAGTCACTGCCTCTTGTCATGTTAGGCAGAGACAGCTGGTTTTTCTTTCCTTCACTTTTGTTCCTTGCTTTCTATATTTTCTTTCTCTTTCCTTGTTTATTTCAGTTGACTTTAACTATATTTGGCTTTACTTGCTTAACCCTTTGGCTTTTGTTTTAGGTTCTCTTTCTCAAATGGAGATTTATCATATTGCTTCTTTCCCTAAATATCTTTACATTTTTCATGGAACATGGACATTACTGGCAAGGCCATGATTTATTTTCCATCCCTAATTGCTCTGGAGAAGCTGGTGGTGAGCCACCTTCTTGAATTACTACAGTCCATGTGGTGTAGGTTCACCCACAGTGCTGTTAGGAAGGGAGTTCCAGGGTTTGTACCAGATATGACTCCAACCAAAGGATTCCCATTGATTTCAATTTTAATAGGGCTCCTTGTTGCCACACTAAGGTCAAATGCTGCCTTGATGTCAAAGGCAGTCACTCTCACCTCAACTCTGATGTGCAATTCTTTGGGCAGAATCGTCCCAAATTTGCACTAAGTGTGGTAGCGGGTGGGAAAAATGATGTTTTATCCATTGGCTACAATGGTGGGTTTTCACGCTGTATCATCCCATTCCTGTCTAATTAATTATGTATTCCCAGGAAACACGCAGGGTCGCTGGTGGGGTGGCCTCTGATTCACCCACCACTCCATCACCTTAGGCCTTTAGTAAACCGGGTGCTATATTTAAAAGCTGCCCCTGCTAAAAACTAGCAGCCTTCGAGGGATTGGAAGCTGTTGGGAACTGATGGCTGCCAAAGGGAGGAAACATGCTGCCCCCAGATTTAGCGACACCTCCCTCGAGCACCTACTGGACTCAGTGGAGGCCCATGGCTATGTCCTCTACCACTGCTCTGATGAGGGTGAGCAAGCAAGGTGACCAATCCTGCATGGGAGGCAGTGGCAGAGGTGATCAGCGCCAACACCCTGCAAAAGAGGACAGCCACCCTATGCCAAAAGAGGATGAATGTTCTCCTCCATTCCACCAGGGTAAGTCACTCGTTTCATCACTCTCAAATCGCACACTCACAAACGTATCACACATCCACAGGGATCTCATTCACTGCCAGTTCAAGGGACATCATGATTCACTCTCTCAAACACACCTTCATCTGCCCTGCGGATCATTTCCTCACCTTGTACATGGCACCACTCACTACCCGCACATATCAAACATCCTTATCATCTGGCCTGGCCGGAGTTCTGCTTACACTCTCTCCAACTGTACCCGTGCAGGACAAGCTGGTACACGACAAAAGAGAGAGTTCACAGACTGGTAGAGGAATGCCTGAAATTAAGGTCTTCATGGACTTTGAAAATAGAGTCATCTAACTGGCCGGCGAGGATCTGGACAATTCTTGTGCTGACGGGGAGGTTGGTGGTGCTCAACTGAGTGAGGATCCAGCAGTGCAACATCCATCAGACAACCAAGATGTGAATCACTTCCCCTGCTCCGCAGTCCTCTGCCAGGCATTAATTATCTCTCCTGCTTCACAGGCACATCTGGGAAGCAGCCGAGGGGGTCCATGAGCCAGTTCCTCGACTCAAGCCTCAAAGAAGCCCCAGAAGAAGAATCAGATGACACCCTCATTGAAGACCCATCTTACCGCTCACCCACACCCTCCATCAGCGCAGAGAATCACAAGTTGGTGGGACCTAGCTTGAGAGTGGCCTTGGGGTGATTGGCCCTGGGGTGAGCACATCTGGTGAGCACATCGCACTGTCTGATCCACAGCAGACGGCGGCAGAGACTTCTTAGGGCTCCGGCATTCTGAGGGCTGCTAGAGACCATAAATCTGCTGAATCTGAGTCGGATAAGGAGCCTACAGATTCAGTCATGCCTCAGTAGCTGCAGCTGCAAAGGCATGCTCAGGAACATCAGGGAGGGATGTCCGCTGCATTCCTCACATTGCAAGGCACGATGGAGGAGGGTGATAGTGTCGGCATGCCAATGCACTGAGATCAACACCGGTAGGATGGCGGCTGTCATGGAGACCTTGGTACAGAACATCAGTCCTACGTTGCTGGGTGGACCGAACTCCATCGCTTATGCCATTGTTGGCCTCCAACAGTGTCAACGCGAGAGGGGTGCGGGACAGCTCGATATCACTCCAGCTTCCCCTTCGCCTCTAGGAGTCAGCCAGGGGCCCTCAGGCATCCATAGGGAGGAGGATCAGCAGGTGCACACCCCAGGGCCAATCACCCAGGTGACTCTGGGTATTTCCAGGCCATCCAAAGCTCCTCTTCTTGTGACCCCAGTAGCTCCAGCTCCACAGGCCAAGGAGGATGCCACTGCCACACAACTGGAAGCAGGCCAGAGCCCTCCAGGCCTTGACCCTCCAGAGAACGCCCGTCAAGTTCATCACAGGCAGGGCGCAGCAGTCAGCAGGCTGCTTTCACCTCTGCTGTGGATGTCGGGGGAGTACCAAGATGTAGGGCAGTGTTAAGAAGGTTAAGGAGATGTAACTCTTTTCAGTCAACGAAGCAAACAAAATTAACAAAATTAGGGGCAATTAAAGGGAAACTGCAAAAAACAAAGACAAAATTTAAAGGAAACTTGCAAACCTTAAATCAAAATGTGATGAACAGGGTCAATAAAACACCCCAGCCCCCACGTGCCCACCAAGCATGGAAGGCCTCAACGGTGCCAGCATACACCGCGTACTCCCTCTCCAGGACACCCGGCCGCGAACGTAGCCACAGAAGAGGGCAGACAGTCGGGTCAACCCCCTCGATCGCCCGCTACCTGGACCTGTTAATGGCCAACTTGGCCAGGCTCAGGAGCAGGTTCACAAGGAGGTCCTCCTCCTTCCCGGCCCCCCTCTGCACCGGGTGCCCGTAGATCAGGAGCGTGGGGCTAAAGTGCAAGCAAAACAACAGTAAAAGGTTTTTAAAATAACTGAAAAGGGAGTGCAGCCTACAACACCCTATATGGACATGGTCCACGGACTCCACAAGTCTGCAAAAGACATAGGCATCTTGGGAGTCTGTGAACCGACACACCCAACAGTTGTATGGCACCACTGCGTGCAACACCCTCCATCCCAGGTCTCCGATGGAAAGTGGGAGGAAACGCTTGTAGACGTGGGGACCTCCGCCACTGGACAGCAACAAGGCATGCCAGGGCATGTCCAGGTGGTAGGTGAGGGCAAGGAAGTGAAAGGTGTGTAGCAGCAGCCCATACAGGGCACGGAGGGCATTTCCACGAGGTGACTCAGGTTGCGGGGCACCAGCTCCTGAGGGAGGATTTGGGGCTTTGGGCCAATGTGGAATTCTGTCCGAGCAGGGGTACACTCAGACGGAACATCACCACACACCTGCGCTACCTCGAAATCCAGAATGACATCGGGGCCAAGCACAACCATCCTAAGGTCTTGAATGGCATTGGCCATGAGCCAAATCTCCACGGACGCACGATGCGCCAAATCCTGTGGTATCATCCAGCCCACTCCTCCACCACCCAGCATGCCCCCAATCCTGGTCACCCCGGCCGCCACAGCCCTCCTCTCCGCCAGCCACCGAAAAGGACGGAGGGGCAGATTCCTGAGCAGCGGCTTTCTGATGATAGCTGCCTACTCCTGATGGTGGAGAGCTGCGCCGTGAGGCGACCATGTTCCAGACCTTGATCAGGTCCTGGTAAAAGACAGGCAATACCTGAAAAGAACAACAAAGGCCCCTCCGGTCTACAAAAAAGAGCTGCACATCATAATTCAGGCCATGCACCTGGCGGAAGAAATACGTCACCAGGGCACACCATCTTGGAGGGATCTCGACGTTAAGGTATCACTGCAGGGCCTGAAGGCGGAAAGTCACCACCTGGGTGCGTAGGCACACCAGCACCTGACCACCCTCCCTAAGCGGGAGACTCAGAAGCTCAGCAGCGACCCAGTGCAGCCTTTTGTCCTAGACGAAGTCGACGAGCATTCTCTGGACTTTTGTGACAAAGCCCATGGGAGGGGTCAAAGTGACCAACCAGTACCACAAGATGGCAGCAATCAGCTGGTTTATGACCAGAACTCGACCCCAGTAAGACAGCACTCGGAGCAGTCCTGTCCAGCGCCGCAGGCGAGTGGTGACTTTGGTCTCCAGTTCCTGCCAGTTCGCCGGCCAGGATTCCTCAGCAGGGCAGAGGTGGACCCCCAGGTAGAGGAGGCTGGTCCTGCTCCAGGTGAAAGGCCTGAGCTCCTCGGGTAGGGGATCCATCTGCCACTGACCGACCAGGAGTCCACAACATTTGCCCCAGTTGATCCTGGTAGAGGATGCGGCAGAGTAGATCTCCTGGCACTCGCGCATCGTCTGACCCAGGTCAGCCGGGTCGGTGAACAAGAGGAGCACGTCATCGGCGTAAGCCGAGAGGACCACCCTGATGCCCGGCCCGCGCAAAACCAATCCTGACAACCTCCTCCGCAAGAGGCGCAAGAAAGGCTCCACGCAGATGGAACACAATTAGCCAGACAGGGGGCAGCCCTGACGCACCCCTCTCCCAAAGCGACGTGGCACTGTCAGGGACCTGTTAACCTTAACTAGACACTCTGCAGCAGCGTACAGTAGTCGGATCTGCGTGACAAAATGTATCCCGAACCTGAATGATTGCAGAGTCCCGAATAAATATTCTTGATCCACCCTGTCGAACGCCTTCTCCTGGTCAAGAGACAGGAAGGTGCTTGACAGACCAGTCCTCTGGGAAAAGTGGATGATGTCCCAGACCAGATGGATATTGTCGAAGATGGTATGGTCCGGGACCATGTAGGACTGGCCAGGGTGGATCATGTGGTCCAGCACACGAGAAGACATTGCCCTAGCAAAGATCTTGTAATCTGTGCTGAGGAGGGAGACCGGGCGCCAGTTTTTAAGGAGGTGGAGATCCCGCTTCTTAGGCAGCAGGGCAATAACCGTCCTGCGCCACGAAAGGGGCTTCTCCCCGGTTGCGATACTCTCACCCAGGACCCCCACGTAGTTGTTCCCCAGGATGTCCCAGAACACCCTGAAGAACTCCACGGTCAGCCCGTCCAGCCCTGGGGATGTGCCCCTGGAGAGGCTGTCGAGAATGCCGGTCAGCTCCCCCAGACCTATAGGGGAGTCAAGCTTTCCGGCGCCCTCCAGGCCGACCTGCAGCAGGTCCTCCCACAAAACTCTGCGAGCATCCTCACTGGGCGGATCCAGAGAGAACAGGGCAGTGTAATAGTCTCGGGCAATGGCCCTGATGCCCTCTGCATCCCAGACAAGGGATCCGTCGTCGGCCAGCAGCATAAGGAGCTACTGATGGACCCTGTGCCTTTTTTCCAGTGAGTAGAAGAAGGGGGAGCTGCAGTCCAGGTCCCAGAGGAACCGGATCCACGACCTCACGTGTGCGCTGCGGGACCCGACGAGTTGTAGGTCCCACAGCGCGCCCTTCTTCTCTTCGTATGCCAGCCGCAGGGCTGGGTCCACATCGGGCTGATGCAGACATGCCTCCAGGTCGAGCACCTCCTTCTCCAACTCCTCGACCCTGGATTTCCGCCTCTTTGTTGACCCCCTCCCGTACTCCTGACAGAAGATGCAGATGTGAGCCTTCCCCACATCCCACCATAGGCCCAAAGAGGGGAAGCCTCCCCCACTTCCTTCTCCAGCCGGCCCAGAAACGATGGAATGACTCCAGGAACTGCTTGTCCTCCAGCAGCAGGTTATTAAAGTGCCAGTACGCGGACCCCGTCTGAGCGCAGAATGGAACGAGCTCCACCCACACCAGACAGTGGTCCGTTTACGGCACCTGCCGCACAGAAGCCAATGGAATGCAGGACACGAACACCTTGGAAACATAAAGGTGGTCGAGTCTGGACGCTCCGATTCCAGGTGATACAGAAGTGAAAACGCTGGAGTCAGGATGGACTTGTTGCCAGGCGTTCACCAAGTCGAAGGACCTGACCAGGTCCTGCAACTTACTCACACCTAGCATGCAGTGCTGGGTACCGTGACAGTCCTGGGCCTCGAGGGTACAATTGAAATCCCCCCCGCCAAGGACAATGCACTTGCCTGCGTTGATGGAGCCCAGGTGAGTGGACACTTCCTCAAAGAAGCTCGCTTGCTGCTGCGCACCCAGGGGAGCGTGCACATTCACAAAGTGAAGCGCAGCACCCCCGAGACGCACAGTAAGGTGCAACAATCGGCCTGGTAATGGCTCCTTAACTGCCAAGATCTCCAGCTGAAAATGTGGGGCCAATAAGACAGCCACCCCACCAGAATTGGAGGTTAGGTGACTCATGTAGAACCCCATCTTCACTCCAGGAGCCACGTAGCTTTGTTTCCCAGATGGTTTCCTGCAGGAAGCACACTGCATACCTCCCGTCCCGGAGGACCAAGAAGTTCCAGAACCTGCGCTGTGCACCCCTGCTGCTGTTGATGTTGAGGCTAGCTATAGTAGTCTTCATGGTCAGGAGTATGTGCTACCATCACCATGCCAGGTGATAGGTGGTCACAGAAGAAGGAGAGGACTCTTTTAATCATTCCTCACCTTCAGGAGCCCAGCGATAAATGTGTGGACCCTCCTCTTAGCGTTCCGGTCCAACCCAGGGGCTTTTCGGTCATCGTGGGCGGACCAGAACACAAGAGGGAAAGAAAGCCACCAGTCCAGAGCCAACTGGATCCTGTCTCAGCAATCGCAATTACTCGCTAAAAAATCCTGGAGCTTCCTTAAAGGTATATGGGGAGAATCGGTGTGGGGCACCAGGGGTTCCACCACCTCACCTGCCAACGACTCTAAGTCATCCCTAGTGCTCACCACTGAAACCCCATCATCCTCCAGGTCGTTGCCTCCAGCTTCCAACACCTCCCCCGTATTGAGTACGGGGGCTGGTTCGGAGCTGCCAGTCAGCTCCACCTCCACCTTGATCCCAACCCCAGGATCAAGGGCAGAGGGGTCCTGTCTGGGCTCCTTTTGGGGATATGGGCCAAAGGACAGCAGCAGCTCAAAGCCCCGCTCCCTCTCAGGCACTGGGTCACCTGGCACGTCCGGAAAAATCTCCGGATCTAGCACGGAGGCGCCCGGCACTGAAGGTTGGGATGGAGCGGGGAAGCCTCCCTCACCAACACTGCCCAATGAACCAGCAGTTGGGGCCATGAATGGACCACCGCAGTCCCCCGGCGGGCCAGATGGCTTCTTGGGGGTACAAGGTGGGTAGGGGTGGGGCACCACAGCAAGGGCGATACCCTCACTTACCCCCGGGGGGCCCTGCTCAGGGGCAGCAAGGGAACTGGGGCTGGGCTCTGCCCAGAGGGCAGAGTGAGGACTTACAGGGTGAAGATACCATCACCTCTTCACTGGAGGAGGGGACACATCCGACCTCGCAAATCGCGAGGTCTTGCCCCTCCAAGGGTGGCGTCTTTTCCAGGGTAGGCTTGGGGCTGGGGAGACCTCCATCTGTGAGGCCCCTGCCGCCTCGTCCAGCCCCTCCAGGTGCTCCGCCCTCTGGGGTTTTGCGCAGGTCCAGGTGCCATGGCTGCCTGGATGGTGCTGGCGGCCTTGGAGGTGGGGCAGTCCTTATGGATGTGCCCGCCTAATAGGACCATCGGCTCGGGGTCGTGCACCTCACCGCTGCTGGACCCGGGAACCTGCGCGGGGACGACACCAGGCCTAGCATATAACGCTGAGGCGCACACGGGCCCGGGAGCACGTGCAGACATGTCGTCAGAGCTGGATGGTGTTTTCAGCCACAAGCCGGTGTTTTCAGGGGTCTGGGGATCAAGATGGGTTTGGGGGCCGCCTCCAGATGGCAGGTCTTCCTCCGCACCTTCTTACGGCACGAGGTCTCTCCCCCTGCCTGACCAGCAGCCGAGATGGCAGTGGCTGCCAGCGGCACTTTCCCTCGCGGGGAGGAAGATGGAGGAGTGGCGGGGGGTGAGGAGCGGCGGTGCCAGCCACGGCCGCCTGGATGGTGCTGGCAGCCTTGGAGGTGGGACAGTTCTTATGGATGTGCCCTGCCTACTTGCAGGGATGGCACCGCACGCCATCCAACGCTCAGAAGAATCTGTAGGTGGCCCCCTCATATTTCACATTAAAGCCCACCTCCACGCACCCCTCCTGGGCCAGGTGGATGAAAACCTGGCGCCGGAAGGAGTTGACATGTCGGAGGGCCACATCCTTGAGGCCGAGCGGGATCGGTGCAACCCCAGACCTGACCTCCCCCAGGTGATGGAGGAGGGGGAGGAGGAGCTCACTGGGGACAAAGGGCGGGACATTGAAAATGATGATCCTTTGGGTTGTGGCCTCCAAGGAGTCCACTGCCAGAAACGCCCTGCCCACAATGAGCCCCTTTTCTAGGGCCAGGTGCACCGCCCGCTCTAATTTTCGAGGCGGCAACTGCGGCTGAGGGGCCAACAACCCCAGCCATAGCCTTGACGCACGCCTCGATCGTCATTTCGGGGTGAGTGTAGCTCTTCACCCCCAGGGCCTTGGTGAGGAGGCAAGAGGGTGACAGGGCCACAGGAGCAGCAGGGACTGCAGAAGCAGCTGCATCCGCATAGGTTTTCTTGGGGAGCCCCACCACCGGTGACAGCACCGCCTCCACAGTCACCCGGGAGGGTCTGGCTATGGGCGACCCTGTTGCAGCCATAGGGCCTTCTTCTTGAGAGTGCTGCAACTCCCTCTGCCCAGCCAGGCACCTCCATCACTCCCTTCTCCTTTGTCTCCGCTCCCTGTAAGCTATGAGGCACACAGCTAAGTCACCAGGCTCCATGCTCCTGATGTACTCTTCCTGCAGGATGAAAGAGACGCGTGGCTTAGCTTGGGTGTTCTAAGAACCTCTCTTGGTTAAGTCTAAAGGCCCTTTAACGCATCTCGGAGAGCGCTGGCCACCACTTAGACGGACAAAGTTTAGTGCACTGCATGGCTGCCCAAAATGTCATCCACCTACACCCCACTCCACCTGACCAGTTGGCAGCAGCTTTGCCCATGGGACTGCATGGTGTGCTCTCAGTTCAGGTGCAGGCATTCTCCTAAGCCGCACTGCAAGGCTGCACTGTTAACTCGAACCATACGGGAGACTGGTTCAAACCTGAATTGACATTGCAAGGGGCTGTGAGCGCCTCCACCAGTGACTGCTCCATGCCAGTTGTCCAATTGTCCTGCTGTCCACTAAAATGCTCATTAGTTTGTAGTCTGTGCCCAAGAGGTGCAAATTCTGTAGCATTTGGTGGCATTTTCAGGCCTGTGCATTAGTTGAGTGGGCAGATAAGCTAGAGACCCAACTCCAAGTATGTCAAAATGCAAGATGCTGGAGAAAGAGATTGTTTAGTATGTGGCTTGAAAGAGGATTTTATTCAGAAAAGATTATTGTCCTCAGTGAACCTGGATTTCAAGAAGGTACTAGAGATAGTGCTGGCCATGAAAAGTCATGTAAAAGATTCGAAAGCAGTACAGAGTGGCAAGATGGCGCATCGGGTGGAAAACCTCAGCCGAAAGTGGCGCGCAAAAGTAAGAATCTGTCGAGGAGCAGTAAACAACCCCCGCTAGCTGGAGGATAAGGAAAAATAACTTAGCAGCGAAATTGAAGAATAATTTTAATAGGGGTTGAGACAAGCAGTCTTTTAACAATTGGTTGTTTAAAAAAATTGAATGCTACTATTGTCACAGAAATGGACATATAATGAGACAGTGCAAGGAAAGATTCAAACAGGCTTGTAAACAAAAGAAGAAACCCAATGAAATCTACAATGCAGAAGCGCCTGACAAATTCAGACATTTACTCATTGATTAATCTGAAAGTTGAAAAGACAGAACCAATATTTGTCACAGTGAAAGTAAATGGCAAACCTGTTAAAATGGAAGTGGACATGAGAGTTTCCACTACAGTAATTGGGGAACATACCTTCAGATATTTGAATAATGGTGAACATCAATTAAGTTTAGAGAAGAAACAGATGCAAAGATAAAAACATATACGGGTGAAGACATTCAAGTAAAAGGCATAAGCAGAGTAACTGTCAATTATGGAGGCCAATCGGCAAAGCCTCCCTTGATGGTGGTAGCAGGTGAAGCCTCCTGGGGTGAAATTGGTTAAAGGAGATTAAGTTAGAATTGTCCGAAATTTTCTAGTTGAGAGCAAGTGGGCCACCAGAGCTACTTAGAAAATACGCCACCATCTTTAAGGACGAACAGGGGAAAATCCAGAGCCTGAAGGCCAAGATGCATGTGGATCCAGAAGAAACCCCTTGCATCATGAAGGCAAGACTGGTGCCATATGCCTTGCAAGAACAAGTCGACGTTGAACTGTACAGACTAGAGAAGCTGGGCATTATACAACCTGTTTAGTTCTCAGAATGGGCAGCATCCATAGTCCCCGTCCTTAAACCCGACCAAAGCATCCGAATTTGTGGAGACTACAAACTGATGGTTAATAAAGTAGCTAAGCTAGACAGGCACCCCATTCCTAAAATCGAAGACCTGCATGACAAGCTGGCAGGAGGGACAAAGTACACAAAACTTGAGATGAGTCATGCTTATCAACAACTAGAGTTGGATAATGTCTCCTGGGAATTTGTCACAATTAATACCCACAGAAGGTCGTACCAATATATACAATTACCTTTCAGTGTCTCCTCCGCTTGTGCCATCTTTCAGAGAACAATGCAAAGCGTACTGCAGAGACTGCCCCATGTTATAGTCTATTTAAGTGATGCATTGGTGACAGGATTCACTGAAAAAGAGCTTTTGGCAAACTTAGAAGAAGTCTTAAAATGTTCCTTGCAAGCTGGAGTGCATTTAGAAAAAGAAAAGTGCAGGTTCCAAGTGAGGGAGATAATCTATTTGGGCCACTAGGTAGATTCATAAGGCCTCCACCCGGTTGAGGAGAATGTAAGAGCCATAAAAGAGGCATCTGCACCAAAGAACACCTCAGAGTTCACATCATTCTGAGGAATGATCAACTATTATGGGCGATTCTTACCCAATTTGTCTACAGTGCTGGCCTCCCTGCATTCTCTACTCAAAAAGAATTAATGTTGGTCTTGGGAGGCACCCCAGAAAAAAGCTTTCATAAAGGTGAAACAATTGTTGCACTTGTCCAATCCATTAGTGCATTATGGCCAGACAGAAAAATTGGTGTTGACATGTGATGCATCTCCCTATGGAGTGGGAGCAGTGCTCTCCCATCGGATGGACGAAGGCATGGAATGGCCAATAGGTTATGTATCAAGAGCACTCACCACAGCAGAAAAGGGGTACTCACAGATAGAAAAAAAAGGCCTGCCCATCAACTTTGGCACCAAGAAATTTCACCAGTGTGTACATGGCCGCAATTTTACAATTGTTTCAGACCACAAATCATTGTTAGGGTTTTTAGTGAGGATAAGGCTATACCACTCATAGCCTCAGCAAGAATACAACGATGGGCTTTAATTCTGGCAGCATACAAATATGCTTTCCTACATAGGTCTGGCAATCAAATCGCAAAGGCTGATGCCCTTAGTCATTTGCCTTTACAAGAAAATGATGAGCACATCCCAGTTCCACAGGAACTTGCATTACTGTTAAATTTCTTAGATTCCTCGCTGGTATGCACTCGACAGATCAGAGACTGGACAAGTCGGGACACAGTCCTATCTCAGGTTCGAGAATAAGTACTACATGGTTGGTCACAGGAGCCCGTATATGATGAAATGAAACCGTACTTCAACAGAAGACGTGAAGTAACCATCCTATTGTGGGGAGCACGAGTGATAGTTCCTCCAAAGGGAAGAGAACCACCTTTAATTGAACTACACAGTGCCCATCCAGAAATTTCCCGAATGAAGACCATAGAACGCAGCTATCTATGGTGGCCCGAGATGGATGGCGAAATAGAGAGTTTAGCAAAGCACTGTGTGCAATGTCAGCAACTGCAAAAGTTGCCAGTGACAGCTCTGTTACACCCATGGGAGTGGCCAGGTAGACCCTGGGTGCGGTTACACATTGACTACATTGGACCTTTCCTGGGAACAATGTTTCTGCTCATTGTCGATGCCCATTCAAAATGTTTGGACGTATATTAGGTGATGTCACCAACGTTGGCCACTACAGTTGAGAAACAATGTCAGAGTTTTGCCATTCATGGACTACCAGAGTAGTCACTTCTGATAACAGCACGGCATTTACAATTGCTGAGTTTCAACAGTTTATCAGTCTCAACAGTATCATTCATGTGAAAACTGCACCATACCACACTTCCTCAAACGGACTGGCTGAAAGAGCAGTTCAAATGTTCAAGGCTGGCATGAAAAAACTGACAATTTATTGGCAACCAAACTAGTTCGCTTTCTTTTGCATTACAGGACTACCCCTCACACAAGAACAGGAGTCACACCTGTGGAGTTATTGTTGAAAAGCCGTCTCAGGATGAGATTGAGCTTAATAATGCCAAATTTAGAGGAGAAAGTGGAAAGGAGTCAGCCTGAAAACTAGACACGACTGGCATAGTCGTGAGAGGAAATTTACTGTGGGAGAGACAGTATACGTGAAAAATTTTGGGAAGGACCAAAGTGGTTACCGGGTGAAATAAATGCAGTGCCTGGACCTCTATCACGCCACGTGGAGGTGGAAGGCTGGATCATCTGGAAACATGTGGACCATTTAAGGAAGAGAGAGACAAATCACCAAGATTTGGTTCCGCCAGTGATCATGACCGGGTCTGCGTTTCCTGTTGAGGATAATCAACCCAGGACAGACATGTCTGATGTTCCTGTAAGAGTTGAGGATACAGAACTGCAAGTGCCCACCGAAGCACCTGATGTTCAGGCAACTCCGGAAAAGGAGGTTCCTGACAAAGAATCTGAAGTTGTGGAGCTACGACATTCCACACGTACCAGGAAACCACCTGAAAGACTGAACTTGTACATTCCTTACCCAGTGTAAATATTATGTTGTCTTGAAAAATATGTACTTGTAAATATATGTATAGCCGAGTTAATGGGGGAGGAATGTAGTAATTATGGTTTTATTTAGTGTGTAATGCACCTTTAAGGATAATACGTGTTAAGGAAGATCACATGATCTGTACTAACCAATAGGAGAGTAGGGCAGATTCCCTCAGAGTCAGTGTAGAGATAAAGTTGGAGTTGAAAGCACATGCGTAGTTACTTCTAAGCATATTGTAAATAAGCTTAAAGTTTCCAACCAAGAAGTGCATACAGATCAACCCCATCATTAATAGTACATCTCAGCTACCCTACAACAGGGGGATGGGCAGTGTGCTGGGTTTAGGGTGTAGCAAAGTGGGGATGAGCAATGAGGGATGGATAGTGAGAGGGGATGAAACATAGGAGGAGGGGGAAGCCATTCAGCCCATCGAGCCTGCTCCACCATTTAACTACCTCAATGCCATCCTCCTGTACTATCCCCGTATCCCTTGATGTCATTAGTATATAGAAATCTATCGACCTCTTCTTTGAACATGGAGAGTGAAAGGGCTGAGCAGTGGTGGAGGGATGGGCAGCGAGTGGTGGAGTGGTGTTGGGCAGTAAGGAGAGATTGGTAGTGAGAGGGGAATGGGCAGTGAGGGGGATGGGCACTGGGGGTTGGGCAGTGAGGAGGGATGGTGAGTGAGGTTGGGATGGGCAGTGAGGAGGGATGGGCAGTGTGGGGGAAATGGGCAGTGATGGGGGATGTGCAGTGAGGGGGGTTAGGGAGCAGTGAGGGGGGAATGGGCAGTGAGGGGGTGTAGAGAGCAGTGAGGGGCATTTGGGAGCAGTGAGGTAGGTGTAAAGGCAATGAGGTGATTGTAGGGGGCAATGGAGTAGATGTAGGGGCAGTGAGGGGGGGTGTAGGGGCCAGTGAGGGGAAATGGGCAGTGAGCGGTGTGTGGAAAGCAGTGAGGGCATTAGGCAGCAGAGAGGTAGGTGTAGGGGCAGTGAGGGGGGTGTCGTGGCAGAGGGGAGGGGTGTCAGAACAGTGATTGGTTCCATTGGCTGCTCCCTACACTTTGAGGAACCCATGGTCCTGTCGAATGTGACAGACCCCGCCCTTTGTTTGGGCAATGTCATAGGTGGATGCAGTTAGAAGCCCTCTGGAATATGGCATCCGGACCCTTGTGGATGCAGGAGTGACTGCACTCTGGGTGATATTGTAACCTGGTGGATACAGTGCTCTGGATGATATTGTAACCAGGTGGATTGCCAAGAAGATATAATAATGTGTATAATTTTATTGGAAATTATTTTAAAATAGATTTTAGCAGTGCCTGTGTCTATGTATGTGTATGTCTTAACTGGATTACAGCCAGCTGGTCCAGTGGCTTTGATGTATAGAAAAGGAGTAAGTTTGAAATGGTAATTAAGTAAACATAGGGAATTTCCAAGGTGAAGAGAAAAGACGGCAATTTGCATCTTTCAATGAACCATTCAAAAGAATGGGTAAAATAACACACCTAGCCAGACGAGGCTAAACAACGGGGTTTTTTTTTCCCAAAGCTTTCTAATAAAATTGGTGCTATGAAAAGGGCTTTATTGTTAGAAGAGATTAAAAAAACTTAGTGATACAATGAAAATTAGCATTCAAAGAATAAAATGTGTATAAAGGAAGAAAAGGCTGTTGGTAAAAGAGGAGGGATTCTAAGATCTAAAGCCTCCTGCCTGTAAGCCTCAAGCCGCTGTCTGCAAGGACCCAGAGCTGAAAGAAACTCATTTCGAATTCGATTGTCCAGGGTGTGCTTTGCCAGGGGTCTATTTAAATTTATGTGTTTTACTGTTGCCTTAATGGAGCTGTAACTAGGCGTCAGATTAATTAGGGGATTTTTGTAGTTGTTATAGTAGTAATTTTATAGACATATGTATGTGCTTACAATCTTTCTTGTGTTAATAAATGTTTAATTTAGATTCATAAAAACCTCTTGAGACTCGGTGATCTCATTACTACTGAATTCAAAGCTTGCATCTCGAAACATACAAGTTGCAAAATAGTTTATGACAGTTGTTTCAAGTTTCCCTCTGGGAATTGAACAGCTCAGCATTTACCATCAGCTGTGTCATAATAATTGGGGGCTCTTTGCAGGATATATTTGAAATTCCTTGATTTTTAGGAATTAGTGAATCCAAGAATAAGTTAACAGAGTTGGCGATAAATTACAATTGAAGTTATCTGTAGAGGCTACGAAAGCAGATATCGTCGAAGTGATAGCATAGCATTTAAAGTTGGAAGTGACATCTGACGCTAGTGAGTCACAGCTGGTGGTAGTGAGACTTCAGATAGAAATGAAGAAGCTTGAATTTGAACAAGCAAAGGAAATAAAAAAAAACTTGAGAAATCTCAGTGAATTACGAGGTGGTAAAAAAGATTATTTTTGAGTGCCTATGAGTTGGTTCCTGAGGCATACAGGCAGAAATTCAGGAATACGAGAAAACAGCCTGGGAAAACTTATATTGAGTTTAAAAGAGTAAAACAAAGTAATGTGACAGATGGATACGGGCATTAAAAATAGAGACAACATATGCAGCTCTTGGAGAAGTAATTCTTTTGGAAGAACTTAAAGATCCAATTCCTTCGGTAGTCAGATTCCATACGGAGGAACATAGGGTTCAAATGGTAAGTCAGGCAGCAGAGATAGCTGATTATTATGAGTTAGTTCCTAGAGCTAAGCCTTTTTATCATCACGCTTTCAAATCGGAAAAGGATAGAAAGTGGGAAGGTGAAAGGAAGGTGGGTAAACAGGGAAGAGAAGGGGACTGATGGAGTTACAGAAAAAGGATTTGCAAATACAACCTTTATATCAGACAGCTTAGTCAGAAACAGATGTAAAATGTATTCCAGAATGTTATTACCTTAGGGGTGATATATTAATGAGAAAATGGTGGCTGGATCACATCTCAGCAAATGAAAGCCGGAGGGAGGTACATCAGATTGTTATCCCAGTTGGGTATAGAAATGAAATTCTGAGATTGCTCATGAAATTCCAATGGGGGGATATTTAGGAATTAGAAAGACACGGGCAAAAGTGCAGAAACATTTTTATTGGTCTGGATTGCATAGGGATGTAGTCAAATTCTGTAGAACATGTTACATGTCAGGTGATGGGAAACTGTAAGCAGTGATTAAGCCAGCATGTTTAATCCCAATTCCAGCACTTGAAGAACCTTTTACTAGGATCATAACTGATTATGTAGGACCCCTCCCTAAGACTAAAAGTGGAAATCCGTACTTACTGACAATAATGGCGTTGTCTATCAGGTTACCTGATACCTTTGAGAAATATTACAACAAAGAAGATTGTGGAAGAAATAACTAAATTTTTTTACAAGATATGGTTTACCTAAAGAAATACAATCAGATCAGGGTTCAGATTTTATGTCACAGTTGTTTAGGGAAGTAATGAACAGTTTGGGGATAAAACAGTTTAAGTTAACAGCTTATCATCCAGGGTCACAAGGACCTTTAAAAGATGGCATCAAACTTTAAAAACTATGATGAAAAAATACTGTCAGGATTATCCAGGATTGGGTTGGGGAATTCCATTCTTGTTATTTGCTACTAGAGATGCTACTAATGCATCAGCTGGTTTTAGCCCTTTTGAACTAGTTTATAGTCATAAGGTAAGGGGACCACTGAAATTGGTTCATGGAAAATTGGTGAGTCAAAATTCAGAAACTACTCTCCTGGGTTATGTATCAAACCTCACAGATATACTAGGCAGAGCATGTCAGTTGGCTAGGGAACATTTAACGGTATCATAGCAAGTGATGAAAGTGAAAGCAGACAGGAAGGCTACAGCTCAGAATTTTGTTGGAGGGAAAGTACTAGGTCTGTTACCAGTACTGGGTGACTCATTAAAGGCCAGGTTTACTGGGCCTTACAGGATTGAGAAGAAATTGAGTGAAGTAAACTATTTAATAAATACTCCAGATAGAAGAAAGAAGCAGAGGGTGTGTTATGTAAATATGTTTAAGAAGTACCTTGACAGGGAAGAAGACCAAAAGGAGGTGTCAGTGGTGGTAGATAATGAGAAAGAGGTAGAAATGCAGGATTCTGAACTTACTTTTCCTCTAAGCAAATTGGATAATGATACTTGAAAACTTAAATGTAATATTGAGTTACCTTCCAGACATCTGTCAAAGTGATTGGAAAAGCTATTAAAGTCACCCAAAGCTATTTGTGGAAATAAGTTAGGGAGAACAGATTTAGCTATACATGATGTCTCTGTAGATGTTTCATATTCGATAAGGCAACATACGTATAGATTAAACCTGACAAAGTTATCCCAAGTACAAAAAGAAATTGACTTCATGCTTCAAAATGATATCATTGAGTCTAGTTGCAGGAGCTGAAGTTCACCTATTGTACTGGTACCAAAACCAGATGGAACACAAAGACTGTGTGTGGACTATTGAAAGGTGAACGGAAGTGACAAAAGTGGATTCATACCCTATACTACAGTTGGAGTATTGTATTGAGAAAGTGGGACAATCCAAATTTATCACAAAGATTGATTTGCTAAAAGGATATTGGCAAGTACTGTTATCGGAGAGAGCAAGGAGGTATCGGCTTTTGTGACACCAAATGGTCTATATCAGTTTAAAGTCATGCCATTTGGTATGAAGAATGCACCTGCGATATTTCAAATGCTGACAAAGTAATTGCAGGTCTAAGCAATTGTGCTGTTTATATTGATGACTTAATAGTTTTCAGTGAGATGTGGGATGAGCATTTACAGCATCTGGAGGAATTATTTATGCAATTACAAGAAGCTAATTTGGTGATGAACTTAGCTAAAGTGAACTTGCAAAAGCACAAGTTAGGTATTTAGGCAATACCATTGGACAAGGTAAGGTGGCTCCAAGAGATGTGAAAGTTAAAGCTATTGTGGATTTCCCAGTGCATACAACAAAACAAGAAGTTTTGAGACTTCTGGGCATGAGTGGGTTTTACTGGAAATTTCTACCGAATTTTAGCAGCGCGGTTGCTCCACTGACTGCACTATTAAAAAGGAACAAGAAGTCTCATGGACACTGGACTGTCAGAAGGCATTTGATAGCTTGAAAACTGTATTACCACGACACCAGTTTTGGCAGTACCCAATTACTCCAAGCAATTTAAGTTGGCCTTTGTCGCAAGCGATATCGGCATTGGGGCCATACTATTACAAGAGGATGACACTGGGATTGAAAAACCGAGAGGGTATTTTTCACGGAAGTTGAATGCACAACAGAGAAGATATTCAACAATTGAAAAGGAGACATTGGGTTTGGTAATAGCATTGCAGAATTTTGAAATCTATGTGGCAAACAATTCATCAGAAACTGTTGTTTATACAGACCATATTCCTTTAAAGTTTCTGGGCAAGCTTCGGGACAAAAGTACAAAGCTATTCAGGTGGATTTTATTAATGCAACCATTTAATCTAAAGATAATACATGTTGCTAGATATGAGAATTTGATTGTGGATGCATTATCAAGAGTTTGAAACTTAAAGGAAAAATTGGACATTTAAACCCTGGGCACTGAACTGGAATGATTTCTGCTGATACCAAAGATTTGCATATATATTGTTATGTCAATGCATGCATCTGGTACTGTAATAGTGTCAGGATATAGATAAGTATAAGAGATAGCGCAAGATGGATTATTAAAAATGAAGCCGTCTTTTAGAATTATGACAATTCATTTTTCAATAAGGAGGGGGATGTCAAGAAGATGTAATAATGTCTATAATGTTACTGGAAATTATTTTAAAATAGAGTTTAGTGGTGTCTGTGTCTATGTATGCGTATGTCTTAATTGGATTAAAGCCAGCTGGTCTAGAAGCTTTGATGTATAGAAGAGAAGTAGGTTTGAAATGGTAAGTAGGTAAACATAGGGAAGTTCCAAGGTCAAGAGAAAAGGGGGCAATTTGCATTTTTAAATAAACCATTCAAAAGAATGGGTGAAATATCACACCTAGCCAAATGATGCTAAATAATAGGTTTATTTTTTTTCCAAAGCTTACCAATAAAATTGGTGCTATGAAAAGGGTTTTATTGTTAGAAAGGATAAAAAAAAACTTAGTGATACAATGAGAATTTGCATTCAAAGAGGAAATACATATGAAGGAATAAAAGGCTGCTGGTAAAAAAGGAGGGATTCTAAGATCTAAAGCCTCCAGCTTGTTAGCCTCAAGCCAGTGTTTGCAGGGAACCAGAGCTGATAGAAACTCATTTTGAATTCAACTGTCTAGGGTGTGCTTTGCCAGGGGTCAGCTTGAGTCTATGGCCAGCATCTTCCGTTTGGCGAACAGGGGCGGGGCCCCCTCACCAACATGTAAAATGATGCGGGGTGATATTGGGCGTGCGTCCCGACATCATCCTGCGTCATTTAGATTGTCAGTTCAGCAGGCGCACATCCGAGTTGGATGCATGCCTGCCGACCTGTCAACGACCTATTTAGGCCACTCAAAAAACAATTAAGTTCGTTAGTGGACCTGCCCATCCAACTGTAGGGCAGGTCGGGAGCGCTGGCAGTCACATGAAAAAGCATGAAACCTCATCCACGGGCGGGATGAGGTTTCATTGCTGAATTAAAAAATTAAGAGACACTTTTAATTAACATTATGTCCATGTCCCAACTCATGTGACATTGTCACATGAGGGGACATGGATTGTGAATGAAGTTTACACTGCAGTAACTTTTTTTACTTTGAGAACTGATCTCCCTGAGATTGCATTTAGTCTCAGGGAGTTTGGAGTGCTGCTTCGCGCATGCGCGAAGGAGCGCATTTCCGATTTTAGGAACCCCCCCCGCCCACACAGGGAGCGCATAGGGCTTCCCTGCAGACATCACGCTGGGCAGGTCTTAATTGGCCCACGCACTAAAAATGGCAGCACGCCCCCAATTGGGGGCACCGATCGGAGGGCCACCCACCCATGCCCACCCCCGCACTTCCCCCAATGGAGGGAATATTTTGCCCTATGTGTTTTACTGTTGCCTTAATGGAGGTGTAACTAGGAGTCAGATTAATTAGGGGATTTTTGTAGTTATTATAGCCATCATTTTGTAGACATATGTATGTGCTTACCATCTTTCTTGTATTAATAAATGTTCAAATTAGTTTTATAAAAACCTCTTGAGACTTGGTAATCTTATTACTACTGAATTCAAAACCTGCATCCCGAAACATACAAATTGTAAAATAGGTTATGATAGTTGTTTCAAGTACCCCTCTGGGATTTGAACAGCTCAGCATTTACTATCAGCTGTGTCATAATATGGATGTAGCACTCTTGGTGATGTTGTAACCGGGCGGATGCACCACTCTGGGTGATATTGTAACCTAGTGGATGCAGTGCTGTAAGCGATGTTGTAACCTGGTGGGTGAAGATCTTTCGCGATATTGTAATCTGGTGGATGCTGGCCCTTGCATTGATGTTGTTCATGTCACATGTGCCCTATGCACACAACTTGAAAACTATAGTTATTCTCATGGCCACTGCATGAGTTCGAACAGAGCTAAAGGTACTCTTTTAACATTTCATACAGGTTACTGATTACCTCCTTACTAAAACATTCGCTCCTCATACACAGCTCTTCAAACATCATCTGGAAAAGTAGCCTCTCCCCATAGTCTCTCAGGAGTGGATAATAGTTCCTCCCAGTGAGCCTCCAGCATGGTGCCTGACTTTTTCTGGTTGGTCCCTGAGTCGGTTTTCCTTGTGATAAAATAAACACGTACACAGAGGGGTGCCTCGTGGAAAATGCAATTTTGTTCACTATTTTTTGTTTCTCAAGCCTCTTTTCACATAAATGTAAAAAAACCTAGCAGAATCTCATAAATGTTTCTCTGACAAGAAATCAAAGAATCTCTGATAGCCGACTTAAATGGGCATGGGCTTTAAGTGGCTTTGAGACAGGTGCCTCGTGTTACTTTATACCAGCTGCAGCATTCTGGAGTGAATTTTGTTCCTATCTGCTGCGCAGGCACTGCAACTTCACAGCATTTAATGATTATCAATGGCAAAGCAGACAATCGGATATCATTTTCACAAAGCTAAAGACGGGGAAGCACGTCTTTGATAGCAACTTTAGTATTTTCATGTTTAGCCTCACATCTACCCTCGCCTGAAGTTGCTATACCATGATGTAATGTTGAGGGCCATTAGCTTGGTGTTATTTTGACAGCAAATTATGGGCTGTCATTAATACATCATTACCTGATGTGGCTTCAAACCACAGCTTTGTTCCAACTCATAGGCCAAAATTTTTTGTTCGTTGAGCGTGCATGCACTAGACACGAACGTTCGTGAAATGGGGTGAGATGACATTGGGAGGGCATCCCAAATTCATAGTGCTACCTTGTGATATTTCAATCAGCAGGTGCACGCGGAAGCCGGAAGCGCGCCCGCGACAATTAAAAGGCCAATTAAGCCCATTAAAAGACTAATTGACATGGATTTTGAGTGGCCCATGTGTTTTTATGGTTGGCAAACAGGCCAATCGGCCAGGCAGCCTTCATGCTTTTCATTCATTCTACATCAGGGTGAGATAAAAAGCCCAGAAGATGTTGGTAAAGCGAGGACTTAGGAGTTCTGCTGTGAGCTGTTTGTAGCTGGTTTAGAGATCGTTTCTTGCACTTTTTGGGTGTGTTGGATAATTCACTGATTGCTAAACATTTGCAGAGGCTTCCTGCAGAAATGCCCCTTCAGTGCCGAAAGCTGTACAACCATCTGGACATACATGGGCATTGTGTACTCAGCTGCAGGGACCTCCTCAGAAGAGGAGGAGAGGGACAGAAGGGAGAGGAGGCCAGTTGCCTGCAGGCACCATCCTAGGGTCTGCCCTCTGGACCGAGAGGCACAGCCAAAAGTGGTGGACGGCCAGCAGGATTTGCAAGGTAGAAGGCGCCATTACCCAGCAGGTAGGGTGTGCAGGCAGCAATCATTCTACCTGTACATGTCAGAGGCTCAATGCCTAAGAAGGCTCTGTCTCTCCAGGGAAACTGACACCTCTATCTGTGAGATGATCGGCCCCGAAATAGGCTCCAACTGTGTAGGTGGCCACCCTGCGCCAGTGGCTCTGAAGGTGACAGTGGCCCTGAATTTTTATGCTTCAGGATCATTCTAGGAACCGGTGGGAGATCTCTGTGGAGTCTCGCGATCTGCTGCCCACAGCTGCATCTAGTTGGTCACAGATGCACTGTTCCAAAGCGTCAACACCTTCATTCACTTCAGGACAGAGGACAGATGACACCAGCCAGACAGAGCAAGCCAGAGGCTTCGCTACAATTGCAGGATTTCTCTGAATTCAGGAGTCACTGGCTGCACACATGTGCCTATAAAGGTGCCAGCGGGAGAGCCGGGTGCCTTTGTCAATAGAAAGGGCTTCCACTTTCTAAACATCCAGATTGTGTGTGACCACAAAAGCAAGGTCCTGTAGATCTGTGCCAGGTATCCAGGAAGCTGCCATGATGCCTATGTCCTGCATCACTCCCAGGTGCCAAAGCTGTTCATTGCACCAGCACACTTGGATGGCTGGCTACTGGGGGACAAAGGCTCTCCACTGAAAAGGTGGCTGATGACGCTACTGAGACAGCCAAGGACTGTAGCCAAGGAGACCTACAACCGCAGTCATGCCTCTACAAGGGCAGTAAATGAGAGGACAATACACCTACTCAAGATGAGGTTTTGCTGCCTGGACCACTCATGGGATCACTGCAACATCCTCCAGAATGCACCTCCCTTATTGTAGTAGTGGACGCACCGTCCTGCACGATCTGGCTCTCTCAAGGGGGGGCCCATTAGAGGATGAAGACAGTGATGCTATGCCAGAGGCCACAGAGGATGATTCCAGTGCTGAGTCGGAGGAGGACTCTGAACAGCCCCAGGGTGAGGAGAAAGATCCTGAATTGAGTTATAGAGTTGATCTTCAGACAACTTTTCTTAGTGGAAACATTTAACTTTATTTACAAGACAGCAGCAGCAACTACATATGTGCATGAAACTCCATAACTAAAAAATAACTCTCTTGTGGAGGTTCCCCGTGCTGTTAACACATTGGTTTACATAGATCATGTGATTTCACAATCAAGAATTATTCTTAAAGACCTATGTTTTCCAAAACTATAATTACTACATTCCTCCCCCTTTAACTTTTCTGTACTTTTTGTATTTACAAGGATATTTATCTCATGACATTACAATATTTACACAGGTCATGAAATTACAAGTTCAGTCTTCCAGGTGGTTTCCTGATCCATGTGGAACATCGCAGCTCCACGACTTCAGATTCTTTTGTGGGAAACACATTCCCTGGAACCACATTAACATCAGGTACCTCATTAGGCACATGCAGTTCAATGTCTTCCGCTCTGACAGTGGCATCGGGCATGTCTGTCCTTGGTTCAGTAATGGTTACAGGTGGAAGATCATTTTGTTGGAGTATCTCTCTTTTTCTTAAATGATCCACATGTTTATGGGTGATCCGGCCCTCCACTTCCCTGTGGGACAACAATGGTCCAGTCACAAAGCTCACTTTACTTGGTAACCACTTTAGTCCTCCACTAAAATTCTTTACATGCACTGCTTCTTCAATATTAAATTGTCGTTCATGACTATGCAAATCGTAAATCGCTTTTTGGTTCCCTTGACTTTTCTCCACCTTCCCCTCTGAATTGGGAAGTATCAGGCTTAGTCTTGTCTGAAGACAGTGCCTCATCAGTAATTTTGCATCCTCTTCCTACATGTCTTCTTCTTTCGACCACAGAATTTAGTCTCGACCTTCTTTTTGACTTCACTGTCGGTCAGACGTCTCTCAGATGCATTCTCAACTTGTCTTGGTTCAGTAGTTGAGCTATCCATGACTTCATTATCTAATCGCATCTTGGAAAGTTCTTTGACTTTTGCTTTTAAAGCCTCTTAACTTTATTTAGCTAATTCTTCAGTTCTTCTGTCTCCTTCTTGTATCTGTTGGCTTCCTCCTGGAAGCTTGAACATTGATGCATCTCCTCTGCCAACTGGTTCTTCAGTTTGTTCAGAGAGGTGTTAAATTCTTCCTGTTTCTCTTCGTAATTTTTTAGAGGCACAACCTTTGACCTGAGGGGCTCGTGGAGTGTGTGAAGGTCTTTTAACAGATTTTTCTTCTCTTTGCGAAGTCCGCTCACTTCATCTTGAATTCTGTCATTCAGCAGAGTTTCTTTGGGTTTCTTCTGCTATTCTTCCATGTCATTGTTTAAGACAGTCTTCATTTCTTCAGGTTGCTGAATGTTTACCCATTCCTTTTTCACCCTGTTGTGGTCTTTGGACTCTCCAGGATCTTTCTGCAGTACCTTGCCTTGTTTCTTTTTCAAGAGAGGAACTCTTCCAGCTTCCTTTTGAAATCTTGCTGGCCAATCAAGGTTAATTTCCCTCAACCAATTTTAATCTAGAAGGCTTGGCCTTCTGCCTTCTAATACCATCACTAGTAAATGTGCCGATTGGTGTCTACGCTACACTGGTGATACCTTTTACTTGGATTTCTTCGCCTGTGTGCGTTTCCAACTTTGTAGATGTTTGTTCCAAATGTAATTGTTGATCAGCTTTATTTACTATCACTGTCTGAAAGTGTGTTCTCCTATTACAGTGGTAGAAGCACCGTGTCTACTTCCATTTTTAATGGTTTACCATTCACTTGTGCTGTAACAAATATTGGCTGTCTTCCCAACTTTTATGTTGAATAATGAATAAATATCAAAATTGGTTGTTTCTGACTCTCCTACGCTATAGACTTCATTGGACTTTGTTTGTTGTTTGGAGACCTGTTTAAATCTTGCTTCACACTGTCTCATTAAGTGTCCATTTCTGTGACAAAAATAACATTCTACTCTTTTAAATTGCCAACCACTAGAAGACTGATTGTTTCCACATCGATGAAAGTTATTTTTCGATTTAGTTGCTAAGCTGCTCTGGGAGCTGTTTCCCGCTTCGCAGCAGAGTGCCGGATTTTAGCACCATTTTTTGTTGACTGTTCCCGTCCGACTTGGGGAACAATGCCATTTTGCTCCCTTGAATTGCTTGTGAATCCGTTATTGCACTTTCTATTGCCAGCGCTATTTCTAACGTTTTCTTAAAATCAAGATTCACTTCAGCCAGCAATCTTCACTGAATAGTGTCTTCCTGAACGCCACATACTAAATCATCTCTGAGCATGTCATTTGGGGTTTCACCAAAATCACAATATTCCATTAGTTGTTTTAATTTCACCTTGTACATAGTAATTGTCTCCCCTGGGCTCCATTCTGTGATTTGAACCTAAACTTCTGCATTGTGATGGAGGGCTTGGGTTGAAAATGTCCCTTAATGATGTCTGCTAATTCACTGAAAGTCTTCAAATCTGGGGCACAGGGGGCCATCAAGCTTCGAATTAAACTGTGGGCCTTGCTCCCATAAATACTCAGGAGAATTGCTCTCCTCTTTTCCTCCCCAATACAAGATATCCTATAAAGGGGTCGATTCTGCCAACCTGTGGCATTTCCGATGATTATTTCTTCTTTTATTTTTAACCAACTTAGATACACACAATCGCTGGGTGAGGTACAGCACTGAATCTGATTTATCCTCATCGCCAGTTTGTTATATAATTGATCTTCAGATAACAAAGAAATGCTTAACTTTATTTACAAGACAGCAGCAGCAACTACCCATGTGCATCAAACACCGAAACTAAAGAAAAACTCTCTTGTAGAGGCTCCCGTGCTTTTAACACATTGGTTTATACAGATCATATGATCTTACAACACAGGGTTATTCTTAAAGCTACGGTCCTACATTTCCCAAAACTATAATTACCACAGGGTGCTAATGGGAGACAGGGAAATCAGGGAGGCCTTAATTCAGAGGACTTTCAATTCGGACTCCAAAGCAAGGAGTCAGGGTAATGGCAAGGGAAACACCACCTTACTGATTGGTGCTGATGAGGCACTCCTGTCATCCTCCACTCAAGTCCCGAACTCTGAATTGAATTTTACAGCCCGTTACATGTGTGACACACAACTCCCAGGCCTCTTCCCTAACAATGGCATGACATTACAGATGATTTCACATCTTAATATTGAGGGGAGAGATGTGTATGCATCATTACACACATGTCAAGCAAAAAATAATCACCCATGAGATCCTTCATGTCATCATAGTGACTTAAATTTCCACTTGTGAGTGCTGCATCTTGGTACTCCTCCTCGCTGGCAGCTAGATTGGAGGCAGGCTGCTGACTCTGATACTCCATTAGCCTTGATGACCTTGACGGCCCTTCTCTGGTCGCTGGGGCCTGTATATACCCAGTCTTTGCAACAGAGTCCAATGCCATGGCTGGGTGCTCCTCAGTCATCATGATTTCCTCAGATGTAATAGTCACTGGCAGAGGGGCAGAGGAGCTGCTGCCATAATCAGGAGCACCCTGAGAGGAGCCCCAGATGCATGGAGCTGCAGGTCATCCGCCAACATGAAGTTGGTCTGAACCTCCCTGTTCACCATAGATGGACTGGCAGCTAGCATAGTCACTAGGAGCCTCATCCATTTCTCACATTGGCAGTGACGAGCTGAGGTCAATGCCAGTGTGCGGGCCCGCAGGCCTGAATGCAACCCCAGAAACAATGGTTTGAGTTCCTGGAGCTGCCGTTCCATGAGAGTTGCCACTCTCTCTACGGAGGAAGCTGTGCATTCAGAGCTCTGGGCCAATGCAGTGCTCATGCTCCCCATGGACTCCTCCAATACAGGGACCATGGCATATAGACCCTCAGGAACCTCTTCCAGATCTTCATGCACATCCCGCTGAACATCCAGCATCTGCTTCCTGATGGACAACTCCAGGGGCTCATCATCTGCCTCGTGCTCAGAAATGTCCTGGTCTCCAGCAATCCTCTGACTGCCCTGTGGACTCTCTGCCTCCGCCAGCTCCTCAGGTGATTGTGACATGCCTTCACCACTGTGCACTACCATCTAATCCGAAACGCATATGTCCACTAATGTGCCTGTATCTGTGTTGGTGGAAGGTGCACAGGGAGGGTGTGCTGCAGGTGCATCTGGCTGCTGGTCATCCTCAGAAGTCAAGGGAGGGTCCTTGAGGAAATTCTGTAGTCGTGAGGATGCTCCGTCTGATGGAGTAAGAAAAAATATCAGTCTCAAACAGCAATACAAACTCAGTGCTGGTTGCTTCTCAGAATGGACACCTGGCTGAGGAAAGAGTTCTGAATGGATGAGAAACAGGGATTAATAGATTTCATGTCAGTCTTACAATTGCTGCCTTCCATCTCTCATACCCTCCCCAAACCTCTTCCCTGTCCACTGGACGCTTACCCTCCTCCGAAATTCCTGCCTCTCTGCAACCAGTGGATCTGGCTCCACATTCACACACCCCATCTCGAGGTTCTGCTCCTCCACCTGACTTAAGATCAGAAGATTAGGGACACCACCACTGTCTGACCTCGCTCCTGTGGATTGTGACTCCTCTTCTCCTGTAAGGACAAAACTACTTTCATTAGTCCATACTCTACATGCCAGAACACATCAGCCTCACCCCTAGGATGCTGGTTCAGGTGTTCATCACAATCCTGTAACCCACCCTTACATACATGCCGGCCAACTGGCCTAATCACATGTAGTCTTCCAAGGCACAGGAATATGTGCCAATTTATGCTCAGGATTTCACACCTGTGAGCACCACCAAGTGCTGCCACCCACAAACACATCTATCCACGGTTCCAACTGGATTCAGTACTCACCCCGGCAGAGCACAGAAGGTCAATGAGCCTATTCTTGCACTGAATCCAGGTCCTTCACACAACATCATGTACACTGACCTGACCCGCCACCTCCATCTTTGCTAAGTGAGCTTGCCTCCTCTTTCCTTCTCGCGGCAGCAGGATGTTGCGTCAGACACTGGCTGCCTCCAGCAGAACCCACAGGTACTCATCAGAAAAGCTGGGGGCAGATTTCCATCCCACCTGGCAAGGGCTCCGGGTGTGGATGACATATTACAGACTCTAGCAGCACAATAACTGAAAAAATCAGTCAGACACCTGGAAATCCACATCAACTCCCTGAGGTTCTTGAACAATGAATGTCAGCCTTCAGGGAGCTCCATTTAAACACCCCGCCCGCACCCTTATTCCTCCCAGTGCTTGCCCTCTTCCTGCCCCAGCCAGCAGCACTGAGCCTGTCCCAGCACGCATTTCACGTTGGCCAGCAGTTAATTGGCCAGCCAGTGTGAAATTGATGTCGGGAACCAATTGGGGGTAGGAGCAGATTTCACATCCAATTCTTCTCCCACCCATTGTGCTCCCGCAACAGGCCTAAAATTCAGGCCATAGATGGACAGCAATAACTATTACTAACTGTGAACATAGCCTCATAGATTTACTTGGTAAGAATCCAGTATCACAGCTATTTGTAAGTTCTACAAACATGTGTAACACGTTGGCTGTATAAATTCCAAACACTAAACCTTTGGATAATGTGATATGTTGAAAAAAATAAATGGTGAATAAATTTAAAGTTAAAATAGGTACTGTTTTCTTTGTAACTCAGGCTCAACACATATAATAAACGTAAGTACCAGGTTCTCAGTAATGCATACTCCAAATCCTGTAACTTCTGAACTTCTCAGTCATGAAGTACAATCAGTGTTTCTCTTATCGAGGGCCTGGAATTTTTGGTAAGAATAGTGGTGAGCTACAATTCTCACCGCTTTTAAAGAATAAATCAGACAACAATTCTGGCAACTGCACATATGTAGAAATACATATGTGGAAATCAGGAAGTTGCTGCCCAAGTTGCCTTGTTCCTCCAGGGGTTGTGCTTTACCAGCTTCATGCCCAGATCATTGAAACACATGAAAAGGTGTAAAGTTGTAGTATTTATTCGCTAAATATCCATTTAACTTGTCAGATAAAGTTACAGCTTGTCCATTCTGGTGTGAGTGCTATAAACTTCTGGTATAGCATCATTCTGCTGACTTCTGAAGACAAGAAGGGCAGCTGGGGTTAAGTAAAGTGGTTAAAATAAACTGAGGAGGGTCCTTCATAGCATACCACACAGAATCACCTTGCAATATGTTCCAATTCAGATTTTATTTTTCAGCTATTATCCAATATTTAGAACAAAGCAACATATTAATGAAAAATATTTAGCAAATATTCAGTTAAACAGTAAATATAAAACCCCAATTTACATATTTAAAAAAAATTATAGTTGAGGTCAGCACTGTATGTGTTGCTTTAACAGTTACAAACTGCTTGTCAAGTAACTGTGGGAAGTTATCACTACAAACAGCCTCTACATAGTGGAAATTGTGGCTATCCCATAAATCTAACTACCTGGATAAGCAGTAGAATAAAAGGCTGTCACTCTGATGATATCCTGTAGCTCTGTAAAGACAGGTGGTGGACTGGTATGGTCAACAGATGGAAAAAAATGCAAACCTGACTAGCTGTCCCTACTGTTTTAGATCCCATGATGCAATGATGGTGAGGCACTGAAACCAATGTGAACAGTGTTTATTATATTTTCTATGTCTTGAGTTTTCAGAGCACTGCCTGCTATGGGTGGGAGATGGCAGTGGAAGCAGCTCCCAACCTTTGTGTTCAATGTGCTTCAGGTGGATAAAGTGAATCTTTTAACTTTTTAAGAGCAGGTTGTGGAAGACCCTCTCAGTGAAAACTTGAGGTATGTTTTTCCCTCATATGTAATCTGCTTGCCCAGGACCAGGATGAATGATAGTCTTTCACAATTATTCTCTCCTTCTTACTCCGCCACTCAGAGAAAAGCCCTCCAAAGGTCTGTGGCTATGAAAGGATGAACAGGGAACATGTACTGCGTCAGGAGTTTATCTTCCTTCTTATTCATTCTCAACTGACAGTGGGTGGAATCGTTCCAGAACTGCACTAAATGCAGTAGCAGGCGTGAAAAAAGGTGTTTTACCCATCGGCAGCATTGGTAGGTTTTTGTGCCTTATCGTTCCCTTCCTATCTCATTAACTATGCAGTCATGGGAAATGCGTGTGATCGGTATCGGTGGCGGGTGGCCTCCGATGTGCTCACCGTGCCATTACCTTGCCATTTCCTCATGCCGGGCGCCATATTTAAACTGCAGCCGTGCACACAGTTCTCAATGCTTGCAGCCCAGGACTGTTCCAGTGAAGACATTGCCCCGAAAGCCAAGAAAAGTGTAGCCCCCCCCAATTCAGTGACGCATCCCTGGGACGTTTTCTGGATGCCGTGGAGACCTGCCGCAATGTCCTCTACACACACTCTGGCTTCAGGAGGCCCATCAGTCTCACCATTCTGGCTTGGGAGGCGGTGGCAGTCATGGTCAGTGCCATTGCTGCACAGAAGGGGTTGGCCATCCAGTGCAGAAAGAGGGTGAATGATCTCATCCATGCCACCAGGGTAAGGCAACCATCTCATCACTCTAAACTCAGCCTGCCATTGACGGGTGGAGCGGATGATCACAAGCTGGTTTCACAATGGCATAAAACTCATTTCTGACCTTCTCGCCATATTTGTCAACTCACTCCCACCATGACGCCCGGCGCCAAACAGACCGGACAATTCCGCCCAATGTCACTCGTTAAGATAATTTATCAAATTGGTTCAGTTCATGGAATTGGCACCTTAGCCAGTGAGAAAGATGTGGCGTCCCAAATTTCCTTTTCTTTATTATCATTTAAAAAAAGGCAGAATTTGGGGTAGGACTCAGCTACAAGGCGACTGTGTCAGAATGCCCTGAAACTGAATAGAATACCTGCTGGGGCAGTTTTCTAGGAGAATCCAACAGAACATGGTACAGTCAGAACATGTCTGACTACTCAAAGAGGCAACCTTTCACTTACACTCCCCACAACCCAGGAATTTCACAGTGTCCTCCCCTAGACAAGAGGCTTCCACCCTAAAACAGTTGGTGTGGTCCTGAAGTCAATGAGAAATGTCATGAGGCTGTTTAATTTGAATGCTCCATCTGAGACTGAGGGCTTACTCAATACTGTTCTGTTAGCACTTTAAAACAATAATAAGTCACATCTCAGTGAGCGCAAATACCTTTTCTCTCACAGGATTTGATGACGTGTCATAAAAATGTGGAATCTAAACTTAACAGTTTTATAACCACCAAATTAAACCTGTTTACCATTTTTCCTTTGAAAAAGTTGCTTGGATAACTGATGTGACAATGGTACAACACTTCATTGTTAACTAACTGTTATGGTGCACTCATTAGCAACAATGGATCACAAAGCAACAGAACACGTTCACATCCGTTCTTCACATTTCCTTAATTGTTTACAACACTCCTTGCTGCAACAACAGCTAAATGTCAATGCACTTATGAAACTGTCAGATCAGCGATGAACTTAGTTTTCCACTGTTCTTCACTGTTCTCCCTGCTGATTGGTCATGTTCTGTTCCCTGAATTAATAATCTGGAAAGACTGAGTACAGTAAGAGGCTATAAAATCATTATAATATATGAAACCAGTTTAAAAAAACAGAAAAGATATTTTGCCATTTTGTTTAAGTGTAATTAAACAAGGAAGATGTAGTTATTTTTCAGTGACTTTGGGGTTTGTAACTTGAGCAATTTTCACGTACGCGTTCCAGATATGAAATTCATATAAGTTAAAATCTTACAGGATTTAACAGTTCTGAAAAAAAATTAAATAATAATAATTAGTGCTCACACCTCTAAAACTCACAGGTCTTGAATGGATTGCAGGCAAACCACATGGTCTACATGACCTTGCAAAATACTTTGGTAAATAGCCTATTAGTGTTTCCATGTTGCAAATTTAAATAAAATATTATAACTATAGTGACAGTTCCCACTTTAAATAAATGGCCTTTGAGTGTTGATTCCCTCCAGCAAACCCAGAAGGGAAGTCAAGGTTCCTGTCTAACTAAAGTACACAACAAATGCTCTTTCTGTCAGAGATGCTTGCTTTCATCAGCTCCATAACAGAAGTTCAAACATATCATGGAGAATGAATCTGGCAGGTCTGACAGAGAGCTTTGGCATGTCATGTGATCCAATAAAAGCTAAACTAATATCACTACATGTCTTCACAAGGAAGCTAGGGTTCATATTAACCCTTAAACTATCCCACACTGTATATTTTCTGTCAACTAATGTGCTTCATTTTCATTAGTTGAATATAAGTTAATAATAAAAGAATAATTTAACTTACAATTTCAACCTACCAGCAGATCAGAGAAGTGCTGGGTAAGTCAAGTTTAAAATAATCTTCTTGTGCAGTTGAGTGGTATTTTGAAGATACACTTGTGTACAAGCAGTTAGAAGTATTTTCAACATTACTCTCCCCACTCAGTAAATAACGTCCATTATGCAGAAAATAACAGATAACCTTAGAATGATTACAGGGCAGTAACCTTAACGAGGGATTTAAATGGGACCATAAATCTCACTAGTATCCATTTTTTGAAAGAATAATACATACTAATAAGAGTTCTATCATGGGTTGCATTCAATGTTCACTAAGCAGGTGTCACGTGTGAATGCTGACTGTACATTTGATGAACTTGAAATTAGTTCACCCCCAATTTCAGGCACAAACACAGCAATTTGGCAACAACCACCATGGCGAAGCTGGTGTGTAAGAGGACCACATAAAATTGGTCCCCTGCATCGCATACAGAAGGAAAGTCAACCGGCAGGGACACCAGAACTCGGTCTACAATAGGAAGGGAGGAGGGTGGTGCAATTAGCAGCTGGCAAGAGGAACCCCCTTTTTTTAATGGCAGCCTCTGGTGAATCCTTTAATGACCACTGGTTCAACTGATGTAGCCTGAGAAAACTGAGTAATTGGATTTCAACGGATGTGTAAGCTGCAAAGAGTTCTTGCAACAGGCCTTCCGTTTGCCTAGGCCACAGGTGTAACACTAATTTAAGTTCAGAAGAAAATTACTGTAGATGCTGGAAATCTGTATTAAAGGCAGAAATTGGAGGAAATGCTAAGTCAGCATCTGTGGAGCGAGAAATAGCTTCAACTTGATTACCTTCCGTTAAAACATAGAAACCTGAATGTGTGCATACTGCACGCCATATTAAACTCTTGGCTATTTATTTTATGCCGACTGGCCGATACATTAATGTATTGTCATAAGCACCTTTTTTATTTATTCATCCAAGGGATGCCAGCATCACGGGCGAGGCCATCTTTTATTGCCCATCCTTAATTACACTTGAGAGGGTGGTGGTGAGCCACCTCTTAAATCACTACAGTCCTTGTGGCGTGAGTACACCTACAGTGCTACTAGGAAGGGAATAAGACAGAATAATAACATCCATTGAAAATAATTAGTAAATAATTATTAATTAGACAAATTATCATTTATTCCTGGGATTTGTTACAGAGCGAGTTGAGACAGGAAATAAAAAGAGGCTTCATCATGGAGCACCCAATATTGTAGGTGATGCTGAATAGTCAAAGGCATCAAACAATGAGAGCTCAGGTTGGCTATAGTTATTTGAAGCATTAACCATTGTCGGATTAATTACCAAACTATAAACAACTTACAGAGGATTAAATATCCCACTGGAAGGGAGAAGAATTTAGAAGTAAACATAAAATCACCCAGCCACTGGGGTAGATTTTGGCTTTGTATGACGATGTAAAATGGATGTTACGAATTGGCAGCCTGTTTTACATCGCTCTCCAATTTTATTTCCATGTTAAACTTGAAATAAAATGCAAAAAGTAGTGCTTCTGGGGATCAAAAAACTTGTGAGGTAATATGATTCAAAAGCAATGTAACAGGGATCACAGTTTTAATTTTCAATTTCTGATTAGTGTGCTGCGTCAAATGCCTAAAAGCCTGGTTCTCAAACATTAGGCTGCAGCTCAAAGGTCTTTTAACATTTTTGACACAATATTGTTTTGTAGCTCTTGCGTTTGCATATTAATTCCAGATCCCAGACTTGAATTTCACAAGTGTATAAAATAGAGGTATTTCACAAAAAGAGGATTAATAAATCAATTTAAAACATGTAGTATAACAACTGTCAGTTTACTCTGGTTTGTTTACATTGTGCTAGGGTGGTGTAAAACTAGTGCAACAAATGGAAAATGCATTAACTGTATGAAAATTCTAAATCAAATGACATGGAAAGAATGCACGTGCACGCTTCTAATAACAAATCAAGGAGCTTTTTTACCCAATGGCATTACTATAATTATTACTTGGGGGTGGGGAAAGACAGCAGCTATTAGCCTCATTTTGGATTTGCTTTTGCCGTCAATTATCCTGCAACACCAGAGTTAAATTGTAGCATTTCCCTGGTAACAATCATTTAGGTACAAAAATGGTGCATTTTCTTAGCTCGCACTAAATGTGTGGTTGTCTTGTAATTTGCATAATGTTCCCAACTGGCCAAGTGCAAAACTGTGAGCATTACACAAAACAACAAAAAAATGCACAATGTTTGCCTCAAATGGACTCAGAGAAGTCTGCTCAGCATTCCGTATAATTCATATCTTGTTCTCAACCACTAGTTTGCATCTAGTAGTTTTCTTCTGATTCTAAAGAATATGTATTGACTCAGTTGTGTTAAGTCTGAATCTGATTATGTAGCAGAAAGCTATTTTTGGCAACAGCAATGGGCTTGAGTTTTGACTATTGCAAATTGTGGAATTGATTAAATGTGAATGATTAATTGAGGATTGAATAATAAATTAATCTGATTTGATTCATAAGTACAAATAAAAATCATGGAATATGGGAAACATTTTTTGTGTGTGGGTGGATGGCGGGATATGGCATTCCAAAAAATGAAATACACCAAACTATATTGTGAGTCCACATGTACATCTAAATCCAATCTTCTGGAGTCCACAGTTGCATTTGGGAGTCAAAATATTGAAAAGGTTGGGTCATACTAATGCTCTGCCCTTAGGTGCCACCTACATCTTTTTAATAACAATAAAAAGTATCATTTGTTAAACGTGTTAGTGGCATCTAGTGGCAGAACATCAACATTGAACCAGCCTTTATTTTATACAATTGGCAGGCTCTCCCATTTGGACACCTAAGCTATTTAATTGTAATGTCATCTGACCATTGGGCACTTGAACATGAGGCTCAATGTAATTCTGCTCCACCCCCATTTGTAACATGCTTCTTTGGAACTAACCATTTTTCATGTAACAATGAGTTGTACCCTTTAATGAATGTAATTTAATATAGGCTAAAATGGAACAAAAAAGCTAGGAGGTAAAACCCAGTAGTTTTCCAATGGCATTATATCTGTGAATTTTCTGAGGGTGAGCTTCATTTCTCCGTTGTTCTGCTGAAGCTGAATTAAACTATCTCCTGGTACTGTGGAGATATTGTGACATCATAGAAGTGGGAAAATCATTTTTAGGGTGTCCATGATGTTCTAAATTGTCCATATGATATAAGCAGTGCGTTAATTATCATTAATAATTTGACACAAAGTTGTCAGTGTGTCACTAAAATTGCTGATACAGGAGGTGTATGAGCCAAATAAATTGGCCCCACAAGAGGATAATAATGAATGCTTTCTTCATGACAACACTCAGCCAATTAACACGCACTTCTATGTTTATTTCTGTGTCTCTTTCTGATTTATCAATAAGAGGTCTTTTTAACTCTTATCCTTCTGAATGGGAATTGCAAAAAAAACATTTTCTCTTGAATTTTGCCTATTGATTATTCTGTTGCACCTACTAACTAGCACTAACCATGCTCACCAGTAAAGCTCACTGAGACCCACCTTGCCACTTCAGGGAAATAAGTAGCAGTAATAAGAAAAATAGTATTTCAGTGACACATGGTTTATAGAGCATTATGATTCCATGCATGCCATTAGCTGAACAGCGTCCTGCCCTTTTCCAAAACATTCAATACATTTTAATCATCGGATGTGCTATAATGTTCTCTACAGCTTTGATAATAGATTAAATGGATTAATAGAATGCAAATGCTAATGTTAAATTGAAGCTGCAGTACCCCATAATTATATTTTGCCTGTGTGTAATGGGGGTCCACTACTGCCTTCACAGTGTCGCCACTCTAGGTGGGTTCTAGTGGCATGGCCACCTTCATTCTTGCATTGCCATTATATCCTTTAATTAATAATTCAAATAGGATACCAGGCACAGCCGATGCAAACAAAAGCACTTGCTTAAAACACAGAATTGCTTTTGTAAACCATCATTCAGCAAAATGCAGTAATCTTAACAATACAATCTCAGCTACTTTTACCTGACTGCATTCATGCAGTGATTTGCAAATATAACCCAAAATTGGAATCTACTTCCGCAGCTTCCAACCTGATAGTGTCCCAACCTCGGATGGCCCGCTTCTACCTCCTACCCAAAATCCACAAACAGGACTCTCCCGGCAGACCGATCGTGTCAGCCTTTTCCTGCCCCACGGAATTCATTTCTTGCTATCTTGACTCCATTCTCTCTCCCCTTGTCCAGTCCCTTCCCACCTACATCCGTGATTCCTCTGACACCCTACATCATATCAACAATTTCCAGTTCCCTGGCTCCAACCGCCTCCTCTTCACCATGGACGTCCAATCCCTCTACACCTCCAACCCCCACCGGGATGGTCTGATGGCTCTCCGCTTCTTCCTCGAACAGAGGCCCGAACAATCCCCATCCATCACTACTCTCCTCCGTCTGGCTAAACTTGTTCTCACACTGAACAATTTCTCCTTTAACTCCTCTCACTTCCTCCAAATAAAAGGTGTGGCTATGGGCCCCAGCTATGCCTGTTTCTTTATGGGGTATGTGGAACATTCCTTGTTCCAGTCCTACTCCGGCCCCCTCCCACAACTCTTTCTCCGGTACATCGATGATTACTTGGGTGCTGCTTCATGCTCTCGTCTGGACCTGGAAAAATTTATTAATTTTGCTTCCAATTTCCACCCCTCAGTCATTTTCACATGGTCCATCTCTGACATTTCCCTTCCCTTCCTTGACCTCTCTGTCTCAATTTCTGGTGATAGACTGTCCGCCAATATCCATTACAAGCCTACTGACTCCCACAGCTACCTCGACTACAGCTCCTCACACCCCGCTTCCTGTAAGGACTCCATCCCATTCTCTCAGTTCCTTCGCCTCTGTCGCATCTGTTCTGATGATGCCACTTTCAAAAACAGTTCCTCTGACATGTCTTCCTTCTTCCTTAACCGAGGTTTTCCACCCACAGTGGTTGACAGGGCCCTCAACCGTGTCTGGCCCATCTCCCACGCATCCGCCCTCGCACCTTCCTCTCCCTCCCAGAAACATGATAGGGTCCCCCTTGTCCTCACTTATCACCCCACCAGCCTCCGCATTCAAAGGATCATCCTCCGCCATTTCTGCCAACTCCAGCATGATGCCACCCCAAACACATCTTCTCTTCACCCCCCCGGCGGCATTCCGCAGGGATCGTTCCCTCTGGGACACCCTGGTCCACTTCTCCATCACCCCCTACACCTCAACCCCCTCCCACAGCACCTTTCCATGCAACCGCAGAAGGTGCAACACCTGCCCCTTTACTTCCCCTCTCCTCACCGTCCAAGGGCCCAAACACTCCATTCAGCTGAAGCAGCATTTCACTTGCACTTCCCTCAATTTATTCTACTGCATTTGTTGCTTCCAATGCGGTTTCCTCTACATTGGAGAGACCAAACGCAGATTGGGTGACCGCTTTGCAGAACACCTTGGGTCTGTCCGCAAGCATGACCCAGACCTCCCTGTCACTTGCCATTTCAACACACCACCATGCTCTCATGCCCACATGTCTGTCCTTGGCCTGCTGCATTGTTCCAGTGAAGCTCAACGCAAACTGGAGGAACAGCACCTCATCTTCCGACTAGGCACTTTACAGCCTTCCGGACTGAATATTGAGTTCAACAATTTTAGATCATGAACTCTCTCCTCCATCCCCACCCCCTTTCCGATCCCCCCCCCCCTTTTTTTTCCAATAATTTATATAGATTTTTCTTTTCCCACCTATTTCCATTATTTTTAAATGTATTTCTATCCATTGTTTTATCTCTACCTTTTAGCCTTTTTTGATTCCTTCACCCCACCCCACCCTGACTAGGGCTATCTGTACCTTGCTTGTCCTCCTTTCTACCCTTAATTAGCACATTCCTTAGATCACCACCTTCAACACCTCTTTTTCCTTTTGTCTGTGACATATTTTGGTTATCTCCACCTATCACTGGCCCTTTATCCAGCTCTCTTGTCCCAACCCCCCCTTAAACCAGCTTATATTTCACCTCTCTTCTATTTTTACTTAGTTCTGTTGAAGGGTCATTCAGACTCAAAACGTTAACTGTGTTCCTCTCCTCAGATGCTGCCAGACCTGCTGAGTTTTTCCAGGTATTTTTGTTTTTGCATTGAAATCTACTAGTTTGACCCAGTTATTTCTGGCTACATGTGAGTTAACCACACATCACTGGGCTTTCTTACAGTGGTTCAAATCAGAAAATCTGCCACACTTGAGGATATGCTAGGTAACACTACAAGTTGTAGTATCCGTCTCATTAATCCATATGACAATTCATGACACAACATGCTCTTTATATCTATCTATAAAATACAAACTATTTCCATTTAGATTTCGACAAATTGCACAAAAGTATTGCACACTTGTAATAAACGCGGAGATTGCAGGATGGGTTTCTTGTAAGAAACAGTAAACTTTATTTGCAGACTCCAGATGAGGCGACATGCTTGTTCCAAGATCAAGGCTAAAAGCTCTATCCCTGAGATTCTCCGCGCTTAGGGCAGATTAGTCTATACAGTCACATGATCCCCATAACAGTAAGAAATTGAAACACTGCAACCCAGACCTAAACAAAAAGACTCAAGCTTCAAGTCACATTAGGAGATCTTTCGATTCTATCCCATGGTTGAAGCAGGGAAAATAAAGACTGAATTTAAAAATGATTCCTTAGTTATGGTTTGATTTTCCCATAAATTCTGGTTACCAGAACAGCCAGTGATTTCCACTTCTCCAGCCCCTAACTTTGTCAAAAACAAAAAAAATATACTGTAGAATCAGGTGAGCAGCTCTCACAAATGTTGAGCTCTTTTGCAGTTAGGGAGTTCTCACATTCTATTGCTAGAGAACTCCTTTGTCTTTTACACCATCCACAATATGTGCCATGGGATGCAATAAGCGATACTTTGTAGAAAACAATCTATTTACTTGATTTCCTTCTTCCAGCAACTATAGTTGTTAAATTTTATATGCTTTCCTATAATTCCAAAATGCACCTCATGTTCAACATGTGAGCAGCAAATAATTAAAACTGTTTTTACCTGTGGAAAAAAGAATGGGATGATTCTGTCACTGCAAGGCTCAGGGGACCACAATGCTCTATGCAGTGCCCACAGCTGGTATCAGTGTTGACGGTAATAAGAACATGAAGAATAGGAGCGGGAATAGACCACACGGCCCATCGAACCTGCTCTGTCATTCAATACGATCATGGCTGATCTTAGACTTCAACTCCATTTTCCCACCTGCTCCCCATATCCCTTAATTCCCTGAGAGACCAAATATTTGTCTATCCCAGCCTTAAATGAATGCAACGATATAGCATCCACAATATGCTGGGGTAGAGAATTCCAAAGATTCACAACCCTTTAAGTGAAGAAATTTCTCCTCATCTCAGTCCTAAATGATCGGCCCCTTATCCTGAAACTGTGCCCCTGTGTTTTAGATTCCCTGACCAATGGAAACAATCTCTGCACATCCATCCTATCAAGCCCCTTCAGAACTTTTTAGCTTTCAATGAGATTGCCTCTCATTCTTCTAAACTCTAGAGAATATAAACCCAATTTACTCAACCTCTCATCAGAGGGCAACCCCCTTATCCCAGGCACCAATTTAGTGAATCTTCACTGTACGGCCTCCAATGAAAGTATATCCATTCTTAAAAGTGGGGACCCAAGCTGCAGACAGTAATCCAGAATGTGGTCTCGTCAAAACCCTGTACAACTGTAGCAAGATTTATTTATTCTTGTACACCAATCCCCTTGCAATAAAGGCTAACGTGCTATTTGCCTCCCTAATTGCTTGTTGTATCTGCATGCTAACTTTCTGTGTTCGCTGTACAAGCACATCCAAGTCTCTTTGAACATCAACACTTACAAGTTTCTCACCTTTTAAAAATATTCTTTTTACTCTTACGACAAAAGGGAATAACTTCACACTTGCCCATATTATACTCCATCTGCCATCCTGTTACCCACTCACCTAATCTATCTACCGACATCTCTTTTCAGCCTCTCTCTGTCTTACCCACAGTTGACCTTTCCACCTGGTTTGGTATCATCAGCAAACTTAGATATATTATTCTCTTTTCATTTATCTACGGCATTGAAACAGGTTGTAAATAACTGAGGCACCAGCACTGATCCTTGTGGCACTCCATTATTCACTGCCTGCCCGCTCTCTGGTGTTGGGCTTGTTCGGTGGCGTGAGCAGACAATATGGCAAGAAGGCCAAAAATCGGTTTCATGATGTTGTGAAACCAGGAGCAGAATTTTCTGGCTCGCGGGGGGGGCCGGAGCGGGAGCAGGCATGGGTGGGCGCGGACCCGATTGTGGGCAGCGAACGGGCCCGCGCCACCATTTTACGCGGGCGGGCCAATTAAAGCCCGTGTAAAATGGCGACATGGACCTGATCACGGACGGCAATCGGGTCTGCGCCTGCTCCTGCTCCGCAGCTCCTGAGGACAGCGGGTGTGGGCAGGCGGTGGCGGGTCGGCAATGACCGCTGGGTTCAATGGCAACCCGACGGCCTGTTTTAAAAAGCTGCTGCAGCCTTTCAAAGGCTGCGAATCACGGCCAGTGGAAGGGCTCCCCAGAGCGCTGCTGGTGAGCAGGCCAGGCAGGAGGGTAGGGCAGGGGGTGCACAGTGCCCCTCGTTTTTCCGATGATTCCCTTGCTGCCCTCCTCGAGGAGGTGGTAGCACAGCAGGAGGCCCTGGTACCCCAGGACAGGAGGAGGAGGCCCCTCCCCCCACATGACCAAACGTGCCTGGGAGGAGGTGGTGGAGGTGGTGAGCTCCCAAGACGTGGTGCGATGCACCTGGATCCAGTTTCGCAAGCGTTTCAACAACCTGTTGCGCTCAGGAAGGGTGAGTACCATGTTGGCACTGGTCACTTAACCCAGTAGGTCGGCTTTACCCCCTGGTGCCCTCCCCACCACCAAGTCTGAGCGTAGTGACTGCATCGAATCATTGACGGTATGTGTCCTTCGCTGGGTGGGCCAGCAGATATTGTCCATGCCGAGGTCACCCTGAGAGGGTGGTGAAGAGATGGATTCTGCCCCCGCAGCATGTGGCACACTGAGGCCCACATTACAGTTCTGGGGGCAACCTGGGGGAGCTGCACCTGGGTGCAGAGCTGGAACTCCAGGACATGTCAAAGTCAGGGTGATGACATGCTGGGAGGGGAGCTTCAATGTGGCGTGGCAACAAACCATTTGCTGCCCTCTGCGCTCCACGTGCTTGCGCCTCCTTGCTATGGAAGGTTCGACCGTGATGTAGGCAGCTTTTGGCCAAGGGGGTCGGGGGGGTGCGGGGGAAACAGGCCTAGCATCTTTGTGTGAGCAGCAGCGGGGTGAGGAGGCACTGAAGCCCTGCAATGTCCCACTCTGGTTGGGGTGGGCCATGCATGAAGAGAGTCCAGGTACAATTAGCACTAATCAATGCTCTTCTCTCCTTTTCAGGAGAAGGATGCACATAATGCCGCCGGGCGGGTGAGGGCTGGCGGAGGACCAGCACAGTTGACGATTCTCAGCCGCTTCGAGCAGGTGGCCTGAGATTTGGAGAGGCGCCATGTGCCCAGGTTTACCAGTGTCAGTGAGGCTGGGGTGCCACAGGCAGGTATGTTTGCCCAGCAGTGAGTTCACCATTGTTCTCCCAGCAGCCATGGCATTGCTGAATGTTCAGTGATTGAAGTTTGCAACATGGCTTGACCATTGCTTATGGAAGGATGAGCGCATAATGATCCGGGGACAGGGATGCACATTGACATTGTCTCCACGTTAACTGATCCAATGCCCTTGTTCCTCCTTTCAGCAGCAGCGGAGCAGGGCCGGGAGGAGGAGCAGCAGAGGCCCCCTCTCACACCTGAGGGGCCTGAAGTCTCCCCAGGCAGGCACCAGCGCAGCTACTAGTTCCTTGGTGGGAATTAAAACATCGGCTAGTGTCCCGGGGCACAATGGAGAGGGCACTTCACAGTCGCTGGAGGAGTTGGCAGAGACAGAGAGGCCCATGGCACCAGCAGTCGGAGGACCGCAGGGGACCAAGCAAATGCTCAGTTGGTGCCTGATGATGTGCCTCTGGAGTCGTCGCGACGCAGCAGGTGCAGGAAATGCAGCCGGGTGTGCGGGAGCATCTTGGGGAGATACATGAGGCTATACTTGGCTTGGTCTCCGTGGTGGAGTAGTCTACGCAGATGCTCGCCAAAGCAATGAGCCACATGTCCGAGCGCCATGCATCCTCCATGGAGAGAGTGGCGACTCTCATGGAGAGGCTCCTCCAGGAGACCAATCAGGGCTTCCTGGGGATGCACTCGGACAGCAAGCCCTCACATCAGCATTGACCTCAGCTGGCCAGTGCCAGTGTGAGAAATGGTCTGGGCATCAAGTTTCCCAGCTGGGTGCCCATCCATCCACAGTGAGCAGGGAGGTTCGAAGCGACTTCACATTGGCACAGCAGCTGCCTGTGGTCTCTGCGGGCACCTCTCAGGGCGCTCCGGATGAGGGCGGCAGCTCCTCCACCCCTCTCCCAGTGACCATTGCATCCGGTGAGGCTGCGGCGACTGGGGAGATGCCAGCTGTGGAACTGGCAGCTCCCTCCCAGGCGGGGTCAGCACAGGCTCCACGGGCCAGAGGACGACTGCCAACAGGACAGCAGAGTCAGCAGGCTGTCTCAGGTGCCACTCCCAGCGAGGGGTCAGCACCAAGACGTAGCACCCGAAAACGTAAACATAAGGCACCTTAAGCACACCACGGGTTTATCACTGGTGCTTTTGTGTTGGCCGCAATGAGGTCTTTATGAGTTAGTGTGATTTTTAACACCTTTCTCATTTTGTTTCATTAAGTTTCTTTGGTTGTAATATTAAATTCAGACATGTCACCATGGCTGAGGGTGCCTCTTTTCTTCTGCAGGTGGATGGCTTCCAATAATGTAATGAGTGTTTTGTGGGACATTCAGCTTTATTAACAAGGACCTTAGTTGATGTTCCTAACCAGGCAGATGTTGCTCTCAGGTATCGAGTATGGAGCCTGCAGCCCAGGCTTGTCCTGGAGTTCCATCTGTGGTGTGCTAGCTGAAGGTTCATTGGATTAAAGCCTCCCGGTTGTCCCTGCCTCCCTGGAGTATTCCCGGGTCAGCATCTACCCCCTCAGCATTTCCCTGTGCGTGCTCATCCTCGGACTCTCTGCTGGACTCATCGTGTGCAGCTGCAGCCGTTACGCCATCGTCTTCATCGTCCACAGCGTCCCCCCTTTCCAGTGCTAGATTGTGGAGAGCACAGCATGCAGCCACTATCAGCGACACACGATCTGGGGGGTACTGGAGTGCGCTTCCTGAATGGTCCAGGCATCGGAAGCTCATCTTGAGAAGACCGATGGTTCTCTCCACCACAGCCCTTGTGGAGGTGTGGCCCCTATTGTACCGCTGCTCAGCTTCTGATATTGGATGGTGGAGAGACGTCATGAGCCACCTTCTAAGGGGATAGCCCTTGTCACCCAGCAGCCATCCATCCAGCCGGCTGGAGCACTGAAGAGCCCCGGCACCTGGGAGTGTCTGAGGATGTAAGCATCGTGGGAGCTGCCTGGGTACCTTGCACAGACTTGTAGAATCAGCATCCTGTGATCACACACTATCTGCACGTTCATGGAGTGGAAGCCCTTCCTGTTGACGAAGGCACCGGGCTCGCCTGCTGGTGCCTTGATGGCCACATGTGTGCAGTCTATTGCACCCTGGACGCGGGGGAAGCCAGCAATGGCTGCGAAGCCTCTAGCTCACTGTGCCTGACTTGCCTGGTCCCAACGGTAGTGGATGAAGGTCAATGCCACCTGAACAGAGCGTCTGTGACCTGTTTGACATAAATGTGGACAGCCGATTGGGAGACACCGCAAAGATCACCCACTGACCCCTGGAAGGCGCCAGAGGCATAGAAGCTGAGGGCAGCTGTAACCTTTAGAGCCGCTGGCATGAGGTGTCCACCCACACAGCTCGCGGAGATCTCAGGTCCAATCATCTGACAGAGATAGTTGACTGTCTCCCTTCAGAGACGGAGCCTCCTTCGGCACTGCACCTCAGACATATTGAGGTAGCTGCTTCGCCACCTGTATACCCTGGCAGCAGGATAGTGGTGTCTTCTGTGGCCCCTTCTGCCTTGGGCTACCTCTTGGCCCTGCACCCCTTGTGCCTGCACCTGACCTCCCCTGGAGGCTGAATGCGCACTTCTGGCCTCCTCCCCTTCTAGCTCTATCCTTCCTCCTCAGAGGAGGTGCCTCCTGTGAAGAGTTCAGCTCCCATTCCCAGGCTAAGGGAAGGCTTCCTGAAACATGCAGGCCCAAAAAGGATTCCTCACTGCAGAGTGCTGACCTGAAGGTTGTGAGTCCAGTCCAAGCAGCTGGTGTGTGTTTTGAAGTATTTCAGCTCACACAGGCAAGTATCAGTAACTTTGAAACATCAATATTTGACAGAACACACTCGCGACCCCACTGAGCCCTCTTATCCCGCCTCTGGATGAGGTTTATACAAATGTGTCCTACCCGCCTGCCCGTTGCGCCGACCCGAAGACTGCATGGGTGCCGAAAAATCACCGTCGATTGGAGTGTCAAGGGCTTTAAGCGGCGCATTAATTAATGGTCGGCGCGCATCGGAGATCACGCGCGCCCGCCCAACGAAATATCGCGATGGCGCTCGGTGATGTCGGGACGCTCGCCCGACATCACCGCGCATCATTTTATGCACGTGCATGCGGGGCCCACTCCCGCACGCCAATGGGAAAATTCTGCCCCAGTTTGCAATCATCCACTCAGCGCATCGATGGCGGGCCGGGTTCCCCACCATCAGACATTGGGAACCTCATTGTAGTACATCATAAGGCCAGCCCGCCGGACACATCCCCCACCAACCCCCGCCCCCTCGCCCCGCTGGATTGTCTGCCCATGTCGGCGGGAAAACACACCGGTGCAGAACACATCTTGACAATTGTGACGTGCAAAAGTTGGGACTTACTGCCAGGGCCTTGCTCACATCACAGACATCCGAGGAGCAGAAAATACTGGAGCCTAATACTAACAGGGTCCGGGTGGAACATCCGTGGCATGTTGGGTGGATTCTCGTGGATGTGGCTCTGCTGCAAAGCAGCTCACAAAAGTTGGAAAGTCACCGTTGATGCTCAAACGGATGATGGTCGAGGGGGTGGGAGAGGAAGGTCCAGGATCAACTGGGAGAGGAAAAGGTGTCGGGGGGGTGAGGTTGGGAGGAGGGAGGGGTCTGGGGGGAGAAGATGGCAACTGGGGAGGTAGGTGTAATGGAGATGGAAGATGTAAGCGAAGGAGTTCAGAGTAGGGAAGGAGTGTGGAGAAGAGAGGAAGTCCAGGGGGAAGAGGGAGTGCGAAGAGGGGGGTGGGGAGTCCAGGGGGAAGAGGGAGTGTGAAGAGGGGAGGGAGTCCAGGGGGAAGAGGGAGTATGAAGAGGGGAGGGAGTCCAGGGGGAAGAAGGTGTGCGGAGAGGGCCGGAGTCTGAGGGAGGAAGGAGTGCGGGGAGGGGAGGGAGTTAGGGTGGAGGAAGAAGTAAGGATGGAGGAAGGAGTTGGGAAGGGGTAAGGAGTAAAGCTGGAGGAAGAAGTGAAGCTGGAGGAAGGAGTTGGGAGGGGGGAAGGACTAAGGTTGGCAGAAGAAGTAAGGGTGCCTGCGGGAGTCAGGAGGGGGAGGGACTAAGTGGAGAGAAAGTCCAGAGTTTGGGAGGACCAAGTGGGGTGGAACAGGTTCTGCGGGGGAAGGGGTCCAGAGGGGGGAATGGATTTTAGGGTGGGAAGGGGTTTCGGTGAGGGGGAGATGGCGGAGGTGTTCTGAGGGGGAAGGGGCCCGGAGGTGAATGTGTGCCTGATGGGTCCATTGCTGCCTCCTGGGGAGCGAACGGAGGGTGGGCTTGTTATGAGAGGATGGTGAAAATGGCCAGGGGCAGAGTGAGGGAGTAGGGTGGGAGGGTGAGAATTTGACAGTAGCGGTAGGAGGGACGGCAAGGGTGGTTGGTGTGGACTCAGTGGGAGACATGGACCCTCGAGGTGGGCAGGAGGAGGTCGGGGAGTTGAATGTGAATAGGAGTGGGATTTTCAAGAAGGAAGGGAACACACACGTTCACCTGGACATCCCCGAAGGAAAAGGGTTGTGGCTGATAGATCATGGAGGAGAGATGGAAGATGATGCCGGGGGGTCAACTGTGATGGGGGGAAAGGGATTGGGTGAATGGGGGAGAGGAAAAGACCGGAGAGCAGACCAAAAAGTGAATGCAGACCATGCTGTCCAAATCAAAAGTGAAAGGACAGTCATAGTGAGCGAGATCAGGTGCTGTGTGGGAGTGTGATCAGTGGGTGGGTGGAGATGCAGGTCAGCTCAGATGGACAACTGAAAGCGAACCCCAGGAGGAAGCATTCAAAACGCTGAAGCCATTGAGGTGAGTGTGATACTGGAAGGATCTGGGAGTGGGAGAGTGCTTGCACGAGGCTCTGAAAGGCCCTGCCAAACACACACTTCTCACTTCAGAATCACTCGTTGGCCAGCTGCTCCCTCTGTGGTGACAGAGGATGAGGTTGAAGGGCTCACAGGCAAAGGGGACTCGGAGGGAGAGGACAGCCTCTGGGATTCCTGGTGGATGATCCAGGGGTGTCCAGCTGCCGCTCCTCCTCCCTTCGGGTGCCCGGGGGCCCTGATCTGACTCCTTGAGGGGAAAAAGCACCTGGGGGGACATCGTGGTTCCCCGTTTCCCTCTCCCGTTGCCACTGCAGGAACTCATCCATGGTCCCGCGATGGAGTGCAGATCTGCACACATCTCTGCGTTCTGCTGGACCAGGGTCTCCATGGCGTCCGCCATCCTCCTCATGGAGTCCTCCATACACACACATGTGGGCACCATTTCATCAGAGAGCAGGCAGATGTACTCCTCCAGCTTGCGTGCCACTTTGTTGAGGACTTCCAACAGCTCTGCGTGATGTTCCCATGCCTTCTGCTGACTCTCCATGAATGTGTTGGAAGGCCAAATCTAGACGCTCAACATCTGTCTCGGCCCTTACAGATGCCTGATCCCCAGCAGCCCTCCGAGTGACGGGGAGCTCGCACGAACCTGCCTCCTGCTGCTGTATCCATGTGGTAACCACCAGATTGTGAACCTGAGCCTGCTCTAGATCTGGATCCCACCAAGGTGTGTGTCTCCGCGCTGGTATAGGGTGTGGGTAAGCGCTGTGACAGGTCTTCCAGGCTGCTTATTTCCAGTTCTTCAATAGTGGAGGTGTCCCCTTGGCTGGAGGTGAGGACCTGGATAAAGCTTAGGGACTGGCTGGCTGTGGGTGTCGGTCACTTGGCAGAGCTCCGTATGAACCAAAGTAGAGGCAATTAGTGCATGGCAGCAGAATCAAAAGCAGGAGAGAGAGCACTTATATTTGCATTGAGAGAGGGATGATGTGGTGCAGGATCCTCACGAGGGTGTTCGCCACCGACCTCTCTGTCACCGCAGACACAGTCCACGTCCTCACCAATCAGCACATTGGCACACTCCTCAAGGTGAGTGAGGGGCCTTATCTGGGCCACTCCACCCCTGGTCTAAGACCTCCTCCTGCTGTTGTGAGCCAGCTTCTCCTGCATGAAAACAGATGGAGAGAGTGTGAGCAGGACACATGGCACTGCATGGAATGTTGTGTGATGAGCGGAGCCATGGACATAATGGGGATATAAGCTCCAGAGGGTATGAGCCTAATAGAGATGTGAGGGTGTGTGTGAGAGTTAATGGTGTTGTCCTTTGAGGTGTGAGTTGTGTGATGGGTTTGTGAGTGTGTGAGTTGAGAATGATGACGAGCGAGTTACCCTGGCAAAATGGATGAGACCATTCATCCTGTAGCGGCACTGTGTGGCTGTCCTATTTTGCAGAGCATTGGCACTGACCACCACTGCCACTGCCTCTCATGCTGGATCGGTGCTGTCACTGCCCCCACTGTGGGCAGAGCGGGAGTCGAGGACATCATGGCGAGCCTCCACGGCAACCGAAAGGCACTTGAACGACACATCACTTAACCTGGGGGCTGCAGTCTTTTTGCCTTTCAGGGTCATCCTGTCTTCCATGCAGCAGTCGTGGGCTGGAAGTACTGGGGGGTGTGCACGCAGCTGGGCTTTAAATATGGCGCCCAGCATGATGAAGCAGCAAGGTGATGCCGTGGTAGGTGAATGAGACCTCATCGCCATGGAAATGGCGTGTTTGCTGGGAATGCATAATTAATGTGGCGGGTTTGGGATGATACAGCATGAAAAGCCGCCATTGTGGCTGGCAGGTAAAACATTGATTTTTCTGATACCTCAAACTTTCTCTTTGGGTTTCTAAGCCCTTTTCACCCGAACCCTCCCCACCTCTGTTAGATTAAAGCCCTGTGCACAGTCCTAGTTATACGATTTGCCAGGACACTGGTCCCAGCCCGGTTCAAGTGGAGCCCATCCCAATGGAATAGCTTACTCTTCCCTGAGTACTGATGCAAGTTCCCATTGAATCAAAACCTCTTCTTCACACACCACTCTTTGAGCCATGCATTTAATTCTCTGATCTGTTTAATCCTATGCCAATTGGTGAGTGCCTCAGGTAATAATCCAGAGATGATTACCTTTGATGTCAGCTGATTTTAATAAATTCCATATGTTCCCTACACAGATTGACTATTGTGCAGGGAGTATGCTCGGATTACAGGATGAGTTATCCAAAGAGCCAGTAGCTCTCAGAGAATTGCCTTTGCAATTGAAGCTAAACTGCACATTTCCCAATTCAGCTTTTCCTGATAGCATTGAGTGTTTTGGTAAGAAGAGAGAGAAGTGGGTCTTCTCCTTATGTGAATTCACTTCCGGAGGTACTTTAATGAAGACATCCCTTTTTAGATCTAAGGGACATTCTTCAGAGAGGAGTTTGATTCAGAAAGCCTGGTTGAAGGTGGCAAAGCGAATCACTGCAGGCGCCTATGAGAGCACTGCACAAGACATTTTATGGATGCTTGAACATTGATGGATAAGAACGTCCACACATTAATTGTCTGTCATTTTACATAGCCTGTCCAACCTTACAGTTGGCAGACAGGCGAATTGGCCAGGCGGCCTTTGCATTGTTCATCAAACCTCATCCACAGGCGGGATGAGAGTTCCATGATGAAATGAAATATAAATAAGTTTCTATGGACAGCATTTTCATTAGCTGAATTTTCAGGTGACTGATTAAGATGCATGGACACTTTCTTTCTGCTCTTGAAACCTTTATTTTTGCTGTTTCAGGTCTTCAGGCCCCTGAGGCAGCTTTCTGCCTTCAGGAAGCTTTCTCTCAGCGCTCACCCGTGCCTGCGTTGACGTCATTGCCCGCCCTCTTCCCACCCCCACCCCAGCAGCATTGAGCTTTTCAGCTGTTAATTGGCCAGCCAGCGTGAAATCGTGGTATGGGGCCGATCGCGGTCAGCGGTCTGCTTCCCGGCCGACCCACGGCCTGCCCACCGCGCCCACCGCCAAGCTGAAAATTCAGGCCATTGTCTCTTTTTAATAGCGTCCTTTCAAAGAATGGCAACAGGAGCGCACTTTGATTTAAATGAGTTAGAGTGCAAAGCACTAAGCTAATCTTTCAGCTAGTTGACAGATACACATTTATGCCCATGTGCTACAGGGCAGACTTAGGGTGAAATTTACGGCAGCAGGATTTTACGTTCTCGCCGAAGCCAATGAGGTTTAGAACATCTCGCCGCATTTTATGGCCCCATCCCCGCCGAAACGGGGCTGTAAAATTCTGCCCTTAGTTGCTGCCACACAAATATGTTTCCAAGGTAGCAAATAGGTCTCATAAGTTAGCATCACCAAGTTTGCTGCCAATTTAGATCATTTGTAAGATATATATTCATAGGCCAGAATCTTCGGGTTGGTGTGCGGGAGCGGACCCTGCTTGCCGGCGGGTAAAATGACGCGCGGTGAAGTCGGGTGGGCATCCCGATGTCACCGCGCGTCATTCCGATTTTCAGTTCGGCGGGCGCGCACCAGAGTCAGCTGTGCACCTGCCAAACTGTCAAAGGCCTATTAAGGCCATTTAAATATCAATTAAAATAATTAACTGAGCTGCCTGTCCAACCGTAAGGCTGGTGGGCAGGCAAAGAGCCCAGGCGGCCTTCGCATTTATCATGAAACCTCATCCACAGGTGGGATGAGGTTTCATGAAATGTTTATAAATTGAATAAAAGTTCTTATTAAAGTTCATTGACATGTCCCAGCTCATGTGACACTGTCACATGAGGGGATGTGTCTTCATTTTTTTTTTCTTTATTTAAATTATTGATAATGAAACTTATCTCCCAGCTCTGTGCCTCAGGGAGATTTCTGCTCTCTTTCACAAAAGAGCACAGGCCCCGACTCAGCCTACTCCCCCCACCCATACAGGGAACACTCAGCTTTCAATGAACAGAAACAAACGAGGAGCTAATACAGGCGGCCATGAGAAACCTTGCCAAACCTGACTGTCACAAAGAAAATAGACAATCCTTTCCTCAGACTGTCATGATCATTGTATAACCCTTGCTTCAATAGCTCAATGCCAAGTCACACACACCAACAGAAATACAGGCAAGCTCAGGTGCATTTCAGCAAAGCCCACATGGGCTTGAATTTTTGTAATGACAAATAGCTTCTCGATCATTGCGAAAATGCTTGAAGAGGCCGAAAATCAAAAGTCCTACCCCTGAGCACAGTACCTATAATTTTCATGGGGGATGGAAATAAGCCCAGGTTAGGGTTTGCTCATGTGTGTTTCTCAGAGGCAGCTGCCTCCACTCATATCTAGTTTTGGTGACCCAGGTATGTGAAACATGACATGTGCAGGTTAGACCTGGTAGGAGCATGTCTGAACTTTGTGGAGTCCTTTGGAGAGATGGGGTACTCTTTTTGACAGGTAGGGTACCCCTTAGGATATGGTCCCAAGAAACCTTTGGGGTAAGTCAGGTCCCCCTTCGGATTGTTAAAAGTCAGCATGAATGTGTGTAAAAAGTGCATAAACTCATTAATTGTCAGGCTCATTGAAAGTGGCAACATGTACTGTCGGAAGCAACTGTCAAAAGTTTAAAATGAACTGTCAAAGACAAACTACCAAGCTGTCAAGGCATTTAAAACTCCTGCCCTTTAAATGTTTGAAAAAAGTGCCAGGAGTTTTGAAAAAATATCATTGTTTGCTATTTCACTCTGCATATTGACATAAGCCTGAAGGTTTCCATTACTGGATTAGTGCTGCATGACTGATTTTACAACCTTCTATTACCACAGTAGGGTGCCTTCCATGTCACAGTTTGATTGACAACACCAAGTGTTAATAAACTCTTTGAAGTGGGGCTATGAATTCCAATACTTGTTTTTATATGGGATTAAGCACTTGAATGAAATTTTTGTTTTTATAAGGGATTACGCACTTGAAATCATTGTTTGTTTCTATGAGGATGTAGTTGAAGGAATGGGAGGTGTTAGGAAATAGAGCTAGTTTAAGTCAGTTATATTGGTATTTGTAGGTGTTGAGAATGTGTTTTAGCTTTAATGTTTAAGTTTGATTTGTATTTCTGGATTTGTGTGTTAAGAAAGGTCAAATTGAGTTTTAGTTTCACATTAAAAAGGTGTTTGCATTTTTAATGAAGCTTTTACAACTGTTGCAGCTAAGGTAAACAAACAAGAGTAGAAGAATTAGGCTGTTGCCTAGCAACAGAGGTCCAGCGAGGCAGGCCCCTCCCACAGATGCACACAGAGAAGAAGAGAAACAGCAGTTTTGATGTGGAAGCTGTTGGAGTTCAGCAATTTTGAAGGCAGCTGCCAGGCAGAAGCAGCCTAGAAGGGACAGATAACAAGTCCCAAGCTAAAGAAAGACCCCAAAATCCAGGGGAGTGAAAGAAGGGAAAGTCCAAAGCAGACCTCCTGGTCAAAGGATGGACAGGAACCTGGAAAAGGTCCTGTTAAGTGAAGTTAAGAGTAAGGGGCAGAGAGAGAGGCCCCAAGCTTCAGATTTAAAGTGAAAACAGCTTGTTAGAGGCAAGGAGGCCCAAAGAGACAGCTGAAGGTCTGTAACTCTTTGCTATGTGCATGTGAAGCAGTGGTTGAGTCAGTGAGAGTGAGTGTGTGGAAGAAATCTTGAATGTATGTGGTGACCCAGGGAACAGGAACATCGGAAGGAGAGTTTGAAACCCTGGAGGTGAATGCTTACGGAAAGCATCTGAGAGAAAGTGTCAGTTTGGGAGAAGATTCCAAGGTGAAGTCTTGGAGAGTGGAGCTTGGAAACCCTTGTGTGAAAGATGGAATTCAGTGAGACTGGTTGGCCCAGTGTGACAAGCATCCTGGGGGAGTTGAGGAGAGATCCATAGCATCTGATTGAGGTGGCATCTGTCACTTGGTTTCAGAGTGTGGTGAGTCTGACCACATGGTGCCTATTCGTACATGGGCTGTGTACTTACTGTGGACATTAAAGTATGAGATAGCTTTTGTAACTTATGTTATCCTTACAAATTTGTATATATCTATAAAGGTATAGTTGTGGGTGAAGGAGTATTGTAATATAGTTCATGTTTTCTTGTTTAATAAATGTTTCATTCTTGTTAAAAGTTCATTAGCTGACTCCGGTGACTGTTCAATGACCACTCTCCACGTATCTAAACAAACAAATTAAAGTTAGGATCAGTCAAGCTGGTTTCCATTCTATGATCAGGCTTGTCCAAGGATAATCTCAGCTGGGATCATAGCAGAGAGATGGTGGCATCGTGATAATGTCACTGCATTTGTAATTCAGAGGTTTCAGGCTAATGGTCTGGAGGCATAGGTTCAAATCCCACTGTGTAGCTGGTGGAATTTAAATTCAATTAATAAATGTGGAATAAAAAGTTAATGTTGGTAATGGTGACCATGAAACTTTCATTGATTGTTGTAAAGACCTATCTGGTTCACTAATGTCCTTTAGTGAAGGAAATCTGTCATCCTTACCCAGTGTGGCCTATGTATAACTCCAGACCAAGAACAATGTGGTTGACTCATAATTATCCTCTGAAATGTGCAGTTTAAGGGAATTAGGGGTGGGCAGCAAATGCAGGCTTTGCCAGCAACACCCACATTCTGTGAAAGAATAAAGAAAAAAATGTAGTGAATGTGTTTTTATGAATTAGGCTGTAATTTTTTTTAAAGTCTGCAGTATACACTTAGAACTTTATTTTAATTAATCTCAGCATGACTCATGAGGTCTGCTCATGGTACATACTTGGTGAGTTGGCACGGTAGGCGTAGGGGCAAAGAGTGATGGATGGGGCATGGGTTGGCATGAGTTGGCATAGGGGCTATAGAGGCCCATGATGTACATAGAGGGGCATAAGTTCACATGGAGGGTATAAGGGGCCATGGGGGTGTGTAGAGGGCATAGGTTGGCATGGAGGGTATGAGGGGTCATGGGTGTGTGTAGAGGGCATAGGTTGGCATGGGGGTATGAGGGGTCATGGGGGTGTGCAGAGGGCATGAGGTGGCATGGGTTGGCATGGATGGGGTACGAGGATTGTGTGGGGTGTAACAGGGTGTGAGGCATGAGGGCTGGGGGGCTGTTTTTTGTTTTATTGCTTTTGTTTTAGATCTTGAGCACAGTGCCGGAGCATAGAGACAGGCCTTCTGCCCAGCCCATCGCCACACCCTGCAGCCTCAGCAATCATTCCAGGGCTGCGGGCCCGACTCCCAGAAAACCCCAACAACACAGAATGAAAATCCCATAGCTCCTATAGCTTTGAAGTAAGGTTAATGACATCAAGCCAGATACCATTAAGAAAAATGTGGCAAGATTTTCAAACTCAAATTTCATTTAAAGATGTTTTGTAGTTTTATTTTGTATTATGAGGAATTTATAAAACACCATGGAGGGCAGAATTCCCCCAAAATGAAACTAAGTGTGACGGCAGGCTCTTTTGGCAGTGCCCAGCCCGCCATCAGTAATGGCAACAACTCGTGCCCAATCCTGTGCTTGGAGCCTCATTAATTATACATAGGCGCATTTTGCTCCGAATTGCCTGGCGGGTCGGAAGCTGATTCGTCCGCCTGCCGTCTGCTGGCAGGTTCAAAGGTCTGGGCGCCATATTTAAATACCAGTTAAAAACACAATCTCAATCTCTCCAGCCCACCACCGATTCTGCACCCCCTAAAAGAAAGCCTGAGAGCCTCAGGATGAAGCCTGCACCCTGCATCACCCACCAGAACATCGAGGCCTTGGTTAGAGGAGTGCAGGAACAACGGCACATGTTCTACCCCATGGATGACCACAGGAAGCACAGCAGCCACCCCTCTCAATCTTGGGACACTGCAGCAGAGCAGGTCAGCACTTCTGACACTTGTGCTCGAAGTGCCACCCGATGCAGGAGGAGGACGAATTACCTCTTCCGCTCCTCCAGGGTAAGTCATTCTTCAACACCCTTCAATATCAAACTCGCATCATGCATTCAAACAGCTACTCTCTTCAGCGGTTTCACACAACCATTCGCAGGGGATACATATCAACACTCGTTCCCTCACCAAGAGTTTTACATCATCATCCCAGCTATCATAACAAAAACAGAATTACCTGGAAAAACTCAGCAGGTCTGGCAGCATCGGCGGAGAAGAAATCAGTTAACGTTTCGAGCCTTCATGGCCCTTCGGCAGACCTGCTGAGTTTTTCCAGGTAATTCTGTTTTTGTTTTGGATTTCCAGCATCCGCAGTAGCTTTTAGCTTTTTGTTTTTATCCCAGCTATCATGTTGCTCAGACTCCATTCTCTGGCCCTTCTGGGGAGGGCTCACCACACACTGGGGACATGCATCTCAGCCAACCTCAGCTTCATCCCTTCTCATCACATGCCTTTCTTTCTTCTTCATACAGGCCAAACTGACGCACAACAGGCTTGAGAGAGCGCAGGCTGGGGCAGAGACGTCCGACATCCTCACCCTCAGTGAGTCTGAGGAGGCTGCAGCCGAGCTGGCTGGGGAGGATAGGGATTGCTCCTGTAGGGAAGGGGAGATCAACCTCTCCGACCAACCTAGTACAATTACAGCTCCAACACCTCATCAAATCCTGACATTCACAGTGAGTCATGTGCAGTCATATCCAGCTCATGCTCATTAACTGAAACTCTCTTTTCTATTTTCTTGGCACAATCATATCGAGGCCCCCAAGCCTGTCCAGCACCACCAGCACGAGCCCCCAGACTAATCCAAAGACGGAGATCCAGAAGAACCGTTACGCGCTCACAAGCACCCTCCACCAGCTCAGAGACACACATGTCGGTGGGGCGCAGATGCAGATTAGGCTTGGGCTCACTTTCTGGGGAACACCTCACTGACACGTCTTCACAGCAGTTAAAGGCAGGGACAGCCCAGGGCTCCAGCACTCAGAGGGCTTCCGGAGACCAGCTACCTGCTCAGTCCGAGTCAGATGATGAGTCTCTGGATGCGGCTGCCAAATCTACGCTGGAGATGCAACGACAGGCAGTGGAACATCAGACAGAGATTCAGCAGTCACTCAGCAGACTGGAGTAAATAATGGAGGAGCCCATCCACATTCTGTCTGACATCCTGGCTCTGACATGTGAGCGCCTCGAGGTCACCATGGAAAGGCTGGTGACCACAATGGAGACGTTTGTCCAGCAGGTCTAGCCAGATTTGTGCCTGGCCCTGCATTCCATGGCCACACACCCTGGTGGGCACCATCAGGATGTAGGCGACATGGCTACGAGGCTCCTTTACCTCCCTCCAGGTGCACCATCTCCTGCAGGAGTCAGGGTGGGGCCCTCGGGCACCCACAGAGAGGATGAGTGTCAGCTGGACACCCCAGGGGCCTCCTCTCAGGACACTCCAAGGGTGTGCAGCCGCTCACAGCCCCCTCTGCCTGTGACCCATCCACTCCAGCTACACGGGTCACTGAGGGCGCTTCTGCCCTTGAGCAGGTGACCCTTAACAGGCTGGGGCCTTCCAGGCCACAGGCCACCAGAGGACATCCACCAAGGGCATCACAGACATCAGGACGTAGCAGTCAGCAGGCTGCCTCCACCTCTGCTGCAGATGTTGGGGCTACACCCAGGTGTAGTGCTAGAGTTAGGAAAGTTAAGAAAATTTGATATCACTTTTGGGTCACAGGTGTGCTAGACATGTAACTAAATTTCACTTTTGTTAATACATTTGATATTTATGTGAATGTTCCTGTCAACTGAAGGCATTGTGAATTTGTACTTTTGAGTCCTCTTATTTTGAGGTTTAGCTTTGCTCCCACTCAGTGATAGTGCCTCACTGAGATTCACATTCCTGTGAAGTCACCCTCAGTTGAGCTAGTATCTGCACACTTTGTGTGATGTCAGGGAGATGTGTTTAAATCTTTATTGGAAGTGTGTGATGTAAGCGTTTCTAGCCCTTCTTCCTCAAAGAACACCATTGAGTGAAGGCAGCTCATCAGCGTTGATAATCTAGCAGTGTGTGTGTCTCCTCAGTGGTACTCGCAGAAGAAAAGATATGCACAGGAGGAGGAGATCCCTAGGCATGTCCACACCTCAGTCGCAGTAGTGTTTTCATCAGTAGACAGTGGCGAAGGCTTCAAGTCTTCTCTCCCATCAATCTTGTTCCTAAGTGGACTCTCAGTTCGCAGAGTGAGCTCACTCACAGGGCACCATGGACCAAAGCAAAGATCATGGCCTGGCGATTCATGAGGCAAGTGTGAATGGGAGCCTTGTTCTTGCTGCAAGTGGGTAGACATCCCCTGATCTGAAAGAAGATGGCATTGAAGGCTAGGAGAGATGTGGCTGTATTCCCTCACTTGCCTTTACTCTTCCTGGAAATCGTCAGCGATTAACGTATCACGGGCATGACTCTCCTTCCTCCATGGCGTGAACACACTCATGCTGGCTCTCAGCAGCCTCTTGAGGTTCCTGGGCCTCCAGATCTTCATCCTCCGATGAGCTCTCACCCTCCTCCAGGTCATCCTCTGGCAGGAGGTCATCTCTTTGCATAGCCAGATTGTGAAGGGTACAACTCACTGTGATGATGCGGGAAACCCTGTTGGGAGTGTAGTGTTATGAGCCACCTGAGCGGTCCAAGCACCTGAAATGCATCTTCAGAAGCCCTATGCTCTGCCCTCTAAGGAAGCGTATGGAGCAATTTTGTGCCTCTCCTCGGAACGACTCTGCGGGCAAGACGCCGGTGTCATCAGCCAGCATTTCAGTGGGTACTCCTTATCCCCAAGCAGCCATTCCTGCAGACATAATGGTCCTTCAAAAATCTCAGGCATCTGGGAGTGATTCAGGATGCAGGAGTCATGGCAACTCCCCGAGTACTGTGCACAAAGGCGCAGTATGTGCTTCTGGTGATCACACACCAGTTGCATGTTGATGGAATGATAGCGCTTGTGGTTTATAAATATTAGAGCCTGCTGCCATGGAGCTCGTATAGCCACATGGGTGCAGCCTATAGCACCCTGCACTCTTGGGGAACCTGAGATGGTGGTGAAGCCAGTGACTCTCGCAGCCTGGCTATCTTCGCCCAGAGCAAACCTGACATAATGATGGGCCTTCCTGTTAAAGGCATCTGTGACCTCCTTTATGCATCAATGTGTTGTGGACTGAGAGATGCCGTACAGGTCACCTGTTAATCTTTGGAATGAACCAGAAGCCAAGAAATTGAGTGCAGCAGTTACCTTCAAAGCCACTGGCAGGGGATACCCTCCAACTCCATGTGACGACACATCTTCATGAAGAATGTGGCATATGTGATGTACCAGAGCTCAAGACAAGTGCAGATGTACACGGCATTGCCTCTCACTCATGTGTAAATAGGAGACTCTTGGACGATAAACTTTAGGTCTAGTGAGTCGCCCCCATTGTTTGGGTCTCTCCTCCTGTTCATGCTGTGGCTCTGCTTCACCATGTCCCTCCTGCTGAAGCTGCACACAGAGTCGCCTCTCCCTCCTTCGCCTCCTCCATTGTATTAGGATCCTGACAAAGGCAGCATTGAGCCCTGGATCTATATCTGCTTTTGCCTTCTCTTTGAAAGGAAACATTGAAAACATTAATGATTCAAGGAGCAAGAAAGCAAAGCTCAGAGGATGACACATTTGGAGACTGTAAAGGGTTTATATGGTCTACTTGTATGGTGGCTGATGCTGTCTTGTCTCTGAGACATTAGCACACACATCGGGGTGCCAAGATGGTATCGCAGATATGTAACATTTTGAGCCCTGCGTGGGATGCTCAAGTTTAAATGAGAGGAGTGACCCAACCTAGCTTTGTGCTCCAATCTCAGATGTGGCATATTAATGACTAATCAGTTGCTCGTGATCAATGAGTGGATGCCCTTTGGCCCGTTAGGAGTGTCACATCTGGTGAACATGTGACAGGCCTTCATTGATGGAATGCCATATATGACACAGCTCGATCTCCCTCACTAATGCCTGCATTTCCAACTTCTACATTCCTATGTCTTACACTTGAGATGCAGCGACTGTGATGTGAAGCCACTGAGTTCTGAGTAGCTTTTTACCAGCGCTAATGAAGTCATTGGCTTTAACTGGCTTTCATTGCAAGGAGGTCTTCCTCCTTTCTTTCTAAGCAGACTTCTGCTCACTCAAATGGCGAAAAGAGGTTAGAGGGCAACCCCAGAAAGTCATGTTCACCCTTGTGCCTGACTGCGATTCCACAACCATCCCTCCCCATTGACCCCCTTGTGCTCGCCCTTCCCCCTGACTGACATTCCACAGCCTTCCCTGCCCATTGCCCCACCTCATGTTCATCCTTCCCCTGACTGACATTCCACAACTGTCCCTCCCTGTTACCCCCTCATGTTCCCCCTCCCCCAACTGCCATTCCACAGCCTTCCCTCCCCATTGACCACCTCATGTTTGTCAGTCCAACTCCGCGCCTCACAGCCCACCCAGGTTGAAGTGCTAGTCTCTGAAAGTAGAGACCTGCATGAGTACCACAGCACAGTGGTGTGCCTCAGGACAATGAAAGCAAAGATAAGGAGCAGTCCAACCCGACATCCCCAGCAGTGTGGCCTTCATCACAATAAGACCAGTGCAGCGCTATGGCTGATATGTTCCACTCACCTCAGAGTTACTAGCGAACTGAGGTCCAACTTGTGCACGCCACCCCTTTTCAAACAGGTTTGATGCCGACGTAATTTCCCACTGGCATGACAGAAGAGTGAAAGGCATGGCGAGCAGTTGTTTTAATGAGCATTCATGACATGCTAATGAATGCAAATTGCATTCGTGCCACTAGTTGGCAGGATAACCAACCCACCTTGAAAACACCTTTAGGAGAATTGCGACCTGTTTTCACAATGACGGGTTTCCAATTTTTTGCCTCCCACTGGATTCTCCACTCCTGCCCACCATGAAACCTGCTGTGGGCAGAGTGGGAGGATTCCGCCCAGCAAGTCAAATGTACCTGTAGATTGGTAGTTAATGTGATATGTTTTACAATGTGCTGGTATAAAAGAAGGAATAAAACATGAGTGATGAAAACATAAATTGCATACGTCTTTCAAGGCTGTTGTTGTAAAGCTTTTATCTCATCAGTAACCATTGAGTGATATGCTTATGCTGCAACTGTATTAAAGTTGTCAGTTACAATACAACATAAAAGCAAAGGATCTGAGGATAGTTTTTCTATATTAGTATATGTTCAACAGCATTGTCCATGATATGTTGGACCACTTGGGTGCAACAAATATAAAAAACCAGACAGGGAGACTTGCATGCCCACAAGGGACCTCAGCCTGATTTTCCATTTATTATAAATGGTCAGATAGTTGAGTGGGTTATATTATGGGTATGCAATGTTCCCTGCTTGACTTTCCTAGATTTGCTGCACCAGGCTATCCAATACACCCAGGTACTGTAAAATCTCCTCATTTACTTTAAGAATCTTTTAATGAGTGATAATTGGCATGGCAACTGTATGCCATTGAAACTTGCTTTAGTGAACACTATTTGGTCTTAATTGTGACTGAACTGAAAAGAATTGACAGGACAGAGATTTTAGAATCTGACTGGCCCCTCATTACATGGTGCTGACTGGTTGAAGTGGCAATCGTCTTAGGCCTATGATCTTAATAGCCAAAGGGAACAATAACTCTGGGAAAAACATCATTTTCATTTATTAAGTATTTCTAGTTCTATAATTTCCTACCCAGCTATACTTAGTACATTTCAGTAATAAGTAGTCATACCGAACACAAAGGAAGATGGTTGTGGTTATTGGAGGTCAATCATGTCAGTCCCAGGACATCACTGCAGGAGTTCCTCTGGGTTGTGTCCTCAGCCCAACCATCTTCAGCTGCTTCATCAATAACCATCCTTCCATCATAAGGTCAGAAGTGGGGATTTGAACCAAAAACAGAAAATGCTGGAAAAGCACAGCAGATCTAGCAGCATCTGTGGAGAGAGAAACAGAGTTAATGTTTTGAGTCCGTATGACCCTTCTTCAGAGTTGGAGAAGCATCATACGGACTCGAAAGGTTAACTCTGTTTCTCTCTCCACAGATGCTGCTAGATCTGCTGAGCTTTTCTAGCGTTTTCTGTTTTTGGTTCAGATTTCCAGCATCCGCAGTATTTTGCTTTTATCAGAATTGGGGATGTTCGCTGATGATTGCACAATGTTCAGCAACATTCGTGACTTTAGATACTGAAGCAGTCCATGTCCAAATGCAGCTAGACCTGGACAATATCCAGGCTTGGGCTAACAAGTGGCAAGTAACATTCGCACTGCACAAGTGCCAGGCAATGACCATCTCCAACAAGAGAGAATCTAACCATCGTTCCTTGAACTTCAATGGCGTTACCGTCACTGAATCCACTACTATCAACATCCTGGGGGCTACTGTTGACCAGAAACTGAGCTGGACTAACCACATAAATACTGTGGCTACAAGAGCAGGTCAAAGGCTAGGAATCCTGCGGTGGGTAACTCACCTCCTGACTCCCCTAAGCCTGTCCACCATGTACAAGGCACAAGTCAGGAGTGTGATGGAATACTCTCCACTTGCCTGGATGAGTGCAGGTCCCACAACACTCAAGAAGCTTGACACCATCCAGGACAAAGCAGCCCACTTTATTGGCACCCCTTCTACAAACATTCACTCTCTTCACCACCGACACAGTGGCAGCAGTGTGTGCCATCTACAAAATGCAATGTAGGAACTCACCAAGCCTCCTTAGGCAGCACCTTCCAAACCCATGACCACTACCATTTAGAAGGACAAGGGCAGTAGATACATGGGAAGACCACCACCTGGAAGTTCCCCTCCAAGCCACTCGCCATCCTGACTTGGAAATATATCGCTCTTCCTTCGCTGTCGCTGGGTCAAAATCCTGGAACTCCCTCCCTAACAGCACTGTGGGTGTGCCTATGCCATGTGGACTGCAGCAGTTCAAGAAGGCAGCTCACCACCACCTTCTCAAGGGCAATTAGGGATGAGCAATAAATGCTGGCCTGGCCAGTGAAGCCCACATCCCATAAATTAATTTTTAAAAATTGTGTACAACTTTTAAATATACCTTAAAAGCATAATAAGACATTGTATAAATGCTAGTAATGTTTTTCTTTCAGCGCCTTCATTAAATGTTTTACAAACATTGGATTCTCCCTTACGATTTTGTTTCCTTTTAATTAGTTTGAAGAATTCCAGGAAGGGAATTTCAAAATATTCAATGCATTAGTTGTAAAATAGAGCAAAACACTTCCCATTTGAAAACATGCAAAATTTTAATAAAATTAGGAGGAGACACTGGCATTGTGGTAACATTACTTGGTAGCAATCCAGGGGCCCAGCTGAATGCTCTGGAGGCATGAGTTCATGGGTGGAATTTAAATTAAGTAAATTAATACATTTGGAATATAAAGGTAGTCTTAGTAATGGTAACCATGAAACTATTATTGATTGTCATAAAAGCCCATCTGGTTGACTAATGTCCTTTAGGGAAGGAAAGCTGCCATCCTTACCTGGCCTGGCTTACATGTGACTCCAGACCCACACAATTTGGTTAACTCTTATCTGTCCTCTGAAATCACCTGATAAGCCACTCAAGTCAAGGGCTATTAGGGATGGGCAACAAATGCGAGTCATTCTAGAGATATCCATATCCCGTGAACAAATAAAAAACATAATTTCATATCTACATATTTCAGGATGAATTCTGACAACAATAATTTTCAAGCTTTCCTTTAATTTTTAAAAATTATTTGACATATACAAAGACCAGAATAGAATAATACTAATCCTGACTGCCTTGACAAAACTATAATGACAAAATATTGTCCAAAGAGGTTGGTGAAAATGTGTTAGAATACTTTAGACTCAAGACTGAAGATGTTGTTGAACACAAAAGATAATTTCTATGACTCAGAGGACAATATTTTAGGACTTTACACACAGCTAATTTCAGTAAAGGTCTGATTTCTTACACTTCTATTCCATTATACAATTCACATCTTGGCATAATAACCACAGCAAGTCAGTATATTATTATGCACTTGGTTTCTGGCCTCCAATATAACATACAACATATTTGTATATACCATATCATTCAAGCTATTCAGAAGAATTGGTATTCTACTGACAAGCAGAGAATATTAAAAAACGTTGACGACATTGCTGCCTTGTTAACAATGAAGGAGACTAAAGAAGTGTTTTTTATTGGTTGACTAATGTTATAAGACTCCTGGCCCTAGAAATCTGACTATGCAACACCTGTTTTTTGGTCGAAACTTGCCATCCATATTGGGTAAGGCAATCAGGAAGCATCATTTGCCCATGCCTGGGGCAGCTCTCAAACCCTTGGTACATGCAAATAAAGGACCTATTTCCTTTTTGAGACCCCTTTCTGTAAGATTGATTTGCCCTTAAGTAGCCAGTGCCAACACCCCCTGCGCTGAGAGAATATTGCTCTTGGGATGGCCTGCAACACAGTAGGTAAATAACTTACCTGAATATGGAGCCAGAACAAGCATGAATGTTTCTTCTGACCCACAATAAAGGATGTTCCCAAAATCCCTAACACCACCATTCCTAATCACCCCTTTACCACTATTTCTGACTATTCTATCACTGCTGCTTCGGGACCCCCTATCACCAATCATGACAGCCCCATCACTGCTATTTGACCCCCCCCCCCCCCCCCCCACCAGTGCTGTTTCTATCAAACTCCATCACCACTGCTCCTGTAGTTCCCTTCATCAAATCTCCACCAACCCATCACCATCACTCTCGTCTTCCCTACAGCTATTACTCCCAATTCACAAACAGCAGCATTTCCCTCTGACAACCAATCCCAGTCTTCTTGTTGCTCCCAATCCAACCGGCTGATAACCCTGATTCCTAACCCAGGCTCCCATCCAGATTCTCAACCCTTGCTACCATTCTAAATCCCAGCCCAAGCCTTCATCCTGATCACCAACACAGAACCAATCCAGGCTCCCACCCAGATTCCCAACCCAGGCTACTATCCCGAATCCCAACTCTTGCTACCATTCCAAATCCCAACCCAAGTCTTCACCCCAATCATGAACACAGGAACCAACCCAAACTCCTATCCCAATCCATGTTTCCAAGCTATGCTCTCTTCTCGATGTCAAACCTAGGCCCCAATCCACGCCTTAACCCAACCCCCAAAGCAGGACTGAATCCATAACTTATCTACAAGCCACTGTGGTACTAGGAGTGACACAAACTTGAAGTCCTCTTCACCATTGGGCTCTTGATGCTTCACTGGCGATATTGAAATGAGGCCCATGGCACAATATCTGGAGAGCCTCAGACCTCACCATTTAGGCAGGGTGGATGTAAACTTCAATTTTCCCCATATGTCTAAAAATGGTTGCAGCCCAATTTCTAGGCCTTTGTTTGTTCACACTTCCATTCAGTCCAAAAGCCATTCCTTTTTCTGTATTGTTTTGTATCCAGTAACTAAGCATAAATTCAGAATAGTGTTCATAATGATCTTGAGGAATTGAGGGTAGGTGGGATATTTGCCATTTTTTTTTTTAATAATAAGGTTCACCTTGGGCCAAACATGACAATAACCCATGAAAACTCCCAAAATACTGGTCATTCATATTCAGCATTGACTAGCCTTATTCAATCTATATTATAGTGGTATATTAAAATGACACAATACACGTTATATTGAAATTCTTGCCTCATTTGAACTTCAATTTTTATAATTACTAAGTTCATAAGATTGTTGTGTTTTGGGAATGATTCTATAATTTAAGGTAAAATGGGGGAATTAAGGGGGTCACTTGACCTGCTCTGAATTCCACCCAACCACAAACCTACGTGGCTTGGTTGCTATGGGGATAAGAGGGGTTCAATTCAAGAGATTTGCTGAGAAGGTGCAAGATGTTCACACCTGTGGACAATGGCAAGTGCCAACCATGGGTAGGCTGCTAGGGATGCATTTTTGCTTTTGAATCAGGAGCACAGAGTCAGGAAAATTTCCAACTAACCCAGCTCAGGAGAAAGTGCCTTGAATCTACGGATTTTCATTCTGAGGAGAGGGTAGCTAACTGGAGTCAGGCCTGCCAACACGAGACAGAGTTCGGAGGCAGCCACACGGTCTGCCGGATGCTGCGGTGGCCTGTTTAAAAGGCCCGCTTCCGTGTCCTGGGACTTTGGACCAGTTACAACAAAAACAATAAAACAGAAAACAGCCCTCTGGCCTCACACCCCCTCAGTGCCAACACACTCCCCATACGCCATTCATACCAACTCATATCACCTCACACCTCTCATCCGTCATGGCCCCTCATGCCCTCCATGCCAACCATGCCCCTCTATCCACCCCACCATGGCAACTCATACACTTTATATTAATCCATTCGCCCCACTTATCCCCATGGCCATTCGTAGTCCCATGCCATCTTAGTGCCAACTCATGACAACCCATGAATCCCCCACCCACCACCCTTTGCCCTTACACCCTCCAAGGCCAGAATTTTATGTCCTGCGGGTGGGCGTGCACCCAACTCAAACGGATATGAAATAGCGCAAGATGACATTGGGCAAGCGTCCCAACGTCATCACGTATTCGTGCGATATTTCACTCGGCGGGCGCTCGCGGCAGTCAGAAGCGCACCTGCTGACAATTAAGCCCATTAACGATGCAATTAACAGCAACTTTATGTGTCCCGCCCACATTTACGGTTGGCAGATGGGCCATTCTCCCAGGCGGCATTCACATTTTTGCTCAAACCTCGATCCAGGGTGGTATGAAATCTCCATGGCGAAACAAAATAAGAAGAGATATCTGGGGGCTGGTTTTTTTATGAGATAGGCTTTCAGGTGCTTGATTATGCTGCATGGACATATTTTGCAGCATTTTTGTAGTTTCCTTTATTCTGTGGAGGTCTGCAGCTCCCTGGAGCAGCTGTCTGCCTTCAGGGAGCTCACTAGAAGTGCCCACCCGCACCCTCAGTTAGTTCAGCACCTGTCCTCTTCCTTCCCCCACCCCAGCAGCGCTGAGCATTTCTCAGCACGCGTTTCACACCGGCTGGCCTTTAATTGACCAACCAGCGTGAAATCGGGGTCGGGGGCTGATCGCAGCTGGAGGCCCATTTCCCATCTGCTTCCAGGCCCGCCGATTGAACACGCCCGACGAGCGAAAAGTTCAGGCCCAAGTCTCACGGGGAAGCGTTAAGAGTGTCAGGCATTATAAACTGCTGTAATTTAGGCTGTCTATATAATTCCAATAAAGAATGGAGTTGGGAGCCCAGAAGATATCTAATAAGTATACCTGTATACAAGGCCCATGTGGGATGAGCTTTGAGAAGGGAAAAGCCATAGATACCCATTGTAGTATCAAGTTATAGGATTTCTCAGATATCACTAACCTCACTGACACAAGTCAGTCCACTGCCATCTGTCATGTTTGCAACTGTGTAAAAATGATGGCAGCAAAAATGTCTTGATTTTCATTAACAGAAGTTGATTTTCAGATTCTATCCCGTGTTGTTTTACTCACAATCTACGACCTCTGTGAGTGTGCTGAGCTGTGTAGTGTTCTGTTGTGGGGATATCGATCACGTAACTTTGTTTCATCATTAGGAGGATTGCATTGTTTTTCTACCCTACAACCAGTCTTGGTCAAAGGATGCTCACCTCACAGGATCACATATAATCACAAAATTGTTACAGTGTAGAAGGAGTCCATTCAGCCCTTCATGTCAGCATTGTTGCCAACATTGCCAACATTTACAAATTTATTAACAACTTACTAATGTTGCACTATTGTTTTAATGTGCACAATTCACATGGATAGAAATGGAAAAGTGAGAAAAATTGTCCTTCCAGTGTGTCCTGGTGAATCTCAAGCACTTTAAAACAATTGTGCAAAATCAATAAATCATTAAAAAATAACTTGCAGTTTGCAATGCTGCATTCTGCCCTTTGCACCCCGGGTTTTAGAAACAGTTTACAAAATATACATTAATAAATTTGAAAAACTCCTAATTTTCAATAACCAAAAGCCTGCGGGAATTTCTGGGGCAAGTATATGGCTTCAGAGCACAAGCTGGTCATAGCACCATCTTGTGAGCCGGAGAACTCTGCACGATAGAGAAGCAATAGTCTCCTCTGGTGGTGAAAACAATTCAATTTATTTTCAGGGTTTCTTCACAAAATGGCAGTATGAATTTCAAATATTGGCCACTTTAAGTAAATGAATAAAATGCACAGCTTTTCTGTAAAATGGAGTGAATTTTCCCTTTACCTAATCAGGCTGCTGAATTTCTTTTCAAAAAGAACACAAACTATAATCATTTCAATTAACTCACCGTGGAAATGATGTACATAAATAGATATTTTGATAAATGCCAATGAAATGAGCCCATTCTGCCACAAAAAGGAGGAATAGTAGGCTAGACAGCTTGGTTTTCCATCCTTAAAAATTGTAACTTTTACTTCATAGATTCTGATTACAAATCATGCGAGAATCAGGTTAAAAGTGCAAGGATGTATTAGTTCCAATCAGATGGCTGGCCATCACTTACAAAGCTTTAAAAAGTTGATTAATAATTCATTTCAGATAAGGAAAAGATCTATATTTATACCATCTTCTCAGCCACCATAAACTACCTGACAATTGTTCTGTAATGATGCCCAGTAAATTCTTTAAAATGGTAATTTGTCATCCTGTCACTTCATTTGTGACCTAAAATTCCTCACTTGAGGCATCATCAAATAAATTAATCACTTTCCAGGATCCATTTCTCTGCTCTGAACGTTATTATACCCAAGCTCTCTTGTGTTTCTCTTCATTTACATATATTTAATGGCTCAGCAGTGGTTCACTATGGCACATAACGCACACATCTCATTACAGGTGAAATATTCTAACTGCCACTATCACTGGGAAGGAAAATAACTCTCCCAATTTAATTTTCCTGATGTAACAAAACCATGATTCTTGACAATGAAATGTTGACGCCATAAATCAGTCGCAATCAATAAGATCATCACTAGGACAAATCCTTCTCAGAGATAATTTCTTAGTTCTGGGATCATGGCAGCACAAAATTAAACCATTAATATGCTGACAAACATAAATAGTAAATGTTAACTCTATCCTGCATCTGTATTGTACGTTCAAATCACATTCTTATTTCTGAAGCCATTGGCTCCAATTAATATCCAAATAAAATTGATATCAAAAACAAGTCATTAAATATAAAACCACTTAAAAACAATATGCAAATAAACAGAAAAAAATATATTTTTACATAAAAATTGATCCCTGTGACATAAATATGTTCAAAACACAGATTGTAACATATACCACAATGGGTAACACTGAATCTAACTTGTACACATAGTCTCATGCAATGCTCAGTGCTCAACTGCCTGTAAGTTATTGCTGGTGCACACACATTTCATGTGATTATTATACACAGTGCACATATAATGGGGTTGTCCTTGACAAGTCAAACTTTTCTATGTGCTTCTTTCTACGCAACTTTTCCTGAGAATCCAAGATTAGTTTGTTAGATTTACAAGGACAACTTTATTTACATGATGATAAAACATAGGCAAAAACAGATTTAAATGGCTTCCATGAAGAAAAACACGATGATATTTAGCTTCGCCATCACGTTCAGCTGAATTAAGAATGTGAATTTGAGATTTCATCAGTTGGTTTGTCTCTTCAATGTGCAACATCAGCTGATCAAGCCTGAGGTCATCAGCATTGACCATCCGAAGATCGTAAACTACTCGTAACACAGCAATTTATGAAACTATTGATAATTCAACTGAAATGGATGCACTAGCTGACACAGATGTTCAAAGGAGAAAGTACCTATCCAATAATACTGGGTCTGCAATCTTTTACTGGTGATTGTTTAAACTTACTCTTCCGTGTTCTTTGCTGAGGTCATTAAAAGGTTTTTTTATTTATTCATTCTCGGGATGTGGGTATTGCTACCAAGGCTGGCATTTATTACCCAGCTCTAGTTGCCCTGAACTGGTGGCAGCAATTTGATGCAACTTAATGGGTTCCAAGGCCATCTCAGGGAGAAGTTAACGGTCCATCATATTGGCCTGGAATTGGATTCCCACATAGGCCAGATTGGATCAGGACAGCAGGTTTCATTCCCTAAAGGACATTTGTGAACTAATTGTGTTTTTACAACAATCTGACAGCGTGCTGGTCACTTTATATTTCCAGACATATAAAACTCAATTCAAATACTCCAACTGTTGTGTTGGGAATTAAACACATTGTTCTTTGGATAATTAGACCTGGTTTCTGGATTACTTGCTCATTAACATAACAACTGTACAATCATACCTGCTGGAAAGTTTGAAGTGGAATGCCTCAGCTTTTTGATCAGCTGAAGTTTGATTTTAGCAATTAGTGATATTAGAAATTCGGTTTTACACATTCATAAAATGACATGTTTATTCGTCATTCACTAGGACGAAACTTTATATGCCCTCAGAGGAAGAACTCCTAAGAAATAAACATATTTTTGCCAAAAACAAAAATCTCCTATTTGAGAGCATTATCATGTAATTTTGCCTCTATTATTGTGACTCAAAATGTTAACTGTCTTCCTCTCCGCAGATGCTGTCAGACCTGCTGAGTTTTTCCAGCTATTTTTGTTTTTGTGCCACATTATCAAATGTCACTTAATCAAATCTCCAGGAATATGTCAAACCAGAGTTGACAATTCTAGTGCGCAGTGGTGTATGGGTGTATGGTGAGGTCGGAGGCTCCCCAAATATTAAGTCCTGGCCTCATTTCAATGGAGGCGCCAAGATGTGAACAGCCAGCCGGTGAAGAAGAAGCCAACATCAGGCTACTGGGAACATGCAGCAATCCTCAGATAAGTGAAGTTGGGGTTGGATGTTAACAGGCTGGTTGAGAGGATAGGAAGCTAGAGGCTTAGGGGTCCCAGGGAAAGGATAGGAACTCTAGGACAGAAAAGAGACAATGTGCAGCACATGGAGTTCAAAGTATCTGAAAAACTAGTTTATTCTGATTTGATTATATGTACAGACATATACACAAATAGCCACACAAGAGGGTGCTATCATACTCCCCCCTCCTTAAAGAAAAAGTTACACAAAAGTTCAAATTCCTTACAACTTATATACCTTTACCCATTGGGCCTGAGTCTGAGGAGAAGTTTTCTAGAACAAGGATTGATCCTGACCTTGACCTCAGTTGAATTTTCCACTTCATCAGACATGTCTGTCTGACTCTGACTCAGATCTGAACTGGTTTCAGGCACAAATTGTGTTGGAGTAACTATTGGTAGACTACTTGTATCCCAACTATCCAATCATTCAGATTCATTTGATTCTTCCCAACTCCCTTCTTCTTCATGAAACATTGAAGGTAAAGCATAATCTATATGTACAAACTGAGCCTTTTGTCAGACATAATTTCCTTTGGGAACGCATAAGCAGCAAACAAACTAGAGTTTTGCTGGTTGTTGTTCGATTCATCAGAAACCCCTTAATCCACTTTGAATGGCATCTATCACAATGAATAGCTGTTGCTCTTCAAATTCTACAAAACCTATGTGCAACCTCTGCCATACTCTAGTTGGCCTCGCCATTCCCATGGTTGCAAAGGTACCAATGGTGGCTTCTTTTCTACAGGTTTACATGATCTACACAGTTTCAATGTGTCTTCTATGTCCTTATGTAACCCTGGCCACCAAATATAGCTTCTCACTAGACTTTTTGTCAATATATGGTCCCTACAAATCGTTCTACCAATGTCACCCGCTATGACCAGCACCTCATCTGCATGTGAAAAAAATACATGTTCCCTATTGGGCTCTACCTCTGGAGGGGATGGTAATCTAGACATTGCATTAGTATTACTATGATCTTTCAATTGTCTTTACTTAATGTGGTGCTGATAAGCAGACAAAATCAAAGCCTATCTCTGCATTCGGGCTGCAGCTAAAGTGGGTACTCGAGACTTTGGATTCAAAATAGCCCTCAGTTACTCATGATCAGTTTCGATCATGAAACTATGACCATACACGTATTTATGAAATATTCTTACTCCAAATATCAAAGGCAATGCTTCCGTTCTACCTGAGCATAATTTCGCTCACTGGCACTGAAGGTACATGGGGCAAATGCAATCAGTCTCTCCTCACCATCAACCAACACATGAGAGATCACAGCACCTACACTGTATAGAGAAGAATCACATGCCAGCTTAATCTTTTTGGACACATGATAATATACAAGTATTGTACCATCTACCAATTTACTTTTACACAAATGAAATGCTTTGTCATACTCCCTTGTCCAATTCCACGGAACACCCTTCCTCAAGAGTTCATTCAATGCATGCAAGGGAACACCGCCACCTGGAAGTTCCCCTTCAAGTCACTCACCATCTTGACTTGGAAATATATCGCTGTTCCTTCACTGTCGCTGAGTCAAAACCCTGGAACTCCCTCCCTAACAGCACTGTGGGTGTAACTGGACTGCAACGGTTCAAGAAGGCAGCTCACCACCACCTTCTCATTGACAAGTAGGGATGGGCAATAAATGCTGGCCCAGCCAGCGAAGCCCACATCCCATGAACTAATAAAAATAATAAATAACATTGCCAAATTTGGTATGAATTTACCGTAGTAATTCACTAAGCCCAAAGAAAATCTGAGCACAGAGATGTTCTGAGAGCGTGGTGCATGTCTTATTGCTTGAACCTTACTCTTGGTAGGATGTAACCTATCTTTGACTACCCTGTGACCCAAATGTTCTACAGAGTTTTGAAATATTTCACATGTGTATGCCTTTGCCCAAACTCCATGCTTTTCCAAATATTGGAGCATCTTATTCAGCCTGCCATCATGGATTTGCCTGTTTCGAGCTGAAATAAGTATCATCCAAATGGCACACTATTCCCTGAATTCCTTGCAAAAATTGATTCATTATTCCTTGAAAAGATCCAGCAACTGAAGAAGCAACAAATGGCAGCTTATGAAACTGAAAAAAATCCATGTAAGTGCTAATATTCAAACCTGACTTAGGCTCAGCATCTAACTCAAGTTGCAGGTAGGCATTTGTCAGATCTAACTTCGAAAAAATCTGGCCTACTGACAACATTGTAGACAAGATCCTTCACATTTGGCAGAGCATCAAGTACATTCTAGTACCTAATTTACAGTTACCTTATAATCTTCACATATTCTTACCCTACCATCTGACTTTGGTACTACCACTACGGGAGTAGCCCAATTACCCCAACCTACTCTAAAGATAATGTTCCCTGTCGCAAGCCTTTTCAGTTCTTGCTCTGCTTTCTCTCTTAGAGCATAGGGCACTGGACAAGGCCCACAGTAAACTGGTCTTGCGTTCCTCTGAACTTACTTTGGCCTTATGTCCCTGAATCAGTTTGCTGGTTTCACTAAACACCTGAGGGTACTTGGCAATCATGTTGTCTTTCATTGTGAATTTCACTTCCATGCGAGAAAGCTTGTTCCAGTTTAACTTCAGTTCCATTAGTCAGTTTTTCACTAGTTTTTAACTGGTTTTTTAATTCTTCACCACAATGATGGCAATTTTGCACATTACTTCTTGCATGTGACTGGAACCAACACGCTTCCCATTATGGGGATTTTCTCTCCTCCATAACTATGTAATTCAATGCATGATTTCTCCAGTTGATATTGACACAACTTATGACAGTATAGCGATTCAGGAATCATGCTGACTGACGCACCTGTGTCGACCTCCATATTTACCAGAGCTCCGTACAACACTACTTGCACTGCAATGCCCTGCAAATTTCCATGGACATCTTTATGCTTCAGATCGCATGGATCCCGATTGATACCTCATTGACCTGCTGCTGTTTGAAAACTGCATGTAGTGACTGCCATTTCCTCCAGCCAGCGTTTTCTTCATTTACATTCTTTCAACATGCCTTAGCAAGATGACCCTTCTCTTGCAGCTGGAGCACTCTGGCTTCAGAAATGGACAACTCTATGCCCAATGTTGGCCTCAGCATCAGTAAAAGGACTTTTTAGAACTTCTGCTACCACTAACTGCTGTTGTTAGGGCCTTCTGCTTAGTCAGAATCAGCTTATTTACTTCAGCAGATGACTGGCAGTTGTTAACTCTGACTTCTCTCAAGTCACTTTCTGGCATGTCCATGGACAATGCTGTTTGGCAAACTATGTCGAAAATTAATTTTGGTAATATCAGCAACTTACTGAGAATACATTTGCTCCTTAAGCTGCGCACAAATCTGTCCCACAATGCCGTCTCTTGGAATTCTTCAAAATCACAATGAATGGACAGCTTTTTCAAAGCCACGATAAAGTCTCCAATGTCCTCACTGGGCAACTAAGTCCTTGTTCCAAATCAATAGCTTTCTACCACGTCCAATGGCTTGGGACTATAGCATTGCTAAAGCTTACACAAAATGCCTGATAGTGGCGTGTCTTTTAGCTTAGCAGAGTAAAGCAAGTTCTTGAGAATTTCATACAATCCTGGACATGCTTCCTCTGCCTGATTAACAGCCGGCTTATGAGGAACCAATTGAGGATATTATTAGCAATGAAATACATCGCTAACCACTCCACATACTGAAAGACATTCGGTCAAAATTATGCTCTCCCAATTTCCCAATAATACCTGTTGATGCAACCAACTTTGAAGGTCTCCGTCTACGCATGTGCATAAGCAGCTTTTTCCCTAAGACTGGATTTTTAAAACTATTACTCAGCAAAATAAAAAGTCACAATTCCTTTACTGGTTTTCTGGAACCTTCTCCAAGCCAAATTTGTTTTGTTTGGAATGCCCACAATCTCACCTCATTGCCAGCTGGCGAAATCATTGTAGGCCAGAAAAGAGACTGTGTGCATCCCATGCAGTTCAAAGTACCCAACAGAAAAACTAGTTTACTTTGGATTGACTTTATATACATACATACACAAATGGCCACAAATGAGTGCTAATACAAGGAGAATTGGAGGTTAGCGCTCAGGAGGTAAGAGACTGCACTTGGAGATTAGAAGTTGTGGAGAAGGATCAGAGGCTGAATTGGTTGCCAGTTTGGAGGGGATAGCAGTCCACGCTCTTTAAACACGGGATCATGAGAACTTCTTCTCCTTCTGTCCACATATTCGGGTAAGTAAATTTCAAAGAATGTGCCTTTTTAGTAGCAGGCAATTCCAAGGTCAGTTTTTGCTGAGTGCAGCTGGCACCAGCTGTGGGACTAACCAAATTACAGTGGGATAAAAGCAAAATACTGCGGATGCTGGAAATCTGAAACAAAAACAAAAATTGCTGGAAAAACTCAGCAGGTCTGACAACAGCTGTGGAGAGAAAGACAGAGTTAACGTTTCAAGTCCAGATGACTCTTCTTCAGAACTCCCTTTTTGATCCCCTTTTTTCAAATATTTATTTTTTAATTTTTATATATACATTTTTTTCCCACTTATTTCTATTATTTTTAAAACATTTATTTCCATTCATTGTTTTATCCCCACCTTTTAGCCTATTTTGATCCTTGCTCTCACACCATCCCCTCCCCCCACCACACCCCCACTAGGGCCATCTGTCACTGGCTCATCCTGCTTTCTACTCTTAGTGTCACAATTAGCACCTCCTTTAACCAGTATCACCACCATCAATACCCCTTCGACCTTTTGTTTATGACATCTTTTGCAATCTCTCCTTTGCCACCACATTATCACTGGCCTTCTATCCAGCTTCATCTGACTCACCCCTCCTTATACAGTATATATTACACCACATTCCTACTTCTCTTTAGTTCTGAAGAAGAGTCATCTGGACTCAAAACATTAACTCTGTCTTTCTCTCCACAGATGCTGTCAGACCTGCCAAATTACAGTGGGCCTGTATTTGCAAAGGGCCTGATGCCTGATTGAAGTCTAGGCCCTGGACACCTTTTCATTCCTTCACCCATAAGTTGGGCGTCGCACTTCTGGCCAGGAATGTGTGTGTGCTGCATGTTCATTGGGTGTCTTAGAAGGCCAGTTAACACATGAACAATGTATAGGCCGTTGACTCTAATAATTATTAGGCTATCCTATTTTTCAACAAATATTTCATCCTAAAACTATTATAATATCACAGTCCTAATTAGGATGCGGAATATAAGTCTAAAACCTGCTGTTGGTCTATATTAACTTATTGGGTTTGAATGATGTTTCTTTGCAGCTTTAGCAGAGACATTGACCCATTTAACATAAAGAGGTTAATGTCTGTCTTAAATACTGAATAGAGGAATGTCACACAAAAGCATTAAATGTTTGTTCACAAATATTGACAACAGTAATTTGTAGATTGCAATTTGCCATCTTTTTTCATTTTGGGTAATGTTATTTATGGTAAAGCCAAAGTGTGTTGTATATTAAGTTATAAAAATGCCATGTTAAATAGTTCATTGCTAGAATGGAAAGAAACATTTCTAAATAATTGCAATGGGGGATTGCATATCAAATGAAAGTGCAGCGCAATAGTCAGATTGTTAATGACTTTGTTAACAATGTGGGGCAGTTCCTCCGTGGTTCTGGTTCACTAAAAGTACTTTGTAAAGTGTATTCTATTGTAAGGGATACAATGAGAGGCTGAAAGTAACAAACACATTGGGTCAATTTTAACCCAAGCTGACTGCCAGGAAACTGATGGGATCAGATGCAGCACTGGTTTTATACCTTGGCCAATTTCACTCTCTGTTGAAATCAATGGACAGCAATATTGGACTGGGCGTAAAACTGATGTCCAGCTTATCATGTATATTTCCGATGTTTTTTGTGAGGATGAGGGCAAAGTACAAATCTCTTAAGAAAAATATATACTTACTTGAAAAAATGACCAGCAGTACTATAAAACCTGGAATTGCTTTAAAACAAAATCCTGAAACCCAGAACAACATGTTTGCCAACGAGCATCCCTTTGTTCACTGAAGGTCACGTGATGTATTTACAGAACATAAAGCACCTGGCAACCAGAACGCTACAGGGATTTTTGCTTTGTTTTACACGGCTATAACCCCTGAGAATATTCCTGATACAATGTTAAAAGTTATGCATAGATGGTCTCAACAAGAACGCTAAATTTCCAGCTCCCACTTTGCAGATGTGAACAACTGCACCCCTTGACAGTTGTGTAACTTAAAACTTCAAGTATGTTTTAAGTATGTACTGCTATCAGTATATCATGTTAACCTCTTGTGATTGATTTATGGATATCCTAATAAAGTGAAATGTGTTCTGTCTTACAGCTGTTGTGGCACTTGGTGTGTAATGGTGCCAGCTTCCACACCTGACCGATCTGTTTCTTACCACCAGGGCTGAACAGTGCAGCTGCTGTGTGAAACAAAATACTCTGTTTGTGAGTACTATCACTGTAATTAAAAATTAACATGAATTAATTACCTAAACTGCTGTAAACATCTACTTAGCACTGTCACGTTAACACATTCCATGCATTCTTGTTAGTTAAAACGAAATAATAGACAAGTAACCAACTGGCCTCTGATTACTATATTATTTAATGTATATTTTTATCGTGCAAACATCACAATCAATTCGGATTTCAAACTTTAATAAGCAGAATTTTGCACTCATCATGATAACTAATAGCGCCATGGTAAAGTCCAGAATGGGTTGGGGCAAAAGAAAGCAAATGTTTCAGCTTTGGAGCTCAGTTACATGGAATGAAAGTGTATCTTGTCATTTTGATTTAATGCATCAAATAAGTCTGTGCTAAGGAATTTACACTGCCCTTGGTCACCTTGCCATGTGGCGAGACTGCCCAGTAAAACCTTGTGGTCAGCCTGCGGACTCGGGGAAAGGGACCTCCTGATCGACCACTCTGTGGCCCATGGAGGGATCCCCCCAGAGCTTGGGCCATCCCCGCTGGAAGGACGCCTTGTCCCCTGCCCTTGCAATTGATTCCCCCCCCAACCATGCCAGGGCCTGCATGCTATTGGCCCTAGTGATCCCTGACCCCACTTACCTACACTTAGGCCTGCTCGATGGCTGCTGCTCCAAGGCCTGCTGCTGTCCCAGTAGTGGCCACTACTCCCGGTGGCACCGCTGGGACTGAAAAGCTGCTGGCCCTCTGACCGGAAGCTCATGGGGACATCCTGCCTTAGGGGGCAGGAGCCACAACTGCAGGAAATTAACTGCCTGCTCAATGTAAAATCAGGTAGTGACTTCCATGGCCAGGGGTGCCACTGACTTTCCAGTCGCCCCATAAAATTCCAGCCTTTGTGAGCAGGACCTGCTCTAAATGAAACAGTTGGCATTAGCGGGAAGTAATTTTTACTCTGAAATACACTCTCATTATATCTGATATTCGTCACCTCAACACATCTGGAACTTAGGAAGGGGGTTGGGGAGGGCAACTGTTGCTTATTCAAATGCATCAGTCGCCCGAATAGAATCATCTGTCCTTGTCCAAACACAGAATAGCTCCAGTGCACCCACTCCTTACTCAGGAGAAGTAAGTGGTTTCTTTATGAACATGTGATTGTGTAGCAGAAAGCATAAATAAAGCATTCACTTTTGTTTTCATTTAAAGGAGCAAATCAGAGACTAATTTACATTCCCTTTAAATGTGGACATAGTTGGAAATGACACAACTTATGGAAAAGTAAAATGTCTTTACTGCCTAGTAAAAAGTTTAGTGCATTTTTGTGAATTACTGTAGTTAACCTATAATGAAGTACTCAGATCTTTAAATTACATTTCATCACACTGATTGTAACAATTAGTTATAGTTCCACATGTAATTTATGGGTAATTGAACTACAAGCACGTTTCATGGTTACAAGCTGCTTGCAATATTAAGAACTGTTAAAATAGGTTTCTCTTCATCTGTGGTAGGGAGGAAGCTTAGTAAGTGTAATCGTTTGGGATATGGATTTTTGCTTGATTTTGTTTGACAGTTACCCATAGGTCATATTGTATTATAGATTGGTTCATGGGATTAGACACAATGGTTTTGTAACTCTCAAATGAAAAAAGCTGTTGCCAGGCAAAAAGCCATTGCACTCTGAAAGTATCCACAAAAAAAAACAATTATCCATAGTTTGATTTCAAATTTGATGCATTTTGCTCTTCACATATGAATTTAAATTTAAATTTAGGAAAACAGTGCAAAATTAGCAGCATGAAATTGCTAATGGTGAGTATTGTTCAAACACTGTTACAAATTCAAATTCAGATTCCACAGATGTTTTGAAAAAAAGTGTGCAAATTATGTAAATAATAAACCTATCATCAATATGAAAATCTTCTAATGTTGGTTTCAAAGATATTTTAATAGGATTGGTGTACACATGCTGCTCGCTGCAGCCTGATGTGATATAGCATGTGCGCTTGGCAGTAATTTGTACTGTTGAACCCATGAACTGCTTTGGAGAAAAATATGTAACATAAATTCTAAGCAGATCAAATTCAAATCAGATCAACAGATAAAACTCAATTTGATTTCCTAGTGTAAATGGCGTGTAAGTACGACAGCAGTCACTTCTGTACCAGATGCATTTTACATGGTTTGAAATGTTCCACAGTCTGTGGAAAATCCAATGTTTCTTAATCTTTTTTCTAAAGAAATCTAGGGCTGCGGCAACCAGCATGGTGCAGATTATATTGCAATTTACACCAGCACACTTCTACCGCTGACTTCGGCGCAATTGTCTAGCACAGTTTATGTCAAGATAATTATAATGAGATGGTAATGAACCATCCGTTTCAGGCTGCAATTAAAGGAGCTATGTCATTACGTAGGCAGTCTCACTCCATGGAACACGTTGCATTCTCTAATATTCTATTCTGGGGAACAGATTACACTGCATCAGACCTTTAATTACCCTTGGATTCAAATTCAGATCCCACCAATGAAGGAGTGAGTACCTTTTTGCCCATGTACTGGTCAGGTCAAGGTGCTCTTTTGTTTGAAAATTTGGACCTTGCCAAAGCATGGTGAAAAACGGATAGAAAGATCCCAGTTGATCATGTGTTCATGTTTAGCACTGATCAAAAAAAAATCTCCCTCCAAAATTCGATCAATGCATGCTAGCAAAAATTTCAGAGAAAAGTTGTTTGATTGCTTGTTGTGGTTTTCTTCAAGGTCATTAATAAGGAATTTGCACAGTGTTGTGCAGCTCCACAGGTAAATTGAAATCCACAGGTGAATACGCCAGGTCAGACCTGAGTTCAACAAAGATATATTTGTGGCTGGGTTAAGGAAGGTGTGATTTGAAAAGACTCAGTAAATTAAGTTCTGCTCACGTAAGGAAAGCAGTGGCAGAGATTGGCCAAAGAATGGGGCAAAGTGGGAATTCATGTAACCTTTGTTTCTCAGTTAATTAATATATTTTATTAATATATAATTAATACATAATTATTTACTTCATTAGCATTAATAATGTAATAGAGAAGTTCAAAATTATACTGTGTTTTGATAGAGCATATAAGGAGAAACAGTTTCAACTGGTGGGATGGCCAGTAACAAAAGGATTTGATAGCAGGATATTCATCATAATTGACAATAGAACCAGAGGGGAAGTTAAGAGAATGTTTAAAATGTAATGAGTTGCTATTGCCTGGAATGTATTCTTTAAAAGCTTGGTGGAAGCAGATTCAACAGTAAATTTCAAAAGGGAATTGGGTGGAAAAGCAAACAAATGCAGGGCTGAGATGAAAAATCAGACAGACAAATACAGACGGAATGGTCTTAGTTCCACTCCATATAAAGCAATGGAATTGAATATCAGTAACAAACCTTGGTTGCTGCCCAATAAGAACCTAGTAAACAGTAACAAATGTGGAATCGAAACAGGGAGATCATACCTGACCAAAATCAATAAATTCTTTGAGGTAGTAATATCTAAAGTAGCCTTTGGAAAACTCTACAAAGTAACTGGCGCGTATCCCGTTTTCCGAGGGCTCCTGTGGCTCTACGTTAGGGCTGACTGGTGGGAGAATCTTCAGAAAATTCACTCCTTATTTACTAAGAGTTCCAAAAGGTTTTTTTTATTTATTCATTCATGGGATGTGAGCTTCACTGATTTGGCCAGCATTTATTGCCCATCCCTAGTTGCCGTTGAGAAGGTGGTAGTGAGCTGCCCTCTTGAACCGCTGCAGTCCATGTGGTGTAGGTACACCCACAGTGCTGTTAGGGAGGGAGTTCCAGGATTTTGACCCAGTGTCAGTGAAGGAACGGTGATATATTTCCAAGCCAGGGTAGTGAGTGACTTGGAGGGGAACCTCCAGATGGTGGTGTTCCCATCTATCTGCTGCCTTTGTCCTTCGAGATGGTCATGGTCTTGGGTTTGGAAGGTGCTGTCGAAGGAGCCTTGGTGAATTCCTTCAGGACATCTTGTAGATGGTACACACTGCTGCTACTGTGCATCGGTGATGGAGGGAGTGAATGTTGGTGGAGGTGGTACGAATCAAATGGGCTGCTTTGCCCTGGACATGTCAAAGTGTTGTGGGAGCTGCACTCATTCAGGCAAGGGGAGAGTGTTCCATCACACTCCTGACTTGTGTCTTGTAGATGGTCGACAGGCTTTGAAGAGTCAGGAGGCGAGTTACTCATCGCACAATTCCTAGCCTCTGAACTGCTGTTGTAGCCACAGTATTTATAGGGCTAGTCCAGTTCAGTTTCTGGTCAATGGTAACCCCCAGGGTGTTGATAGTGGGGGGTTCAGTGATGGTAAAGCCATTGAATATCTTAGGGTGATGGTTTGATTCTCTCTTGTTGGAGATGGTTATTGCTTGGCACTTGTGTGGCGTGAATGTTACTTGCCACTTGTCAGCCCAAGCCTGGATATTGCCAGGTCTTGCTGCATTTGGACATGGACTGCTTCAGTATCTGAGGAGTCGCGAATGGTGCTGAACATTATGCAATCATCAGCGAACATCCCCACTTTTGACCTCATGATGGAAGGAAGGTCATTGATGAAGCAGCTCAAGATGGTTGGGCCTAGGACACTACCCTGGCAAATTCCTACATGACAAGTTATTAGTCAGACTCAAGAGCTGTGGGAAGTGTTTGAAAGGAGTTAGGTCCAGAAGGGGGCAATGTTCTGAGTGAGTACCCAATATCAATACTGGGACCACAGCAGGTCCTTATTTACATAAATGACCTGGGACAGGATTTTCCTCTCGTTGGGCGGGTAGAGTGAACGGGCCCGAGAACAGCCACAAAACGGATTGCCGCCCATGTTTGGGCTCCAACCGCGATTTCATGTTGGTGGGCCAATTAAGGCCCACCCAGTGTGAAACGTGGCTCTGCACTGGCTGGGAAGAGCTGAACCTAACATCAAGTTGACCATTAAGTTGCTGCATGAAAGCTGGTGTTTCCATAAACGGTTCTTCCCCATACCAACTTTTTAGCCGATAAGGAGTGAGGGGAATCTGTGCCTCATATATTTCAACTTTCAATCTCCCAGTTGCTTCAAAAAGGAGGTATAAATTAAGAGGTAAAAAGGTATAACCTAACATTTTGGTTGTTGGGTTAGGAGGTGTATACTTGTAATGTTTAACTCTGTAAATAAATATAGAAGTGTGTAAGCATTGGTTTTAGTTCTATCCTTCGCCAATTGGCTTTCTGGAATAAATCATTTCTCATATGACCACAAGATAACTTTCTTAATCAATATGCCTCCAGTCCGACAAGGAAAGAAACAACTTGGATAAGGTTCAGGGAAGTGAAACAGGGAAAATGGAATGTGTTATACCAGGAAGTCATCTAGCTATCAGTGACCACAACATAATTCATTTAGAGTAATTATGGAAAGAGATGCAAAAATATTGCAGGTAAAAATGGTTAACTGGGGAGATCAAATTTCAATGATTTAAGAAGGGAGCAAATTAGATCGGAAAAGATAACTGCAGGGTAAAGCTGTGATGGGACAATGGAAGACATTCAGGGAAGAATATTTCAGGGAACAGTGAGGTACCCTGTCCCTTTAAGAGAATGCAAGTGTACTTATCATGTGACAGCACTGACCAATCGCTGTACAGCGTGGGCAACTGGGAACTGTAAGTCTAGTTCTGGAGGTTTCTGAGTGAGCACGTATGACCTGGTGCTCTTCCCCATGTCTCAATAAACCATCACTGTTTATACTTAAGTCAGTCTCTCCCCATTATTGATTGCAAGCAGCAACTGAGGAGAACATAGGAAGGCGTGCAGTTAGAGTTCGGTTGGTCAACGAACTCATTTACCCAAGATGTAAAAACCACATATATTCTTTAAAGGGAAAAAGTAGTTCATCCAAAGAGAATGCATCCTGGATGACAAAGGAACTAAAAGTTAAAATAAAACAGGACAAAAAAGGCTTATGACAAATGTCAGAGCAAGATTCAGTTAATTACCAGGAAGATTATGGGAAGTACAGGAGGAAATTGGAAAGTTAATATATCTGTCAGAGAGGTTACGAGAAAAAATTAGCAGGCAAAATTAAACTGAACACCAAAACAATTTATAAACATATGGGCAAAGAAATTTTCGCTTCAGGTGCAATTAGTGAGCCAGGTGCAAATTGCATCCAAAATTGTGCCTGTTTTGAAAATGCTTTTCCTCCCCAATTTTCTGCTCAAACTTATTTGCATATAGCCAAGGGCAAAATCTGCCTTGAAGCAATGCAATTGAGCAGCACTTTGAAACATATTTTTTATATTTAAAAAAATGTTTTAAAATATGCTTGGTGTTTTTACAAATGATGAATTGATTGAATTTGATGAATAGAAATGAAAATAGCTTTTACACAAAATATTGGCTTGTTAAATCACAATGTCAATTGCAGTACCACTTGAACATAACCCAATTTTAAAATACTGAAAATGACTTTGAAAAAAATATACAAAACTATTCTCTGGTTAGATTGTGTTCCTTAATAATTTTTTAAAAAACATTCAAAACCTTTTAAAATGTACCCAAAAGGTCCAGCTTAAGTCTTGAAGCCTCCTGCAAAGGCCTGCAGAGAAGCACAATTAGCAGAAATGCCCCGTTGGGGGTTAATGCACCTGGTGCCATGACCAGTTTCGTCTAAAACAATACTTTTAAATCTATTGCAAAAAAATTGACAGAACCTCAAGTTGCACTAAATGCAAATTGTGCTTTAAATTCCACAAACTTTTGTGTCAGTTGTGTTGTTATCGATAAGACCATAAAAACATAAGTGCAGAAGTAGGCCTTTTGGCCCATCGAGTCTGCTCCGCCATTCAATGAGATCATGGCTGATCTGACAATCCTCAACTCCACTTTCCTGCCTTTTCTCCATAGCCCTTGATTCACTTACTGATTAAAAATCTGTCTATCTCAGCCTTGAATATATTTAACGAGCCAGCTTCTACAGCCCTCTGTGGTAAAGAATTCCACAGATTCACCTTTCACTGAGAGAAGAAATTCATCCTCATCTCTGTCTTAAATGGGTGACCCCTTGCTCTGAGATTATGCCCTTTGGTCTTAGACCCTCCCACAAAGGGAAAGAGCCCCTCAGCATCCACCCTGTCAAACCCCCTAAGAATCTTATGTTTCAATAAGGTCGCCTCTCATTCTTCTAAACTCCAATGAGTACAGGCCCAACTTACTCAATCTCTCCTCATAAGAAAATCCCTCCATACCCGGGATCAACCTAGTGAACATTCTCTGGACTGCCTCCAATGCCAGTATATCTTTCCTTAGATAAGGGAACTAAAACTGTTCACAGTATTCTAGGTGTGATCTAACTAGTGCCTTGTATAGTTTTAGCAAGACTTCCCTGTTATTTTACTGCATTCTCTTTGAAATAAAGGCCAACATTCCATTTGACTTTCCTATTATCTGTTGAACTTGTATGTTAGCTTTTTGGGATTCATGCACGAGGACCCCCAAATCCCTCTGTGCCGCAGCCTTCTGCAGTCTTTCTCCATTTAAATAATATTCAGCTCCTGTATTCTTCCTGCCAAAGTGCATAACCTCACATTTTCCCAGATTATATTCCATCTGCCAATTTTTTGCCCACTCACTTAACCTTAAAGTAGCCTTATGTGCGGTACCTTATCGAACGCCTTTTGGAAATCCAAATATATTACATCTACTGGTTCCCCATTATCCATCTTGCCTGTTACCTCCTCAAAGAATTCTAATAAATTGATCAGGCATGATTTGTCCTTCATGAAGCCGCGCTGACTCTGCTTGATTATATTATGCATTTCAAAATGCACTGCTATTACATCTTTTATAATAGGCTCTAACATTTTCCCAATGACAGATGTTAAGCTAACTGGCCTATAGTTACCTGTTTTTTGTCTCCCTCCCTTTTTAAATAGGGTGCTACACTGCCAGTTTTGCAATCCTCTGGGACTTTTCCAGAATCTAAGGATTCTTGGAAGATTACTACCAGTGCATCCAATATCTCTGTAGCTACTTCTCCTAAAATCCTAGGATGCAACCCATTAGGTCCAGGAGACTTATCGGCCTTTAGCCCCATCAGTTTCCCTAATACTTTTTCTCTAGTGATAGTTATTGCATTTATTTCCTCCCTGCCTTTTGCCCCATGATTATTTAGTATTTTTGGAATGCTGTTGGTGTCTTCTACCATGAAGACTGATGCAAAGTATTTATTCAACTCCTCTGCCATTTCCTAGCTCATTATTATTTCCCTAGCCTCATTCTTTAAGGGCCCTATGTTCACTTTCGCCTCTCTATTCCTTTTTATATATTTAAAGAAACTCTTACTGTCCATTTTTATATTACTTGCTTGTTTACCTCAATGTTTATTTTCTCCCTCTTTATTGTTTTTTTGGCCACCTTTTGTTAGTTCTTAAAATGTTCCCAATCCACTGGCTTACCACTAATCTTTGCCACACTGCATGTTTTTTATTTCAATTTGATACTATCCTTAACTTGCTTGGTTAACCATTGTTGGTTTACCCACTTCCTAGTGATCTTCTTCCTCACCGGGATATATTGTTGTTGTGAGTCATGAATAGTTTTCTTAAACGTCTGCTATTGTTCAACAACTGCCTCTTCTGCTAAACTTCTTTCCCAGTCCACTCCAGCCAATTCTTCCCTCATTTCTTTGTAATTACCCTTATTTAAGTTTAGCACAGTTGTTTCTGACCCAAGTTTCTCACTCTCAAACTGAATGCTAAATTTTACCATGTTATGGTCACTTTGTCAAAAATAACTCACTGTTTCCTGAGGGATCTTTTACTCTGAGATCATTTATTAAACCTGCCTCATTACACATTACCAGATCCAAAATAGCCTGATCCCTAGTTGGATCCACAAGATATTGATCTAAGAAACTGTCCTGAATACACTCTATGAATTCTTGCTCATAGCTTCCTCTGCCAGTTTGATTTTCCCAATCTACGTGAAGATTAAAGTCACCCATGATTAATATACTGCCTTTTTTACATGCCCTCATTATCTCCTGATTTATTCTCTGTCCTACAGTATAGCTACAGTTAGAGGGACTATAGACAACTCCCACCTGTGTCTTCTTCCCCTTGTTATTTCTTACCTCCACCCATAAGAATTCTACATCTTCTGATCCAAGATCATTTCTTGCTATCGTACTTATTCCATCCCATATTAACAAAGCTACCCCACCACGCTTTCCTTCCTGCCTGTCCTTTCGAAAAGTCACATACCCCTGAATATTTATCTCCCAGCTTTGATCTCCTTGTAACCACGTCTCCGTAATGGCTATAAGATCATACCATTAACCTCTACTTGTGCCATTAATTCATTTATTTTGTTCTGAATACTGATGCTTTGCGTTCAAATAAAAGCACAGCCAAACAAAACAGGAGCCTGGTACCCATATATTTGAGGCAGACTGCCGAGGCCATCTCAGGTCTGATGGTGATTAGTAGGCTGGAATGGCTGCAAGGGCCAGTCCAATTCAGCAATGATTCACTTGCGTGCCTCTCAGGCTTATGACAGATGATTCTGTAACACAACTTCCATCACAGCGAGAAATTATCCAGCAAGCACACATATCTGAATAATCCTAATACCACCCAAAAACATTGAGAATAGGGTTGCCACCACCACCATTGCCCCACATCGCAGGCGACAGAACTGTACCAAAATCAGACCCCTCCCCTGCCTCCCCCCGCCAGGCACCTCCCCACATGCCTTAACTTTCATTTCACTTTTGACATCAAGCATTAATAACATACAAGTCCGATCAAAATGATAAATTATTTCCATATTGTAGGAGAAATGAATCAACAAAAAATATTCATAAAACTTCACCCAGGTGAACCAAAAAGTGCTACTAACAACATGGCACCTTGTGTTCATGTCTACCTTTATGGAGTGTTCCCCTTGTGATTGAAGATGAGGTGGAGCTGCTGCTGTTGCTCTATTGTCTCTGCTTTCAGCTGAGATGCCTGTGACTTCCATCCTCGGAGGTGCCTGTAGGGGAATCCTCCAAAGGCTGCTGTACTTCTGTCATTGCAGGAGTATCACGTTTCACAGGACTTTGTGCCTCGTGTGGGCCCTCAGTCAAATGGAGTGAGGAGGCAAGGGTGCCCTCTGACAAGTGGCCCATGCCTTAACCTCTTTGATAGCCTCAGCCCTTTCTTGGCTCCCTTGCATGCTAGATGAGGCCACTGAGGGATCAATGCTGAAAAAAGTGTCACTTTTTCTGTGCATCTCAGCACACTGTTCCTGCATCCACTCAGAGTAATGCTGCATATGCCAGTCCAAGAAGTTAGCCACTCTCTCAAGGAGGAGCTCATGCCCTTCAAATGCCTGAGTCATAGCAGTGCACAAGCACTACACTGCATAGACTCCTCCATTGTCTGCCTCTGGGATCTCTGACAGTCAGGAACTTATCTGCCACTGCTCCAGAAAAACCCTCCTAGTTTATGATATCTGAGGCTGAACACCTTGGCCCAGTGGAGCATGGCTGTGTCTGTCCTCCTCCTCCTGCTCATGTTTGATGTATTGCTCATCTGGAGCTTCCCATTCTCATTTCAATTTAGGCCCACCCTAGGTGAGTGTGAATGTGCTGGTGGATGGTGCAGAGGTAGGATGTGACAGTGCAGACTGTATGGAGTCTGTCCCTCCACTGAGGAGGCGAGTGATGACAGATGGGACACTCCGCTCCCCCTCTGATTCAGGCCTTGTGAGAAACACAAGAAGGTAGTGATGAGAACTCAGGCTACTCAACAGAGACATCAACACAATCGACCCCATAGCTGACAGTAATTGTATAATCATAGCACACATTGGACAAGAGTTTCCTCCATATCCTTCACCTGAAGTTAGAGCAATCAACTGGCCCTGGCAGCCTCACCACCACCTACAGCCTGCCACGATGGCACCTTCGCTATGTCCATCGCCGCCCACCCATTTTTTTCAGGTTGTGCAGTTCCGTCACACCACCACTCACTCAAAACATCTTGAGATTATTGTGAGCTTTCTTTTCCTTCAGGATGAGGAGAGAATGATATACGAGTAGCCTAGCCTCCCTCACTTGTTCCAGCCTAACATTGATAATAGCTGTTACACTCCTCAATGATTACCACTGCTCAAATGTGCCCCATATGTGAAGGTGGCTGGCGTCTCAGTGATACAGCTGGCCACTTTCTCTGACAATGTTAGGGAGAACTATATGCGCTCAATGTGCTTAGCTCATGTGCAATCTCCTGTAGACAGAGTTAGAGGCCTGTCATCTGGCTGTTGCTTGCCACTCACTTTTCCAGATCATATCAGGTCATTGAATCTTTTATGACATTAGACCCATAGCCTTCTGATCACTCTTCTACTGCTGACCTCCATAGACACCTCCATCTAGGCCCATTTGGTGTCTCTGGGATGATTTCTTCTCCATGACCCCAGGAAAAATAGCTCTTGACTCTCAGCAACTGCCTTGGTTAATGCCTCAAGAAAGGCATCAGAGAACTCTGGGGTCATCCATGGACACCTGCCTGTGCTAATGCTGGCCTTCTGTGAATGCCCCTGAGCCATCTCCTCAGGGAATGGCTAGCCCAATCATGGCTGCTGCTCATCTTTTCAAAGGGGCCTCAGTTTCTATGTCCCACCTGTGGGTCAGTCTTGACACCCTTGATTGGGCCCTGAAGTTGCCTTGGAGCCAATTAGGCCCTTTGCTTTTCAAAATTATGTCACTTCACTGACGTTGATGCAATGCGGAACCTGGAAATGTTCTGGGCGTTGGGTTATCAACCCAGATTGAAAATTCGTGCCCCGGTGACAGAATTAGAAATCACACTGCCACTTGGCACATAACAATCATTAATGTGGATTTGTTGTCACCAGGTAACTGAAATCTGCACAATGGTGATATTACCCTTTTCTGCATGTCAGTTCTAATTCATGTATTTCATCTTCCACAGGTCCGTTAAGCGTGAGGCAGGAGATGGAGTGGGAAGAAGTCGATGAGTCCTCAGGAAACCACGTGTACTTTGAAGAATCATTGGACTGGGTTTTTGCTCCTGAGGTGGATAGCACAGGTCACGAAATTTACTGGTTTGCCGCACCCACCTTGGAAAACAGTGTCGATAAGATGGGTGGAGATGGTGTCACTAGACTAGTAATTCAGAGGCCTAGGCTAATGTTCTGGGGATACGGGTTCAAATCTCACTGTGGCAGCTGGTGGAATTTAAATTCAAGTAATACAAAAAGACCTGGAATTGGTAGAGACCAGTAACATTAAAAAAAATGAAATACAAAATCCCAGTGTGTTAGCAAAAAGAATGAAGCTTGAAGATTCCATGATAAACATTCTTTACTATACAAGAGTCAAACAAAGCAAACAGTAAATGCTATCTTAGATAACCTCCTATACTCTAACAGATAGAACCTAGATAAGTTAAACAGGCAAAGTATGGTCAATTAAAGGCTATAAATTGCACATTAACTGGTAAATGCAACTAAAACAGATCTTACGAATTGACTCGGTAGTGTACACAACATATAAGTCATCAAACTCAGCCACAAAGTCCTTCAAAACTCTGACTTCCTCACAAAAAATTTCAGCTCCTCTACTAGTTGAATGTTGTCTGATCTCCAGCCGACAATAGCACAATCAACCCAAGTTCCACCAAAAATGGTCTTCACCAAAAATGACACATATCTGTAGAATCTCCTTAACTCAGTCTGGTTAGCATAGATCCACCAGTCTTATCTTCAAGTAACAGAAACAGCTGCAGCAACTTATTCTCAGCTTCTGGATCTGGAATCTGCCTTCTTCTGTTTGCCTATGCTGTACCTTATCAACTGCTACTACCCAGCTTGGATTGACCTGTGTCTTTTTGTATCTTTCAAACAGCTTCAGCCTGTCCAGAAGTTTTGGTTTCTAAATCTCAGTTTGGTTTCTTTTTCCCTTAAAAACTGGGAGGATTGGTTTCTTTTCTATGGCCTGAATCTTCTGGTCGGTGTGCGGGGGAGGGCCCCGCTCGCCGATGCATAAAATGATGCATGGTGACGTCGGGCATGCATCCCGGCATCACCACATGTCATTCAGATCTTCAGTTCGGCGAAGGATTTATAACACAAATATATTTTTAAATTAAAATTCATTGACATGTCCCAGCACATGTGACACTGTCACATGAGGGGACATGTCTGAATTTTTTTTTCTTTATTTAAATTTTTCATAATGAAATTAATCTCCCTTGCTAGTGATGCCCACAACACATAAAACAGTAGATTTTAAAAATGCCCGATTTTTGCTCTGAGTGGGGAAGGGGTGTTGCAGAATGGAATCCAGTCTGCCACCCCTGCATGCAGATCAGAGGGGACTGCAAGGGCTGCCATGTGCCATGGCAAGCTTTTTAAAATGCCTGCCTGGGTTCTCTAGGACTTTGTCCCAGTTATTTTGTTAAATATTATACCCTCTAGCCCTTATCCCACACACCTCATCACGCCACCCCACCCCCATTCACTCCACATGCCCAATCCATGCCATCTCTTGCCCCCACCCACTCCATGGCCCCTTATAGCACCCATGCAAGCATTACTCTAACCCATGTGCCCCACCCATTCTCATGACTCCTTCTAGCCCCCATGCCAACAATGCTAACACATCTTCCCACCCACCCTACAGCCCATTATAGCCCCATTTCAACTTGATTCCTCCACCCATCACCCTTTGCCCTTACACCATCCATGCCAACTGATGCAGTAGCCTCCATGGGAAGACCTCAGGAGCCATTTTGAGGTGAAATAAAATAATGGCCCAAATATCTATTACCACCTTTCTAATAGTAAAAAAAAACCTCCCATTTATGAAAACCCATTTAAACTTTAAAAGCCCCTCAAGTGCTTAATCCTGTTTGCAAGCAAACAGACGTGAATTCATAACATCACATCAAAGACAGCTAATCATTTAAGAATCTCTTTGAGTTGTCAATCAAATTGTGAATTTACAAACCCCAGCTGGAATAATGATAGGTTATGGAAAGCAGCCTAGCATTAATAATGATATAGTGATCATGAGATAATGTCAACAAACAGCTATTATAACTGCAAAAACAGATTTTTTTTTCAGCTCTTACTGTCACAGGCGGGCTTTTTAAAAATAATAAACTGTTGGGGATTTAAATAATTTCACAGCTTGGCTTGAATCTTCCAGTCAGCAGCCCTGCTGTGCAGCATCTCTACTGCCTGTAAAGACTTTTCCAACCCGATGCTACTGTGCAATTCTTCCAGGATCTTTTGATCCAAACTGAAGAAGTAATAGGCAGTGTAGCATCTCCCATATAACTCCAGAAAGTGGAGTACAGCCAGGAAAATGAGATGGCATGCCCTCTTTATAAGTCACTAGCTGTTGTATTTGGTAAGTAATTAGAAGTCCAGTCTTTTAATGAATTAGTGTGGGTCAGTGAATGGATTGGTGAATGGGTGAGTGGATGACTGGGTGAATGGTGAATTATTGAGCGAGTGAATAGGTAGGCGGGTGAGATGGTTGACTGAGTGAGGAGGGTGGTTGAGTGCTGTGGTGCTGTAGAGAGGGTAGATGGGTGAGGTAGGTTGGTAGGTGAGGTTGATGAGGTGGGTAGGTTGGTGAGTGGGAAGGTGGGTGAAGTGGATGAGTGGATGAGGTACGTGAGGTGAGCGGTTTGGGTAGGGCAATAGTGGGTGTTGTAATATGCCTTTAAAGGATAACTGCATGGCATCACTAAAAGGGAAGTGTGTCATGCAATCCAGTTTCACTTTTGCTTTAAGCAGAGCACAGCACACACCTCTGCTGCTGGTGTCTTCAAGCTTTATACCCATGTATATCTGTTCTCATGTGCCTAGTCTTAATAACTGAACCCACAACATGCTTATCCAATCCCTTATGAGTGATTGGTGCCTTTATATCATTATAAAAACACAACAGTGAATAGGTGAGTAAATGAATGAGTGGGTAGTTGGCTCGTGGGGTAGTCAGGTCAGGGGGTACTCAGGTCTGGTTGGGGGTTAGTCACATTGGCAGGTATTTGGGGCTGATTGGGGGTGGTCGGGGCTGGCCAGGGGGGTTAGTCAGGTTGTTAGGGGTAGTCAGGTCAGGGGTAATTGGGTGAGGAGTTAGTCGGATTGTTGAGGAGTTAGTCAGGTCTGGTGCAGTGTGGGGGAGATAGTCACATTGGTGGGTGGCTGAGGGATAGTTTGGTGATGGGGGTGTAGTTGGGTCGGGTCAGGGGTGTAGTCGGGTCATCAGGGGTTGTTTGGATCTGGCCGGGGTTAGTCGGGTGGCTGGGAGGGTAGTCGGGACACCTGGAGGGTAGTTGAATTATTAGATGGTGAATGGGGGAGTCATTTATGGACTTAACCCAGGTGTTAGACCAGGCTTTAAACTGTCTAACACTTCCTGGGTAACAATCAAGGTAAGTCGCGTGGATCTAACCCAAGTCTCCACCTCTAGCTCAAACTCGAAGACTTTTGCGGAATGTCCCAGACAGCAGGGAGTTGTCCATCGGAAGTTTAAAATTCCCGGACAATTCCTACATAAGTGTGTGTGTCAGGACTCCTGCAGGGTCTTGACGTGCATCTTCATTCATATGTACAGTCTGCAGCGATCCAGAGACCGGAAGATTTGTTCCCTTGTGGCCTTTTTACTCTCACTGACAAAGGCAGGGTGTTTTTTTTTAATTTTTAAAGGGCTGAGGATTTAATTAACTTCACAGCTTGACAGCTCTACAGACCTTTAGGGGAGACAGTAGTGTAGTGATAATGTCGCTGGACTTCCACCTGCCAACTTCCACCATGGCAACTGGTGGAATTTAAATTCAATTAATAATCTGGAATTGAAAAGCTTATCTCAGTATTTATGACCATGAAACAATTGTTATAAAAAAGCATCTGATTCACTAATGCCCTTTAGGAAAGGAAATCTGCCATCCTTGCCTGGTCTGGCCTACATGTGACTCCAGACCCACAGCAATGGGTCTATATTCACGTCTGTGAGAATCCACCCACAGCAGAAAAAACAAGAGCCCTCTGGTTCAGACTGATCTTATCAGTAGCAAAGTGAACATAAGTGGCAGCCTTGGCAAACGTAGCATCGGTCTTTTGGGAGATGCACTTGTGGTCAGCAAATTGCAAAATACGACAGATGTTACCAGCAGATCCCTGGAAGAAGCCAGAGGTGAAGAAATTCAGGACTGTGATGACCTTGATGAGTACTGGAAATCTGTGCCCATCTGGTCGACTAGGAAGGAGGTCTTGTTCCAGGAGTCTACAGATGTCAGCAATGACCTGCTGTGAAAGCCTAAGCCTCCTGAGGCACTGTTGCTCCATCTGGGTGAGCAATGTCTCAAATATTAAGCGTCATGTTAACTGCTTGAGACGTTTTGAAATTCATTTTTACATTATATTCTCAAGAAATGCAGATTTCCATGTTGTCGTTTGAGCTGGAAAATACTGTAAAAGAAAATACCATCCTTTTGCTCCAAATGGAAGGAAAAGCAGCCCAGAAAGACAAGGGGAGGTGGGGGCGGTGGAAAGGGCTGGGGGATGTGGTGGTTCCCGGGGTGGGGGCGGGGAGGGGGTGGGGCGCATGTGCTGTTTATATTGTTGTTTCAGAGTTTCTGTGGCTCCTTTGCCAACGTTAGGTAGGATGAGGAGATTCACTCCCACATCTCACACAGCTTTTTCCTGATGATTTTAAATTGTCGTAGAAAAATAATATATGGCATTCACTTCAAATTTGTCACTGAAGTTATTATCTTTGGTATCCTCATATCTTTGGAGCTGAGGCTGCAAGATATTATCATCTGAAAGGAATAACTGTCCTCGGACTTTTCTGCTTTCTGCATATTGGGTGAAATTTTCCATTTGTGAGACTAAGTGTGATGGTGGGCGGTTTCAACGGCACTTTTCCCGCTGCTCAGAAGGCCGGGAACTCATGCTCATTCCACGCTTAGAAACTCATTAATTATGCACAGGCGGAATGACCTGGCGGTCGAGAATTGATTTGTCCGCTCTGCCGTCAGTCGGTGAGGTCAAAGGTCCATTGCACCATATATTTACGCCAGTCGAATGCACACATCTCACTCTTTGCAACCGACCTGTCTCCAGGAGATTGTCACAGATGTCTTCCATGCACAACAAGAAGGCTGCACCCTGCTTCAGGCACGACTTGATCAGAGCAGTGCAGGCACACAGGGATGTGCTCTAGCCCAGGGATGGTTCCAGGCTCACCTCTCGGGTCTGGAAGGCCTTCACAAAGGAGGTCAGTGCGGCTGGCAGCTGCGCCTGGAACGAGACCCAGTGCAGCAAGAGAATGAATGATCTTATCCGTTCCACCAGGCTAAGTCATCCTCCAACTCTCTCTAATATCAAACTCTCATCATGGCATCATGTGCTCAAATCCCTCGCTTCAGGGATCTCACACAACCATTACCAGGGGACACATATCAGTGCTGATAGGCTAATGGAAATTTTTACCTCACCACCGCCCCATCTATCATGCTGCACATTCTCCATCCTCAGGCCTGCTGGGGAGGGATCACCACACACAGCGGACAGGAATCCTGGCTAACCTGTGCTCCATCCCTTCTCGCCACATGCCTTTCTTGTGTCTTCATCCAATCCAAGCTTGCCCACAACAGGCTGGAAAGTTCCCAGACGTTGGGTGGTGGGGGGCACGGCCAACATCACAGTTTGAGGGGACTGCAGCCCAGGTCACTGGGGAGGACAGGGATCACTCCTGTGGGGAAGGGGAGATCAGATTGTCTCAGCAACCAAGTATGGATCACTCCTCCATGAGTTCATCACATCCTGACAATCACAGTGAGTGACATGCATTCTTATATTCCTCATGCTCATTTACTAAAACTCCATTCTTTATCTGATAGGCACCTGAAAATCGAGGCCCACAAGAGACACCACCAGAACTCCCAGCCCCTAGGCCATGTTCGAGGAGGAAGATGATGAAGTACCATCGTAGTTCACCCGCACCCTCCAGCAACTCACAGACACACACTTCGGTGGGGCACATATCTAGATGAGGCTCAGGCTCAGTTTCTGGGGAACACTTCACTGAAATGTCCCCACAGTAGTCGGAGGCAGGGACTGGCCAGGCCTCCAGCACTCAGGGGGCTTCTGGAGAACAGCTGCCCTCTCAGTCCGAATCAGTTGATGAGCCTGTGGAAGCATCTTCCGACTCATTTTTTTAATATTTGTTCAGGGAATGTGGGCCTCACTGTATGGGCCAGCATTTATTGCCCATCCCTGGTTGCCCTTGAGAAGGTGGTGGTGAGCTGCATTCTTGAACCGCTGCAGTCCATGTGGTATAGGTACATCCACAGTGCTGTTAGGAAGGGAGTTCCAGGATTTTGACCCAGCGACATTGAAGAAGCGGCAAAATATTTCCAAGTCAGGGTGGTGAGTGACTTGGAGGGGAACTTCAAGCAGGTGGCATTCCCATCTATCTGCTGCCCTTGTCCTTCTAGATGGTAGTGGCCATGGGTTTGGAAGGTGCTGTCTAATGGGCCTTGGTGAGCTCCTTCTGTGCATCTTGTAGATGGTACACACTGCCGCTACTGTGCGTTGGTGGTGGAGCGAGTGTATGTTTATGGATGTGCTGCCAATCAAGTAGGCTGCTTTGCCCTGGACGGTGTAAAGCTTCTTGAGTGTTGTGGGAACTGCACTCATCCAGGCAAGTGGGGAGTATTCCACCACACTCCTGACTTGTGCCTTGCAGATGGTGGATAGGCTTTGGGGAGACAGGAGGTGAGTTACTTGCTGCAGGATTCCTAGCCTCTGACCTGCTCTTGTAGTCACAGTATTTATATGGCTAGTCCAGTTTAGTTTCTGGTCAATGGTAATCCCCAGGGTGTTGATAATGGGGGATTCATAGATGGTAATGCCATTGAATGTCAAGGGACGATGGTTAGATTCTCTCTTGTTGGAGATGGTCATTGCCTGGCACTTGTGTGCGTGAATGTTACTTGCCGCTTGTCAGCCCAAGCCTGGATATTGTCCAGGTCTTGCTGCATTTCGACATGGACATATTCAGTAACTGAGGAGTCGCAAATGGTGCTGAACATTGTGCAATCATCAGCGAACATCCCCACTTCTGGTCTTATGATGGAAGGAAGGTCATTGATGAAGCAGTTGAAGATGGTTGGGCCAAGGACACTACCCTGAGGAACTCCTGCAGTGATACCCTGGAGCTGAAATGACTGACTTCCAACAACCACAACCATCTTCCTTTGTGCTAGGTATGACTCCAACCAGTGGAGAGTTATCCTCCTGATTCCCATTGACTCCAGTTTTGCTAGGGCTCCTTGATGCCACATTCAGTCAAATGCGGCCTTGATGTCAAGGGCAGTCACTTTCACCTCACCTCTTTTGTACATGTTTGAACCAAAGCTGTAATGAGGTCAGAAGCTTAGTGGCCCTGGTGAAACCTAAATTGGGCGTCAGTGAGCAGGTTGTTAAGCAAGTGCCGCTTGATAGCACTGTTCATGTCCCCTTCCATTACTTCACCGATGATGGAGAATAGATTGATGGGGCGGTAATTGGCTGAATTGGATTTGTCTTGCTTTTTGTGTAAAGGACATACCTGGGCAATTTTCCACATAGCCATCATGGTGGATAGTCAGCAAGAGGCAGGGCAACATCATGCAGTGGTACTTGAAGCTCTCAAAGAGGACGACTGCCAGAGCCATTCAAGGCAAGAGGACAAACAACTCAACAGGCTGTTGTCACCCCTGCAGCACCCAGAAGGAGTGGAAAGCCTAGAAAAATCAAAACATTTTGATCACAGTTTGTTGCACGGGTGAAGGCAATAACCGTCACTAATTGAACATCTGCAAATATATTCACTTTCAATGCATATTGTCTACTCTTTACTTTCAGCGTCCTTTTAAAGGCTTTGCAAGGTCCCCTCCCCCAACCCCAAGCAGTTTCCCTGCACGCAGTCAGCCCCACAACTAACTCTACAGGGAGGATGTTCTGTGGCAGTGCCTCTCAGAGCCTCGTGCAAGCAGTCCCCCGCGTACGCAGAGCCTTAATTCATCAAACTCATCTCACTGGTCCCTAGCATATTCAGTCCTGCCTGCCCTGGTTCCCGTTCTGTTGTCCGGCTGAGATGACCTCACCCACACACTGACCCAATTGCCATGCAGCACCTGTGGCCATCCAACACGAAGCTCCACTCGCTTTCAATTTGAGAACTGTGGTTGTGGTGACTTTCTTCATGAGCTACCCAACCATTTCCCCTCCTCCAGTCACCCATGTCCTTTCCCCTTTCACCAGGGATCCCCACGGCATTACCTTCGACCTCCTCACTGTCACCCCCAGCCTGAACCCTCCTCCTTCCAGGATGTCCAGGTGAAAGTGCATGTTCCCTTTCTTCCAGAGCATCTCACCCCTGTTCACATTGAGCTTCCCGACTCCTCTTCCCAACCCCTGTGTCCGTGTCTGCCTCCGTGTCCCAACTAACAGCCCTTGTCGTCCCTCCACCCAACACCATTGAACCCTTACCCTCCTACCCTACCAGCCCCCTCTAACCCCTGTTACCTTAACCACCCCCTCCTATCACACCCACCCTGAGTTCACACCACAGGAGTCAGAAGTGGACTCCACTGACCCCCCACTGTGAGTACATTCACCTAGACATCTGTCCCCTCCATTCAGACCTAGACCTTCCCCCCCACCCGCTTTGCCGCCCATCAGTACCTCCTGCTGCATTCCATCCTGCAGCTCGAGGCTCCCATTCCCCATGCTGAAGTCCCTGGAAGGAAGCTCAAGCCTATGTCAAAGTCCCTGGAAGGAAGTCCGAAGCCTCAGCAAAGCCAAAGCTGCAGCATTGAGGCCACCCATCTTCGGAAAGCTGTGTCATGGAGGAGCCATGTGGATGTGGCTCCACCCACCATGCAATGCGGTAGCTGTAGGCCTCCATCATCTTTCTATCGTCGGATGTCCGCAAGCTGAGCAAGGCCCTAAAAGTAAGCCCCGACTTGTGCACGCCACTTATTCCAAACGGGCTAGAGGCCGACATAATTTCCCGCTGGTGTGACACAAAATTGGAAGGCATGAGAAGATTCCTGCGAGCAGCTGTTTTAATAAGCATTCATGAGATTTTAATGAATGCTAATTAGTTGGCAGAATAACCGACCCGCCATTAACCCGCACACTCTGCTTGCACTGGCAGATTTGCAAAGTTTTGACTCCCGCTGGATTTGCTGTTCCCGCCCACCTCGAAACCTATCGCAGGAGGGATGGGAAAATTCCACTCATTGTTCTATACAGCACAGCTTCGAAATTAATTTCCATCCTGCACTGTGCAATCAGCACTGCCCCAGAACTTCCAATCTCCGGATAGTCAGAGACCAGAAAATATGTGCTAAGGGACCCCTCGGAAGTCCCAACACAATAACTCCTTGGGACTTGCCCAGCAAATTTTAACTTCCAATGGGCAATTCCCCTGCTCCCTGAATCTCCAAAAAAGTCTCCAACTCTGATTTCACCAGAGATTTCGAACAGTTCCAACTTACTTATCAGAATAGTTAAATCACAAAGATAGAAAAATCCTAGTCTAACCCCTGGGTTACTAAGGGCAGGATTTTCCCCTCATCGGGCGGGCGTGGAAGGCGGGCCCAGGAGCTGCCAGGAAAAAGACTGCTGCCTGCGATCGGGACCCAACTGCAATTTCACGCTGGCGAGCCAATTAAGGCCCACCCAGCGTGAAACGCAGCTCCACAGTGGCCGGGAATGGCCAAGCAGGAGCAGGGGCCTGTTGGCCGCCAGGTCCAATGGCGACCTGGCCATGGTGGACGTTTCCTGAGCCAGAATGATGGACCTGAGTGCAGCTGGACACAGCAGGCAGGAGGGCAGGTTGGATGGGCAGTCGGCCCCCTGCTTCTCTAATGAGTGCCTCGTCATCCTCCTGGAGGAGGTGGCTGCCAGCAGGGAGACCCTTGTCCCCAGGGATGGGAGGAGCTGGCCACCACACCTCACCAAGAGGGCATGGGAGGAGGTTGCAGCCCTGGTGAGCAGCCATGACGTGGTGTGGCGCACATGGGTGTAGCGTTGGAAGCACTTCAATGACCTGCTGCGCACAGAAAGGGCGCGTACTGTGTTGGCATGGGCCAGTGTGCAGAAGTCTTAAGGTTTGGCCATCCCCCTGTGGACCTCAGAGTGCCAACTGTCAATGATGCCGGAACAGGCCAAGGGAATGAGCCCTGGCTGCTTGGACTGAGTGCCTTGCGGCTTGAGAGCGGCGAGTCAGATGTGCCCTGCAAGGTTTTCCTCAGATGGGGCTGGCCAGGCTGCAATGGCGCTGGAGGTACAGAGTGGACTATTCAATGCTCCTCCGTTGTTACAGGAGAAGGCTTCATACAACAAAATAGAAAGACTGAGGACCGGTGGAGGCCCCGCTAGCCTCCTCATCCTATCGAGACATAAGCAAGATGCCCTGGAGCTTGAAAGCCGACACGCCCCACATGCAACCAGGCGTGGAGAGGCGGGGGTGCCAAAGACAGGGAAAAGTACACAGGAACCATTCTAGGGTAGTCTTTTCTTTGATATGAGCTGCAAACCTGGAGTCCCCATTGATCATTGGAAGACGAGGGCACCATGATGCAGATCTCCATTGTCTCACCAGGGTAGCTGGCATGCACAGTGACAGTGTGATGACTTAAACTAATGACATGTTCTTCTTCTCCCTTTTAGGTTTGCCAGCAGGCGTTCATTCTTCAGACCCCAAAGGGCCACCCCTGACACCGGAGAACCACCGGGCATCATTGCAACTGTGTCACACCGACTCTCTGAAGCAGGCACCAGCGCAGATACCTGCACCTCGGTGGGCAGTGGAGCGGTGATTAGTATCTCGGTGCACATTGGTGAGGGCACTTCACAATCACTTGAGGTGCAGATGGAGGTAGAGAGTGCCCAGGTCACCGGCAGTCGGGGGACTGCTGGAGACCACGGTGATGCTCAGTCGAAGACTGATGATGAAACTCTGGAGTGTCCATTAGGCGGCAGATGCTGGATATCCAGCAGGGATGTATGGGAGGATCTGGCGGAGATCCATGATGGCCTGTATGCCATGGTCTCCATTATGGAGGAGTGAGCCTGAGTACTGCATTGACCGTCATGGCCAAGTGCACTGCCTCCTCCATTGAGAGTGGCAAATTTCATGGAGAGGCAGCTCCAGGGACAGAATGAGGGGTTCCTGGCGTTGCATTCAGACCTGCAAGCCCTCACACAGGCAATGACCTCAGGTGGTCAGTGCCAGTGTGGGAGATGGATGAGGCACCCAGTATCCCAGCTAGGTGCCCGTCCATCAATGGTGTGCAGGGAAGTCTACAGGGACCTCACGTTGATGCACGAGCTGCCTATCGTCTCTGTGGGCTTCTCTCAGGGCATTCTGGGTGATGGCAGCAGCTCCTCCGCCCCTTTGCCAGTGACCATGGCATCTGATGAGGCTGCGGTGACTGGGGGGGATGCCAGCTGTGGCACTGGCTGCTCCCTCCCAGGCAGGGCCAGCACAGGTTCCACTGGCCAGAGGACAACTGCCAAGGTCATCAAGGCCAACAAGACAGCAGAGTCAGCAGGCTGTCTCCAATGCTGCTGCCAGTGATGGGGGAGAACCTAGACGTAGCACTCGGACACATAAGTTAAAGACACCTGAGCACAAGAGGGACAGGTCCCGGGTGATTTTATGTTCATTTATGTTTACTTTACCTATATTGGTCTGGGAATGAAGGCCTGAGGCGTTTAAGTAAATAATTTGGATTTGTCAAAATGAGATCAATTTTGTCGTCACCTTCCTATTTTATTCGTGCAGGGTAGGCCAGAATATAATGCTGGATGTAGGTGGCTCTGAACTTTATTGCACAGGCACTGAGTGTTCTTTGTGTTTAAATGAAAGGGTCCTTTCTGACATCTGGGATGGAGGAGGCAGCCCTAACATGCATTTGAAGCTGATCTTTGGTAGTCTAGCTGAAGGGGCGTTGGATCAAGGCATCCCTGGTATACCTGCCACACTGGAAGTTACCGAGGTCTGCCTCCATGCCTTCAGAATCTGCATCCTGTGGTCACACACTCTCTGCACATTCATGGAGTGGAACCCCTTCCTGCTTATGAAGGCACACGACTGACCTGCTGGTGTCCTGATAGCCACAGGTGTGCAGTCTATTGCACCCTGAATGCAGGGGAACCCAGCAATCGCTGCAAAGCCTCTGGCTCATTCAGCCTGATTGGCCTCATCCATGCAGTGAAGAATAAAGGTCAGTACCTGCCTGAACAGAGCTTCTGTCACCAGTTTGACACAACTGTGTACAGCTGATTGGGAGACTCCCACAGATTCCCCACTGACCCCTGGAAGGAGCCGGAGGCATAGAAGTTGAGGGCCATTGTGACGTTCAGAGCCACTGGCATATGGTGTCCACACACACAGTCGGAGCTGATCTCAGGCCCAATCATCTGGCAAGTGGACCTCCCTTGAGAGGTGGAGCCTTTTCGGCATTGCACCTCAGACAGATTGAGGTAGCTGCATCGCCGCCTGTAAACCCTGGCAGCAGGATAGTGGTGTCTTCTGTGGCAACTTCCGCCTTGGACTACCTGCTGGCCCTGTGCCCTTTGTGCCTGCGCCTCTCCTCCCACAGGTCCCTTCCCTGGAAGCTGCATAGGGAGACCTGGCCTCCTCTCCCTTCTGCCCCTCTCTTCCTCCTCAGAGGGGGTGCCTCCACCAGAGACCACAATCCCCATTACCAGGGTTACATAAGGCTGTCTGATACCTGGAAGGCTTCACACAGTCTGAATGCTCCAGGGGCCTTGCAGACCCCACTAAGTCCTGAAATGAAGCCTGGAATGTTAAGAATGAAGCTCAGAACAGAGATGAAGCTGCCAAGTACCAATAAGCAACCAGTTGCAAACTATCTCCAAAACTCCTCACTGCTCATACTGGCAATGCTGCTGACCCTTTTCATCCCGCCCTTGGATGAGGTTTTGGAAAATGTCGGCTGGCCGCCTGCTCATTTTGCCCATGTGACGAGCAGAAAATCACACAGGCAAGGAAATATCACAGTCAGTTGGACTGTAAAGGGACTTAAGTGGCCACTTAATTAATGGCGGGCGCCGCTCCGCCACCCGCGCGCACTTGCTGAGCGAAATATCGCGCGAGTGCACGATGATGTCGAAACACTCACCTGACATCATCACGCACTATTTAACTCCCGTTCGGGCCAGGCGCATGCCCGCCCATGGGACAAAAAATTCTGCCCTATGTAACTCACCCCCCCCAGTCACTCACACTGACACCTGAAACAATCCCTCGAACCCCCAACTCCACCCCTAACTCCCCTGTCTCCCTCACCCTCCAATTCCACCCCAACGCCCAATTCCCCCTCAACCTGACCTGAGTATCTGCCACCACCCGACTCTCCCGACCCACCCAAATACTCCCCCCCGACTCCCCTGACCTGACCTGACCTCACCACCCTACCCACCTACCACCCTACCCAGCTGCCACTCTACCCCGTTGCCTACTTACCTCACCCACTCTAACGTCCTTACTCACACTAACCCCTTACCTACAAACCTTACCCATCCTACCTCCTCACCCATCCTACCCCATTACCCACCTAACACCATCACCACTCTAATGTTCTTACCTACGCTACTCCTTATCCACTTATCTTACGCACCCTACCCCCTTCCCCACCCTAAACCCCCCACCCACTCATCTTCTCTCCATTGCTTTTCAAAGAAAGCTTTGGACATTTAACCTCTTTACTTACCAAAATATGGCAGTTAATGCCATGAAAAGGGGGCGTTGCTTCTGCATGGATTCCATTCACTGCTCCCTCCGAGACTTCCTGCGCTGAGTCAGTTTGGAAGGATCCTCCATCAGAAGATTGCCCCGAAAAATCAGAAGGCGTTAAATGTGTATTTTTGTGTCTGATCAGGGTCAGAAATAGGGGCTCCGACCCTGAACCCATGATTTGGGCCATTTTCTTTTGATATCACTCAATTCACTGGTGTGTTAGGGGGACATGGTGGGTGGTGGGGGGCAGAAATTAAACCCAACCTGCCTGCCAGGAATCAGCCTTTAAAATATAATGTTCTGTCTTAGTGCCTCATTCCTCCTGGCCATCATTTCAACTAATCGGCACAGATTGGTGGCTCAGTCTCCTGCAGGAAGCAGGCATGAGCCCCACAAATTTATGCAGAAAGGGGTCCAATTACATCAATGCGATCACAATTACATTTTACTGCAGGCCTGAGTGGGGAAGACATTGCTAATTTTTCCCTCAGGCTGTTGCCGGCTATCAGCTGTCAGGAAGCCAACGTGCACTTCCGAGGTAAATCCTGGCCGACCCAGAGTCGCCTGTTTATCTCCTTCAAGTTGCTCCTAATAAACCCCCTCCATGCTTCACACCTCATTGCAATAAACATTCCTTTGCCGCCGCTACCATCTGGAGCCACCCATTCTTCCTTAATTCTCCAATGGCCACCTGCTGTTTCCCACCTATTTCAGGTGCGCCACTGACAGGTGCAGGCAGATGAGATCCAGGACCCACCTGAACTTCACTTGGAGTTAAAATCAACACCACTGTATTAACTCTGTAAAACTGACCCTTCTTTTGGATAACTATTATTTAACATAGCCGGACCAGGATGCCCATTGCATTATGGACAATCAAGATAGAGATGGGTAAAGGAACAGCCCAAAAATTGTCCCTTTGTTTTACCCGAAAATTAAGATCTATGTAAACATTAAACATTTACCTTTGCCTCAGTTTACATTTCCTGGATTTTTCCTCCAGCTCATTTGATTCCATATCCATAATATCACACATTGAGACTAGCAGGACATCATATATTTCCCCATTTAAGGCTGTCTGGTTCCCTTTACATTTCTAGTCCCAGTCACACCAGGGTATTAATTACAATTCTCAGTCACCAAGGTTAGGTTTGTAGTTATGAGCTATTTACTACTTAGTATCGATATGAATTTGCTTTAAGCCCAGCAGGAAGGGATTGTGAAGAAACAAGGCAGCTGCAGAGGTAAATCTTTTATTTGCACAGAGAAAGGACGAGGAGTGGGTAATTGTTACTTTTTCTTGTCAAAATTACTACCCAGGAAAAATGGTGAAGGTCACCATAGGAACAGATCATACTGTGGTCCTGTTTACCTTTGTTTCTCACTCAAATCTACTCCTATACCTTAGAGCCAACTTTCCTCTTCCCTCCTCTACTTGTGTGTAAGTCAGGCAGATGTATTTCTGGAGTCAGGCCATTGGCAAAGGCATAGCATTTCCAAAGCACCTGCCTGCACCTAATAAGAGGCCCTGTGCCCAGTACTGGGGAAAGATAGTCAACCACTGCTGTAGATTTGAGAGATCTGTAGCAGTGGTATTAGTCACCTATCCAAAAGCAACAGCCAGAATACCTACAGTCTGATGTTTGTTTATTACTTATACCTCTCAGGTTGCCCCAATGGAAGGACAAGTAAACAGAGATGAAAGACTGCTTACTTCACTCTTAATATTTTCCTATACTGTTACAATTTGTGCTTATTGCAGATGCAAATGCTCTCCCTCCACGCCACAAGCCAAGAAATGCTTGGAAGTATGCAAGAAATTCAAAGGGGACCCTTTTCCCTCTCCTTTGCACTCAGGAGATAAGTATTGCCCTATGCAATGCAAAGGAAAGTTTTCCCCCATGTATCCCTACCTTCTACCCACTATTACACATTAATTTGGGCCACTATTTCAACCTTTTTATCTATCTGTGTACCTTACATTGTTTATTTTACATTTATTCAAGGATTGTGGACTTCGCTGGCTAGGCCAGCGTTTATTGTCAATCCCTAATTTCCCTTGAGAAGGTGGTGGTGAACTACCTTCTTGAACCACTGCAGTCCCTGTGGTGTAGTTATACCCACAGTGCTGTTAAGGAGGGAGTTCCAGGGTTTTGACCCAGCGACAGTGAAGGAATGGTGGTATATGTGCACCTCTTTTCTCTCTTCGTTATTTTTAAACCCCCCCCACAAGGCAAATAAATTCAGCAGCATTTAGTTTTGTATATTATCCACTCCTGAGCATAGGTAAAACAATTCGACAAGCCATAAACAAAGGCTTTAGTGGTACAAAGGAGCGATGGGTAACAACCATAGCTGTTTTTCATTCCAGCACAATTTTCTCTTTCATGCAGGTAAAAGGATGGGTTATCAACTGGTGTCAGGATCACCAGAAGTTGAGGAACAATAAAAATCAAATTTGTATCAAAGAGCTGAATATCATTAACTGCGCCAAAAGCTGATAATTTTTGACAAAAACTACATGCAATAGTAAATGTACTTAAAACAACATAACCTAAATGAATATTTCAGCGCTGAATCCTTATTACATAAAGTTTAGTTCTCCCTTCTTCCAAGTTTAACCCTCCTATTTTACACTATTATTGTCTCGGTATAGACCAATAACTTTTTTTTTGTTTGGAAATCTGAAAACCCATGTATTTACTATATAAATGAAGCCACAAGGTTCATGGTTTAAAACAGAAGAATTTTATTACACAAAAATCAAAGAACAAGAATGCTAATACCTACACCCTATCTTAAGTCATCTGTCATGTTAATGATACTAAAAGTGCAATGACTTTTGAGTACTAACTCAAATTTCCTTTTGCTCCCATTTGTCCTCCAGTCAGGTACTTATTAGAAATTAGAAGATTACCCATTTGGTCTGAGTACTGTTTCAAAGATTCGAATAAGAGTTGAGACTTTTTGGGCTACCACCTGTTTCTGACAAGGTTGTCCCTTCAAATCTCTTCCAATTGCTCCATGGTCATGGACTCCCAATTCAATACAGGCATCAGTATAGCATTTTAAGCTTAGCTGCCTCAGGTCCAAACTCTCCTCGTTCTAACGTTCTTTCATTTTGGAGTCTTATAGCTCTCTTCTGGCTATCCCATATATCCAACTCACTGTTAGCAGAGTCCTTCAGTTATCAAGGGTATAAACCTTTTTAGCCAATGCCCAGAATTTCAACTGAAGTCTACTTGAACGAAATGTACCCTCTAGCCAGCTTGTTCTAAACTAAAACTAAACTGCTTGGACACAGAACTACACCCACTCACCCTAATAATTAACTTCTTGTTGACCCTTTTATCCTATTGTTTATCTCCCAGGCAGGTTGGTCATATGATCAGTTACTGGAAGCAAGCTGCTTTTTACAAGAAATCTTCCCTATGAGAAACCTAGGGCAGGAGTTTTCCCTCATCAGGTGGGCGCGGCGGGTGGTCCCGGAAGCGGCTGTGAAACAGTCCACTGCCTTTAATCAGGCCCCGGCTGCCATTTCGCACTGGCTGGCCAATTAACGGCCAGCCAGCGTGAAACGCATGTTGAAAGCCTCAGCGCTGCCGAGGTGGGGCGGGAGGAGCGTGAGCACTGAAGTCTGCAAGTGTTTGGGGGTGCACTCACTGACAGCTCCCTGAAGACACAGAGCTGTTTCAGGGAGCGAGCGGAAGATTTTTAAAATGAAAAATGAAGATTTCACAAATAATATAAACATGTCCCCACATGCGACTCAGTCACATGAAGAGGGACATGTTAAAAATGAGTTTAAAAACAAATTAGCTTTTTTATTCATTGCTGGAATCCTCATCCCGCCCGCGGATGAGGTTTCACAAAAAATGTAAAGGCCGCAGGCCTATTCGCCTGCCCACCAACCGTAAGGTTGGACGGGCAGCGAAAAAATCTATGTAATGAGCTGCTATAGGGCCCTAATAGGCCTCTTAGTTGCCGGAGGGTGCATAGCCAACTCTCGTGTGCATCCACTGACCAAAATATCGGCACGAGCACGCGATGATGTTGGGACACTCGCCTGATGTCATCACGCGCTATTTCATGTTTGGGTATGTCAGGTGCACGCCCGCACGCCGAGCTGAAAATCCTGGCCCTAGTTCTTAAAGGGACCATCATCCCAACAAAAATATGGGTTTTTTCCCAAAAGGACATGGATAATGAGAAAACATTCTCCAGTTTCAGAAGATAGTACATTATGAAGTAATCAATTATCATTTTCAACAGCTCAGCCAGTCAAACTAAATTGAATCACATTTCTAGTGATACCAGTGATACTGACCATAAATCTAAAAGTTAAGCTTTTTATGTCAGGAGTTCCTCAGGGTAGTCTCCTAGGCCCAGCCATCTTCAGCTGCTTCATCAATGATCTTTCTTCCATCATAAGGTCAGAAGTGGGGATGTTCGCTGATGATTGCACAACGTTCAGCACCATTCGTGATTCCTCAGATACTGAAACAGTCCATGTCCAAATGCAGCAAGACTTGGACTACATCCAGGCTTGGGCTGACAAGTGGCATGTAACATTTGCACTTCACAAATGCCAGGCAATGACCATCTCCAATAAGAGAGAACCCAACTATCGCCTCTTGACATTCAATGGCATTACCATCACTGAATCCCCCACTATCAACATCCTGGGGATTACCATTGACCAGAAACTGAACAGGACTAGCCATATAAATACTGTGGCTACCAGTGAAGGTCAGAGGCTGGAAATCCTGCAGTAAGTAACTCACCTCCTGACTCCCCAAAGCCTGTCCACCATCTACACGGCACAAGTTAGGAGTTTGATGGAATACTCCCCACTTGCCTGGACGCGAGCAGCTTCAACAACACTCAAGAAGCTTGACACCATCCAGGACAAAGAAGCCCACTTGACTGGCATCCCAACCAGAAACACTCACTCCCTCCCCCACCAATGCACAGTTGCAGCAGTGTGTACCATCTATATAATGCACTGCAGGAATTCACCAAGGCTCCGTAGACAGCACCTTCCAAACCCATGATCGCTACCATCTAGAAGGACAAGGGCAGCAGACACATGGGAACACTACCTCCAGGAAGTTCCCATCCAAGCCACTCACCATCCTGACTTGGAAATATATCACCGTTCCTTCACTGTCCTGGGTAAAAATCTTGGAACTCACTCCCTAACAGCACTGTGTGTGCACTTACACCACATGGACTGTGGTGGTTCAAGAAGGCAGCTCACCACCACCTTCTCAAGGGCAATTAGGGATGGGCAATAAATGCTGGCCTAGCCAGTGACGCCCACAACTCATAAATGAATTTTAAAAATCTACAAGAACACAATAAAACTCAATTTATGTTAATAACTTAGAAACTGATTTGTTCTAAAGCAATGTAATCCACCTAGATCTATCCCCCATTTATTCAGTGTTGTCCTAAACAGACTAGAAAATCAGAGGTAAAATTCCTCCTTCTGCTCGTTGAGACAAGAAGACAGAAGATAATAACCAGGATTTTCACAGATATGTCAGGAAACAAAGCTACATTGCAGCAAAATTAAAGAAAATTGAAAGGATTTTTCACATCCACAGTTTTCCTGACGTTGCTAAATCTACATTACGGAATGAATTGAGAAATTCCAACATAAAAACATATGATATTACCAAGGTGCTTCTACTGTAAGCATATTATGAATGGAGTGTAAGAATCACAGGCAAGAGCTGCTCACACCGTAAATCTCTGTCAAAAGATGAGAAGGTATTGATGGGGGGTGGGTAAAAAGATTATTGTTTCTCCGTGGAAATGGAAAAGGCCAGGTTAAACTCAACTGGGTCATTTTTGACTTGCCATGGAGCTTGTTGGTCAGCCCTCTCTCAGCAACGAAGAGGCCCAGGTGATTTTTGAGGCTTTGGCCCCACTTAAATTCACCAGACAAGCTGCAGGGCGCCAAACAGGCATCCCAATGTAGCTCACTAGATTAAACACAAGAAGTGAGCTAGATATACTGACAGCAAGGCAAGATTTGGGGCTGGGAAAGGGGTGGCTGTAATCGCTGAGGGTGGGGTTCCCATAGTGACAACAGTTATGTTTATGGATGTGAGATTTGCAGTCACGCTCTCTGGAGTTCACAAATGTCGTTCAAGACTTATCTCTTGAGGACCTCTTCTGTTTCATTGCCTGTAGCTCAGATCGGATCCTGCTCTCTGCTGAACAGGCTCTGGCCACTTCTGACCTAAAATGGCAACTGGGGTCCTATTTATGTTATAGGACCCAGGTTTCAGTATTAAAGTGGCCTATCATCTGAATCAGATGGGCACTTTAGATACTCGGTAGTAGACCCCATTTAAAATGGAGCCCAACACAAGCCCAGTGTTAATGGAACAATAAGACGACTGACCTCACCTTGGGCCCATTACTTTCCTATTAACACCAAATTAATTACTCAAAACTAACGCCAATCAATCTCAGCCATTTTCCTAACTTAACTTGAATAATATTCTGGCAGGTTTGTTCAGATCTGTTTTTGCATATTCTTGTTATGCATTTCCTCCAGATATATTTTCTGTATGATGTTTAAACATATAATGTATATAAAATCATATTTTGTGTACTGGTGATAATAATGCTTTTTGTTTGTTCCTTATTCAAAGAGAGAAAAAATATTTTTTGGTAGAAGAAGTCCAATCTTTTGAATATCATGTAAAAATATAACATGCTTAAAAATTGCTTACTGTTGGGGGAATCTTCTTCACACAAGTTGGACTCTGACTAGCCTCAGCTCTCCAGGGAGTTTGCCTATCTAAAATAAAGGCTCACTAGGGCCCCCTTATTCATCACCAGACCAGTAACTGAATTCTTCAGGACTTCTGTCTTTGCTCTAGGTCAGTACCTCGAGGCATTGTTATATTATGTTATATACAACCTTCTAGAAATATATCACATATTTGATAGGGTTATACTGCACTTAAATGCTTTTGAAGTATCTAGACTATGTCTTTAAAATGTTAAAAGTGCTCTCAATCACTGATCAAGTAAAATAATATATAACATACCTTCTATGAAGGAAGTTGTGGCAAAATAAAAGCAAATGCCAAAGGTTTGGGCCCATAGCTATCATCCACCTAAAAATATGAATGAGCAAAAAATTTAGGTTGTGCCAAATAGAATCACAAATTATTCATGAAATGAGTTTTTAACTACAAGGTCATTTAGATAGTGGGGTAAATTTAAAATCCAGAAAATGGGCCAGGTGGGCAGCAGGCAAAATGCCTGCCTGTTCGTGCCAGTGGGAGCGGCATCATTGCCATGCAGCCAATGAGCTGCCTACCCCTTGGATATCCTTGCTGACTCTGGCCTAGTGTAATATTAGGCAAGCAGAGGCCAACCTGGCTGTTACTCTTCAACTGTACCACCAGGTGGAACAGAATGGAATAAGCATAGTGCACACTCCTAGTTGCCTCCAAAGATGACAATACAAATGTGTATGTCATAGAGCTCTCAATTTGCATAGTAAAAGGATGAATCACCTGAAAAAGGTGGGCCTTCTGACTGGCCAGTGGTAGGACCTTCTCAGGATTTTGGCAGCCAGGTTGGGAACAGAAACAGAGTATTTTCAGAGAATATTTTCCCATTATTTTGAGTGATAATGCATCTAAGAACTGTTATATTCTCTGATTACAATGCTTCTTTGGTTCTATGCTTGGGTTCCTGACAGGAGTCATAAGCGACATGCTCAGGGTCTACCCACTGTTCCCCAGCAGTCAACCTGACACTTGATGGTCTGGGTGGTAGAAAGAGAGGATTACAGACAAGCTTTGGAATTTTTTTTATTCGTTCATAGGATTTGGACATCGCTAGCTAGGCCAGAATTTATTGCCCATTCCTAATTGTCCCTGAGAAGGTGGTGTTGAGCTGCCTTCTTGAACCGCTGCAGTGCATGTAGTGTAGGTACACTCACAATGCTGTTAAGGAGGGAGTTCCAGGATTCTGACCCAGCGACAGTGAAGGAACAGCCATATATTTCCAAGTCAGGATGGTGAGTGGCTTGGAGGGGGATTTCCAGGTGATGGTGTTCCCATGTGTCTGCTGCCCTTGTCCTTCTAGATGGTAGTGGTTGTGGGTTTGGAAGGTGCTGCCCAAGGAACCTTGGTGAGTTATTGCAGTGCATCTTGTAGATAGTACACACTGCTGCCACTGTGCGTTGGTAGAGTGAGTGGGTGTTTGTGGATGGAAAGCCAGCCAAGCGGGTTGCTTTGCCCTGGATGGTGTCAAGCTTCTTGCATGTTGTTGGAGCTGCACTCGTTCAAGCAAGTGCGGAGTATTCCATCACACTCCTGACTTGTGCCTTGTACAGGGTGGACAGGGTTTGGGGAGTCAGGAGGTGAGTTACTCATCGCAGGATTCCAAACCTCTGACCTGCTCTTGTAGCCATAGTATTTTTATGGCTAGCCCAGTTCAGTTCCTGGTCAATGGTAAACCTCAGGATGTTGATAGTGGGGGATTCAATGATGGTAATGCCATTGAATGTCAATAGGCAATGGTTGGATTCTCTCTTGTTGGAGATGATCATGGCCTGGCACTTGTGTGGCGTGAATGTTACTTGCCACTTGTCAGCCCAAGCCTGGATATTGTCCAGGTCTTCTTGCATTAGGACATGGACTGCTTCAGTATCTGAGGACTCACGAATGGTGCTGAACATTGTGCAATCATCAGCGAACATCCCCACTTCTGACCTTATGATGGAAGGAAGGTCATTGATGAAATAGCTGAAGATGGTTGGGCCGAGGACACTACCTTGAGGAATGCCTGCAGTGATGCCATGGAATTGAGATGATTGACCTCCAACAATCCCAACCATCTTCCTTTGTGCTAGGTATGCCTCCAGCCAGTGGAGAGTTTTCCCCCTGATCTCCATTGACTCCAGTTTTGCTAGGGCTTCCTGATGCACGCTCAGTCAAATGCTGCCATGATGGCAAGTCACTCTCACCTCACCACAGGAGTTCAGCTCTTTTGTCCATGTTTGACCTAAGGCTGTAATGAGATAAGGAGCAGAGTGGCCCTGGCGGAACCAAAACTGAGTGTCAGTGAGAAGACTATTGCTAAGCAAGTGCCACATTTACAGTGAGAGAGTGTGAAAGAAACAGCATGGTCATTTACAGTGTGAGAGAAGCAGGGCCATTTACGGCAGGAGAGTGAGAGAGAAAAAACATGGTCATTTACAATGAGAGAGAAACAGTGTGGCCATTTACAGTGACACAGTGTGGAGAAACAGCATGACCATTTACAGCAACAGAGTGTGAGAGAAACAGTGGAATCATTTACAGTGAGAGAGTGAGAGAGAAACAGCAAGATCATTTACAGTGAGAGTGTGTGAGAGAAACAGTGTGGTCATTTACAGTGAGAGAGTGAAAGAGAAACAACGTGGTCATTTACAGGGAGAGAGTGTGAGAGAAACAGCGGGGCCATTTACAGGGAGAGTGTGAAAGAGAAGCAGCGTGGTCATTTACAGGGAGAGAGTGTGAGAGAAACAACGTGGTCATTTACAGGGAGAGAGTGTGAGAGAAACAGCGGGGCCATTTACAGGGAGAGTGTGAAAGAGAAGCAGTGTGGTCATTTACAGGGAGAGAGTGTGATAGAAACAACGTGGTCATTTACAGGGAGAGAGTGTGAGAGAAACAACGTGGTCATTTACAGGGAGAGAGTGTGAGAGAAACAGCAGGGCCATTTACAGGGAGAGAGTGTGAGAGAAACAACGTGGTCATTTACAGGGAGAGAGTGTGAGAGAAACAGCGGGGCCATTTACAGGGTGAGTGTGAAAGAAGCGGCATGGTCATTTACAGGAAGTGAGTGTGAGAGGAGCGGGGCCTTTAACAGCGAGAGAGTGAGAGAAGAGTGTGAGACCATTAAAGAGTACGAGAGCGAAAAGGGCATAGAGAGCAGCTGATTGGTGAGTAGGATTGGTGAGTATTTTTATTCTTTAATGTAAAAGTAAGGTCTTTAGTTTGTGTTTAGATGTTTAGTCTTTTTTTCTTCTTTTTCTTAAAGATACCTTGTTAAATATAAGATCGATATTGGTGTGTATAAAAAAATAATTATAAAAAAGTGTAAAGAGCAGGGATACTAGAGCAATTAATTAATTAATTGAATAAAATACGATAGCAATGGCAGGACAGGTTATGTGTTGCTGCTGCAGCATGTGGGAGTTGCTGGACACCAAGGTGATCCAGAGCGAACACATCTGTACCTAGTGTTTGCAGCTCGAGGAACTTTGAATCCAAGCTAAGGAGCTGGAGTCCCAGCTGCAGATATTGCACCGCATCAGTGAGGGGGAAAGTTACCTGGACACTTTGCTCCAGGAAGCGGTCACACCACTCAGATTAGGTAATTCAAATTTGGTCTGTGATCATGAACAGGGACAGGACTGCAGGTGAAGCAGGTTTGGGGACCCAGGGGGTAGCATTCAAGGAGCCTTGGCCCTTGCAACTGTCCAACAGTTACAAGGTTCTTGCAAGTTGTGTGGATGAGAGTGGGGACTGCAGGGAGGATGAGCGAACTGACCACAGCACCATGGTACAGGGAGCCATTTAAGTGCGGGAGGAAATGGGAGTCTAGTAGTGGTAGGGGACAGTATAATTAGGGGGATAGATACTGTTCTCTGCAGCTGTTAGCGTGAGTCCAGAAGGCTGTGTTGCCTGCCCGGTGCCAGGGCTAAGGACATCTCATCAGGGCTGGAGAGGAACTTGGAGTGGGAGGGGAGGGATCCAGTTGCCGTCGTCCATGTTGATACCAACAACATTGATAGGACTAGAAAGGAAGTTCTGCTGAAAGAATTTGAACAGTTAGGAGCTAAATTAAAAAGCAGAACCTCCAAGGTAATAATCTTAGAATTACTTTCTGAGCCACAGGCAAACTGGCATAGGGTAAATAAAGTCAATGAGTTAAATGCATGGTTCAAAGATTGGCGTGGGAGGAATGGGTTTCAGTTCATGGGGCACTGGCACCAGTACTGGGGTAGAAGGACTCTGATCCGGTGGGACAGGCTTCTTGATCCATGCTGGGACGAATGTCCTGGTGATCCGAATAACTAGGGCTATAGAGAGGGCTTCAAACTAAATAGAGTGGGAGAGGGTTCTGGAAAGCGGATACGTAGGCTTACAAAGCAAAAGGACATGGCAACCTTGCAAGGCAGCTATTTAGGTAATGATACCCAGAGTGTGACAGGAAGGAACAGAGTGTGCAAACATTAAAAAAAGCAGCAAATGCGGTCAAAGGGGGAAAAAATGGTAAAAAGGCCAAATTAAAGGCCCTTTACTTAAATGCACATAGTATTTGGAACAAAATAAATGAATTAACAGCACAACTAGACATCAATGGGTATGATCTTATAGCCATTACGGAGTCATGGTTATAAGGAGATCAAAGGTGGGAGCTAAATATTCAGGGGTATGTGACTTTTCAAAAGGACAGGAAGGAAAGGGTGGTGGGGTAGCTTTGTTAGTATGAGATGGAATAAGTGCAATAGCAAGAAAGGATCGGAAGATATGGAATTCATATGGTTTAAGAATCCATTTAAGAAATAACAAGGGAAAGAAGACACTGGTGGGAGTAGTCTATCGGCCCCCTGACAGTAGCTATACTGTAGGATGGAGAATAAATCAGGAGATAATGAGGGCATATAAAAAGGGCAGTACATGGGTGACTTTAATCTTCATGTAGATTGGGAAAATCAAATTGCCAGAGGTAGACACGAGCAAGAATTCATAGAGTGTATTCAGGACAGTTTCTTAGAACAATATGTTATGAATCCAGCCAGGGATCAGGCTCTTTTGGATCTGGTAATGTGTAATGAGGCAGGTTTAATAAAGTAGTCCAGAGTAAAGGATTCCCTGGGAAACAGTGACCATAATATGGTAGAATTTAGCATTCAGCTTGAGAGTGAGAAACATCAGTCGGAAACAACTCTACTAAACTTAAATAAGGATAATTACAATAGAATGAGGGCAGAGTTGGCTGGAGTAGACTGGGAAAGCAGTTTAGCAGAAAAGACAGTTGATTAACAATGGCAGACATTTAAGAAAATCTTTCATGACTCTCAACAAAGATATATCCCTGTGAGGAAGAAGGATTCAAGGAAGGGGATAAACCAACAATGGTTAACCAAGGAAGTTAAGGACTGTATCAAATTGAAAAAAGAAAACATACAATGTGGCAAAGATTAGCGGTAAGCCAGGGAAAGTTTTAAAAACCAACAAAAGATGACCAAAAAAATAAAGAGGGAGAAAATAAACTTTATGGGTAAATTAGCAAGTAACATAAAAACAGTCAAAATGAACATAGGCCCCTTAGAAAATAAGGCTAGGGAAATAATAATGGGGAATGGCAGATGAGTTGAATAAATACTTTGCTTCAGTCTTCACTGTAGAAGATACTAAAAGCATTCGAAAAATACTAAATAATCAAGGGGAATAAGGGGTGGGGGGGGGAGGAAATGAATACAATAACTATCACCAGAGAAAAAGTAACAGGGAAACTAATGGGGCTAAAGGTCGTTAAGTCTCCTGGATCTGATGGGTTGCATCCTAGGATATTAAAGGAAGTACCTACAGAGATAGTGAATGCACTGGTAGTAATCTTCCAAGAATCCTTAAATTCTGGAAAAGTCCCAGAGGATTGGAGAATGACCAATGTTACCCTTATTCAAAAAGGGAGGGAGACAAAAAACAAGTAACTATAGGCCAGTTAGCTTAACATCTGTAAGTGAGAAAATGTTGGAATCTAAGATAAAGGATGTAATAGCAGAGTATTTAGAATACATGATTTTATCAAGCAGAGTCAGTGCGGCTTCATTGAAGGGGAAAACATGCCTAACAAATTTATTAGAATTCTTTGAGGAGGTAACAAGCAGGATCGATAAAGGGGAACCAGTAGATGTAATATATTTAGATTTCCAAAAGGCGTCCGATAAGGTACCGCACAAAAGGCTACTTAATAAGATAAGAAAACATGAGGTTATGCACTTTGGCAGGAAGAATACAGGAGCTGAATATTATTTAAATGGAGAAAGACTGCAGAAGGCTGCAGCACAGAGGGATTTGGGGGTCCTTGCGCATGAATCCCAAAAAGCTAACATACAAGTTCAACAGGTAATAGGGAAGGCAAATGGAATGTTGGCCTTTATTTCAAAGGGAATGGAGTATAAAAATAAGGAAGTCTTGCTAAAACTATACAAGGCACTAGTTACACCACACCTAGAATACTGTGAACAATTTTGGTCCCCTTATCTAAGGAAAGATATACAGGCATTGGAGGCAGTCCAGAGAAGGTTCACTAGGTTGATCCTGGGTATGGAGGCATTTTCTTATGAGGAGAGGTTGAGTAGTTTGGGCCTCTACTCATTAGAATTTAGAAGAATGAAAAGCGACCTTATTGAAACATATGAGATTCTTAGGGGGCTTGACAGGGTAGATGCTGAGAGGTTGTTTCCCCTTGTGGGAGAGTCTCGGACCAGAGAGCATAATCTCAGAGTAAGGGGTCATCCATTTAAAACAGAAATGAGGAGGAATTTCTTCTCTCAGTGGGTAGTCAAAGTGTGGAATTCTTTACCACAGAGGGCTGGCTCCTTAAGTATATTCAAGACTGAGATAGACAGATTTTTGATCAGTAAGGGAATCAAAGATTATAGGGAAAAGGCAGGAAAGTGGAGTTGGGGATTATCAGATCAGCCATGGTCTCATTGAATGGCGGGGCAGACTTGATGGGCCGAATGGCTTACTTCTGCTCCTATGTCTTATGGTCTTATGGTCTTATGCTAGCACTATTGATGACCCCTTCCATCACTTATTGATGATCAAGAGTAGACTGACAGGGCGGTAATTGGTCGGGTTGGACTTGTCCTGCTTTTGTGGGTGGGGCATACCTGGGCAATTTTCCACATTGCCAGGTAAATGCCAGTGTTGTAACTGTACTGGAACAACCTGGCTAGGGGCATGACAGGTTCTGGAGCATGAGCCTTCAGTACTTTTGACAGAACATTGTCAGGGCCCATAGCCTTTGCAGTTTCCAGTGCCTTCAGTCGTTTCTTGATATCACATGGAGTGAATAAAATTGGCTGAAGACTGGCATCTAAGGTTCTGGGGACCTCTTGAGGAGGCCAAGATGGATCATCTGCTTGGCTCTTCTGGCTGAAGTTTGTTGCAAACGCTTCAGCCTTATCTGTTGCACTGATGTGCTTGGCTCCCCCATCATTGAGGATGGGGTTATTTGGTTAATTGTCCACCACCATTCATGGCTGGATGTGGCAGGACTGCAGCGCTTATTGGTTGTGGGATCGCTTAGCTCTGTCTATCGCATGCTGCTTTTACTGTTTGGTATGCAAGTAGTCCTGTGTTGTAGCTTCACCAGGTTGACACCTCATTTTTAGGTATGCCTGGTGCTGTTCCTGGCATGCCCTCCTGCACTTTTCATTGATTACTGTGATTACTACTGAGAAACCAAACGATGACCTGTATGATTTATCGCCTGTACTCACACACCAGCTGCACTTTGAAGGGATGGAATCTCTTCCGGTTGATATACACAGCCAGGTTTTGATGCAGAGCATGCAAATGATGTGAAAGATTCCTTGAACTAATGGGAAGCCTGCAGATTCTGGTGAAGCCTTTGCTCTCTCATCCTGCTTCGCTGACTCCATGGTCCTAACCATTTTTCCCCCATTACATGAGACTTCAGCACCAGGTGGTTGGGATAAAGAGGATTATGGAGAAACATAACCAAAAATCATCACCTTAAAATATTAAAAAGCATGTGCAACTCCCGATATTTCATCTGGATAAACTGGTGGTAGTCGTGGGGACAATGGGGAGAGGGGTGAGCCTGTGAAATAATAAGCATACATGCATTCTGAATGGAGAGAGCTTTCATAGGTTTAATCGTATTTTTGTCCTCTGGCCTGTCTTATATTAATAGATGTTTGAGAAATACCCCAAAAGAAGGTTACGTGTGTCTTGAATACCCTCAGTATGGGTGTTATGACTGCTATACTTTATAAAATGGTTATGTTTTAATTTAAGGTAAAACAGAATGCCCTGAAATGGGGGATGGTGTGAAGTGGTACTGAAATCTCCCCAACAACAAGCCCATGTAACCTGGTTTCCATGTTGGGGGGAAGGTCAAGGGCCCAGATTAAAACATATTTAAAGTCAGGTGAGAGCTCTAGCTGGACACAAAGGAGAAGGCCCCTGATCTTACAGATGCAGACTTACAGATTCTCAGTTTCAGTCAGACTCACAGACCCAGCAGAGAGAGATACTGTTGGGTGTGTGAAGTGGGGAAGCTATAGCTGTGAGAGCAGGCTGTTGCAGAAGTCATTTTTCTGTTCAGAAAGAAGAAGGCAGAACTGCTGGGACTTTTACATACGAGCATACAAATTAGGAGCAGGAGTAGGCCATTCGGCCCCATGAGCCTGCTCCACCATTCAATAAGATCATGGCTGATCTGGCTGCGGCCTTAGCTCCACGTTCTGTCCACCCTCAATAACTTTTGACTCCCTTGTTAGTCAAGAATCTATCTACCACTGCCTAAAAAATATTCAATGACCCTGCCTCCACTAGTCTCTGGGGAAGTAAGTTCCAAAGATTCACAACCCTCTGGGAGAAAAATTTATTCTCATCTCCATCTTAAATGGGATACCCCTTATTTTTAAACTGTGTCCCCTAGTTCTAGTCTCTCCCATGAGGGGAAGTCTTCTAAATCTAAATCTTCTAAATTCCAATGGATACAGGCCCAGCCTGTCCAACCTTTCCTCATAATATAACACTCCTATCCCAGGTATCAGTCAAGTGAATCTTTTTTGAACTGCTTCTAATTCATGTATACCCTTTCATAAATAAGGAGACCAAAACAGTGCACAGTACTCTAGATGTTGTCTGACCAACACCTTACACAACTGTAACAAAACATCCCAATTTTATATTCCATTCCCCTTGCAGTAAACAACAACATTCATTTGCCTTCCTAATCACTTGTTGTACTTGCATACTAATTTTTCCTGATTCATGTACCAGGACACCCAGTTCCCTCTGTACCTCAGAATTCTGCAATCTCTCTCCATTTAAATAATATGCTGCTTTTCTATTTTTCCTGCCAAAGTGGACAAGTTCACATTTTCCCACATTATATTCCCTCTGCTAAACTTTTGCCTGTTCACTTAACCTATCTATGTCCCTTTGCAGACTGCTTAGGTCCTCTTCAAAAATTACTTTCCAACCTATTTTGTTGTCATCAGCAACTTTAGCAACCACACATTCAGTCTCTTCATCTAAGTTATTGATATGGATTGTAAATAGTTGAGGGCCGAGCATTGATCCCTGTGGCACTTGTCATAACTCACTGAGGATAGTGCGCTGTAACATCAAGCCCCACTGCTCCTCGAGCCACGACAAATGTGAAAAAGTTTGTTCGAATCAAATTCCTTACAGTTCTTGTTGATAACACAAGATGGTCTTCCAGCACTTTCAGTATTTAGTTCATTGGTTGAGCACTTCCCTTTCAATGTCTCTAACAGTGATTTTTCCCTTTTGCCTCTTGACAGGGGTTTTGAGAAAGAGAGAGCAGGTTATAGGGATATGAGGAGAAAAAGCCAGCTAGCTATTATTGTGGAATTACTGGAATCTAATGTGCCTTGTATGTGTGTATAGGGGAGTAGTGGTGCTTGATATTACAGCACACAATCCCCAGTAAGAAAGATGTTTTAGGTATTGTTCATTTCAAGTTAGGAGCTATTCTGCTGTACTGTCCTCAACAAAACCTGGTCACCTGGTCAGGAGCCAATTAAAATGTTGTTTGTTGCCAGGCAGCTCCCTTGGTCCAGGACTGATTTCCAGCACTATCCTATCTTTCATGGCACGCTCTGTTCCAGGACTGCAACATTGTATATATCCCTCATCCTGTTCCAATGGACATGTCTTTCAATTGTAGCCATTGTAATTTTAATTCACAGTCCAACAGAAAATAAAAAGATATGTTCTTTACAACAGTCCAAAATAAATAAAAAAGTATGTTCCTTACACACTCCACTCATCACATCCTGCCAACCCGAAAAAGACCCATTTATGTCTACTCCCTGTTTCCTGTTGGCTAACCAAACCATTATCCATGCTAATATGTTATCCCCTACACCATGAGCTCTTATTTTTCATAGTAACCTATGATGTGACATTTTACCATCTACCTTCTGGAACTAAGAACAGCACATTCACAAGTTCCCTTTTATCCACATTGCTTTTGCTTTCTTAGAGAATTCCAGTAAATTAGTCAAACATGATTTCCCTTTCACAAAACCATGTTGACTCTGCCTGATTGCACTGAGATTCTCTAAGTGTCCCACTATAACCTCCTTAATAATAAAATCCAACATCTTCCCTTTGACAGATGTTAAGCTAACCGGCCTTTGGTTTCCTGCTTTCTATCTCCTCCCTTTCTTGAATAGAGAAATCACATTCACTCATTTCCAATCTGATGGGACCTTTTCAGAATCTTGGGAATTTTGGAAAATTAAAACCAATGCATCTACTATCTCAGCAGCCACTTCTGTTAAGACTCTAGGATGAAGTCCATTAGAACTTGGGGACCCTGTCAGCTTTTAGTTCTAATCATTTTCTCAGTACCCTTTCCCTGGTGATTGTAATTGTTTTAAGCTCCACCCTCCTTTTCACCTCCTGATTCACAATTATTTTTGGTAAGTTATTTTTATCCTCCACAGTGAAGACAGATAGGAAATATATGTTCAATTCATCCATTATTTCCTTATTTTCCATTATTGATTTCCCATTCTCACTCTCTAGAGGACCAACACTCACTTTACTTACTCTTTTCCTTTCTAAATACATGTAGAAACTCTTACTATCTGTTTTTATATTTCCAGCTGGCTTTCTCTCATGCTCTAATTTCTCCCTCTATATTAATTTTTAGTCATTCTTTTCTGCCTTTTATATTATGTTCAATATTCTGACCAGCCACTCAACTTTGTAGAATTATACATTTTTTTCAATTTGATGTTACCTTTAACTTATTTAGTTAACCACAAATGGTGCGCCATTCCCTTAGATTCTTTCTTTCTCACTAGAATGTATCTTTTCTGACTATTCTGAAATGTCTACCACTGAATCTCTACACCTATCCCTTAGACTAATTTTCCAGTTCACTTTAGCCAGCTCTGTCTTCATGCCCTCATAATTTCCATCATTTAAATTTTAAGTTTGGAGGTTTAAGAGCCAAGGAGTAACCCAAGTGAGCCTTGCAGCTGGAAGTCCGTTTGAATACGCTCAAAAGGGATTGAGTGAAGTGACTTTCAAAAGAATGCTGAAAGACTCACTCTGACATGACAGGGAAAAAAAAGCCTTCTGAAACACGTGAAGGGATTTGCACTTGAATTTACAAGGCTACATATCTACTGAGAGCATGGCGTAATGTATAAATATGGTGTGGGTTTTTGGTTGTGTTAATAGGTTGAGGGAGAAAGAAACTTTTCTGCAGTTTAATGTGTTAGTTGCCTACTTAGCCATCTTTAGTCCAAGTTAATTTTAGTATATTTGTTGCAGTAAAAGTCTTAAAACATGAAATCTTGTCTTCTGATCCTTTGAGTTGGTGAGGAAATCCATAACAGCCTCTAAGGGGATCATAACAGGATGTCTATATTTTTGAAAGTGAAAATAGGTAAAACAGATTTCCAAAAGATAAGTTCCCGGGAAGGGGGGTCGGTGGGGGCGCAGGGTGTTGCAGATGGGGTCTGGTGTGGGTGATGTGATGGAGTTGGACTCGCTGTCCCCCAGTCGCAGATTGGAGGTGGAAGGAAGGGCTGTTGAATACTGAGGTGGGCTTTTAAAAGGCCTACCTCAGTTCTCTGGGACTTTGACTCAGTTGTTCTTTTATACATTTGGCCTCTATCTCTCACCCCTCACACCCCCTCACCCACTCTTCATGCCCACCCATGCTAACTCATGCCAATACATGCCCCCCCACCCACCCTCTATAGCCTCTCATACCCTCCATACCAACCCATGCCCCCACCTACCCCCATGACCACTTATAATGCCTGTACCTACTTAATCCCAACTCATGCTAGCTCATGACCCCTGCCCATCCTCATAGCCCATTATAATCTCCCTACCAACTTACTGCCAACTCATGTCAACCCATGCCCCCACCCACCACCCTTTGCACTTCCACCCCCAATGGCAGACCTCAGGACCTATGCTGAGGTGAAATTAAGTTCTGAATATCTATAATATCTATTATATAAAAAAACAGTCCCATTCAGAAAAGCCATTCAATATACTTAAATCTCAAGTACTTAATCCCTTATAAAAACAAGCATTTGTATTTATAACCCCACATCAAAGACTGCTATTCCTTTAATAACCTCTCTGGGTTATCAATCAAACTGTCGATCTACACTCCCCCACTGTGATAGGTTGTGGAAATCAGCCAATGATTAATAATGCTATAATGGTAGCACTTAGAGTTATGTCAACACCAGGTATTAAAACTGCTAGAACATGCTTTTTTTGAACACTTACAGATACATGGCAGGCAGTTTTTTTCTTCAATTTTTAAAGGGATGGATATTTGAATAACTTGACAGCTTGACAGTTCTACATAATTTATCTGCCCTTCAAGGGCAGTTATGACATCTCTAAAGACCCTTGTGACAGCAAAAATAGGGGGCTGTTTGAACTCAGCTTTGAGTTCAAATGGCCCAGCTGAGTTTGGGTTTCCCTCATGTGTGAGTCACATCCTGCCCTCTTTCCACACAAGGCGAAAATGTGATCCGTTGGAAATGGAGGCAGGACTTCTGAATATGGCAGCTGTCCACCATTTTAAAGGTCTCCAGGGTCTCAACAATGCCACAAAAATCCAGCCCATTAAGTTTTCGTACAACAATATTGTCAACGGTAGTTTCTACTTTATACCTGTAAACAATAACATGAATAAAAATATCATAGGGGCATGGGCACGTAAAAGGACTCTGACCTTCCAGAACCAAAACATACATAGCATATCATCCAAAATATATTGGCCTGGTTTCTTTGCTCCCAAGGTGGATATGACAACCTGGGAACATCCCCAGCTTGCCGCACCCACCCCATGAAAAGGTACCCTGAGTGGCAGGATCTATATTCCAGGGAAGTGGGTACAGAATAGAGTCAGGCCTGTCACTCCGAGGCGCAGATTTTAGGGAGCAACGGGGGCTGCTGAGTGCCAAGGTGGACTGCTTAAAAGACCCGCCTCAGTTCTCTTAGACTTTGTCCCAGATGTCTTCTTACATATTAGGCCTTCTAGCCCTCACCCCTCAGACCCCCTCATCCCACCCACTCCCCATGCCCATACATATCAACTCATTCCAACCCACTCCCCCAACCAACCCCAATGGTGTCTCAAACCCTCCAGGCCAACCCATTTCCCCCATCCACCCCCATGACTCCTTACAGCTCCTATTTCAACCTAGTACTAACTCCTGCCCCCACACACCACTCTTTGCCCTTACGCCCTCAATGCCATCTCACCCAGTATCCACCGTGGGAAGACCTTGGGAGCCATGTTCAGATGAAATAAAATAAAGTTCTAAACATCTATTACAGGCATCAATGTATATGAAAAACCCTCTCATTCTTGAAAGACAATTCAGTACATTTAAATTTACTCAAAATCCTTAATCCATTACAGAAACAAGCATTTGTTTTCATAACTCCTCATCGTAGACCTCTTTGAGCTGTCAATCAACTATGAAATATACAACCCACCACTGTGATGATGATAAGTTGTGGAAAACAGTCAGGCATTAATAATGTTATAATGATCGCACTTAGGATAATGTTAACAACCAGCTATTGAAACTGCTAGAACAGATTTGTTCAACTCTCACAACCACAGGCAGACAGTTTATTTTTCAATGTTTAAGTTGATAACCATTTAAATAACTTGACAGCTTGACAGTTCTACAGACCTTACTCACCTTTCACGAGCATATACAACTTCTCTAAAGATTCGTGACTCCCATACTGCAGGATAAGGCTCTTGCTGCAGCAAAAATTGATTCTGTTCTAACTCAGCACTGGGTTCAAATGGCCATGCTGAGTTTGGGTTTCCCACATGTAGGAAATTAACCTTGCCCCCCTGCAATCTCCCCACCCCAATGAAATAGGATCTGTAGGAAATGGGGGCGGGCCTTCCAGATCCTGGGTCTGCCCACCATTTTGGCTACAAGGCGGAGTCATAATGACTGCAAAAATCCAAGCCATTTTGACTGATGGAAATTACACAATCTTTGTAAAAGGTTGATACTTCACAAACCCAATATAGAAAAGCAAAAATGATCCAACTAACAGAAACCTCTCTGTCAGAGATACGTGTAGCGACAAGTATTTCCCTGTTGCACATCTGGGGCAGAATTCTTCCCTCATCGTGCAGGCTCGATGGAGCGGCTGCGAAAGTAACCACCACCCGCAATGAGGGCTCGACTGCGATTTTATGCTGATGGGCCAATTAAGGCCAGCCCAGTGTGAAGCGCGCTCCAGCACTCAGCGCTGCCTGTGTGATGGGGGTGGTGGGGAGGAGGGCGAGCACAGAAGTTCGCACATGCGTATGGGTAGGCACAGAAAAAGTTCCCTGAGGCACAGAGCTGCCTCAGGGAGATGAAGATTTTTGAACATAAAACTTTTCTAAAAAAAATGTTAATAGCATGTCCCTGCTCATCACTCTGTCATGTTAGAAATTAGTTTGAAAACTTTTTTTTAAATGTTTTTAATGGATGAGGTTTTGCAAAAAATGCAAAGGCTGCTTGGCCTTTTCATCTGCCTGCCAACCATAAGATTGGACGGGCAGCGAAAATTTCATTTGATTAGATCTTTAATGGCCTTAATAGGCCTGTTAATTGCCGGCAGGCGCACTGCCAAATCCCACGCGCGCCTGCCGACCGAAATATCATACGAGTACGCGATGACATCGGGACGCTCACCCAACGTCACCAGGCGTCATTTTATGTTCATTTGGGTCAGGCGCGCGCCCACCCGACGAGCACAATATTCTGTCCCTGGCTGACTTTGCAAATGTTTTGACTCAAGCATTAAACAGTAACTATCTGGCTTAGCCCATCTTGTTGGAATTGTGGGCAAAGTGCAAGATTGCAGTTTCTTGAAATTTATTCAACCCCATAAATGTTTCATGGTGAACACATTTCAGAGCTATCTATTCACTCATTGAAAAGGACCACCCCCATCCCAGCACCAGCATTAACCAAAAGTGGTCCAAAAGCAGTTGCTGCCAGCTGCAAAATGTACTCGAGCAGTAAGGGAGCTTTGGTTGCAACAACTGAAATGTCTTTGTTAAGCTTCCTTCCTCCCCTGCTGATAAATGTAACTTGAACACACAGCTGGAGCTTCATCTTACTGGGTACATCATTTCAATTATACCCAGGAGTAGAGGGGTCATTTTTTTTTCCACTTTCAAATGCTGATCTTCAAAGAAAACCAACCCCTCACTTAACTGGTATTGGTTGATCTTTTAAAATGAAAATTCAGGAGAGAAATTTTCAACTTACTTGAATAATCCTCAATTATTTCATCCTGCCTGTAAACCCGAGGGCGGAATCGTCCCGTATTTGGACTAAGTGTGGTACCTGCCAGCCGCAATGGCAGATTTTCACGCCATATCATCACAAGCCCATCACATTAACTTTGCATTCCCGGGAAACACGCTGTTTTCATGCTGGGCGGGTTCTCATTCGCCCGCCATGCCATCACCTCACTGCTTCATCACGCTAGATGCTATATTTAAAGTGCAGCCGTGCGCACACCACTCCGTGTTTCCAGCCCACAACCACTGCAAAGAAGACATGGCCCTGAAAGGCAAAAAGACTGCAGCCCCCAGGTTCAATGACATGTCCCTCGAGCACCTTTTTGACGCAGTGGAGGCTCATTATGATGTCCTCTACCCCCGCTCTGGCCGCAGGATGGGCAGCAACCTCACTAATCTGACTTCGGAGACGGTGGCAGCAGTGGTCAGTGCCAACGCCCTTCAAAAGGGGACAACTACCCCATGCTGCAAGAGGATGAATGACCTGCTTTGTTCCACCAGTATAAGTCACTCTTCTTATCACTCTCCACTCACACACTCACAAACCTATTACATATCCACAGAGCCTTCACTTACTGCCGGTTCAAGGGACATCACCATTTACTCTCTCACACGCACACACTCACCTGTACTGTGGATCGTTTCTTCATCCTGTCCATGGCACAACTCACCACCCACACGTGCCAGGCATCTTTATCATCTGGCCTGGCAGGCGTCTTGCTTACACTCTCTCCATCTCTATCCATACAGGACAAGCTGGCACACAACAAGAGGGAGAGGTCACAGACCAGTGGAGGAATGCCTGAAATCAAGTTCCCCACGGATTTTGAAAATAGAGCCATCCAGCTGGCCAGCAATGATCTGGGCCATTGCTGTGTTAACGGTGAGGTCAGTGGTGCTCTACCAAGTGAGGATCCAGCAGTGCAACATCCATCAGACGACCATGCTGTGAGTGATGTGTCCTGTTTCACAGGCCCCTGCCATGCACTAATTATCTCTCCTTGCTTTCACAGGCACATCTGCCAAACAGCCGAGGGAGTCCGCAATGCAGGGCTTCCAATCAAGCCCTAAAGAAACCCCTGAAGAGGAATCTGCTGGCAGCCTCCTTGAAGTCCAGTCACAGCACTCACCTACACCCTCCATCAGCGCAGAGACACACACCTTGGCGGGAACTAGCTTTAGAGTAGCCCCAGGGTCACAATCTGGTGAGTACATCACATTGCCTGATCCGCGGCAGGTGGCGGCAGGGACCTCTCAGTCATCTGGCACTCGGAGGGCTGCTGAAGGCCAGAAATTTGCTGAGTCCGAGTCAGATGACGAGCCTCTGGACTCGGTCATGTCACAGTTGCTGGAGCTGCAAAGGCAAGCTAGGGAACACTGCGGATTTCTGCCTTTAAATATTTTAGAGGCCGAAAAAGGATTTCTGCTGCACTCCTCAAATTGCAAGGCATGATGGAGCAGTCCGTCCAACTTCAGTCTGAGGTGATAGCACCAGCATGCCAACTCATCGAGATCAACACTGGCAGGATGGCAGCCACCAGGGAGGTCCAGATCATCGCTCCTGCACTGCCACTCGGGCTGAACTCCATCGCTGATGCCATAGTTGGCCTCCAATAGTGTGTATGCGAAAAGAGTGTGGGGCAGCTCAATCTCACTCTAGCTACCTCTTCTCCTCAAGGAGTCAGTCAGGGGTCCTTGGACACCCATAGGGAGGAGGGTCAGCAGGTGCACAACCCGGGGCCATCCACCCAGGTGACTGGGGGAGTCTCCAGACCATCCGAATGCCCTGTTCCTGTGACACCAGCAGCTTCAGCACTACAGCCCAAGGAGGGTGCCACTGCCACACAGCAGGTCCCTGAAATCAGGCCGGGGCCCTTCATGTCTTGCCCCCAAGGGGGCGCCCCCCTCATGGCCATCACAGACAGGGCGTAGCAGTCAGCAGACTGCCTCCACCTCCACTGTGGATGTCGGGGGAGCACCAAGACCTAGCAGCAGGGTTAGGAAGGTTGAGAAGATGTAGTTGCACAGCTTGGGCATGGGTGATAATCACTTGTACATAATGTTCACTAAATGAACTTCCAAGAATGTCTCCCTGCCTATGGCTCCTTGTTCTGATGAGCAGTGTTTGTGTCACTCAGGTGTGAAACCTTTCTGCACAAGGTAAAGGCAGATGTCTCAGACCAGGGCCTCTTCCCTGTGCTCTGTGCAACCTTCATATCAATGTTGCTGCACCTGAACAGTCTCAGCTGCAGAGGAATTGTTACTTTATACAAGGTTTCCCTAAAGTGTGGCCATGCCCCTTGCCCACACGCCCCCCTGCATGTGCTCATGTGCTACCTTCAACCGTAGGGCAGCCTTTGCCCATCCGATGTGCCTCAACCTTGAAGCCGAACAGTCGTCCCTCATGAGCGCTCCGCAATGTTACTGTGCACTCACCTCTCAGTTCCCTTCAAAGTGCAGCCTGCCAAATGCCTTACACATGCTGTTGTGAAGCATGTTGGTATGCAATTATGCCGACATGGGCGGACGATCCAGCAGGGGGTGGGGGATGAGCCCAGCAGGCTAGCATTATAATGGTATGTTGATGTATTACATTGAGTTTCCCGATGTCAGATGGCGGGAAACGCGGCCCGCCATTGACGGTCTAAGCGGATGTTCGCAAACTGGGTTCACAACGTTATGAAATCGATTTTTGGCCTTCTCGTTATATTGTCCACTCATGCCACCGAACACGCCCAACGCCAATGGGCACGGCCGATTCCGCCCTTAGTGTCTGGTGCATCATCAAAATATCCACTGCAAGCTTATTGCAACATTCAAATTCATTGTGAAGTTAATATGTGTGAAACTAAGTCACTATTGTTCTGCTGGAGTTTACTGCCAAGTGGTGACAAAAATAATGAAAGAAAACAATAAGCACCTGAGCACATGCTTGCGTTCCCATTCACAAATAAATGAAAAAGGATTTAACTCTAAAATCATCAGCAAGAATTTGTGTGAGGTGAGGGTGTCCCGTTAGTTGCCTGTATCTTTTGTGGATGAGTCACCGAAACCTGGGAAAACAATTTCAATGGTTTTTACCATTTTTTTCCAGGGTTACACTTATAATGGACTAGCAGAAGAATGCAGGACAAGAGGGTGAATCCCAGGCTAGGAGGAGAATCCCAGACTAAGAAGTGAATCCGGACTAGTAAAAGAAATCGGACTAGGAGGAGAATCCGAACTAGGTGGCGTGTCCGGTACTAGGGGGAGATTCCGGAATTTGGTGGAGAGCCCCAGGCCAGGGGGAGATTCTGGGGCTAGGGGGGTGAATTCCGGGACTATGGAGAGAAATTGGATGAGGAAGAGAATCCGGCCTAGGAGGCGTATCCGGGACTAGGGGGAGATTCTGGAACTTGGTGGAGAGTCCCAAACTAGGAGGAGATTCTGGGACTAGGGGGAGATTCCAGAAGTAGGAGGAGAAATTGGACTAGGAGGAGAGTCATTACTTGAAGGAGAATCCAGACTAGGAGGAGAACCCAGGACTAGGGGGAAAATTCCTGACCTGGTGGAAGATGCTTGGCCGGGAGATGAATTCCTTGCATCGTGGTGAAGACACTACGGAAGAAAATTATTTCACCCGATCACCTACAAGGCACAATTTTAAAATAAGGGTCACCCCTTTTAAGATGGAAACGTGAAGGAATTTCTTCTTTCAAAGGGTCATTAGCATTCGGAATTCTCTTGCAGACCGAACAGTGGGGGAAGGGTCGTTGAATATATTCAAGGTTGAGTTAGACAGATTCTTGATTGACAAGGGAGACAATGGGGAGCAGGCAGGAAAGTGGAGTTGGGGGTCACAATCAGCCATGATCTTGTTGAATGGCGAAGCAGGCTCGAGGGCTTGAACGGTCTACTTCTGTTCCTACTTCTTATGTTATTATCTTCATCAGTACTAAAGGACATAGCTGCTAGACTGGGTCTGTGGCAGGTGGTGAGGGAACCAACAAGAAGGAAAAACATACTTGACCTCATCCTCACCAACCTGCCTGCCGCAGATGCACCTGTCCATTACAGTATCGGTAGGAGTTACTGTGGAGACGAAGTCCCTCCTTCACATTGAGGATACCCTCCATCGTGTTTTGTGGCACTACCACCGTGCTAAATGGGATAGATTTCAAACAGATCTAGCAACTCAAGGCTGTATATCCATAAGGCGCTGTGGGCCATCAGCAGCAGCAGAATTGTACTCAAACACAATCTGTAGCCTCATGGCTCAGCATATTCCCCGCTCTACCATTACCATCAAGCCAGGGGATCAACGCTGGTTCAATGAAGAGGGCAGGAAGGCATACCAGAAGCAGCACCAGGCATACCCTAAAAATGAAGTGTCAACCTGGTGAAGCTACAACACAGGACTATTTGCATGCTAAACAGCATAAGCAACAAGTGATGGACAGAGCTAAGTGATCCCATAACCAACGGATCAGATCTAACCTCTGCAGTCCTGCCACATCCAGTCGTGAATGGTGATGGACAATTAAACAACTCACTGGAGGAGGTGGCTCCACTAATATCCCCACCCTCAATGATGGAAGGGCCCAGCACAGCAGTGCAAAAGATAAGGCTGAAGTATTCGCAACAATCTTCAGCCAGAAGTGTCAAGTGGATGATCCATCTCAGCCTCCTCCAGAGGTCCCTAGCATCACAGATGCCAGTTTTCAGCCAATTCGATTCACTTCACGTAATATCAAGAAATGGCTGAAGGCGCTGGATACTGCAAAGGCCATGGGGCCTGACAACATTCCGGCAATAGTACTGAAGACTTGTGCTCCAGTACTTGCCACGCCCCTAGCCAAGCTGTTCCAGTACAGCTACAACACTGGCATCTACCCGGCTATGTGGAAAAGTGCCCAGATATGTCCTGTGCACAAAAAGCAGGACAAATCCAACCCAGCCAATGACTGCCCCATCAGTCTACTCTCCATCATCAGTAAAATAATGGAAGGGGTCATCAACAGTGTTATCAAGCAGCACTTGCTTAACAGTAACCTGCTCACTGATGCCCAATTTGGATTCCGCCAGGGACACTCAGCTCCTGACCTCGTTACAGCCTTGGTTCAAACATGGACAAAAGAACTGAACTCCCGAGGTGAGGTGAGAGTGACTGCCCCTGACATCAAGACAGCATTTGACCAAGTGTGGCATCAAGGAGCCCGAGCAAAACTGGCGCCAATAGGAATCAGGGGGAAAACTCTCTGCTGGTTGGAGTCATACCTAGCGCAAAGGAAAATGGTTGGAGGTCAGTCATCTCACCTCCAGGGCATCACTGCAGGAGTTCCTCAGGTTAGTGTCCTAGGCCCAACCATCTTCAGCTGCTTCATCAATGACCTTCCTTCCATCATAAGGACAGAAGTGGGGATGTTCACTGATGATTGCACAATGTTCAGCACCATTCACAACTCTTCAGATACCGAAGCAGTTCATGTCCAAATGCAGCAAGACCTGGACAATATCCAGGCTTGGGCTGACAAGTGGCAAGTAACATTCATGCCACACAAGTGTCAGGCAATGACCGTCTCCAATAAGAGAGAATCCAACCTTTGCCCCTTGATGTTCAATGGCATTACCATCACTGAATCCTCTACTATCAACATCCTGGAGGTTACCATTGACCAGAAACTGAACTGGACTGGCCATAAAAATACTGTGGCTACAAGAGTAGGTCAGAGGCTAGGAAACATGTGACGAGTAACTTGCTTCCTGACTCCCCAAAGCCTGTCCACCATCTACAAGGCACAAGTCAGGAATGTGATGGAATACTCCCCACTTGCCTAGATGAGTGCAGCTCTTACAACACTGAAGAATCTGGACACCTTCCAGGACAAGGCAGTCCGCTTGGTTGGCACCACATTCACAAATATTTTCTCCCTGATGCACAGTAGCAGCAGTGTGTGCTATATACAAGATGCACTGCAGGAATTTATCAAGGCTCCTTAGACAGCATTTTCCAAACTACCACCTAGAAGCACAAGGGCAGCAGATAGATGGGGACACCACCACCTGGAAGTTCCCCTCCAAGTCACTCACCATCCTGACTTGGAAATATATCCCCATTCCTTCACTGTCGCTGGGTCAAAATCCTGGAACTCCCTTCCTAACAGCACTGTGGGTGTACCTACAGTGCAGCAGTTCAAGAAGGCAGCTCACCCCACCTTCTTAAGGGCAACTAGGAATGAGTAATAAATGCTGGCCCAGCCAGCGAAGCCCACATCCCATGAATGAACAAAAAAAATGTTATCCTGGAACGGGGGAGAATTTTAGATAAAGAGGAAAACCTCTGACAAGGCGGAGAAGCCCTGCACAAATTTAGCACGTGTGATTTTAGGTGAGAGAGGCATATTAAGTAAAAATGGCTGGAACATTCAGTGACAACGTGTAGTTTGAGACAAAGTGAAATCCCACCAGGAATGTCCATCATCCCTTGATATAAGTGGGCAGTGCTCACAGATTTTGAATTACTTTGTTTCACATTTAATTAAAAAGCAGACAGTGTCTGTTAATCAAAAGATCAAAGTGGTTCATCACTAATTGATTGATTAATGGGGACTTGTTAATGGTGTTTGCATCGCTAAACAAATCCATGTAATACACTGACTGAATTGTGTGAATTCTACACCTGCATAATGGATTCATTTTTCTTTGTATATAGCTGTGATAATTTTTATAGTTGAACATAATATCAAATTCTTTTGAAAATCTCTGCTTCAAAAACAGTGGGAGGCTGGAAAATCCCAAATTTCATGCAATTCAACTTTTCTTTGGATTTCTGGCATTTGTTTAGATTGTTTACAATACAAGACATTACACCAACACCAAAAATAGTAGGAAAGAATAAATGCAACACAACTTGCCATCCTGAGAGTGAAATTTGATCAAATATCGGATTTCCTTTCCATCGTGAAATGGTCTCGTAGATAATATATTTTGTACAGAGTGTGCTTTTATTTTTTGTCCAGTTTTGTGTCATTTATCTGTATTAATTAGATGTAAGTATATTAGTTGCTTTTTAGTCTAATATTTTCACTCCAAAGTGAGTTGGTAGCATGAAGTGAGGTTCTGTTAAATCCAACAGAAAAGGCTAGTATCCAAAAATCAGATTATGGAAATGGTTCAGCCTTCAGATTATCTGGGGCAAATTGCATTTACAGGAACTGTTGTTTGATGATTGAGTGAGAAGACTGATCTATAAAACCTGAAATTTTAACAGCAGGTGAAATTGTTTATCTTTCTGTCAGATAAAAGTCACTGAACAAATTGGGAAATGGCCTTTCTAGCAGAAATCTAAACCCTGTAACGTTTGTTCTTGGTCAAAAGTATGGGTTCCTTCATCCAGGTTAACTCAATCACAGTAATCATAAAGACTTCTTACCTGAATTTTGTATTTACCTGAATTAAATAGATTAAGAGTAGTTAATGATGAATGGCCACTGTTGTGTTAAGATTAAGAAGGGCAAGTCAGGTACTCAGCAATAATGTCGCCTACTGAATATATTTTGATTTTTAACTACCGTAGGATTAGATTACAAAACTCAGTTTTTGATGACTCATACTGCAGGCACAACAGGCATTAGCTATAGTCTATTGAGCAGAATTTTGGAAAGTTTTCCTATCTTCCACCATAACTTTGGTGGGTCAGCGGAAAGCCTGCAAAAATGGCACAAGTGGATTTAACAGGCATTCCAACAACAGGAGATTGGAATATCCCCTGTGGAAATCTCAGGCATGCATAATTACTGCAAGGTTTTGACTTCAGGGAAGGTTTGACATGTACATGAGGAAAAGGGAATAGAGGAACATTGAGGCAAGGTGGGAAGAGGTCATTAGGATGGAAGGAGGCTCATGGAAAGTGTAAATGCCACATTGAGCGGTTGAGCTGAATGACCTGTTTCTGTGTTGTAGTTTACATATACTTTTATATAATAACTCAAAATGTGGTTTACTTGTTAAATCTGTAGTGCTATCAGCTCTAAGAAGACAAATCCACGAACAGAGTGGTACTGAGGAATCACTAATCATTGAAAATGTTCCGACAAACATAGTCTATACATTAAAGTACGCAAACAGATCCTAATTGAAATAGTACCTTTCTCTTCCTGCTGGAATTTCCTGGATTTATATGAATCATAGGATGATAGAATTGTTACAGCTCAGAAGGAGGCCATTCAGCCCGTGGTGTCTGAGCTGGCTTCCTAAATGAGCAATTCATCTAGCTCCTTGCCTTCCTTCCGTAGCCCTGCACATTTTCCCTTTTCAGATAATAATCCAATTCCTTCTTGTATACCTTGATTGAACCTGCTTCTGCCGCAATCTCAGGCAGTGCATTCCAGACCTTAACTATTCACTGCATTAAAAAGTTTCTTGTCCTTACCTTTATTGAATTTTTTGCCAACTACCTTAAATCTGCATCGTCTCGTTCTGGAGCCTTCCACCAGTGCGAACTATTTTTCCCTATCTATTCTGTCCAGACCCCTCATGATTTGGAATACCTCTGTCAAATCTCCTCTGATCTCTTCTCCAAGGAAGACAGTCACAGCCTCTCCAATCTATCTATGTAACTGAGCTTCCTCATCCCTGGGACCATTCTCATGGGGCAGAATTTTGCCTTTGGTGGGCAGGTTCGGCGGGGGCAGGCAGGAAGCCGACCGCCGCCCACGATCGGCAGCAGACCGAGATTTCACACCGGCAAGCCAATTAAGGTGGGTAGGGGTGAGGAGGGCGAGTGGGCCAAACATGACCTTCGAGCATGCGTGTGAGTGAGCGCTTTATAATCTCCTTGAGGCACAGAGCTGCCTCAGGGAGATGAAGAGATATGAAAAAAAAAATTAAAAATAAAAATGTAATGAAACATGTCCCCTCATGTGACTCTGTCACATGAGCAGGGACATATTGATGTAAAATTAAAGTTTTTATTTTATTTTTATTTGCTTTTGGCGGGATGAGGTTTCCAAAAAAATGCAAAGGCATTTTCGTCTGCCCGCCAAGCGCTAGGTTGGACAGGCAGTGAAAAAATTAAGCTAATTGATCACTTAATGGTCTTAAGAGGCCTTTTAATATGTTGGTAGTCCCATTGCCAGCTCCGGCACGCACCTGCTGACCAAACTATTGCGCAACTACGTGTTGACGTCGACACGCTTGGCCGACGTCAACGCGCGTCATTTCACGCTCGTGCGGGTCGAGCACGCACCCGCCCGCCGAGCGAAAATTTCTGCCCATGAATCTTTTCTGCATTCTCTTTAATGCCTTCACATCTTTCCGAACTGGATGCAATACTCCAATTGAGAGTGAAACAGTATTTTATACAAGCTTAACATAACCTCTAAGATAAAAGTAAAATACTGTAGATGCTGGATATCTGAAATTGAAAACAGAAAGTGCTTGAAAAACTCAGCAGCTCTGGCAGCATTAGTAGAGAGAGAAACAGAGTTAACGTTTCAAGACGAACATGATTCTTCATTCTGAAGAAGAGTAATAATCCACTCAAAACATTAACTTTGTTTCTCTCTCCACAGATGCTGTCAGCCTGAGTTTTCCCAGCACTTTCTGTTTTTAATTTAACATAACCTCTTTGCTGTTGTACTCTACGTCCCTATTAACAAAGACTAAGATACTGTATGCTTTATTAACCGCGCTCTCAACCTGTCCTGCCACCGTCAATGACTTATGCACATATACACCAGATCCCTCTGTTCTGCACCCCATTTAGAATTGTATCCTTTATTTTATATTGTTTGTCCATGCTCTTCTTACCAAAAAGAATCACTTCACACTTCTCTGCATTGAATTTCATCAGTCACTTGTCCGCCCATTTCACCAACCTATGTTCTTTTAAAAGACACTATCCTCCTCACAGTTCACAATGCTTCCAATTTTCATATCATCCACAAATTTTAAAATTGTGCCCTGTATACCAGTCTAGATCATTCATATATATCAGAAAGAGCAAGGACCCCAACACCCAACCACAGGGGAACCCCGTACAAACCTTCTTCCAATCCAAAAAGCATTCATTAACCACTATTTTCTGTTTCCTGTCACTCAGCCAACTTCATACCCTTTTGCTACTGTCTCTTTTACTCCATGAGAGCCCTATTCTGTAGTAGTTCGTAAGGGTTACATATAATCAATATAACAAAATAGCGTAAATTTGTCCTTCACTTAAATAAGGCAAAACATTTAAAAATAAATTTAACTTCAGTGCTTAAGCATAGCTTTTAAAAGTTCATTTAAGCCATGTTGTGACTTCAGTAAAGGTGCTGTAAGATTCAATGTCATTTCACTGACTGTGCAAACATTCAATAGGTCATCATGTTTCAAAAGATACAACAAACTACTTTCATGGGAATCTATTAATATTTAGTTGACACAGCCTTAAAGTGAAATTGAGCAGGCTGTACGTGGAACACAACCGTTCATTGATAAACAGCACACTGTTTAATTAGCTGTTGTTACTTATTTTAGGTGAGTGCGGCAGTACAATATCATACATCACAAAATGACTGTCATATACTATTACTAATTTGTAATTTAGTATGTATAAAATTACAGGCCTGTGATATGCCAATCTTCTGAAACAATTTTCATGCTTTCAGAATATAAATACTCACATCATTCATGTCACTCTGATGATATTGTACTACTTATTTTCCGGCAAAGCACTTGAGCCTTTAATAAAAATACACTGCTTTGAGTTTTTGTGCAGTAATCCAGATTTCATATTCATTACAAAATAGATTTTTTTCTGTTAATTAAAAGTAAACTCGGTATTGTATGGTACATTATCCCTGTAACAGCCCCATGTGGAGATCATGAACTGGAAAACTGATGGTTCAGACTTTAGCATTTAGTTTTAACCAGTATAATTTACATATCTTTGAGAGGAGTGCAGTGAATGTGCAAATAAGCTGAACTCTACCAAATCAGAACCCTTACTTGGTTTTACTATGGGCTGACGAGGCATAGACCGTGTATTTATTCCATCAGTCAGCTAATTTAATGAGATTTCATTCAGCCTCGATTTATGCAGGACAGAATAAGCTTATTATTAAGGAGAAGTCTGTGGCAGTAAGAAAAATCTGTTTGTTTTTTTTATTCCATCACCTCAAGTAACAAAGCTGACCCCCATACACCGTTACTGAAATTTTACCATTTCTAATTTATCAAGGTAAACCGAATCAGCATTTTTGCTGAGATTTTAAAATTGGAAACTTATTAAAATTTTGTTCCAGAAAAATGTGCAACTTTGGAGTTGTAAAACAACAAATTGCTGACAAGATTCCTGTGTTATTACTGCCAAAATAGCTTTTCTTTCCATTATTAAAAAAAATCACAAAAATAATACCCTTTTTTGCTCTAGTTCTTTGCACAGAATAATGAAAAGGCATTTGAATGTGATGTGATATTTGAATTAAAGTTCAGTTGCATCATTTCTTTGTCTCAAAAGACTTCAAGCATCAGGAAGCATAAGTTTTGCAGAATTATTAAACAAATTCCTGAAAATGACCACAAAGAACAAGAGAAAAATTAAACTGATGGCGCATTTTATAATTTGATAACCCACAGCAAAGAAAACCTTTTTTAGAAAAAGAACATGCTTTGCTTACAGCAGTAAAGAATGACCGTAGTGTGCTCCATGAATAAATAATTATTGCCTTTATATTTTGCTCTAATTTGGCATGATCTTTTAGAAATAAAAATTAGTTGACTTTCTTTACGATAGGGGCAGTGTGTATTGTGAAAGTTGCAGGAAGACCAAGGGTTAAATGGAGACCAATGTGTCAGTGTGTAATAGTAAAAACAAGCAGCTGACAAACAATGGAAAGAATGCAAATTATTATACTCTTTACTTTACATTTTAAATTCTATACAGATTTTAGATATGCCTACAATGCACATTGTCTTATGGCGCTGCTGAAGAGTGAAGTTCAGACTGCCCGCAGACAACTGCACTGCATGTGCTCACTCTTTCCTTTTGTCACATATCCTAGCTAAAGAAGGCATTATGGTGCAAAATACCAGGTTAACTTTCACCTTCACCACCTGGATAGTAATTTGGCAGAGTGACATCATGGAATTAAGGTGATAAAATCCATATCGATTCTACGTGCCAAAGATGGGCTTTGGCAAAAATTACCCAGATTGTTTCTAAACTTATGCTCTGCCCATGAGGACCCATAGTAAAAAACAATTACAAGATGTCACATGTTGCACCCCTATTTTCACAGAATTATGTATAATGGAACCAATTTGAAGTGGAACTGATTTCAAAACATCAATAAGTAAAGGAAATGGCTTTTTACACGTTTCTGGATCAATTCAGAAATCATGCTCAGGTAATCCTAAGGATCTGTTCTGATTATACTTGAAATTCTGGGTGCCAAAATTGTGCTCCATTACACCACCGGTGTTGGTGCTACAGGAGCCCAGAGACCTGAAAATGGTGGCTGATACACTTATGAGGCTGCCTGTGTAATCTGCCATGCTAGTGCAGGCATGCCAAGCATATGCAGGAAGTATGGAGAGTGTGCATATCGTGACATCAGTTAGCGTCTAATACTGACTAGGCACCAGACATGCCATTTTGCATCTCTCAAATCTTGCTAATGTTCTCAGCTGAACATGCATTTAATTGCACAAAAAGCACTCATCCACAGTACCACCATCCCCCACAAATGCTATTTAAAGGGATCAGCATGGGACTTTCAGGTGAGGTGCTTTTGTCTTTCTTTCATTGATGCAGAGGTCGTGGATATGCTGTGTACTCTGTTGTTGGAGGAATTCTGAAAAATTGTCAGAGTCAGAAGGGTGGTCAGTGGAGTTTGAAGGACTGTGTGCAGAAAGCCCCATGGAGGCGATATTTGCAGCTCCTCTTGGGCTGCAGCACAACAGGAAGATGGAGCACAGGCAGAAAAGGAGGGAAGTTGTGAGCAGAGGGAGGAGGTAGAGGGCTCTCGGTTGGAAGCCATACTCACCGAGGGTATTCAGGGAGCACATACCCTCACTCCACCTCAGCCAGGAGCAGTGCCCAAGGTGGCTAAGTTTCATAAAGTTTCAATGGTTGCTAAACTGTGCTACCTCCTACAGCCGGACCTGCAGCAATGGAGCAGGGCAAGGACGGCACTGCCAGTGTCCATCAAGATCAGCATAGTCCTCAACTCTATGCCTTAGGAACCTTCCAGGCTGCAGCCAGCAAAATCGCCAACGTCTCATAGATAATTGTGTATCACTGTCTCAAGGAGGTAACAGAAGACCTGTACACAAGGAGAAGGGACTTTATAGTCTTCTCTCAAATTAGAGAAGCAGGAAAAATGAGAACATGCCTTTGCCAGAATAGTGGGATTCCCAGTGGTGCAGGGAGTTATCAGCTTGTACACATGTGGTTCTGTGGGCACTACATTTTAATGGGGAAACATACCACAACTGTAATTTGCACTGACTGCACTGACCATGCAAAGGACATCATGCTGGTGAATGCCAGCAACCTGGCAACAGTCATGGTGCTATTATCCTGCAGCAGTCTAGAAGGAATCCAGACTGGAGGCGGATGTTTGAGGGCAAATCAACAACTGACATGTGGGGGGCTTTCAAACGTCAGTTGATAAGAATTCAGGACTGGCATGTTCCTGCTAGGATGAAGGATAAGCATGGCAAGTTTCAGGAACCTTGGATAACAAAGGATATTGTGAGATTAGTCAAAAAGAAAAGGTAAGCATTTGTAAGGGCTAGAAGGCTGGGAACAGATGAAGCCCGTGGAGAATATAAAGAAAGTAGGAAGAAACTTAAGCAAGGAGTCAGGAGGACTAAAAGGGGTCATGAAAAGTCACTGGCAACCAGGATTAAGGAAAATCCCAAGGCCTTTTATACATATGTAAAAAGCAAGAGGGGTAGCCAGGGAAAGGGTAGGCCCACTCAGGGACAGAGGTGGGAATCTGTGTGTGGAGCCAGAAGAAATGGAAGAGATACTAAATGAATACTTCTCCTCAGTATTCACCAAAGAGAAGGACTTAGCGGTCGATTTGTCTAGGGAAGAGTGTGTAGATAGCCTGGATCATGTTGAAATCAAAAAAGAGGTGTTAGGTGTCTTGAAGAATATTAAGGTGGATAAGTCCCCATGGCCAGATGGGATCTACCCCAGTGTACTGAGGGAGGCAAGGGAGGAGATTGCTGGGGCCTTGACAGAAATCTTTGTATCCTCACTGGCTACGGGCGAGGTCCCAGAGGACTGGAGAATGGCCAATGTTGTTCCATTGTTTAAGAAGGGTAGCAGGGATAATCCAGGAAATTACAGGCCGGTGTGCCTTACGTCAGTGGTAGGGAAATTATTGGAGAAGATTCTTCGTGACATGATTTACTACCATTTGGAAGCAAATGGGCATATTAGTGAGAGTCAGCATGGTTTTGTGAAGGGGAGGTCGTGTTTCACGAACTTGATTGAGTTTTTCGAGGAAGTGACAAAGATGATCGACGATGGAAGGGCAGTGGATGTTATATACATGGATTTTAGTAAGGCCTTTGACAAGGTCCCTCATGGCAGATTGGTACAGAAGGTAAAGTCGCACGGAATCAGAGGTGAGCTGGCAAGATGGATACAGAATTGGCTTGGTCATAGAAGACAGAGGGTAGCAGTGGAAGGGTGCTATTCTGAATGGAGAGCTGTGACTAGTGGAGTTCCGCAGGTATCAGTGCTGGGACCTTTGCTGTTTGTAGTATACATAAATGGTTTGGAGGAAAATGTAACTGGGCTGATTAGTAAGTTTGCAGATGACATTAAGGTTGGAGGAGTTGCAGATAATGAAGAGGATTGTCAAAGGATACAACAGGATATAGATCGGTTGGAGACTTGGGCGGAGAAATGGCAGATGGAGTTTAATCCGGACAAATGCGAGGTAATGCATTTTGGAAGGTCTAATACAGGCAGGAATTTTACAGTAAATGGCAGAACCCTTAAATGCATTGACAGGCAGAGGGATCTGGGTGTACAGGTCCACAGGTCACTGAAAGTGGCAACGCAGGTGGATAAGGTAGTCAGGAAGGCATATGGCATGCTTGCCTTCATTGGTAGGGGTATTGAGTATAAAAGCTGGGAAGTCATGCTGCAGCTGTATAGAAACTTGGTTAGGCCACACTTGGAATATTGCGTGCAATTCTGGTTGCCACATTACCAGAAGGACATGGAGGCATTGGAGAGGGTGCAGAGGAGGTTTACCAGGATGCTACCTGGTCTGGAGGTTATTAGCTATGAGGAGAGGTTGGAGAAACTCGGATTGTTCTCACTAGAGCGACGGAGATTGAGGGGCGACTTGATAGAAGTTTACAAAATTATGAGTGGCATGGACAGAGTAGATAGTCAGAAGCTTTTTCCCAGGGTGAAAGAGTCAATTACTAGGGAACATAGATATAAGGTGAGAGGAGAAAACTATAGAGGAGATGTGCGGGGCAAGTTTTTTATGCAGAGGGTAGTAAGTGTCTGGAATTCGCTGCCAGAGGAGGTGGTGGAAGCAGATACGATAGTGGTGTTTAAGAGGCAGCTTGACAAATACATGAATAGGATGGGAGTAGAGGGATACGGACCCCGGAAGTGCAAAATGTTTTAGTTGACAGGCAATATGATCGGCGCAGGCTTGGAGGGCCTAAGGGCCTGTTCCTGTGCTGTACTTTTCATTGTTCTTTGTTCTTTGTTGTTCAGTCAGTCACTTCAGCCATCTTCAAATCATAAACAGAAACCAGAGGTGGCTGCTTGGTGACAAGGATTACCAGTTCTACAGGTGACTCATGAATCCCCTTAACTACTAAACTACATGTGGACAGCACAGATACAATGAAGCCATGCTGCCATGGGGAACATTATGGAGCAAATCATTGGTGGCCTAAAACAGGACCGCTCTGAGCGGAGTGTGTCTCCAGGTTCATAGTGGTCTGCACCATCAGGGTGTATAGGGTGTGTACGGGAGGGGTAGTAACTCTGTAAAGGGGAGGATTCTCACATCTTTCAGTGTGGTTCACCTTTCATTGGTCCTCAGTGGCTCTCATCTGTGCCTCCAAGTAGGTGGTTGCATGTGATAGCTCCACACCTCAGCAGGTGGGCAAAACCAGGTACGGGTGACTGATATGTCTCTCCAGCGATGATTTGCCTGTTCTTGAATGCAAAGTCTTAATTGACGGAGTGGGCAGAAGAGCTCAACATGAAATCAATGGCCATAGGAGTGACTAAACAAAGCATTGTGACGTGCTAAGAGTGTGATCAGGCACTCAAGGTACCAAGCTATTACAGCATCCAAAATTATTCCCAGCCATCTCAATTTTGTCTTCTCACTGGACTCAGATGTACCTGGAACAGAGGGTAAGGCTCCTGTGTAACTCTTCCTCACTGTAATCTATTTCACATGGAATGATGTCACTCATGGCATCACTTACCAATTCTTCATCTGCACCATGCTACATAACCTGGCTCTCACAATGGTGCACACTTAGCACCAATCCCTCAGTGAGGACCTTGGGAAAAGGAAAAGGAGGAAGAAGGCGAAGCGAAGAAGAAGGGAGGAGGCATCTGGGATCCCCGACTGTCCCTGAGCAGCTAATCAGACTCAGTCCCGTGAAATCATTCCCACTTCTATGCTACTCCACAATTCTCCACTCTCCATCTCTCTGCTTTGGACTATCACAGCATTTTCTTGACCATAATCCTGAAATAGGAAAAAACACCCCTAAAAAAACATCGTAGATCAAATTTATCCTCAACACTTTCAATAATACATACAAAACTGAATTATTCACACTAATTCATTCCCTTCGTGGCTGTCCTGCAGCTTCTTTTGCTTGTCTTAGTGTCCTACGCGGTGCCACCCCAGTGGCTGCAGCATGTCTGGCGGAAGGCTGCTGACTTTCAGTGAGGGAGACTGCAGATTCCTTTGCAGAATGTCCTTGAACAACTCTGGGTGTTGAGGTCCTGGCTTCAGTGTGCACCGCCTCAGCATGGGTGGCAACAGTCTCAGCTGGCTGGCTGACAGGCATCAGCAAGACCTGATGGTTCACTAGGTGCGAGATATTGAATGGGGAAGCAGGCTCAAAAGGCCAAATAGCCCACTCCTGCTCCTAAGTCCTATTTTCCTATTATACATATTAATTTAGTTGCTAAAAATAACATTTTAAAATCTCCTGGATTGCTTTCAATAGCCGCCAGGAGATTGATACCAATTCCAGAAGAATCCCAGCCATTCCGGGAGGGTTGACAACTCTACTCCATGGAAAGTGTGGTTGCTGCCTTGGAGGCCCAAGTCCAGCAAAACACACAGTGGCTGCTTGAATTGTGTTCAGACCTGCATTCTGTTGCTCTAGCCATGGGTACAGTTCAACAGTGGCTAGGCCAGAGTGGGAGGTGCGAGGCACCTCAACCTCCCTCCAGGTGCCCTATCTCCTCAAGGAGTCAGGGAGGTGCCATCGCACGCTGACAGGGAGGAGAAACACCAAAAAGGCACGCAAGGGGCTACATCCCATGGACTTCAAGGGTGCCCTGCCACTCAACTTCCCCTCTGCCAGTGACCCCCATCATCTCCAGCAGGTCAAGCCAAGGAGGGTGCACCTGCTCCTGAGTAGGAGACCAAGAGGCCGGGATCTTCTAGGCTTTGGGCCACCAGAGGATGCCCACCAAAGTCATCACAGTCAACAGGGCATAGCAGTCAGCAGGCTGCCTCCACCTCAGCTGTGGATGTCAGGGCTGCACCCAGATGTAGTACAGGAAAAGGAAGGTAAAGAAGTTTTGAAGGCACACAGGTGGCATGGGTGTACAACCATTGTATATATTTTTGGGCTTGTAAATATTTGTGCACTTGCACTCTTTGGAAGTTTCCTGGATTCTCATCTTGCTGCTTGTTGCTTCAATGGTCATGGGCATTTAAGGGTGTGGAACCTGGGCCCCATCAAAGTCCAATAATGTCCTCCTACAGAATCATATATCTCACATGATCAACATTATGATCACTGAATATTCTGACATGAGGGTGCTTAAGCATTGGCCATCATTTGTGAGTGTGCGGCCTAGGCACAGGTCATGCGATAAACTGATCTGATAGCAATTATGGAGACACGGCTGCAGGACAACAAAGATTGGGTCCCTAATATTGAAGGGTACATGACATTCAAGAAGAATAGGGAGCTAGGTAAAGGTGGAGGGGTAGCACAGTTAATCAAAGAAGGCATTGGTGCAATAGTTAGAGATGATCTTGATTCAGGAGATCAGGATGTAGAATCGGTTTGGGTGGAGATGAGGAATAGTAGGGAGAAAAAGTCATTACTGAGAGTGGACTATAGGCCCCCTAATGGTAGCCACAGTGTAGGACAAAGTATTCAAGAGAAAATATTGTGTGCTTGTGATAAAGGGATGGCAATAATCATGGATGATTTTAATCTGCACATAAACTGGAAAAATCAGATTGGCAGTAGTAGCCTGGATGAGGAGTTCTTGGAATGCTTTCGAGATAGTTTCTTAGAGCAGCATGTTCTGGAGCCAACCAGAGAGCAGGTGTTATTAGGGGGCTTGGTATTGTGTAACGTGACAGGATTAGTTAATGACCTCAGAATAAAGGCCCCCTAGGTAGCAGCGGCCACAATATGAATGAATTTTACATCCAGTTTGAAAGGGAGAAGAACGGGTCTAAAACTAGTATCTTAAACTTAAATAAGGGCAACTACGTGGGGAAACTAGGCTAGAAGGTAGGTTAATAGAGAAGCAGTGGTAGACATTTAAGGGGATATTTCAGAGTATTCAAAATAAGTACATTCTTACTATAAAGAAAAATTCTAAAGGGAGGGCCCACCATCCGTGGTTCACTAAATATGTTAAGGAAAGCATCAAACTTAAGGAAAAGTACACAACACCGCAAAGATGAGTGGCAGGGCAGGTGATTGGACAGAATATAAAGAATGGCAGAGAATGACTTAAAGGTTAATTAGGGGAAAGAAATTAGAGTATGAGAGGAAGCTAGCTAGAAATGTAAAAGTGGATAGCAAGAGTATCAGGTATTTAAAAAGGAAAAGAGTAAGTAAAGTTGGTCCTCTAGAGAGTGGCATTGGGGAGTTAATAGTAGATAATAAGGAAATGGCAGAAGAAATGAACAAATATTTTGCTTCTGTGTTCACTATAGAGGATACAAAAAACATTCCAGTAATAACTGCAAATCAGGAGGTGGACAGGAGAAAGGAAGGAAACGGTACTAAACAAATTGATGGGACTGCAGGCTGGCAAGTCTCCGGGTCCCAATGGACTATATCCAAGGGTCTTAAAAGAGGTGGCTAATGAGGTAGTTGATGCGCTGGTGTTAATTTCCCAAAATTCACTAGATTCTGGAAATGTTCCATCAGATTGGAAAGTTGCAAATATAACCCCTCTATTCAAGAAGGGAGGGAGGCAGAAAACATGAAACTATAGGTTCGTTAGCTTAATGTCTATCATCTGGGAGTTATTAGAATTGATTATTAAGGAGGTTATAGCCGGGCACTTAGAAAAGCTCAAGGAAATAGGGAAGAGTCAGTATGGTTTTGTGAAAGGAAAATCATGTTTAACCAATTTATTGGAGTTTTTTGAAGCAGTAACATGTGCAGTGTATAAAGGGAAGCCTATAGACATACCGTACTTGGATTTCCAGAAGGCATATCATAAGATGAGAGGGAGGGGGAGGATCCAGTTGTTGTGGTCCACGTCGGGACAAATAACATAGGTAAGACTAGGAAAGAGGACCTGTTTGGGGATTATCAGGAACCAGGAACTAAATTAAAGAACAGGTCTTCAAGGGTTATAATCTCCAGATTACTACCCGAGCCACATGCAAATTGGCATAGGGACGCGAGAATAAGGGAAGTAAACACGTGGCTAAAGGAGTGGTGCGGGAAAGAGGGGTTCCATTTCATGGGGCACTGGCATCAGTATTGGAACAGGAGGGATCTGTACCGTTGGGACAATCTCCACCTGAACCAATCTGGGACCAATGTTCTAGCGAAAAGGGTAAATAGGGTGGTCAACAGGACTTTAAACTAGAAAGTGGGGGGTGGGGGGAGGGAAGGGTAAAACTCCAAGAAGTATGACTAATGGGAAACAAAGCAGCAGGTTAGGGTGTTGGGGGGTGGATTCAACTTCATGGAAAATTATGAAAAAACTGAAAAGAAAGGAGAGCCCAGGAGAGGCTATTAAAATCTCCAGAACACAAAATAGGACAGAGTGTTTGGAAAGGGCTAGGAATCTAATTTCAAACACATTAGATAAAGGGACGACAATGAGAAAGGGGACGGGAAATACAGGACTGAAGGTGTTGTATCTGAATGCACGCAGTATACAAAATAAGGTAAATGAGCTTGTGGCGCAGATTGAAATTGGCAGGTATGATATGGTGGGCATTATGGAGACATGGCTGCAAGGGGATCAGGACTGGGAGCTAAATATCCAAGGATATACATCCTATCGAAAAGATAGGCAGGTTGGCAGAAGGGGTGGGGTTGCTTTGTCAGTAAGAAATGAAATTAAATCGATAGCAAGAAATGATGTAGGGTCAGATGATGTAGAATCTGTGTGGGTAGAGTTGAGGAACCGCAAAGGTAAAAAAACCATAATGGGAGTTATGTACAGGCCTCCGAACAGTAGTCAGGATGTGGGGCACAAGATACACCAGGAGATAGAAAAGGTGTGTAAGAAAGGCAAGGTTACAGTGATCACGGGGCATTTCAATATGCAGGTAGACTGGGAAAATCAGGTTGGTACTGGTTCACAAGAAAAGGAATTTGTGGAATGTCTACTTTTTGGAGCAGCTTGTGGTGGAGCCCACTAGGGAACAGGCAATTCTAAATTTAGTGATGTGTAATGAGGCAGATTTGATAAGGGAGCTTAAGGTGAAGGAACCCTTAGGAGGAAGTGACCATAATATGATAGAATTTACCTTACAATTTGAGAGGAAAAAGCTGGAATCAGATGTAACGGTATTACAGTTGAATAAAGGCAACTGCAGAGGCATGAGGGAGGAGCTGGCCAGAATTGACTGGGAGATGAGCCTAGCAGGAAAGACAGTGGAACAGCAATGGCAGGAGTTTCTGCGAGTAATTTGGGAGACACAGCAAAAATTCATCCCTAGGAAGAAGAAGCATACTAAAGGGAGGACAAGGCAACCATGGCTGACAAGGGAAGTCAGGGACAGCATAAAAGCTAAACAGAAAGCATACAATGCGGCGAAGAGCAGTGGGAAACCAGGGGATTGGGAAGCCTACAAAGACCAACAGAAGACAACTAAAAAAGAAATAAGGAGGGAGAAGATTAAATATGAGGGTAAACTAGCCAGTAATATAAAAGAAGATTGCAAGAGGTTTTTTAGATATATAAAGGGTAAGAGAGAGGCAAAAGTGGACATTGGGCCGCTGGAAAATGACGCTGGAGAAGTAGTAGTGGGGAACAAAGAAATGGCGAAGGAACTGAATAGGTACTTTGCGTCAGTCTTCACAGTGGAAGATACGAGTGACATCCCCAAAGTTCAAGAGAGTCGGGGGGCAGAGGTGAGTATGGTGGCCATTACCAAGGAGAAGGTGCTAGGAAAACTGAAAGGTCTGAAGGTGGATAAATCACCTGGACCAGATGGATTACACCCCAGAGTTCTGAAGGAGATAGCTGAAGAGATAGTGGAGGCGTTAGTGGTGATCTTTCAGGAATCACTGGAGTCAGGGAGGGTCCCAGAGGACTGGAAAATTGCTAATGTAACCCCCCTGTTTAAGAAGGGAGTGAGGCAAAAGACGGGAAATTACAGGCCGATTAGCCTAACGTCGGTCGTTGGTAAGATTTTAGAGTCCATTATTAAGGATGAGATTTCAGAATACTTGGAAATGCATGGTAAAATAGGGCAAAGTCAGCATGGTTTCATCAAGGGGAGGTCATGCCTGACAAATCTGTTAGAATTCTTTGAGGAAGTAACGAGTAGGTTAGACAAAGGAGAGCCAATGAATATTATCTACTTGGACTTCCAGAAGGCCTTTGACAAGGTGCCGCACAGGAGGCTGCTCAGTAAGATAAGAGCCCATGGTGTTAGAGGCAAGGTACTAGCATGGATAGAAGATTGGCTGTCTGGCAGGAGGCAGAGAGTGGGGATAAGGGGGTCATTCTCAGGATGGCGGCCGGTGACTAGTGGAGTTCCGCAGTGGTCAGTGTTGGGACCACAACTTTTCACTTTATACATTAATGATCTAGATGAAGGAACTGAGGGCATCCTGGCTAAGTTTGCAGATGATACAAAGATAGATGGAGGGACAGGTAGTATTGAGGAGGCAGGGACGCTGCAGAAGGATTTGGACAGGTTAGGAGAATGGGCAAAGAAGTGGGAGATGGAATACAATGTGGGGAAGTATGAGGTCATGCACTTTGGTATGAAGAATAGAGGCATGGACCATTTTCTAAATGGGGAGAGAATTCAGAAATCTGGAGTGCAAAGGGACTTGGGAGTCCTAGTCCAGGATTCTCTTAAGGTTAACTTGCAGGTTGAGTCGGTAGTTAGGAAGGCAAATGCAATGTTGGCATTTATTTTGAGAGGACTAGAATATAAAAGCAGGGATGTGCTGCTGAGGCTTTATAAGGCTCTGGTCAGACCACATTTAGAATATTGTGAGCAATTTTGGGCCCCGTATCTCAGGAAGGATGTGCTGGCCCTGGAGAGGATCCAGAGGAGGTTCACGAGAATGATCCCAGGAATGAAAGGCTTAATATATGAGGAACGTTTGAGGACTCTGGGTCTATACTTGATGGAGTTTAGAAGGATGAGGGGGGATCTGATTGAAACTTACAGAATACTGAAAGGCCTGGATAGAGTGGACGTGGGGAAGATGTTTCCATTAGTAGGAGAGACTAGGACCCGAGGGCACAGCCTCAGAGTAGAGGAAAGACCTTTTAGAACAGAGATGAGGAGAAACTTCTTTAGCCAGAGAGTGGTGAATCTATGGAATTCATTGCCACAGAAGGCTGTGGAGGCCAGGTCATTGAGTGTATTTAAGACCGAGATAGATAGGTTCTTGATTGGTAAGGGGATCAAAGGTGACGGGGAGAAGGCGGGAGAATGGGGTTGAGAAACTTATCAGCCATGATTGAATGGCGGAGCAGACTCGATGGGCCGATTGGCCTAATTTCTGCTCCTATGTCTTATGGTCTAAGATGCCACATCAAAGATTATTATGAGAAATAAAAGTGCATGGTGTAGTGGGTAACAATTTAGCATGGATAGAAGATTGGCTGGCTGGCAGAAAACAGAGAGTAAGCATAAATGGGTCTTTTTCTGATTGGCAGGATGTGACGAGTGGAGTCCCAAAGGGGTCTGTACTGGGGCCTCAACTTTTTACAATTTACATCAATGACTTAGATGAGGGTAGTGAAGACATGGTAGCTAAATTTGCAGATGACACAAAGATAGGTAGGAAAGTATGTTGTGAAGAGGACATGAGGAGGTTGCAAATGGATATAGATAGGTTGAGTGAATGGGCAAAGATCTGGCAAGTGGAGTTTAATGTGGAAAAATGTGAAGTTGCTCACTTTGGCAGGAAGAACAAAAAAGCAGTGGAGAACTGGTGCATAATTCTGAGGTGCAGAGGGATCTAGGTGTTTTGGTACATGAGTCATAAAAGGTTAGCATGCAGGTACAGCATGTAATTAAGAAGGCTATCCTTTATTACAGGAGGGATTGAATGTAAAAGAAAGGATGTTATGCTTCAGTTATACAGGGCATTGGTAAGATTGCACCTCGAATACTATGTGCAGCTTTGGTCTCCTTATTTAAGGAAGGATGTAAATGCATTGGAGGCGGTTCAAATGAGGTTTACTAGATTGATACCTGGAATGAGTGGGTTGTCTTATGAGGAAAGGTTGGACAGACTGGGCTTGTTTCCACTGGAGTTTAAAAGAGTGAGGGATGATTTGATTGAAGTATACAAGATCCCGAATGGTCTTGACAAGGTAGATGTTGAAAGGATGTCTCCTCTTGTGGGTGAGTCTAGAATTAGGGGGCACTGTTATAAAATTAGGGGTCGCCGTTTTAGGACAGAGATGAGGAGAAATTTTTTTTCTCAGAGGGTTGTGTGACTTTGGAACTATCTGCCTCAGAAGGCAGTGGAAGCGGGGTCATTGAGTATTTTTAAGGCAGAGTTAGATAGATTCTTGTTAGGCAAGGGAATCAAAGGTTATCGGGGTTAGTTGGGAATGTGGAAATTGAAACACAAGAAGATCAGCCATGATCTTATTGAATGGCAGAGCAGGTTGAGGGGCCGAATAGTCTACTCCTGTTCCTATTTCTTATGTTCTTATGTTCTAATCCATTACTTGCAGCTCATCAGGTTCTGAGCTCTGAGAATGATGTCTGCGCAGAGTATGCAGTGAAGTCTTTGTAACTCCTGCTGCTGTTGCCCTGATGTGAGATGTGAGGCGGATGCAAAGAGTCCTCAAAGAGAATTACACAGGCTTTGTGGGTGGCAAGGAACACTGCAGATGCAGTTTTAGAGTTAAAAGAGTGAAGTTCTCCACTGTGGCCTGAATAGTGGAAAACTAGAGGCTTCCCCAAGTGTTAGGAAATTGAGGGGGTGTGTCCAATTGTTCCTGGATGTCCTCGTTCAAATGTAACCTTGAGCTAACATGCAGGGGAAATCTGCAAGTAAGGAGGTAACAGGCAAGTTAGTCTTGAATCCAAGTGGGATTGAGTGTAGGATTAAGGGTAGGAATAGACCTCACATAAAATGATTGCAACCAAAGTGCACCAGACTTCATTAAAGGACCTGGGTATTATCCCATGAGGTGAACGCAAGTAGAATGGGCCTGTGCTGGACCATGCAGGGGACTGAAAGGCTATCTATGTGAAGCATCAAGAGCTCTTACAGGGCTCTGCAGGGTCCATGCAGGAAAAATGTTTAACTTGGTTGGGGCATCCAGAATGATGGAACACAATCTCACAGTAAGTTTAAGGCCATCTAGGACTGAGATGTGTGGGGGTCTCTCCAATTGGAGGGTGGTGAGTGATTGGACCTCCACACCCCATAGCATAGTTGAAGCACTGTCATAGAGTGGACTCCAAAGTTACTTCTACTTTTTGGAATAATAAACATGTCAAGGGATATGGGGTTACTGAGGGCGATTGGCAATTGGGGACCACTCACAAAAACTTCTCTGATCAAGTGCATGGAGGAGCAATCTCAAGGGGCCACCTGGTCCACTCATACTGTGCATCCATGTTTCTGGTTCCACATGGAAGAGCTCTCTGCAAGGTCTACTCCCCATTGGGAGCAGGTGTGATGGTGACGTGAGTGCATCCCTGCTGAGATATCAAATCAGGTTGTTTTCAATGTGCCGTGCATATGGACTTTTTGAGGGTATGGGAAAAATTTCATTTCTACTTACAGGTACCTGAAGTTTGTGAGAAAATGGGGTGCTGTGCAGGTTCTGATGCACACGTTTGGCACAAGGGGTCTGTATATCAACACAGTTTGGCACATGTAAAAGATCACACCACCAGCAGAGCCGACTTTAAGTAGTGCAATTTAATTCAGCTGTCATAAATTAAGGTACATGAGAGTAAATTATAATGTGTGTTATAAATAAGGAGGCATGGACTGCCAGCCAGCAGAGGATTGAAAACAAAATAGTAACAGATAGTTATCAGCAGCTTACTCTGCCTGGAGTCTGTTAGCTATTAGGTTGTCGCGTGCCAGTCTGCCATGTCGTACCCATGCAATGGCCTCTGCATGTACCTCTGTGACATCCTGGCCATTGTCACCACCATCACCTCCCCCATCCCCAGCGTCAGAGGAGGCATCTCACTCCTCACTGCCTCCCTCTGCAAAGCCATCCCTCCTTTGTTACACAAGGTTGTGCAGGACACAGGAGACAACGATGATCCAGGACACTCTCTGTGAGGAATATTGGAGAGCCCTGCTTGAGGAGTCCAGACATCTGAACCTCATCTTTAGGAGGCCTATCATCTGCTCAATGGTGGCCCTTGTGGAGGCATATGTGTGGCATTGTTCCTCTCCTCGTTGGGACTCTGCGGCCTGTAAACTAGTGTCATCAGCTAGGCCTTCTGAGCGTATCCCTTGTCCCCAAGGAGCCAGCTCTGCAATTGTTGAGGTCCTTCAAAACCTTGTGACACCTGGGAGTGGTTTAGAATGTAGGTATCGTGAGAACTCCCTGGGAACTGAACACAAAGATGCAGGATTTGCCTTCTCTGATCACATATCAGTTGCTTATTCAAAGAGTGGAACTTTTCCTGTTGATGAATGTGACTGGAGTGATGCCAGGGAACTCTCAACACCACGTGTGCAGTCAATAGCCCCTTGCACATCCGGGAATCCTGTGATTACTGTAAAACCCAACGCTTTGGCTGCCAGGCTCTCGGGATCCAAGAGGAATCTGACAAATTGGTGCACTCTCCTGAAGAGGGCATCTGTCACCTCCCAGGTGCACTTGTGTGTCGCTGACTAGGAAATACTGCACAGGTCCCCAGTGGAGCCCTGGCAAAGAGGTTCAGAGTGGCGGTCACCTTTAATGCCACCGGCATGGGATTGCCTCCAAGTCCTTGTGATCGCAAGTCTTCCGGAAGCTGCTGGCATATGCGATCAACTACATTCCAGGATATCCTAAGGCACCTCTGGTGTTGGCTTTCCCTCATCTGCAAGTAGCTGCACCGCCTGCAATATACCCAAGTTCAGGGCAATGCTCGCTGTCACACTGGCCCCTGGTCACCAGCATCCTGACTTTCTTGAAGCTCTGCTGCCTCTTGGTGCTCTGGTCATTGCTCCTCCTGGTGCTGGGCTAACCTGCGCAAGCTCCTCTTCACCTGGCACAGAGCCAGTAGATAGGCAGGGTTGCCTGGAGCCAGCATCATCTATACATCATCTGTCAACAATTGCAGTGACCCATCTAGTCAGCACATTCTTTGTAGATTTGCCTCCATCTCTGAGCCTTTCAGCCAATGCTCAGCCCTGTGCCTGGCATCCATCTAGACATGGCCTCCACACCCCCACCCCTTCATGGTGAAGGGTATCCTGGAGGAACACAGGTGAGTGCTCCTCCTGCTTATATCTGAATGTGCATGGAGACATTACACGTTGACTGGGATAATGACAGCCATGTGTGAGAACCCTCCCTCAGGCACTATTCAGCTTGCCTCCATTACCCTACAGACTCTACAGAGAGACCATGCCTTGGCATCATAGAAAGACTTACCACATGAGCTCTTGTCAGCCATGGCCATTTCCCCAGGAGATTGGGGTTTGGAGTTGGGGTTTTACTGCTGTCCATCACCTGTGCCCCTAGGAGACATTCACCTCCGTCCCTCCATCCCTCCCTTTATTGCTGCCCCTGGTAGCAGCTGATGCCAATAAGAACTCAATGTACAGCAGCTCCAGACCTTGATGGGTTCTCACTGGAATCCAATCCATTAGTCATGGAGCAAAAAGCAAAATGCTGCAGATGCTGGAAATCTGAAACAAAAACAAAAATTGCTGGAAAACTCAGCAGGTCTTACAGCATCTGTGGAGAGAAAGACAGAGTTAATGTTTCGAGTCCATATGACTCTTCTTCAGAACTAAAGAGAAGTAGAAATGTGGTGAACTATATACGGTTTAAGAGGGGATGGGACAAGTGAAGCTGGATAGAAGGCCAGTGATAGGTGGAGGCAAAGGAGAGATTGCCAAAGATGTCATACAGAAAAGGTTGAAGAGGCATTGATGGTGGTGATACTGGCTAAAGGAGGTGCTAATAGTGACATTAAGAGTAGAAAGAAGGATGAGCAAGTGACAGATGGCCCTAGTGGGGGTGGGGTGGCGGGAGGGGACAGTGTGGGGGAAAAGATCAAAATAGGCTAAAAGGTGGGGATAAAACAATTAATAAATTAGGTGGGGAAAAAATGTATATATAAAAATTTTAAAATAAATGTTTGAAAAAAGGGGATCAAAAAGGGGTGAGCATGGAGGAGAGAGTTATGATCTGAAGTTGTTGAACTCAATATTAAGTCCGGAAGGCTGTAAAATGCCTAGTCGGAAGATGAGGTGCTGTTCCACCAGTTTGCGTTGAGCTTCACTGGAACATTGCAGCAGGCCAAGGACAGACATGTGGGCATGAGAGCAGGGTAGTGTGTTGAAATGCCAAGCAACAGGAAGGTCTGGGTCATGCTTGAGGACAGACCGAAGGTGTTCCGCAAAGTGGTCACCAAGTCTCCGTTTGGTTGTAGAGGAGGCTGCATTGGGAGTAACGAGTGCAGTAGACCAAATTGAGAGAAGTGCAAGTGAAATTGTGCTGCAGTTGAAAGGAGTGTTTCGGTCCTTGGACGGTGAGGAGAGGGAAAGTAAAGGGGCAGGTGTTGCACCTTCTGCGGTTGCATGGGAAGGTGCCATGGGAGGGGGTTGAGGTGTAGGGGGTGAAGGAGGAGTGACCAGCGTGTCCCGGAGGGAACCTTCCCTATGGAATGTCGACAGGGAGGGTGAAGGGAAAATGTGTTTGGTGGTGGCATCATGCTGGAGTTGGCGGAAATGGCGGAGGATGATCCTTTGAATGCTGAGGTTGGTGGGGTGAAAAGTGAGGACAAGAGGGACCCTATCATGGTTCTGCGAGGGAAAGGAAGGTGCGAGCTCGCTGGAATGCAATCCGTTAGTCATGGAGCAATGCTGGTTTATTGGGCATTGGAACATTGAGAGCAGAACTCAGCTGAGCCTGGTTCTCCAGGGAGGGCACTAATAATTAATAGGGTGTCCCTTTACGCAGCTCAAAAAATGAAGCATTAACTCCTCCCACCCAGAAAGGGATCCCTCCCATACCGAATGCTTGAGAAGTTTTATGAAGAGCGCAGCAACCTTGACAGCTTCGGCATGGTGCATGATGTTTACCAGCGCATCAAACACCTCCTACCCTCTCCCCAATACCCTCTAAGCTCCCCGCATCATCCTACACAATCACTGCCTTGTTATCCCTCTCCCTCCTGTCACCCTTTCACCCCGCCCCCCCCACTATTTTCCTGGACCCTATTGTTATTTATGTTGACGTTACTGTTCTCCCCCGAGCCTATAACTGTCCATGTGCCTATGCACCTCCTGACACTGACTCCTCCAGTTCTTGAGGCCAGATGTATCCTGACTTCCTGCAATCTCCCCATGATTTACTACCCCCATGATCCTAGCACTTCTACCTTATCTGATCCAACTCCCCGCTCTGACTGTGACTGTACCCTCTGCCTCCCAGTACCTTCATTTATTAGGAACATAGGAGCAGGAGTAGGCCTTTCAGCCCATCAAGCCTGCTCCGCCATTCAATACAGTCATGGCTGATCATCCACTTCAATGCCTTTTTCCCACACTATCCCCATATCCCTTTATGTCATCAGTATTTAGAAATCTGTCGATCTCTACTTTAAACATACTCAATGACTGAATTTCAACAGCCCTCTTGGGCAGAGAATTCCAAGGATTCACAACCCTCTGAGTAAAAAAAATTCTCCTCATCTTGGTTCCAAGTGGCTTCCCCTTATTTTGAAATTGTGTCCCCTGGTTCTGCACTCCCCAACCAGGGAAACATCTTACCTGCATCCACCTGTATATCCCTTTAAGTATTTTGTAGGTTTCAATAAGATCACTTCACATTCTTTGAAACTCTAGAGAATATTGGCCCAGTTTCCCCAATCTCTCTTCATAGGACAGTCCCACCATCCTGGGAACAAGTCTGGTGAACCTTCGTTGCACTCCCTCTATGGCAATAATATCCTTCCTAAAGTAAAAGGACGAAAACTGCACACAGTACTTCAGGTGCAGCCTAACCAAGGTTCTATACAACTGAAGCAAGGCTACTCCTGTACTCAATTCCTCTTGTGATAAAGGCTAACGTTCCATTAGCCTTCCTAATTGCCTGCTGCACCTGCATGTTAGCTTTTGGTGACTTATGGACAAGGACACCCAGGTCCCTTTGTACATCTACACTTTCTAATCTCTTACCATTTAAGAAATACTCTGCACATCTGCTCCTCCTACCAAAGTGGATAACCTCACATTTTTCCACATTATATTCCATCTGCCATGTTCTTGCCTACTCACTGGGCAGAATCGTCCATTCAGCAAGTGGGGGCGGGACCTGCTCGCCGACATGTAAAATGACGCGGGGTGACATCAGACGTGCGTCCCGACATCACCCTGTCTCATTTAGATTTTCAGTTCGGCGGGCATGCAGCCCAGTCATCTGCGCGTCCGCCGACCTGTCAACGGCCTATTAAGACCATTAAAAAACTAATTGAAATCATTAATGGACCTGCCCGTCGAAACTTAAGGTTGGTGGGCAGGCTGGGAGCCCTGGTGGGCTTCTGAAAAAGCATGAAACCTCATCCACGGGGGGGATGAGGTTTCATGAATGATTTAAAAATCTCGGAATATTTCAAAATAAAAGCTATGGACATGTCCCGACTCATGTAACAATGTCACATGAAGGGACATGGCAGCAGAATTTTTTCTCATGTTTATTTGAAGTTTCAAATCTGAGCCGATCTCCCCGAGGCAGTGCTTTGCCTCAGCAAGATGAGTGCGCTCTTTCATGTGCATGCGCAAAAGAACACACTCCTGGCTCAGGGGCTCCCTCCCCACCACAACGCGCTCAGGGAGTGCATAGTGCTTCCTGGCGGACGTCACGCTGGGCGGGCCTTAATTGGCCTGCCAATATAAAATGGCGGTGCGCCCCCAATTGGGGGTGCCAATCGGGAACCCGCCCGCCCGCGCCCTCTCCCACACATCCCCTCCAACGGGGGGGAAAGTCTGCCCAAATCCGTTTGAAGCTGCTTTTCCACCTAGCTTTGTGTCATCCTCTATTTTGGAAATATTACATTTGGTCCCCACATCCAAATCATTGATATGTATTGCTAACAGCTGGGGCCCAAGAACTGATCCTTGGGGTACCCCACTAGTCACAGCCTGCCAATGCAAGAAGACCCGTTTATTCCTACTCTCTGTTTTCTATCTGTTAGCCCACCCTTAATCCATGCCAATATATTACCTCTGTTTAATGTACTTTAATTTTGCTAACCAACCTCCTGTGGGGGATTTTATCAATGACTTTTGAAAATTCAAGTATATTATGTCCACCAACTCCCCTTTATCACTTCTGGTAGTGACTTTCTCAAAAGACTCCAAAATGTTCGTCAAACATAATTTCCCATTATAAATCCAAGTTGACTATTCCCAATCAGATCATTATTATCCAAGGGTCCATTTATCATATCCTTTATCATTTAAATCCTTAGGACCAAACTCTGGACCACACCGATCACACTCTTTAGACCCTCTACAATGCTCCCTGCCCAGAAAGCCCATCCACCCACCTACAATGGGACCAAAACAAGTGTGACATGCTTACCCTCCTAACAAGCCCCAGACAGTTTGGCTTCCTTCCCCGGCACCATCCTAACAAGCCCCAGACAGACTGGCTTCCTTCCCCGGCAACATCCTAACTAGCCCCGGACAGCCTGGTTTCCTTCCCTGACACCCTCCCTGGCTGATCCTGCCTCCCTTACCCAGCCTTCCCTCCACCCTCCCCAGTTGACCCTGCCTCCCTTACCCAGCCTTCACTCTACCCTCCCCAGCTGATCCTGCCTCCCTTGCCCAGCCTTTGCTCCACCCTCCCCAGCTGATCCTGCCTCCCTTATCCAGCCTTCACTCCACCTTCCCCAGCTGATTCTGCCTCTCTTATCCAGCCTTCACTCCACTCTCCCCAGCTGATTCTGCCTCTCTTACCCAGCCTTCACTCCACCCTCCCCAGCTGATCCTGCCTCCCATACCCAGCCTTCACTCCACCCTCCCCAGCTGATCCTGCCTCCCTTATCCAGCCTTCACTCCACCCTCCCCAGCTGATCCTGCCTCCCTTACCCAGCCTTCGCTCCACCCTCCCCTGCTGATCCTGCCTTCCTTACCCAGCCCTCGCTCCATCCTTCCCAGCTAACCCTGCATCCCATGTCCAGTCTTCGTGCAGTTTGGCCTACCAGCACCCGATCTCAGTCAAGAGGCTGACATTTATGAGCCATCCCCAAGGAGGCCAAAGCAGAGGCTACTCACAAGTGCAGGAAGAAGTCTACCTCACCAGGTGCACTCCACTTATATGTAGGCAGTCTTAAATGTGAACACACAAATTTTTTGCTGGCAGGGAACTTAATTTGGAGGGGCACTTAATTTTGGTGAGCTGGCCTTTTAATGCATGGTATGCAAATGCATGCAAAAGGGTGCTCAACCTGCCTTTAATGTTTTGAGAACTTAATTGCAAAAGTTCATCCTGCCAGCGGGAAACTGATCTTTGGCCTCACACTAAACTAAGTGCTCCCCCCCACCAAGCTTCCCACCCAATGTGGGCCCAAAAGATTCCGCTGATCATGAACTTGACTGTATGACAGATGTGGTTTGTTGTTTTACAGAAATATTCTCTCTGCATCATTTACCACAGGATATGGAATCTAAGCACTGGTACTCATTACAAACACAACACGCGACTCAATATTCTGTTCAACACACAGTGGTTTAATCCAGGCTTAGAAATTGTGCTTTCTACATAAGGCACTACTTATGTTATAAGCTTTTTTTTAATTCTTTCACATGGCATGGGTGTTGCTGGCTGGGCCAGCATTTATTGTCCACCCCTAATTGCCCTTGAGAAGGTGGCCGTGAGTCACCTTCTTGAACCACTGCAGCCCATGTGATGTAGGTACATCCACGGTGCTGTCAAGGTGGGAGTTCCAAGATTTTGCCCTAGCTACAGTGAAGGAATGGCGATGTATTCCCAGTGGTGTGTGGTTTGGAGAGGAACTTGCAGGTGGTAGTGTACCCATGCACCTGCTGCCGTTGCCCTTCTAGGAGATAGAGGTCATGGACTTAGAAGAAAGAGAATCATAATAGTGTCTGGATTTTGCGGTGAAAACAACAGTGTAGCTATTATTTACTCCTTATTAAGGTAAACCAGATAGCAATGTCTGGAAACTGCACATATGGAGATATACATAGGGGAGAATTTTTCCTATGCCGGGTGGGCTGGGCGGGTGCAGAGCCGATTGCCGCCTGCGATCGGCTGTGCGCCGTCATTTTATGTGGGCAGGCCAATTAAGGCCACCCAGTGTAACACACGACTGGTAGCGCTCAGTGCTACCTGTGCGGGCGGGGGGAGGAGGGAGAGTCGGAGCTTGCACTCTTTCGCGCATGCGCGTGAAAGAGCACAGCAATCTCCCTGAGGCACAGAACTCAGTGTCACATGAGCTGGGACATGTTTGTGAAGTAAGTAAAATTTATTTATTTATTTCATGAAACCTGCAGGAAACCTCATCCCACCCGTGGATGAGGTTTCCTAAAAAAATGCAAAGGCCGCTTGGGCTCTTCGCCTGCCCGCCTACTTTAAGGTTGGACAGGCAGCATTGTTAACAAATTAAATTACTTTTTAATGGCCTTAATAGGCCGCTGACAGTTCAGCAGGTGCGCAGCTACTTCAGGTGCGCGCCCGCCGAATGAAATATTGAAATGGCACGCGATGACGTTGCCCAACGTCATCGCACATCATTTTACATGCTGGCGTGTCGGGCCAGTCCCCACACGCCAACGGCAATATTTTGCCCATGGAAATCCAGAAGTTGCTGTCTGAATTGCTATACTACTCCGGAGGCTTCACTATAATGGTATCTCATCAAGAAATTCACCCATTGAAACACACAAAAGGACATGAAGTTGCCATTCTTATATGATAAATGCACACTAAACCTGTGTACGTAAATCTTTAATGTCATGTTAAGTCATAATTACTGTCAATCCTCTATGGCACTGAAAATTAACTTTTATAAATGCTGTTTCTTATTCCTTCAGATTTTAAATTTAAAAAAATACTTAAATACATTGTAAACCTTTGTTTTCCATAATATTTACAGCATGGAAGCAATTTGTTCAGCCTAATAGGTTCATACCAATGTTTACGTTCTACACAAGCCTTCTCCCACCTTCTTCAACAAACTATATCAATATGTCAATCTTTTCCTTTCTGCCCCTTATTTATCTAGTTTCCTTGTAGTTGCTTCTATGCTCATCACTTCACCTATGCCTTTTAGTAGCAAGTGCCACATCCTGACCACACTTTGGAGAAAGAACTTTCTCCTGAATTATTCATTGGGTTTATTAGCATCTATCTTATATTTATGGCTCCTAGTTCTGATCTTTCCTGAAAATGGAAAAATCTCTATGTTTCCCCTATCAAAGACTTTCATAGCCTTAAACACTTCCAGGTCTTCTCCACTGCTTAGAAATAGGGACCCCAGAAAGAAATTTACAGTGATAGGGAGCTACAAGGCCAAGGAGAAGGAGACCACTTCAGAAAATTGTGCCAGATAATTTCCAGGTCCCAACTCCACACTGCATTTGTGTCCCTCACACGATGCAATCTACAAATGCAGGTATCCTAATTGGGCAGAGGTGAGCTTGTGTCCAAATAGTGGTGCTGAGCTTTGACAAGAGGCAGGAGCTGCCAGCGGAGCACGATCATTAAAGGCAGATAGCAACCATGACAGGGCCTGCCACTGCCTTGCCGAAGAAAGGAGACAGCACATTGAAGGGCCAACAGATGTGGCCAAACAGCCAACATAAAGATACAGTGCCCTATCTGGGTAAAAAATTCCTAGTGCCAAAAAATTTTCATCTCAAAGAAAAAAGTAACTGTTTCCCGCATTGGATCTGACAGCTGTTCAGGTTTGGTGATTTCCTTTAGAAAATTGCTTTCTGGCCCTCCTCGACTTATTGAAAAGCTCCTCAAGGAGCTTAATGGGCCATTAATTGGAGGCAAGTGGGTTCCTGGCAATGTCCCCCCCCCCACCCCCCCACTCCCCCCATTGCCCCTGCCCCCACTTTGAAAATTCCAGTGTCTCCCAGAGGAATTGAAACATCAAGCACTATTTCCAAAGCACACCTGCAACAATCTCATCAACATGGGTGATTGAAAATCCCAACTGTGGATTTTGTACTCAATTGCTGGAGTGGGGCTTTGATCCAAATGTTCTGAGCCAAAGCAAAAAGACTATCACTGAGTCGAGTCAGTTCCCTCAGCTCATATATAGACACAAGTATCTGTCTGCAGCCCCACATTTAGAGAAAAAAAACAGCTAACTTGCTTCCTAAGGTCTGTAACATGTTATTTTGAGGTGGATCGTGATTCATGCAGCCTTCACTTCAGTTCAAAATGGGTTTGTTCCACATTAATATATTTAAGTTGGGTCCTCTAACATATTTACAACTACAATGCAATTTTGGTTGTCCACTGCACATGCTGAAAATTAACATTCTCCCTAGTTCCACAAAGTTAAAATTTCCCCCTAATGTCTGTTGCAAGGAGTACAAGTTATGTGGCTGTTTACAATAACTCAACAGGCATGCGTGAACTTAAGACATTGCCTTGTAGAAAAGTGATTCATAATCTTTTTTTGTGTTGACAGGCAACACCAACAGATAGCCAGAAACACTGCCCAGAAAGAATTGGAAGGGTTGCAGAAAATATATTTCCAGGAAGAGAGAACAATGTCATGGGGTATCAATTATGCATTTATAATAATATGTTGTCAACTTTATGGTATAATGTGCCTGTCATCATAAAACAGCTAGAGAAAGCACTGCATTTTCAGATGTCCCCTCTCTTGGATGGGATGTTTTAACTACAGGCCTATTTGACTTCTCAGATGGATGTGAAAGACCCTATGGCACTATTTGAAGAAGATAAAGAGGTTTCATCCGGCGCCAGCCCGATATTTATCCTTCAATGTCATTATAACGTAGTTATTCACCTCCTCCCTGCTTACATTTGCCTACACAGCAATGACTACACCTCAAAAGGAATTAATTGGAGTTAAGTACATGGCAATATCCCAAGGATGTGGCAGTAGCAACATAATTGCAATTCCTTTTCTCTTTAATTTCCAACTCGGTATGAGAAATACCATAGGAGACATGTTAGCACCAATAGTTTTTAGTAAGTAATAATAATGTTTATGTTTATAACAATGCTATTCATTTTGCCACTATACATGCAATTCCATGAACATATTTGTCCAAGGACTTCTATATATCATCGTATACATAATATATAATTACATTGAATATAGATATGTGGAAAATATTTATACAGAACACTTTTCTGTTCAAAAATGTATTCAAATTTAAATGTTCATAATTTTATTAATTATTTTGAGCCTTTAGCCCAATTTAATATATATTTTACAGCACCATATTTTATGACCACCTTATGGAATTCAGTGTAATATTTTATTTTAACTGCGACACAAAATAGCATCAAAATCAGTATTTTTTTCTTAACAGAAGCATAGCCATGCAACATATCTTAACCTAAAGCAAGACTTGATGTGCGCAGCATGTTCAAAAACTCTGTTCACAGTTCAAATGAGCTGGATTACAGACCATGACCACTGAGACCCATATATGGCACAACTATTGTATAATTAATATGCAGAATAAAATGCTCCCTGGACTGCTACTAAAGCGATTTAAATCATGCACATAAAAAATGTAATCGGAAATTTAGCATGGTGGACGTTGTAGTCACATTGTGCATGATTGCATTCAAGATTCCAAGTGTGTTTTAAATGTCCTTTAAGATCGAGATTAGGACTTGTACTTACAGCGTGCATATTAATCTAAAACTCAACACGTTCCAGTGTGGGATCACAGTAGGGGAGTGTTATAGGCAATGGAGGCTCATTTTAGTCCCAGTAGGTAATTATACTTTGAAATAATATTCTTTAATTAAATCCTGTTTGCAATTGATTGATTTAAACACAAAATCCAAAAATCTGAAATTGAGGGTTTTATAATTTTGATAAAGCCTGTTGCATGGAAATAGTGCTGAATTAGAGTCTGAGCCATGTGACAGATCAGTATAGCAAGCTTTGCTTTGTTAGTGTAGGTTTGCTGATCTCTGAAAAGAAGTCTGAAATTAATGTGGATATTTAAGATAAGAAAGGTTCCTTTCTGGTTTCACTTTTACTAGTTTGACAACTTCACTCTACACTTTATTAATACAGGTTTGGTGTACCTTATGATGTTGAAATAAGAAAATGAATCTTAAACACACAATTCATTCCAAAGAAAATGAGAGATGCTTAGTGGAGAGACGGGTGATGTTTGTGACCACAGAAGAAGCATTATTATCAGAAACTATTCTTTGGAATGCTTTCTCAAGATTATTTGTGCCTCTAAAAGGTAAACGGTTAAAATAACTTAGGAAACCATTGGTACAGGTTAATATCACTGATAATATAGGAGCTTTTCATGTCTAGTATATGACAGCATTAAAAATCTCACAACCAAAACACATCTAATTATATGCATTCATACATGTCAGGATATGAAAAAGAAACAAGCTTTGCTGGGAAGATACGTTAAACAGCTATTAGAGAGTGTTCCACATATGCCCTTCTAATGTAGCTTTTTGATTGAATAAAATCTAATATGGCAATGGCTGTATGAGTACTTCAGAAATCCATAAAGAAATGGAAATATCGAGAGTAGAAACTTTTGTCTGGAGTACAGCTCTTGAAACAAAAACACGTTCCAACTTGTTCATTCAGATGTGATCTCGAACAGATTCATGATTTTGAAGTCTATGTTAATGTGCAAAACTTGCAAATGATACCTAAGCATAATATGAATAAAAGCCTGAAGTTCATAGTATATGATAACTTAATGACTGCATTCAGAAAGATCATCCATGGATGAACAGGACAACACAGTGTTACTTTACTAACACAGGCTGAGTGAAAAATGATGAAATAGCTGTTCTCTTTGCTAAACTTGTATTAAGCCATGAGAACTTAATCATTCCTAAACAAAAATTAATCATGGAAGAACAATTTCTTTGCTATGTATGCTTTTACCTTAACCTTGTATTATGCTTCCTCAGGGTACTTTTGTTAGTAAAACAGATTTAGCACTCCATTATGTGCCAAAGAACCTTTAAAAATGCATGAAACTATGCTGATTGTCAATAATATGTCACACAATGACAAACTACTTATGTTATGTAGAAAAACTACAAATATTTAAAGCTGATAGAAAACAGATTTTAAATATGAACATGCACGTATCAATCTAATTTGAATGTGCTGAGTAATCCTATCTTAGAATTAGGAAATGATTGTTTTCTGCAACATTGTAAGAATAATAAAATGCTGATTACAAGTTCAAAGTGTAGTACATATCAAAGACATTGGAACATGCTGAAATCCTCACAGAAGAGTTTGGTATGATACTGTACTCTGCCTCAACATATTCTCAATTGCATTGAAGCACCTCAGAGTGCAACATGATCTATGTAGATAACTTAAATACCATTGCATTGTCTGACTGTTTGTAATGACCATGTTGAAATGTCTGTAATATTCATTGATTGTTTTGAAGCACCTCATGATCTATGTGGAAAACTTGAATATGATTGCACTTTTTGTGATGGCCATTTTGAAATGTTTTGTAATGTTCTTTCTGATATTTTATGAATAAAGTATATTTTTCCAAAAAAAAGTTCTCATTCTTTCCCACATTACCTTACATATATGTCAAATTCAGAAGTTAAAGCAATCATTGTGTTAAAACTTTGTTAAGCTTACTTAAATATCCTTGACTGAAAATATCCTGTACATATAAAAGGACAGCACTATAAAGTAAGTTAGCAACTCAAGTTTCTGACACCTGGGGTTAGGTATTTAAATGTTTATTAACCATTTCATGGGTGCTATTTGCTGGCAGTGGCAAAGTAAAAGCACTGAGGAATCATCATTTTTTTTAAAGTTGTCACTGAGAAATTAAGGAATGTTTGGTTACCATTGGCATACTGCCAGGCAGGCAAATGATATTCTGTTCAGTGACATAATATGGCAGTTGGACAACATTTGGCATACGGAAATTACATCTTTAATGAAGCTCTATTGCTATAGGCTGTGTAAAATATTCTGGTTATTCCTACAATCCTGTTCCCAATACTACAAGAAACATCTAATACATTGGATAATGCCACTGGTGTGAGGATATAGACTGCTAAGTGAAAAGCAGGAAAGACATAATTCATCACTCCTTCCTATATTTTATTCAACTGGATGAATGAGCCATTTTCATCCCTCACTCATGCTCCAGAACTACCTCACTTAATTTTCCAAACTAAGGTCAGTACATATTAAAAATCTGTGATGGGGTCAGATTTAACCTCTTATTCTGTGATTCTCAGTTCTTTAAATATTAAATTATTTAGATATAATACAAACAGACATTAAAATCTGCAAGTGGGAGAGGAAGGTGAAACATGGCTTGCCTAGTATTTATACAAGCACAGTTAAAATCAGTGTCTGAAACAATCACAAAGCTAGAGTTTTATGTTAGCTCCACAAGAAGTTGTTGAGATCGCATCTGCCAATATTTTCCGACGTTAATTGCCATTAAAGGTACTTTAAAGATGGTAGGTGTTATCATGTGAAAATACATTCGAGCCACTTCACTCAAAAGAATGTAAGTTATGCGCTCTTTGTGTTTATAATAAGCACGATGAGAATAAAACTGATACATAGACATTAAAATTCTTATTCAATATGCTTTATACTACATCTGTGTCATGCATACACATGCAAACACACATAGGGATCAATTTTTACTCTTAGATTGGAACGTATCCTAGTAAGTGAGAAACTATACTGCTCCCCCACTCAGGCCTCAGCTAAAAATAGCAGTTGAATTCAGATGATGTCACTAGAGCCAAATGACACGTGTAAAGAAGGACCCATTTGTCTTCTGGTGGATGTCCTTGACACTTGCAATTTAAAATTGCAGTCAGTCAGATCAAGGCTAGAACAAAGTCTCCCGCTACATTTCATTTACACACCACCCCCAACCCTCCCCTAATCCACATTCCTACTTAGTTAAAATAGATCCTATATAACTTCCATTGGCAAATAACTAGGACTCAAATAATCAGACTCACAGGTTTGACAATGTGACTTATTCAATGGCAGCTTGGCCAGGTGGTTGGGCTCTTCCTTTAAGATAGTCAGGGGTTGAAGTCCCATTCCAAGGCTTTGAATGCATAATCTAGGCTGACACATCAGTATAGTACTGAAAGAATGCTGAAATAAAAACAGAAAATGCTGGAAAAATTCAGCAGACCTAACAGCATCTGTGGAGAGAGAAACAGTATTAGCGTCAAAACTGAGAAACTAGATCTGCTGAGTTTTTCCAGCATTTTCTGTTTTTATTTCAGATTTACAGCATCCACAGTATTAAACTAAAGCTCTATCTGCCTTTTTGGGTGAATGATATGAGATCCCATGACACTGTTTGAGAAAGTGCAGAGAAGATCTACCAACGTTGCTTTTTGGTGGAATCATGCTTTAAATTCCTAATTCTTATTTAATTCAAACTTCACCATCAGCCACAGAGGGGTTTTTATGAATTCAGTGTAAAATCATGCACAGAAAGTAAAATAAAGAAAGGGAAAGAAACATTGGATTGAGAGAGAGAGATAAAAGTAACTGAAAGAAAAAGTAACAAACTAAGATTTTTTAAAATCTGCAACAATAAGTAAAATCTGAAGGAATGAGTCACCACATTTGTAAAAATAAAATTTGCAGTGCCAGGGAGGTTGTTTGGCAGATAAAGATTCATGCTTGAATGGACAAACGTTTTCTGGCATGTTTAATGGGTGCCTGGTGGTTTGGTATTGCAACTTGGCCATATGCACCCATTTGAATGCTGAGTTTCCTGGTATAGCAAAGCTTATGGAAGAGCTGTAGCTTTCAGATTTCCATATTTAATAGCGCGTGCACAAATGCCAGAAGTTTCTATCTGATTATGGGTTACAAGTTTTTGGAAATCTGGCTTTGTTAACGCAAAATCTGGGAATTACAACAAGAGTTCCTTTCTTATTGTTTTGTTAACAAGAAGGGATATCAAAAATACAATGGAATCTATTGTTAAGGTTTCTATCCATAACAACACTGAAAATAGTACCCTAAAATTTATTTTCAAAATAAGAGTGCTGTATTGAAAATGTTGTCCACTTAATTGCTTTTCCTCATTTTCAGATTTAGCATTGTATTGAAACTGTACACACGTTTTGAAATAACTTTGCTCTCACTTTTTATGGTATCAGTCAATCACGGAGAATATACCATGAAAGTCCTGCAATCACAGTCAGTGGCTATAGGTCACAAAGATCTGTGATGTAATTTACAGCCATGAAACTGAAAATTCAGCATGGGGGGATGGAAAGGACTGAAGTGTAAGAGAAGGTTAACTCCTGACTGTCAGCCCCACTCAGGAAATTCCTAACCAAAAGTTGGTCAAGGTAATAAAGACCTGAGTAACAACAATACAGGAAATGAGTAAACTCACCAGGTTTCATGAACCACCTATTGGCAAAAAATGATTGACATGGACATGCCCTGACAGAATATTGTGCACTTGGACAGGGCATGAAAAGGAATCTAAGACTGAATAAAACATTATAATAAAGTTGAAATATTTGTTGTAAAATAGTTAAGAATGTTATTTTAAACGCACTGAGCCAAATTTGTCATTCTCTCTTTTTGTTAAAGAAGTGTTCTTCTCAGGAACCATGCAGCAAATTTGACAAAATGTAATTATATACGTTGCTGCTTCTTATGAATGCTTGAAACCGTATTTAAAAACATAGAGCATTCTGAAATCCGCCTTGCTAAAAGTAGAAGGAGATCGTCACCTAGGACTTCAAGCAAGAATTCTGTGCTTTGCTGACAGACGGCTGACATCTAACCCATTGTATAGCCCAGGGGCCAGATTTTCAAAAGGTCGCTACCCATAACGTGGGTGTTAGCGATTGGCAATGAGGAAAGACAGATATAGCAGGATTTTCAACATGCTTCTAATGCAGTTAAAATAACAACTCACTGTAACTAATCACAAAAGTAGCTACCTCACAAATGAGAAATTCCCTGCCTCAAACTGGGTCACTGTGATTTTATTTTTGTCTTGTTTATTAATTTTAAGCAATACCTGAATGAGCCGACCTAAGATTGGTTTACAAATAATACTGTGTCATTTCAAAATGCAAGTGGTAATTTCTTCATCCAACTTCTACACACATGTGGTAGAAAATGGTCTCAGGCAATAGCACAAAGTGGCCTGGTCTGTGCCCCATCCAGTAATGGAACCGAATATTGGGCGGGTCATATAAAGGGCAGCCGATCTGATACTGTCCGCTTCTCGCTCGTGCCTGAGACAAATTTCTAACCCCCGCATTAACAGCAGGTGTCACTAGATAATGGTCAGTGTCAAAATTCTCCTCTCTAACCTAGGGATACTGCACCAACACTCTCTCCCACCAATTTGGCTGCGGGGTGTTAACTTATCACAGAATGAGAACTTAGCATCTTAGTTCATACTATCCAGAAACTCACAGGATTATCTGTGCAAGCGTTAGGCAAAGTTTCCTTTACAATTTAGGTGACAGCGATCATAAATTTTTCAGGTGTTTAACATGGTTATTTGGATGGTTCTGAAAAATCTGTAAATATGCAATCATTGCCACCTGTGGATACAAGTCATTAGTTGATGGCTGCTACAAACCCAAGGGTCATCAGTAACAATGTCATTGAAAATTGCCATGATTGAGTTAGTCTGTTCTGGTACTGGAGATCCATAAAAAAACTAAATTTCAAATGTTATATTCATTTTACAGTTAAAGAAAAGTCTATCAAATGAATACTGGATTACAGTTCAGAAAATATAAATAATAGTACATTAAAATAGAAATTTTTCTGATGGCCTAATTTTTGAATATGTTTCTCATGCCAAACAGTAAGGTACGAAGTGACCATTTTTTTCCACCTCACAGCTCATGCAGTGAACATGAGGTAAACAACTACAATGTATACTTTATTATACTTTGGATTACCCTGGAATGTCAAAAGAAAAGTCAGTCCTAAATAATGACATACTTGAATGCACAAAACCAGTTTATTTCCATAACACATTATTCCAATCTGCTGCTTGTGTCAAAATGAGTAGTGAAATCATGCAGTTTTCCCTGCAATGTCAGCTACATAAATTTAATGAACAGACATATTTATTAAGGTTTTGAAAGATATTATTTAATGTTGTTATTTATTTTCAGGTAGTTGATTATTCTTGGACAAGAAAAATATGTAAAATATTGATTAAAAAAATTTTGTTATTCCTGATAATGCATAAAATGAACAAGTGTAAAATGTACCATTTCTGTTACATGTTCAGGTATATTTATGTGCTTTATTTAGAATCTATTCTCCATTTGTATCCTTTCTTTATTTTTTTCATATCAGCAAACCTCAATGATTTAATAATTATCAAAAATGGCTATTTCTATTCTGATTACTTTGGACCGTCCTTGTTCTGGTTTGGGTAATGGTTATTATTAACCATAGATACATTACAAAATCAGGGTTAAAGATTTTTGCAAATTAGTCTTAACCATCAAAATTCTGGTGGAGAGAAACTCTGACATGGCATATGCTCATTCTTTAACTTAAATATTTATCAGAAGGGTGTACTCAACTGTCAAGCCCAATAAGCCATTCTCTTGTCAATCTCTACAGGAAAGGGCTGAGTGAAGGGTCAATTTTTTCTCATCTGATCCTAAGACATGTTTAATGTTTAAACTTTAAGTGTGAAGGGGATTGGCAAGATATTCATGCTTTCTTTGAAATAATCTGAGCTCCTCGAACAGCTAGAAAGACTCTGAGCCGAATTGTCTGGTCCTGTAGGCAGCGGGCATCATGGCAGGTGGTGGGGGATAATATGGCAAGAAGGCCAAAACTCAGTTTCATGCCGGCGTGAAAGCACAGTGGGATCACCCTATGCTGTCCACCATGGGGGAATGTGAATCCCGCTGGAGGCTGGCGTGAACCCGATTTGTAACCTGGTAACGGCCTGACCGGAATCAACTTCCCACACCTGATTTACCATTACACCAGCAGGAAAACATGCCAGCCCAGAAAACATCCAGACAAGTGCGACGTGCAGAAGTCGGGATTACAGTTAGGGCCTTGCCCAGAGTGTGGGCATCTGAGGAGAATAAAATGCTGGAGCCCTACAGCCACCAGACCCTGGAGTAACACGGGCATCACATGCTGGGTGGATTCTCATGGACACGGCTCTGCCATGAAGCAGCTCTCGGAAGGTGGGAGATCTCCGTTGATGCTTCAGGTCTGTTTCGGAACATCACGGTCTTGGCCATGGGCTGCTATGGATGATTGGTGATGTGGGGGGGTGGGGGGGGGTGCAAGGGGAGGAAGGAGAGGAAGGTGAGTGGGAGAGGGAGATGGGAGATGAAGGTCTAGATTTCACTGGAAGAGGAAGGTGTACCAGGGGACTGAGGTGGGGAGGTGGGGGACAAAGGTGTCGGGGAGGGAGGTGAGGTTGGTGGCGGGGGGATGAAGGGGTCAGGGAGGATGAGATTGGGAGGGGGAAGGAGGGATTACGGGGGATGGGCTGTAATGGGAAGAATGCACCAAATGAGGAGGTAAGGTGTAAGGGGGAGGAAGTGTAACGGAGGGAGTTCGGAGGAAGGAAGGAGTTTGGAGAGGCGAAGGAGTCCAGGGGAAGGAAGTAGTAAGGGTGCAGGAGGGATTAAGGGTAGAGGAGGGAATAAGTGTGGAGGAGGGAGTAAGGGGGGGTATGACCAGGTGAATGTGTAAGCCTGTGGAGTCAATGACGGTCTCCTGGGGAGCGAACTGACGGTGGGGGTGGTAGGAGGGAATGGTGAGTGTGAGAGGGGGCAGAGGGAGCGAGTAGGGTGGGAGGGTGAGGGTGTGTTGGTAGTGGTGAAAGGGATGGCAAGGGTCGTTAGTGGGCACTTGGAGGCAGGCATGGACCCTGGGGGTAGGAAGGAGGAGGTCAGGGAGGTCAATGTGAATGAGAATGGTATTCTCAAGAAAGTAGGGAACGTGCTGGACATTCTGGAAAGAAAAGGGTTCGGTTGGCAGGTGATGGTGGGGAGGTGGAAGATGATGGCAGAGGGTCGACAATGATGGAGGAAAGGACATGGGTGACTGGGGGAGGGGGAAGGATGGGGGAGCTGACGATAAACTTGACAACTGCCATTTTTCAGAAATCAAAAGTGAGCAGATGTGCACAGGTGCTGCATGGGAGTACAATCAGTGGGTGGGTGGAGATGCAGGTCAGCTCAGATAGACTTCAGCAGGCAGCATTGAAAATACTCGGGACAGTGAGATGTGTGTGATGGATGAAGGATCCATGTGCATGGGACAGTGCTTGCCTGAGGCTCTGAAAGGCCCTGCCACTCACACACTTCTCCCTCTAGAATCACTTGTGGTCTGGCTACGTGCAGCTGAACTGCTAGTGGGGGGTTTGTTTGGGGGGGTGGGGGGGTGTGAAGGGGCGTGATAATGCAGTGGGAGGACTCATGAAGCTTGTAAATGAAGCTGAAAGACAACATTACATATTATCCAGTGAAAGTGAATATATTTTCAGATTATGAAGTGACAAAATGTGTTTGCCCAAACCACTTGTGATCAGAATTTCTTAACTTTTCTAGACCGACCAGCACTAGGTGCTGCCCTGACATCTGCAGCAGGGGTGGAGACAGCCTGTGTAATGGTCGGCCCTGCTGCCTCTGGTGACTTCAGTGTGCATCCTCTGGAGAGCCAAGGCCGTGAGGGCCCAGGTTGCTTTAGTTGACCTCCTGTGGGCAAGCTGCTCCCTCTGCGATGACAGGGAACAAGATTGAAGGGGTCACAGACAAAGTGGACTCGGAGGAAGTGGACAGCTTCTGAGATTCCTGAGTGGGTGACTTAAGGGTGTGCAGCTGCTGCTCCTCCTCTATTCGTTTGCCCAAGGGCCCAAGCCTGACTCTTTGAGGGAAAGGAGCACCTGGAGGGATGCAAGGTGCTCTGTTTCCCTCTCTCGTTGCCACTGCAGGAAGTCATCCATGGTTACTGCGATACAGTGCAGCTCTGCCGCATCTCCATGTTCTGCTGGGCCAGGGTCTCCATGGCGTCTGGCATCCTTCCCATGGAGACCTCCATGCAAGCACATGTGGGCACCACTTCATCAGAGAATCAGCAGACGCACTCTTCCGACTCATGTGTCACTCTGTTGAGGGCCTCCAACAGCTCTGCATGATGTTCCCACGCCTTCTGCTGACTCCCCAGGGTGAGTTGGAAGGCCAAATCCAGAGACTCGTTATCCGACTTGGACCTCACAGATGCCTTATCCCCAGCAGTCCTCCAAGTGCTGGGGAGCTCAGCTGAACCTGCATCCCCCTGCTCCGTATATGTGTCTGTACAGTGACCACCAGTTTGTGAACCCAAGTCTGCTCTAAATCTAGGCCCCACTGAGGTGTGTGTCTCTGCGCTGGTGGAGGGTGTGGGTAAGCACTGTGACAGGTCTTCCAGGCTGCTTATTTCCAGCTTTTCAATGGAGGAGGTGTCCTCTTGGCTGGAGGTGAGGACGTGGATGGGGCTGAGGGACTGGCTGGCTGAGGGTTTTGGTCGCTTGGCAGAGCTTCATGTGAACCAAAGTAGAGATAATTAGTGCATGGCAACACCGTCAAAAGCAGGGGAGAGAGCACTCACAGTTGCGTCGAGAGGGGGTTGAGGTGGTGCAAGATCCTCAAGTGGGTGTTCACCGCCAACCTCACCATTGCCACAGGCACGGTCTACATCCTCACCAGTCAGCACGATGGCACACACCTCAAAGTGAGTGAGGGGCCGAATGTGGGCCACAGCACCCCACCAGTCTGGGACCTCTCCCTGCTGTTGTGAGCCAGCTTCTCCTGCATGGAGAGAGTGTGTGCAGGACGCATGGCACTGCGTGGAATGTTTGTGTGGTGAGTGGAGCCATGGACGGGATGAGGACATGAGCTCCAGAGGATACCAGCCTGATGGAGATGTGAAGGTATGCGTGAGAGTTAGCAGCGTTGTTTCTTGTGGTGTGAGATCCCTGTGGAAGTTTGATGGATTTGTGAGTGTGTGAGTTGAGAGTGATGAGGTGGTTGACTCATCCTTTTCCTGCATTAGGTGGTTGACCCTCTCTGTGCCCTGGTGGCACCCACTGCCACTGCCACTGCCTCCAGATTGGTGACTCTGGTGGGCCTCCTGCATCCAGATTGGGGGTAAAGGTCATTGCAGCACCCTTCCAGCACCCAGTAAGGTACCCCAAAGAGGCGTCACTAAATTTGGGGGCTGCCATTTTCTTTGCTTTCAGGACCATCTGTCAACTAGAGCAGACCAAGCCTGAAGACATGGGCCAGGGTCTTATGGACCATCCCGCCCGGCAGGATATTACAGTCCCGCCGAACTGAACGGAGATTTAAATGGCTCGCTGTATCCACCGGGAGGAGACACCACGGCAAGGCCATAAAATCCTAGCCATGGAGCAGGCTCCGCTCTGGTGCACTTTAAATATGGAGCAAGGAAGCGCTGAGTCAGTGCATGGTGGGCAAATCCGAGCCCCCTTGCTAGCGATCCAGGGGGTTGCCCATGAATGCATTATTAATGAGACGGGATGCACAGGGAATGGGATGATGTGATGTGAAAACCCGCCATAACCCGCGGGTAAAATGATTTTTTTCATGCCCGCTGACACAATTAGTGCAAATTTGGGATGGTTCCGCCCTCTGTTCCAGAATACTGAGCTGAAAAACTACCATTTGGGTTGTGGGCATAAAAAATACTTAATCGGTTCCACTTTGGGTTAGCACAGTGTCCATTTATCTCTGTATATAGATTCTAATCTTAACCAGGCTAACACAATGACAGTTTCTGCAAGCTGCTTACAATACAATTTAACATTAATTACACGTCTCAGAAAGGCAATAAGGAAAGCCTGCCCAGGGAATTCTCACACAGGAGTAATAAGTGATAGGCAGACTTAGCACACATGATCTGGCATTTTGTTTTTATGGGTGATAAGACTTGCATTTATATAACGCTTTTCATGACCACTGGACATCACAAAGAGTTTTAAAGCCAATGAGGTACTTTTTGAGGTATAGCCACAGTTATAACTTAAGAAATGTGGCGGCTAATTTGCGTTCATCAACTCCCACAAACAGCAATGTGATAATGACCAGATAGTTTGTTTTTGTGATGTTGATTGAGGGATCAACATTGGCCTGAACACCGAGGATGACTCCTTATCTTCTCCGAAATAGAGCCATGGAATCTTTTACATCCACCCCAGCAGGAAGATGAGGTCTTGGCTTAATGTCTCATCTAAAAGGCGATGCTATGCTCCCTCAGTACTGCACTGCTTTTTGACTTCATACTTTGATATGAAGACATTTTTTCCAGCAGAGAAGGCCTACCCAGACAAAGTAGGACACAAATTGACCTTTTCATTGCAAATTTTGTGTTGAGATGGAGTGGAATCAGCCCAGGTTTGCACAAAGTATGGTCGCGAATGGGAAAAAGGATGTTTTAACTGTCGGCTGTAATTGTGGGTTTTCACGCCGTGTGGTCCTATTCCCAGCACGTCCTGTCTCATTAATAATGCAATCCCAGGAAACATGCTGGGTCGCTGGCGGGGCAGCCTCTGATTCGCCCGCCCCGCCATCACCTCAGGCCTTCGGTAAGCCAGGTGCATATTTAAAGGCGTCCCTGCACAGAGTGAGCACTCTCTAAGGGATCAAAAGCTTCTGCAAAGTCATGGCTGCTAAAGGGAGGAAACATGCTGCCGCCAAATTTAGCTGGATGCAGTGCAGGCCCACTGTGAAGACTTCTAACCCTGCTCTGGGTGAAGCCCAGCAAGCTAGGTTATCTGCCCTGTGGATCATGTACTCATCCCATTCCATGGCACCACTCGCCATCTACACATGCCAGACATCCTTCTCATCTAGCCTGGCAGGCGTCCTGCTAACACTCTCCATCTGTCTTCATGCAGGACAAGCTGGCACAGAACAAAAGGGAGGGGCCTCAGACCAGTGGAAGAATGCCTGAAATCAAGGTCCTCACATCATCCAGTTGACTGGTGAGGATCTGGACCATTCCTGTGCTGATGGGGGGGTTGGTGGTGCTCAACCAAGTGAGGATCCAGCAGTGCAACATCTATCAGACAACCATGCTATGAGTCACTTCCCCTGTTCTGCAGTCCACTGCCATGCATTAATTATTGCCCTTTGCTTTCACAAGTATCTCTGGGAGGCAGCTGTGGTCCTTGACCGAGGCACTCGACTCAAGCCCCGAAGACACCTCGGAAGAAGAATCTGATGATACCCTCATTGAAGACCCATCACAGCACTCACCCACACCCTCCACCAGTGCAGAGACACACATCTCGGTGGGACCTAGGTTTAGAGTAGCCTCAGGGTCACAATCTGGTGAGCACATCGCATTGTCTGATCCACAGCAGGTGGTGGCAGGGACTTTCCATGTTTCCGGCACTTAGAAGACTGCTGGAGGCCAAATACTTGCTGAGTCCGAGTCAGATTAGGAACCTCTGGACTCGGTCGTACCTCAATTGCTGGAGCTGCAAAGGCAAGCTCAGGAACATCGGGAAGGAATGTCCGCTGCACTCCTCAGATTGCAAGGCACGATGGAGGAGTCTGTCCGCCTTCAGGCTGAGGTGATAGTGCCGACATGCCAATGCACTGAGGCCAAAACTGGGAGCATGGCAGCCGCCATGGAGATCTTGGTCTGGGACATCGGTCCTGCATGGCTGCCCTGGCTGAACTCCATCATTGACCATATAGTTGGCCTCAAACAGGGTCAATTTCTCCTCAAGGAGTCAGCCAAGGGCCATCAGGCACCCATAAGGAGGAAGATCATCAGGTACACACTGCGCGGCCATCTAACCATGTGACTATGGGAGTGTCTGGCCCATCCGAAACCCTTCTTCCTGTGACCCCAGCAGCTCCACCTCCACAGGCTGAAGAAGGTGCCACTGCAAAACAGCAGGACCCCGAAAGCAGACCAGGTCCCGCCCCTGCCCCCTCCCCCACCCCCCCCGAGGACACCAGCCAAGATCATCACAGATAGGGAGTAGCAGTCAGCAGGCTGCCTCCACCTCCACCTCCGCGAAGGTTGTCATGGGAGCACCAAGAGGAGGCAATGACGTAGTGGTATTGTCACTGGACTAGTAATCCAGAGACCCAGAGTAATGCTGCGGGGGACCCAGGTTTGAATCCTGCCATGGTTGTTTGAATTCAATAAAAATCTGGAAGTAAAAGTCTAATGATGACCATGAAACCATAGTCGATTGTTGTAAAAACCCATCTGGTTCACTAATGTCCTTTAGGGAAGGAAATCTGCCGTCCTTACCTGGTCTGGCCTACATGTGACTCCACAGCAATGTGATTGACTCTTAAATGCCCTTTGAGATGGTCTAGCAAGCCACGCAATTGTATCAAACCGCTACAAAGTCTCAACAAAGGAATTAAACCAGACAGTCCTGCCGGCATCGACCTAGGCACCACCCTGTCGGCTCTGCAAAGTCCTCCTTACTAACATCTGGGGACCAGTGCCAAAATTGGGAGAGCTGTCTCACAGACTAGTCAAGTAACAGCCTGACATAGTCATCCTCATGGAATAAATGTCCCAGACACCACGATCACCATCCCTGGGTATGTTCTGTCCCAGTGGCAGGACAGACCCAGCAGAGATGGCAGCACAGTGGTATACAGTCAGGAGAGTGTTGCCCTGGTAGTCCTCAACATTGACTCTGGACCTCATGAAGTCTTATGGCATCAGGTCAAACATGGGTAAGGAAACCTCCTACTGATTACCACATACCGCCCTCCCTCAGCTGATGAATCAGTTTTCCTCCATGTTGAACATCACTTGGAGGAAGCACTGAGGGTGGCAAGGGCACAGAATATACTCTGGGTGGGGGACTTCAATGCCCATCACCAAGAGGGGCTCGGTAGTACCACTACTGACCAAGCTAGCCAAGTCCTAAAGGTCATAACTGCTAGATTGGGTCTGCGGCAGGTGGTTCGGGAAGCAACAAGAGGGAAAAACATACTTGACCTCATCTTCACCAACCTGCCTGCTGCAGGTGCATTGGTCCATGACAACATCGGTGGGAGTGACCACCGCACAGTCATTGTGGAGAGAAAGCCCCGCCATCGTATTGTGTGGCACTATCACCGTGCTAAATGGGATAGGTTTTGAAAAGATCTAGTAACTCAAGACTGGGCATCCATGAGATGCTGTGGGCCATCAGCAGCAGCAGACTTCTAGTCGAACACAACCTGTAACCTCATGGCTCAGCATATTCCCCATTCTATCATTTCCATCAAGCCAGAGGATCAACTCTAGTTCAATGAAAAGTACAGGAGGGCATGCCAGGAGCAGCAGCAGGCATATCTAAAAATAAGGTGGCAACCTGGTGAAGCTACAACACAGGACTACCTGTGTGACAAACAGCATAAGCAGCAAGTGATAGACTGACCTAAGTGATCCCATGACCAACGGATCAGATCTAAGCTCTGCAGTCCTGCCACATCCAGTCGCAAATGGTGGTGAACAATTAAACAACTCACTGGAGGTGGAGGCTCCACAAATATCCCCATCCTCAATGATGGGGGAGCCCAGCACATCAGTGCAAAAGATGAGGCTGAAGCATTTGCTACAATCTGCAGTCAGGAGTGCTGAGTGGATGATCCATCTCGGCCTCCACCAGAGATCCCCAGCATCACAGATGCCAGTCATCAGCCAGTTCAACTCACTCCACATGATATCAAGAAATGGCTGAAGGCGCTGGATAGTGCAAAGTCAATGGGGCCTGACAACATTCCGACAACAGTACTGAAGACTTGTATTCCAGAACTTGCCGCACCCCTAGCTAAACTGTTCCAGTACAGCTACACCCTGGCATCTACCCAGCAATGTGAAAAATTACCCAGGTATGTCCTGTACACAAAAAGCAGGACAAATCTAACCCAGCCAATTACCGCCCCATCAGTCTACTCTCGATCATCAGTAAAGTAATGGAAGGGGTCATCAACAGTGCTGTCAAGTGGCACTTGCTTAGCAATAACCTGCTCACTGACGCCCAGTTTGGATTCTGCCAGGGACACTCAGCTCCTGACCTCATTACAGCATTGTGTCAAACATGGACAAAAGAGTTGAACTTCCGAGGTGAGGTGAGACTAACTGCCCTTAACATGAATGCCACATTTGACAGAGTGTGGCGACAAGGAGCCCTAGCAAAACAGAAGTGAATGGGAATCAGGAGGAAAACTCTCCACTAGTTGGAGTAAAACCTAGCACAAAGGAAGATGGTTGTGGTTGTTGGAGGTCAGTCATCTCAGCTCCAGGGCATCACTGCAAGAGTTCCTCAGGGTAGTGTCCTCGGTCCAACCATCTTCAGCTCTTTCATCAATGACTTTCCTTCCATCATAAGGTCAGACGTGGGGATGTTCGCTGATGATTGCACAATGTTCAGCACCATTTGCAATTCCTCAGATGCTGAAGCAGTCTATGTCCAAATGTAGCAAGACCTGGGCAATATCCAGGTTTGGGATGACAAGTGGCAAGTAACATTCTCACCACACAAGTGCCAAGCAATGACCATCTCCAACAAGAGAGAAGCTAACCATCGTCCCTTGACATTCAATGGCATTACCATCACTGAATCCCCCACTATCAACATCCTGGGGGTTACCATTGACCAGAAACTGAACTGGACTAGCCATATAAATACTATGGCTACAAGAGCAGGTCAGAAGCTAGGAATCCTGTGGTGAGTAACTCACCTCTTGACTCCCCAAAGCCTGTCCAACATCTACAAGGCACAAGTCAGGAGTGTGATGGAATACTCCCCACCTGCCTGGATGAATGCAGCTCCTACAACTCTCAAGAAGCTTGACACCGTCCAGGACAAAGCAGCCCACTTGACTGGCACCATATCCACAAACATTCACTCCCTCCACCAGCAACGCACAGTAGCAGCTGTGTCTACCATTTACAAGATGCACTGCAGGGATTCACCAAGGCTCCTTACACAGCACCTTCCGAACCCACGACCACTATCATCTAGAGGGACAAGGACAGCAGATAGATGGGAACACCACCATCTATAAGTTCCCCTCCAAGTCACTCACCATTCTGACTTGGAAATATATCGCCGTTCCTTCACTGTCGCTGGGTCAAAATCCTGGAATTCCTTTCTTAACAGCACAGTGGGTGTACCTACACCACATGGACTGCAGCGGTTCGAGGAGGCAACTCACCACCACCTTCTCAAGGGCAACTAGGGATGAGGAACAACTGCTGGCCCAGCCAGCAAAGCCTACATCCCGTGGATTATTAAAAAATAAAGATGTTGCGGCAGGGTTAGGAACATTAAAAAGATATAGTTGCATAATCTGGGCACAGGTGTTAACCACTTGTATGTAATGTTCACCATTGTCAATAAACTCCCAAGAATGTCTCCTTGTTCTGATGAGCAGTGTTCGTGTCACTCAAATGTGAAACCTTGGTTCCTGCACAAGATAAAAACAGGTGTCTCAGTCCAGGGCCTCTTCCCTGAGCAGTGTGTAACCTTCAGATCAAAGTGATGGTCCAGCTTCACACTCACTGGACACATTAGTGATGCCTGCACCTCGATGGTGCTTGTCATTGCTGTCAGAATGTGGTGGGCAGGCATCACAGAGTTCCGTCATTCTCTCAGTGTGCACTCAGCACCTTTGAGGTGCGGCTGGGCAGAAAAGCTTCAGAGGCCCGACTCCAAACATGTCAATGGAGCTGCAGCTGAACGGTCTCATCTTCAGAAGAATGCTCACTTTTGACAAGCTTTTCCAAATGTGTAGCCATTCCCCTCATTCCTTCTCCCTTCACCCCCTCGGCATGTGCTTGAGTATTTCCTCTGCCTTGCCCCACTACTGCCACCCCCTCCGCCCCCACCCCCACCCCCAGCCCCAGAGACCTTGCCCGGCACCACACTGAAATTCAGCCAGGAAGATGCGACTTGCCTGTGCCCCCAGTGACTGCGCGTTGCCTCTTCCTTCATGTCCTATGGGCAATGCTCACAAGCACTGCACAAGGTTGTGTGCACTCACCTTTGAATTCCTCGCGAAGTTCAAGTTGCCAGGTGTACGCCTTTTATAAGCAGTCATGAAGCACACCATTCTGAAGTCACACCGACATGGGCGGTAAATTTGATGTAGGGGGACGATTCCGGAGAGCAGGGCTTTTAATTAGATGCAATTAGATGTGTTAAAATGACATTCCTGACACGCAGTGGTGGGAAATGCAGCCTGCATTGACAGGTGGAGCGGACAATCACAAACTGGTTTCACGATGGCGTAAAACCGATTTTTGGCCTTCTCCCCATATTGTCTCCCCCAGCTCACACCTCCCAGCCCGACTCCAACAGGGCTGAAAAGTTCCAGCCTAAAATGCCTTTAACACAAAAAAGACCATGCTGCAGAAAGTGCAACATTTTCCACGTTTTTGCATCCAATAGCAATCACCCTGGTTCAATGATATGAGCTGGGTGCTCAGCGTAGCTCCTTCAACTCAAAAATGTGTCAAACTCACATTTCCATTTTCCACATCAAGCTCCCGTGGCCTAAGATGGGTATGTTTTGGACTGTCTCTTTAAATTCAAAGTGAAAGGACGTAATAATAAGGGGCATGTGACCTCTTGCCAGCTTTGCCACCAACAGGGCAGGTGATGGTTGACAGAGGGACAGGGGACTGGGTTAAGACTTACTGAACAACTCACATGCCATATTTCACAACTGAACGCAATGGCTTGGATTTTCACTGAGTCAGGTTGACTCAGGAGCCCTTTAAAAATGGTGGATTTGTCCCAGTTCCAGGATTCCCAGCCCCATTCCAGGGCTGTGTGGTTTTCGGGAGTGCCTTTAAAGGGTATGGGCTGCTTCCTGTCAGAAGCCCGCATCTGGCGCTCGTGACCAGGCCAACTCCATTTTAGAGGTAGGTATCTCCTACTCCTCCACAATTTTTATGGAGTTATGCCAGGTTTTTAGAGAGTCATGGTTCAAGCCCCTTAGAGGAGAAATGAACCCCAATGTGCACAAAGGGACATTTTAAAAGGCGAGGTCAACAGGTCTCTGCCTTGCCTCTATGTCACATTACACCTCCCTCCAACCCCCTATGTTCCCTCATGCTCCCTATGCCAGGCTCTGCCCTTCCACCCACCCACCCTCTCAGGCCCTTCATGCCCTTTATGCTAAGCTCTGCCCTTCCACTCACCCCTGTCAGGCCCCTCATGACCCTTATGCCAAGGTCTGCCTTTCCATTCACCTCCTCAGGACCTGCAGGCCCCCAATGTCAAGCTCTGCCCTTCCACCCCACGCCCAATGTCCCCTCATGCCCCCTACACCAGACTCGGCTCTTCCACCCACACCCTCAGGCCCCTCATGCCCAGACAGCTTTTAAAATACACGAACGCCTGCTCCCCAAAGGAAATGTTGTTTGATTGGCAGCTCTGACACTCTGATCTCTGTGGCCAATTTCAGGATGTTTGTTGTTCACAAGTTCAGTGGTTTCAAGTGTTTGAGGTTTGTGTTTTTTTGAAACTCAAAAGGTCCTGGGAGATTGACACTTTTATTAGTTTAGTCCAGACATTTTTTCCCACGTAGGAGAAAGTTATCAATGGGTTAAATTTTTTCAAAACTTTTTTTTTTACACATGCCACCCTACACTGTGGTGTTCATTGGTTCTAGAATGTGTACAGTGGGTTAATGGGCATGGAAGTTCCAGAGGGGTCACCACCCTGCTCTCTCCTCCTTCTCTCCCATGCCTTCTTCCCTCCCCCTTATTCTTCATGGCTTCCTTCCCCCTTCGCTCCGCTCACACATCCCCACCCCTTCTTCTCATCCAGCCCCCACCCCTTCTTCTCATCTATCGCCACCCCCTTTTCCTCCTCTGGACACCTAACCCCCTTCTTGTCTGGACATCCCCCCAACTACGTCCCTCCACCCCCTCCACTTTGTGTCTTCCACCCCCACTTCATGTCTTGCACCCACCTCCCCCCTTCATCTCATCCAGACCTCCCCGACTTTGTGTCTTCCATGTGCACTGTACCTGCAGTCAATGGTGCAGCCAGCTTTGACTAAAAGGGAAGTGTTTTAGAATGCCCCCTCGCTGGGTGCATACCACAAATGTCCAGTCAGATAACAGAATGGCGTAAATTCCCGCTGGCAGGGTGGAAGATTTGATGGGGGTGCACAATTCCAGTCTGTTGGCATTTTAATGAGCATGTATTGAGATGAAAAATGGGTTCCCGCCAAGCTTCAGGGAGAAACCCAACCCACCATCAACTCGCCATGAACGTCGAGAAGGGAGGTTCCCTACTTGATTTCCTGGCCTGATTTCCCGAGGTCAGGAGACTGATTTTTTGCTTCCCACCATAACCTCCGCCCTTGTCCACCATGAATCCCATTGATGGCGGGAGGGGCTGATTTTGCCTTGAATATCTAAGTCTCTCTGTCCCTCTGACAGTGTTATCATTTAGTGCACATGTCCTCACTTTATGGGTGGAATTTTCCGTGCCTGCTGGCATCAGGCGTGAGCAGGCAATATGGTGGGAAGGCTAAAAATCGGTTTCATGTCATCATGAAATCAGTTTCCAAATCATCCACTCCGCCTGTCAACGGCAGGCCACATTTCCCACCGCTGCATGTCAGGAACTTCATTGTAATACATTTGCATATCATTATAAGCCCAGTTCACTGGAATCATTCCCCTCGTGCTGGATCATCCAAGCACTTTGGCGTAATTGGACGCCGACGTATTTCACAACTGAACATAAGCGACATGCACTTGGCGAGCTGCACTTCTCTCGGGACTTTGAGGCTTGTTTGCCTACATTTTTTCAGGCAGCACTCATGGCCATCAGCGTCAGGCTTCACAGGCAGCACCACATCACTTTTTGGGGGCTCATGGGCAGATCTCTACCCACCAGACCAGAGTGAGGCGGGGTTGACTTTTCAACAGCTGTAGGGCTAAGGCTTGCTTGGGGAAGGAGGAGAAGTGGCCTCAGGCAAGGGAAAAGGCTGCAGGTCTATGGCATTACTGGGGAAGGAGGGTATCCCTGGGTGTGTGAGGGGGGGCACATATTGATCTGTGCGAGTGGCCTTAAGATGGTGGGGGCTGAGGAGGCAGTCTCCAGAGGAGATGAGGCCAGATGGAGATATGAGGGTGTGTGTGGGACAATGAGTGGTGATGTCATTAAGCTGGCAGTGAGTGAGATGCCAATGAATGTGTGATGAGCTTGTGAGTGTGTGAGTTTAGAGTGATGAGATGGTTGCCTTACCCTGATGGCAGGGATGAGATCATCCATTCATCTTCTGCACTGGATGGTGTACCTCTTCTGCGCAGCTTTGGCACTGACCACCTTTGCCACCTCCCCCCAAGCTGGAGTGGTGGCACTGATGGGCCTTCTGTGACCAGGGCAGGGGTAGAGGACATCGCGGTAGGCTCCAACGGTGCCCAGAAGTCATCCCAGGGATGCATCACTGGTTCAGGGGCTGCAGTCTTCTTGCTTTTCTGGGACATGTGTTCTGTGCAGCAGTCCTGGGTTGGAAGCACTGAGTGGTGTGCGCCCGGCTGCACTTTAAATCTGGGCCTGGCGTGAGGAAGCAGTGAGGTGATCGCGCGGCAAATGAATCAGAGCCCGTCCTCCATTGAAACGTCGTGTTTCCCGGGAATTTATGATTTATAAGGCGGGATTGGGACGATACGGCGTGAAAAGCCGCCATTGCGGCCGGCGGGTAAAACTTTTTTTTTCCCCGCCTGTTATTGCACTTACTGCAAATCTGGGATGATTCTGCCCTATGCTTCCTCTAAAAATGCATCACCTCACATTTCACCACATTCTGTTTAATCTAACATATCTGCCCAATCTCCTGACATACAGCATTCTGAGGTCAAGTAAATTTATCTTCACATTTGAGCCTGCTCCCTAGTTTTTCCCACTGAAGCATTTTACAATGTAATAAGACACCTTCCACACTCCTGCTGCCATCACCTCCGCTATATTATAAATTGGAATGGTGGAGAGTTTTAATGAGCTTTGGGGTGAGAGAGGTTATGATTTGCCTCGGCCCAATTCGAGCCCTCAGTTAAAATCAGGGTCAATGCTTAGGCGGACGCTATGGAAATGACTACAATTGCAGCCAGCACAGCAGTGTGGGCTGCCAGAACTCTTTTGTTTTCCTGCCTGAGTGGGCAATTTAACTCACTTTTGCAGAAATCCGTCTATTATATGAAGAGGGTGGTGGCCCTATTCAAAACTCGAAACTTTCAACTAAGCATAATTTTCCAATGTTCTCTAATCCTTCCACGGCCTCTCCCCTACACATCTCTGTCATAACCTCCAGCCCAACAATCCTACAAGATGTCTGCACTCATCTAATTCTGGCCTCTTGAGCATTCGCAATTTTAATTGTCCCACCATTGCTGACAATGCCTTCAGCTGCTTAGGCCCAAAGTTCTGGAACACCCTCCTGACACCTCTCCGCCCCGCTGCCTCACTTTCCTCCTTTAAGATGCCCCTTAAAACCTATCTCTTTGATCAAGCTTTTGGTCATCTGCATGAATATCTCCTTATGTAACTCAGTGTCATATTTTGTTTTATAATGCCACTGTGAAGTGCCTTGGGATGTTTTATTACATTAAAAGTGACATATAAATACAAGTTGTTGTTGACACACTGCTGCATTAGCAAAGGAATGTTGCAGTTTGCTCTTCAGTTTCATTCAGGAACCTTTAAATGTGCCCATTTTCAAAAATTAGAAATCAATCATAGCACAACGTAATTCATAAAGGAATAAAATATTTCAACCAGCATCACTGAAACTTGAAAAAATGCTTCCTCATCCTTCTCCAGAGCAAAGTTAACCTCACTAACCTGGGAAATCATCTTTTTTAGCACTTGGAATATGCAATTGCCTCCTTGTAATAAGTGAAATGATGCTACAGAGCATTATCAACAGAATATACGCAAACTAAACAATCCCATGGCCCTACTATATATCTTCCTATCAGTCACGTGTCATTCTGCTCTATGAGCTACAATCCCTATGTCAACAATATCTCAGTGCTGTGCCTAACTGTGACTACTATTATCCACAAAGCACTTAGCCTTTACAGAAATACATTTTATGTGATTTATTTTGAAATTTCTGTTTTATTTTTTCAAAAATATTTATAAAGTGTTATGTAAAAAGAATGTTGAGAAGAAGGAGGGAGTTAAGGGCTGTGCTAGAGAAGCTTATTATTGTAACCCAAATGCTAATTTTCATTTTCACCATTATAGCAATACAGCATAAAATGCAAAAAAAATAATAATCTCCCAGTCTCTATGAGAGTTTTGTGATGATTTTCTGCTGTCACTTTGGAATGGCAACATCATTCAGGCGATGTGCCAAGTTCAAGAAAAGCATATTAGTAACAAAAGGGTGACCTCACACCTAAGTTTCCAATTATCTATGTAGAAAATTAACCTGGTTGTAAAGAAGCATGCTTGTTTGAGGAGCATGGATGGCCATAGATTCACACATTGCCTTTTCAATCTTTATTCTGATGCCTTTAAGAATCCTAAGTGAAATGAGTTCATGTGATCTTAACCCACATCTGAGTAGGTATGGGCTGACATCACAAAATTATACATACTTGTGTAAAAGTTGAATTTCCTGAGACCAAATTTTTAGGCCAAAAGTCATGGGGTCGTCTTTTGCAGGGATAATGCTTTTGAAGGATTGACATGTGTGCTTGATTTGTGGCCAAAAAAGACCGTCATAATCGAATAAAGTAAAAATGAGCAATACTAAAGTATTCATATTAATTCTCTAACATTTATTTCTTTTATGATATTACAGACTATATACATTTCGTCCAACACAATATAAACGTATACCATAATGAGTTACTACAAAAACCTCATGGCCTGAATTTTGTGCTTGTTGGGCGTGCGCGATCGGCGGGTCCGGGAGCAGATGGGAAACTGTTCCCTGAACATGATCCGCCTTCGATCGCAATTTCATAATGGCTGGCCAATTAATGGGCAGCCAGTGTGAAACACTCCCGGAGAAAGGTTCAGCACTGCCGGTGGGGGCAGGAAGAAGGTGGGCAATGACGTCACCATGGGTGCTGGTGAGCACTTCCATTGAGCTCCCTGAAGGGAGACAGCTGGCTCAAGGAGCTACAGGCCTCCAAATAATAAAATAAAGCACAAAAATGCTGCAAAAAATGTCCATTCAGCACAATCGAGCACCTGAAAGCATACCTCATTAAAAAAAACAGTCCCCGGATATTTATTTTTATTTTAAATCCTAATGGAGATTTCATCCTGCTCCTGGATGAGGTTTGAACAAAAATGTAAAGCCCACCTGGCTGATTGGCCCATCCGCCAACCATGAGGTTGGATTGCCGACACAAAAAATCAATTCCAATTGTGCCATTAATTAACTTAATGGCTGGAATGGCTATGGGTACCTGTATGGGCCCCAGTTATGCCTGCCTCTTTATGGGGTACGTGGAACATTCCTTGTTCCAGTCCTACTCAGGCCCTCTCCCACAACTCTTTCTCCGGTACATCAATGACTGCTTTGGTGCCGCTTCATGCTCTCGTCTGGACCTGGAAAAATTTATTAATTTTGCTTCCAATTTCCAACCCTGCATCATTTTCACGTGGTCCATCACTGACACTTCCCTTCCCTTCCTTGACCTCTCTGTCTCAATTTCTGGTGATAGACTGTCCACCAATATTCATTACAAACCTACCGACTCCCACAGCTACCTCGACTACAGCTCCTCACACCCCGCTTCCTGTAAGGACTCCATCCCATTCTCTCAGTTCCTTCGCCTCCGTTGCATCTGTTCTGATGATACCACTTTCAAAAACAGTTCCTCTGACATGTGTTCCTTCTTCCTTAACTGAGGTTTTCCACCCACGGTCATTGACAGGGCCATCAACCGTGTCCGGCCCATCCCCCACGTATCCGCCCTCACACCTTCCTCTCCCTCCCAGAACCATGATAGGTTCCCCCTTGTCCTCACTTATCACCCCACCAGCCTCCGCATTCAAAGGATCATCCTCCGCCATTTCCGCCAACTCCAGCATGATGCCACCACCAAACACATCTTCCCTGCCCCACCCCTGGCGGCATTCCACAGGGATCATTCCCTCCGGGACACCCTGGTCCACTCCTCTATCACCCCCTACACCTCAACCCTCTCCCACGGCACCTTCCCATGCAACTGCAGAAGGTGTTACACCTGCCCCTTTACTTCCCCCCTCCTCATCGCCCAAGGGCCCAAACACTCCTTTCAAGTGAAGCAGCACTTCACTTGCACTTCCCTCAATTTAGTCTACTGCATTCACTGCTCCCAATGAAGTCTCCTCTACATTGGAGACTTGCTGCAATGTTCCAGTGAAGCTCAACGCAAACTGGAGGAACAGCACCTCATCTTCCAACTAGGCACTTTACAGCCTTCCAGACTTAAGATCATGAACTCTCTCCTCCATCCCCACCCCCTTTCTGATCCCCCTTTTTCCAATAATTTACATATTTTTAAAATATATTTTCCTTTTCCCGCTTATTTTTAAATCTATCGTTTTATCTCTGCCGTTTAGCCCATTTCGATTCTATCCCCCCCACCCCTCCCCCACTAGGGCTGTCTGCCACTTGTTTGCCTTGCTTTCTACCCTTAATGTCACCATTAGCACATTCCTTAGATAATATCACCACCGTCAACACCCCTTTGTCCTTTTGTCTACGACATCTTTGGCAATCTCTTCTTTGCTTCCACCTATCACTGGCCCTCTATCCAGCTCTACCTGTCCCACCCCCCTCAAACAGCTTATATTTCACCTCATTTCTATATTTCTTAGTTCTGATGAAGAGTCATACGGACTCGAAACGTTAACTGTATTCCTCTCCACAGATGCTGTCAGACCTGCTGAGTTCTTCCAGCTATTTTTGTTTTTGTTTCAGATTTCCAGCATCCACAGTATTTTGCTTTTATCTTAATTGTTCGCTTAATTGTCGCTGGGCGCTCTTCCGGCTTTTGCCTGTGCCCACCGAGCGAAATATCGCGTGAGTGCGTGATGATGTCAGGATGCTCGCCCGACGTCATCCCGCGCGATTTTACACGCGTTCAGGTTGGGCACACACCCGCCCGCGGCGCATAAAATTCTGGCCCATGTTGAAATCATTCAAAATTACCCTACTCACCAACTGAATCACCAAATAATTCAGCCCAATAGTCTGGTTGTATCATATTATCGTATGCATCTTCCTCATCTTCATTGGTAATACCAGGTCACTTCAACACCATCATTTCACAATCATCCTCGGTATACCGTCTTTGACAGTCCACGTTTTAGAAATTATTTTTTGGCAACATTGGGATTGAGTTCATCCCGCACATCTATGACCCCAGTGACATAATGGGCAGGATTTTCACATGACCCGCCAGCTGGAGAGTCCGTGGGGAATGCATCCCCATTGATACTGTCTGCCCCACAGTCATTTAATGCTCCAGAAGTTCAAGCTCAATCTGATTAACTGGCAGCTCTGTAGCCCCAGCAACATCTGCAGCAGCAGTGGTTAGGACTGGGACTACAAACAGTCCACAAACGGACAGTTTGTAGATTCTAAGTCCCAGAGCCTAGGACCAGGTAAGTGCATTGTTCCCAAAGCAAGGAGGAGAGGTGAGGCCCAGGAGAATGGTGAGAGGGATTGGTGGTCTCGATGGAGAGGCCAGTAAGTGAGAGAGCAGCTGTGGGGGGGTCGGGTGGGGGAAACCTTGGCTGGGGGTGGTGGCGCATGAATTGGGAAGGAGTCTTTGAGGAAGGTGCCCCCACTTCTTGGCTTGCTGTGCTTCCCCTCAGTGCTCAACTCTTCCCATCAGCCTCAAAATTGCCGCCAGACATCAAGTGGCCCTTAAGTGGTCATTAATTGGCCACTTAAGGGCCTCAATTGGGATGAGGATGGGTGGGCCACTCTAGGTTTCACCTGCCACCTGCAAATTTGCAGAAGTTCACAGTGGGCAGGAGGACAGCAGGAAGGCAACCCAGGGAATTCTAGGGCCCTCCGCTGCCAGCAAGCCTGCTGGCAGGGAATCATAAAATTCTGCCAGTATTGCTCGTGAAGCTGATTGCATACATCCACCCTTTGTAATGTCTTTACCTTCCAACATCCAATTTTTCTGCATCTTTTGAATACTCTCCTCCAGAAGTTTGTTTAGCACACATCCAAGAGCTGACAACACTCGGAAGACTTGCAGGAATAATTGCCATGTCACTGTTGGTTGATCTCACATCACTGGCCACATTGCCGACAAGGTGGGATTTGAACATGTCCAGGATGAGCAAACATTTTTCTTTACATAGTCCTCCTGGCCTCATGTTCCCCACTTCTTTTGATCCATTTCTTGCAATCACCTTCATCCACCCAGCCTTTCTAGTGGACATGGTTGACAACATCTTTAGAAATTTCTCTTTAGGGAGAGTTTTCTGCTTGAAAAATCATCATCGACTTTAATTTTGTGCAAGATGAAACAATGGCGAACTGTGTCTTCTCATGGCCAATCATCTTTACAAGGATGGCTTTTTTCATCAATCCTTGAATGGTCTTGTTTGCTGGCATGTCGAAGTTCATCAGTGTTTCATCCAGGTTTCCAATGCAGGCCAATCGATACATATTCTCTGCAAAATGTCGGATGACAAAAAGGTGGAATTTGATCATTTTATTGTTGAGTTCAGGTGGCAGACCTGTGAAATTTTTGTTTTCTGATGGAGTACCAAACCACAGCTTTTCATGGGCTAGAATTTTACATCCCACGGGTGGGCCTGCACCTGACCCGAACGGACGTGAAATAGCGTGAGATGACATTGGGCGAGCGTCCCAATGTCATTGGACATTTGCGCGATATTTCGCGCAGCAGTCGGAAGCGCCTCTGCTGACAATTAAGTGGGCAATTAAGCCCATTAACGATGCAATTAACAGCGATTTTATGTGCCCCCTCCACATTTACAGATGGCGGACAGGCCATTCTCCCAGACGGCATTCACATTTTTGCTCAAACCTTGCTCCAGGGCGGGATGAAATCCCCATGGGAAAATAAAATAAAAAGGGATATCTGGGGGCTGGTTTTTTATGAGATAGGCTTCCAGGTGCTTGATTGTGCTGCATGGACATATTTTGCAGCATTTTTGTCCTTTCCTTTATTCTGTGGAGGTCTGCAGCTCCCTGGAGCAGCTGTCTGCCTTCAGGGAGCTCACTAGAAGTGCTCACCCACACCCTCAGTTAGGCCAATGACCGCCCTCTTCCCGCCCCCAACCCGGCAGCGCTGAGCATTTCTCAGCACGCATTTCATGCTGGCTGTTCATTAATTGGTGGGCCAGCCAGCATGAAATCGTGGTCAGGAGCCTATCATGGCCAGAGGCCCATTTCCCGTCTACTTCAATGCCCGCCAATCGCATGCACCCAACAAATGAAAAAGTCAGGCCATGAAACTTTGCACCAATCAGCACTGGCTTTTAATTCTGGAATACCACCTATCTTCACATCTCTGAGAGCATAGGGTGAGATGGCATTACGGGTGATAATATTACCATTTCGCCAATGCTTACTAACCCAATCTGCTCGGTCTTCCTCTGCTGGTGCATTCGTTCTTCAGCATCTTTTCTAGTTTATTGCATACCTTTCTTCAGTCTCTAATTTTTTTCTCAGCAACATTAAACTCTCTTGTTGCTGCACACTTATTAGTCTTCTCGACGAATGCTAAAACTTTCATTTTAAAGTGAGCTGTGTACATGTTATTCTTTCTTGAAGGCATTGTGATAGATCACCTGGTCTTCTCAATTGGCTGGGAGATTGCCGCTAGAACTGGCAGTGGGACAATCTAAAGGTTCTTGCATGTACCTTTAAATTAATGAACTGTAGTAATTACCAGTAAGTAATTCATAACCGTTTGATTCCTGAAAAAATAGGGTTGACTTATACACAAGGTATATGAAAAATTTCATTTTTTTAGGCCAAAAGTCATGAGGGTGACTTTTACATGAGATCAACATTTACACAAGCATATATGGTAATTCATCAGATCCTGGCTCCAGGTTAATTATCTCACAAGAGAATGGTTGGGGTGGTAAGCAAAAAAAAACTCAGAGATGAAGCAGGGGTATACTTATGAGTTAGAGCTGAGACACAAAGTGGAGTTTTCCTCTGCCTCTGGCCATTGCACAATGGGGGTGGAAATTTTATGTCGGCCGGATTTTACAGTCCCGCCGAGGTCAATGGACTTTTAAACAGATCGCTGCACTTTACGGCCCCACCCCTGCATGATGGGGCTGTAAAATTCTGCCCCGATGAGGGGATATTTGGTGCTGAAAGTGGGTAAAAAGCACGTTCACAAGCATTTACATCTATCATCAAAGTTTACTAAAAATTCATTTTTATTTCAATCAATATAAAGGTCTTTTGATAGTCTATTATTGGAAGGAAGTATAATTTAACCCCTTACCCTCACTGAGGCAGTGTTTCATGCATTTACCTTAACTGAATCTGCATTACTGCAGGAGACAAAAAGCTGATACAATCATTCTGCAGTGTTCATTAGATAAAATATCCAGATTTAAACATCTTATTCTACCATTTGTAGTCATTTCAGCTTCTCAAAGTTATTGAAATAGAGAGTCTTTGCATTTTCTACTGGGTACCTCACTGCAATGTGAACATACAAATACACAATCTGTGCTGTTCAGGCAGAATATAGAAAAATGGAATTCTGGCAAATATTAGACTTACTATAGGATGAGAAAAATGAACTGAAGAGCTTAAAATATTGTTGTGTAGAGAAATCTTATTTTCATTGAGTAGTATAAATGTGTTTTGCTGAACTGTATCTGTTCAAGCTAATTGATTTATTGGTTCTCTGCGCAATGGTCTATTGTCTTTATACACATGGGATGCAGAAGCTGTTCAGAAAAAGACTAAATTCTGTCATACTGTCATGACAACTAAACTGATCTTCATTCATGTGGGGGTTCCCATGACTAATACTGCTTTCTTCTGGGGAGCAATAGAACATAATTGCACTCAGTAGTTCAGGGACTATACACTTTGCATGATTTTTAGAATTGTTGGTTTGCCAGCAAGATTGTTCAGTCTCTTGCAACCTGCAAACCCTCAACTATCAGATTGCACTGCAATACGATGGAATATTTTACATATTAAGCATGCTAGATAAAACCTCAGTATTGCCACTGTTATGTGGGATCATTTTTAAATATTTGAGTGATATTTTGTAATGTAATTTTTTTTCTATCTCCCATAAGATATTTCAATTGATTTATTAAGGTAAATGCATTTCTTGAATTCAGCTTTTGGTTATTTGATCTGGATGATGAAAAATATAACAATCTAGTTTTACTTAATTTTTGAAGTTTTTGCAGTTTCTATGTCCTTTTTCAACATTGATGTGGCAGGCTTACTACCCATTAACCACTTACTAGCAGCCTGGTAGACCAAAAGTAAAGGAAGCATCTTTGCCTCCTTTCTAATGGCTTAAGTTTCCTTTGTTAAGTGCAAAAATAAATCTTTGGTGTCTATGCATATATAAAAAAAGAGATGCTCATTAAAAAAACCAGGGACTGGAAAATTTCTTCTACCTATTAGGTTACTGATATTCTGATTATTGCACTTCCTGAAACTATTTCCTTCATCTTATTATCCCTTGTATTTTATAAACTGAAACTCTCATGTGATGGCACTCTTTACATAAGTTCACAAGGAATATTCAAACACATCATTCTCATACACAGCGACAGACTTTAAACACATTTCAGAAAATTCTTGTTGCTTAGCAAGAAAATGCAATGAAATCAGACAGTTTCAGCATTTCAAAGATTAGCTGTCACTGAGATTTTGCATTTAGCTGTACAGGAAGCTTGTTTCCACATTCCATCTTTTAAATAATAGTGATAATTCATATTTTATAAATGTTGCACAATACCAAACCAAATGGCATTTAAAAACATAATCATATGAAAAACATATGGAAAACATAATCAAAAATTGTTAAAATGCTACTTTTTCCCAAAATTTGAAGATAAAAAAGGTACCTTCCACAGCAAAGAAAAGGTACAATATGCTTTCACATCACTTTTACATCATTGAAATAGCCTACAATTCAAATGGAAAGCGGAAAACAAGAAGAGTTAACCCCTGGTGACCAAAATTGCACTTAGTCTGTCATCCTGCATGCTATCCCTTTGGAACAGCAATTGAAACATAATTATTAATGTCCAGCAAAGTGTTGCATAATTACTCATTGCCCGCTATTTGTTAATATTATAAATGTTCTGTACCACCCACAGGCAAGCACTAAACATCAGCTAAAACTAGCTTTAGTGCCTGTTTGAAATTAGCACACTTGAGCTTTAAAAACTTTGTTGGCAATTTACATATGCATGGAGACTGGTATTTATACTCACCATATGATGCATCCCTCAAGAGTTTTCTTATTGCTTCTGTCCTCCGGTCTCAGCTTAGAGACTGTAAATCTAGCAGGTGATTAATTCTTTACCCTTGAGAAACTAGCAATTAGCACTTGCAACTAGTGAAAAAAATTGTCATTGTGAAATCTTGTTTACTGTGTGTGTTATCACTGATCTTAATGTTGGCTTAAATGCTTGCATAAGGGATTATATAAAACTAATAATAGCATTTCTGCTTCTCTGTGGAAAATTTTACTTGATTTTAAATTGCATGTTATCAAGGTCCATCAAATGTGCTAAATGTAGACGGTAAATTGCGTCTTTTATCATACAAGTGATATTGGGTAAGTTCTGACACTATACAGTACGTTTTATGTGTCAAAACATTAATCAATTCATTGAGAAAATCTGACTGTATAGAGCTTTACCTGCACTGTAGCTAGTCTTATCTTTGAAAGCTGAAATTATTGCATTCCCAGACGTTCTTGTGCATTATTGAGGTCTTCTGCAGTAGATGCTGGAAAAGGTATGATAAGAGCTTTATGTCTTTGTAGGAAGCACAATGTTGAGATCAAAGGTACTGAAGTGCAGCAGTTATGACTGTTCAGTTACTAAAAAATCTGATGAACCCAATATTTATAGATTTTCTGTATCAAAATTAAACAATTCATCCGTGATCATTTTACAAATAAGTACCAGTTTATAAATTATATGCAGTACATCATTGAGCATTCAGAAAAATGCTTTTTTACATATTATCTTTAAACTACAATTATTTTGCTAAAAATACAAATCTAAAAACTGCAGCTATTGCTAGTTTAGTCCATTTTGAATGTTCATTTTTTCTGGATAGCCATTGCTACTGGGAAGTATAATGTATGCCTATTATACTCAGTATCCACTAATTACATCATCAGATGCTCATATTATAACCATCAGTCGCAGAGCATTTCTACACAACTAAATCCCTGCTTCTAATTACTATTTTAGTCTCTTTTTCCTCATGGCATGTTGGTGATAGATCATTATTTTTCCAGCAATTTGTTCACATTTATATGCAATATAATTGGATCTGATTAATTATTATGATTAATGACTGCAGAGTTTCCTTGTAAGGCTATTAATACTGGTGGTATCAAATGGAAGACATGGACAAATTAAACACAGTGGAGTCCTGTTGCTTGGGCTCATTGCTTAGGTCCAGTCAACCCTTTTGCTGCTTTGACTTAGATTGGAAAAATGCAATGTCTAATTCTGATTCCTGTCAATCTGATGCTGCAGTACAATAGTAAATGCAGTTATCAGGGACCTCACAGGGAAGATTCATTAATTACAACCCAACAATGATTAATTTTAATGTTTCCTGCAAACATTTGTAAATAACCGCATTAAGCCAGCAGGAATCCTGCAGTTGTCTGAACTGAGAACACCACAACAACAGTAAATTGACTTAAAGAAGCACAGGTTTAAGTTAAGAAGTCGATCATTTAAAGCAGTTTGTACCAACAGCTTTTTTTTAAAGAAATTACTATGCTGCCTACAATCCAATATGTATTTGATTTTATTATCTGCAATGAAAAATGCACATTCACCAAATACCATTCCATGATGCCATTTAAGATTAGGAAATGGCTAAAGAGAGGATAAAAAGGCCAGAGTTCAACAACTACAGTAGAAGAGTTCATTTAAAGACAGAAGATTTTCCCCTCACACACGATATGTATCACATTAGAGTTGGTTGTGTAAGGGTGACTGCCATGTAACAGAATTTCTAACAGTATTGAATGGATCTTATTTTATGCATCTTAATTAGTAGTTCAACACCTATTCTATATATAAAAGTTATTACAAGACCGCAGAAAGGCAATTTATATTTTGACTAAGTATTGGGTGTGAATTATTGTATATATTAGAAACTCTACGTTCAAATTGAATACATGAATAATTAGCTCCTATTGATATTTGATGATATATCTGATTATATTTTATGTACAGAAACAGTCAATATCTGTAATTATTATCAAATAATTTATTGCCATATCCATTGACCTTTCCTTTCAAGCATGTAACTATTGTAAGGAATGGAAAGTGTCCATTGTGACAAAAGGCAACAGAAAAGCACAAATACACTGAGTGTAGATTGACTAGATCCATATGTGGTTCTTCCCTCCCTGACTCACATTGTCAAGTGAGACTAAATCCCCCTCCTCGCATTTCTACCTTCTCGTCGTACTACACAGAGTTTCTAGCCATTTAAGCATGAAGCTGATAGTTCTGAATTTATCTTTCTTGCCTTCCCCTTGGCTATTCCTAGTTAAGTTGCAATTATATCCTAGATGTTAGGCCCACTTCTGGTGAGGTATGTTTTGGCTCATGATATGAGTCTCAGTATCCAGTCCTTGACTGCCCACAGACTATTGCTTTGACCTTAGGAAGTGCTTCTTCCCTCAATCACAGGCAAAAGTTAAAGGTGAGTTTATTCAAGTCACCATTTAGATATTGTTGAACACCATCCCAGTAGTACATACTGAGGAATGCTTCATGCCATGATTCCAGTCTGAAATGGGTAGGATGAAGGACATTGCAATAACTTTGAAGGAAACAAGCTTCCAGGAATACTGCTGTAGTAAACCATGTCAAATTTTCTTCAGATTCAATAAAGTCTGGCTTATCCCATCCTTGTAATCTGTTGCATCTTAATTTTTACTAAGATCCAGAAGTAATTATAAATTTGTGAACTTTATATGGATACACATGAAATTATTTGCTTTTTTTAATTCTCTAAAATAAGAAAAAAAAATGCCCTGTACGTTAGTATATTAGGGGAGATGAAGATGGTGGCAGAGTGGTAATGTCACAAGACTAGGAATCCAGAGGCCCAGATTAATGCCGTGGGGAATGAATGCCCCTGGGGAATGGGTTCAAATCCCACCACGGCAGCTAGTGGAATTTAAATTTAATTAATTGAAAGCTGGTCAAGCTGGTATGTCTGCCAGACTGGACCTGCAGCAGGTGGTGGGGGAACCAGCAAGAGGGAAAAGCTTACTAAACCTAGTCCTCACCAATCCACCTGTCGCAGATGCATCTGTCTCTGACTGTGCAGGTAGGAGTGACCACTGCACAGTCCTTAAGAAGACGAAGTGCCGCCTTTATACTGAGCATACCCTCCATCATGTTGTGTGGCACTATCACTGTACGACATGGGATAGATTCAGAACAATTCTAGCAGCTCAAAACTGGGCAAACATGAGGCACTGTGGGTTATCAGCAGCAGCAGAATTGTATTCAACAACAATCTGTAACCACATGGCCCAACGTATCCCCCACTCTACCATTGCCGTCAAGCCAAGGGATCAACCCTGGTTCAATGAAGAGTGCAGGAGGGCATGCCAGGAGAAGCACCAGGCATACCTAAAAATGAGGTGACAATCTGGTGAAGCTACAACACAGGGCTACTTGCATGGCAAACAACAGAAACAGCATGCGATAGGCAGCTAAGCAATCCCACAAGCAACAGACCAGATCAAAGCTTATCAGTCCTGACACATATAGCTGTGAATGGTGGTGGGAAATTAATCAATTAACAGGAGGAGGAGGCTGCACAAATATCCCATCTTCAATTGCACAGCAGTGCAAAAGACAAGGCTGAAGCATTTGCCAGAAGTGCCAAGTGGATGATACATCTCGGTGTCCTCCTGAGGATCCCAGCATCACAGATGCCAGTCTTCAGTCAATTCAATTCACTCCACGTGATATCAAGAAACGACTGAAAGCACTGGATACTGCAACAGCTATGGGCCCTGCCAACATTCCGGCAATAGTAATGATGACTTGCGCTCCAGAACTAGCTGCACCCCTAGCCAAGCTGTTCCAGTACAACTAGAACACTGGCATCTACCTGACAATGAGGAACATTGCCCGGGTATGTCCTGTCCACAAAAAGCAGGACAAATCCAATCTGGTTAATTACCATCTCATCAGCCTCCTCTCGACCATTAGCAGCGTGATGGAAGGAGCCATCAACAATGCTATCAAATGACACTTACACATCAATAACCTGTTCAGCAACGCTCAGTTTGTGTTCCACCAGGGCTATTCCTTTCCTGACCTCATTACAGCCTTGCTTCAAACATGGACAAAAGGGCTGAACTCAAGAGTGGAGGTGAGATTGACTGCCCTTGACATCAAGGCATAAGTTGACGAATTGCAGCATGAAGGAGATCCGTCGAAATTGAAGTCAATGGGAATCAGGAAGAAAACTTTCCACTAGTTGGGGTCATACCTAGCACAAAGGAAGATGGTTGTGATTATTAAAGTCTAGTCATCTTAGTTCCAGGACAGAACTGCAGGAGTACTTCAGGTTCAACCATCTTTAGCTGCTTCATCAATGCCCTTCATTCCATAATTTTGCACAATATTCAGTGCCATCTGTGACTCCTCAGATACTGAAACAGTCCTTGTCCATATGCAGCAAGACCTGGGCAATGTTCAGGCTTGAGCTGATAAGTAACAAGTAACATTCATGCCACACAAGTGCCAGGCAATGAGCATCTCCAACAGGAGGGAATCCAACTATCTCCTCTTGATATTCAATGGTATTACCATCACTGAATCCCCCACTATCAATATCTTGGGATTACTATTGACCAGAAGCTGAAGTTGAAAAGCCATATAAATACAAAGGATACAAAACCAGGTCAAAGGTTGGGAATCCTGAGGTGAGTAACTCATCTCCTGATTCTCCAAAGCCCGTCACATTCTGCTAGGCAAAAGTCACAAGTGTGATGGAATACTCACCAGCTGCCTGGATGAGTGCGGCTCAAAAAGCTCAACACTATCCAGGACAAATCAGTCCTTTTGATAAACATCCCATCCATAAACTTAAATATTCACTTCTTCCGCCACCGACGCACAGAGTGTACCATCAACAAGATGCACTGCAGCAACTCACAAAGGCACCTTCAACAGCACCTTCCAAACCCATGACCTCTACAATTTAGAACAATAAGGGCCTGCGAGTTCTGCCTGCAAATTCCCCTCCAAGCCACACACCATGGAACTATAACACAGTTCCTTCACTGTCACGGAGTCAAAGTCCTGGAACTCCCTTCCTACCAGCACTGTGGGAATACCTGCTCCAGACGAACTGCAGTGGTTCAAGAAGGTTGCCCACCACCACTTTCTCGAAAGCAATTAAAAATGGGCAACAAATGCTGGCCTTGCCAGCAATGCATACATCCTGTGAAAAAACATTCTGTTCTTTGTTTTTGATATTGTTGGCGAGTTAATTCACTGCTCCAATTTTTCCTTATTGTTTTCCATTTCTTACACATCTTCATTTGATGTCATCAGACTTGCTGTCAGAAAAACTTCATTAGTCAGGCACATGTTGTATAAGCTGCATTATTACAATTCGAGATCATAAATATAAGATAATCACTAATAAATCCAATATGAAATTTAGGAGAAGTTATTTTAAGCATAGAGTGGATAGAATATAGAAATTGCTACCACATGGAGAAGTTGAGCCAAAGAGCGTAGGTGATTTTAAGGGGAAGTTAGATAAATACATGAAGGAGAAATGAATAGAAAGATAAGCTGATGGGTTTAGGTGGCACAGGGCAGACAGAGGCTTGTGTGGAGCATAAACACTGGCATAGACTTTTGGGCTGAATGTCCTATTTCTGTGCTGTAAATACTACATAATTTTATGCACTGGGGAAGAAGAATTTTGCATGTTATAATATATTGAACATTACACACACCATACAACAACATGAAAAACCAGGGAGCTTTATAATGAAGGTCATTATAAAGAAGTTGTGATGAACTACTACACGAATAAATGTAAAAACAAAATCTACTTAAACAAAAAATACCCCTTTTAAGAAGATTTGTGCCATATCAGAAAAATAAATAATTATTTTTAGACAAATAGATTTGTAGGGGAGAATGTTAGCTGCCAAAGACGAGTGAGTTAAGGTAGGGTGAGATATAAAGCCAAACCGCAATTTCCCTCCAATCTGCCAACTTCCAGGTTTAATTTTAATGAAAGTGGAATCGAGGGGGTCAGGCAACCCACTCTCAGGAAACGGGTTGTTTGTTTAAATAACATACAATGAAGCTAGAAGCCTCACATTTAACATGTTGTTACAGTGTTAACCTGGGTCAGCCAGGTTTTGGAGGCCTCAGAAAACCTGGCAACTCAAGGACAGCTTCGGGGAAAAGGTAAACACCTTTACAACACTATTTATGGGCCAGAAGGAGCTGCAGTGCTTCCTCCCAGGCTTATTAGGTTGCCTCCTTCCCTGCCATCAGGCACCCCCTCCACGCCCAGCCATTGATGCCACCTGCATCCAAAGACACTCCCTCAAAAGAGGGTTTGGATCCCTACAAAAATCACAAACCCTGGCCCCACACTCCCATTAACTGAACTTCAGACTCCTTACCTGCTCCTGGGCTGTGGCCTCTTCCAGAGGAGTTAAAATTTCACAGCATCCTATGAAACCTGGGCCTGGATTTTCACCTTTGAGGCAGGAATCATAAGTCAAGCCATTTCCCGATATCACAATCCCACCTCTCACACAGCAGTCACCACTCACAATATTTGCATGCTGGTGTGGCAGGACTGGGCTGGAGTCAGGGTCACTGCCTCCAGACACAGGTCTAAGGCAGGAACAGAGGCAGGAAAATGCCTATGCAGACAGGTTAGAAGGCCCGCCTGTTTTCACTGGGATATCAGTCCAGTTCTATACATGAGTATTAGGCACCATAGCTCTCAATCCTCATCCCCTCAACCCAACCAACCCCATGCATCCTCCATACACCATGCCTACTCATTCAGTATCCCTATGGACAGGGCTCAGGTGTCGTATAATAACATTTTGAAACCTTAGAGATGCTCATGAAGCTGTCAAAATAAAGAAATAACCATTCAAAAAGCTCTTCAAAAAACCTTAATTCTCTTAAATGCTCATAAAACGTCTATCAAACACACAGTCTTTCAAATTCCACCTGAAAAAAAATTAATCCTCTTCAGTGCTCATAATCTGTCAAAATAAACAGACAGCCATTCAAAAATCTTTTTCAAGAAGCACAATCCGGTTAACTGCTCATAAAAATGTCAATCAAAACACAGCTTACAGTCCCCTTGACAGCTATGTTAATAACTCCTGCTGAGTTGAATCTATTAGCGTGGGTTGGAGCTCAGCCAAGCATCTATAATTGGATTCCATTGCACAATTGTATAAACAAAGCCCCAGAGCCAAATACATTAAAATCTTTGAAGTAGTGGAACAGATAAAGTACCCTAATTCATCTGAAGACTTTTCTACTTTCACAATGCTGGTCGATATAATAGTCACTTTATCTTTTCTAAACAAACTCCTATCATCAATCACTGCATTAAAAATACACCTTCACATCAGAGCCACTTCAATTGAACTTATTTGCTGTTTCCTTGTAGTCTTCAATTCTTTTAAATACGAGTGGTTTTTGTTTCAGTCATCTCCTGTAAAGCCTTTGCAGTATCTCTCTCTTCAGGTACCATTACCTAAGAGGGCATTGGCGATCATGGTCTTCCTTGTGTCAGTTGTTAGTTATGTTTGGCAAGGCACTGCAGTGATTGGCCATTGCCTTTTCTTTGCACTATGGAATGTTTAGAAATAAAAATAGTGATACACATATATTTGTAGACTAGTTCCCATTAACATAAAAGTAATTTAAACGGGTGATCAGAAAGACTGCTGTGCTAGTACATGCCTCTGTAAAAATGCAGTCTCTGATTAAAGTAATCAAATTTGAATGGCATGTTGTTTTAGATATGGAAATATATTTTTATTTATATGGAATTTCTGTATTGTCATTTCTAAAAAGGGTGTGTCTATTTATCACAATGCCCATGCAGCAATTAAGAAAACTCATTATCACGGCGGCACTCTTAAGAACAGTGAGAATTAGAAACATCTAGGGAGAAGGTCTCAGCTGGAAAAGAGAGTCAGAGAAAGACCCAAGAAATTGTTGTTCTGTTGAGAGAGATGAATGCAACTGACAATGTCCCAAATGGACAATATGACACTGCTACCACAGACCCCGCGGAAGAATAATGATTAAAGGGTAGAAATTAGACAAGTAAATGGTTTAATGTCTCTTTTAAAACAGTAGATAGAAGAATTTTGTCCTAATATAAAATCACAACAGTAATTTTTATTCTTAAATAGAAGTAAAGGTGACTTTGCTGCAGAGTTACACCTAAGCCTGGTATTTAGTTGAAGAAGAATTGCAACACTAAGCTTGAACAGGAAAGCAATAAAGTAATTAGATAATGGCAGGTCAGTTAAATGGAGCATTTCTCCATTTAAACTTGTTTCATTGAACATTTACCATCTGTCTTATATGCCATATATCTGAAGTGAGCATGATAATGTCATATTGTATGCATGGCAGCATTGACTAACGCTCTGATATTCAACGGAATACCTTTATGTTTTATTGTATGAGTATTCTGCTTTGTATATGAAAATAAAACATGTTGTTAATCAATTGTATTTGAAATTCAATTTCCAGAACATTCTATAATTTATATTTATGGTATTAAGTACTATTATTGGATTTGCTGAAAATGGCTTTAAGCAAACTGCAGATGAGAGGACACATGAAATTTGTATTCCTCGGTCAATCTAACAATATAGCTAAGAATTGAATAAATTATTTCTGACTGTGTGGTATTCAATTCAAGCTAAATATGATGCCATAAGATTACAATAAGAAATAGAAGATAGGAGAATAGAGAAAAACAACAGACAGACAAGATAATCAACCAAGCAAGCTATGACTCAGAAAATTACTCTGGACGAAAGATGCTATTAAGATATCAACCAAACAGTAAGAGCCTGGCCTAAGAAGTTAAATCTTACCATACAGTAGGAAATGCTTCACATTATTCCATGAAGAAGATGCAATTGACAGTGTATTACAATGACAAGGGAAAGGAGTAGCTTACACACATCCATATTTTCTCAAGTAAATTGAGGGATAGATGAAAGTTAGAAGGAAAAAATCAGTAGGAGCTTTTTAAATAGCTCGCGAAAGGTATAATTGAAGTGGAAAGAATTTCTGTTCTGTCTAACTGACCATTTTAAATGTCTAAGAATTCTGGGGCTGAGTTTCAAAAAGAAATGCTGGAGGATCTTCTGCAACACCAATTATGTCAGAAATTAGCTTCTCATCATTCACACCCAAAGCACAAGCTTGAAAACTCAAAATCATTTAAGTGGCAAAAGATCTTCCTCCTCTAGTAATCTATATTGTAATGAAGCTGTTGTGTTGCAACAATCTCTTTGACAGTTCAAATTTGCAAGACGAATAAAATAAACTTGTTATGAATTTTCAGATATCTGCTTTGTGGGACAATTCTGCCTATAGCATCTCTGAATGCTACAATGTTAGTCAGGTCCAGGGATTTGAAAAAAAAATTTTTTTAAAGCAGTCTGCAAAATGTGACATGACAAGATGTTGCAAACTCAGCAAAGCGCCATCCAGACCACTTGGGTATGGTACTTCCCTTGCAAAAGTAATCCTCTGGCATTACTGACATAATGGCCCCAAATTTGCACGCATTGTGCAAGAAGTTCCCAGTGAAATTCAAGGCACTGGCATTTTTGAAGTGTATTCTGGGATGATATCCATTTCTGGCAATTTCCAGTCTATAATATTCCATTTCCATTTCTGACCAGTATGAGGCCTTCCATGTGTGAATTCATCAATGCTCCAGGGAACTAAGTAGTTAGAATGTTGGAATACCTAAAACCCATGACTTACAAAATACGCCAAGGATAATTAATGATTTAAAAGTGGCAACTAATACTGTAAGACACTCTACTTTTGAGCCTGAAATCTTTAAGGGGTGATTGCTTGTGTTGCCAAAGAGCTTTTGGAGTGTTTGTTTTACTGTTTTTCACCTGCATAGAACTGGCCTTGACTCTAATAACCTGATGGCCCGAGGGACCATCAGGCATTGTTCCCAACCCCATCGCAAAAAGAGATTCTGGGTTACAGTTTCCCATTTTACTAAAGGAAGACAACTACAGGATGGAGGATTTTCAGAAACTGTATTCTCTATGTAAATCACTGAAAAAATCTCTCACAGCAGCACTCGGAGAAAGAAGGCAGAAGTTACATATGGCTGGGAAGAGCCATGGTGAAGCAGGAAGATCTTGGTCGAAGATCACACCTAAGTGACTTACAGTCATCTCAGACTGACCACCTGAGGGTTATCTGTATGATTTAATTGAGTGTGTCTTGTTTAAAATTCTCAATAAAGGATTTATTATGAGATTGTGCCAATCATAATTCTTGGTCTCTGAATTTAAGAAAGAGGTGAAACCACCTAGACCTGGGCCCGAATTTTCTGAGGAGATTCAAAGCTGCACGGTTTGCTACTGCGCACAAAGATTCTCCCAACACGGCACCGTTGAGCATTTGTCATAGGAAAATGCAGTGGGGTGTCCTCCGGGGAATTCCGCCAAAGCGGCGAAGTGTTGGGGCAAGAGAGGATTCACCCCTTTTTCCAGCACTCCCTGCCGTATTCTTTCTGGTAAGTTTAAAGATCAGTCTTTGAGTGTGCGTTTGTGAATGGGTGGGTGAATGGCTTAGTGGATGAGTGGGTGGGTGGGTAGGTCGGTGAGTGCTGAGGTCAGTAGGTGGGTAGATGGTTGAGGTGGGTAGGTGGTTAGGTGGGTGAATGGGTAGGTGAGTTGGTGGGTGAGGATCAGGTCAGGGAGCGTAATCAGGTCAGGTCAGGGACTAGTCGGGTCATTGGATCAAAGCGTAGACAGGTGGTTGGGTTGGTCGGATCAGGTCGGGGTGGGTACTCTGGTCTGATTGGGGGGAGGTAGTCAGGTCGGGTTGTGGGGGTAGTCAGGTCAGGGAATCGTCATGTCTGGTCAGAGGATACTTGGGTGGTTGAGGGTGTAGTCAGTTGGCCAAGGTAGTCAGGTCAAGTCTGAGGGGCAGTCAGGAAGTCGGGAGGTAATCAGGGGATTGGGAGGATGATGACGGGGGGTTGCATGGGTAAGTTGTGAAGTTACCCTGTGTCACACCAGGATTGAATCTATCTAACATTTCTAGGGTAACTATCCAGGTAAGTACCGCAGGTCAGTTCGAAGTCTCCAACTCTAGTTGAAACACCTGGGCAATTCCCACGTAGGGCCGGGCATCAGGACTTCCATGGGGTCCTGACAAGCATCTTCAGCTCTACATCCGGTCTCTGATGATCTGGAGAGCAGAAGATTTGGGCCCTTTTTGTTTTACCGCAGCCTGGATCTGTTTGTCCAGTAAATAGCAGGATAGATGGTTAATGGCTGTTATCGATTCTGAAAACCCTGAGAGAGAATCCCAGTGCCAGCTCGCTTAAAACTGGTGTACATGTGCTGGTTACTCTCTCCTCAGCAGCTATTGAGGCAGGAAGAGGGGGGCTGACTCTTCCTGTGCTACTTGTGAGGTGGTGGACAGTCGCACATCCAAATAAAGTTTGCTAAAAAGAGAAAACTTCCATAATGTTACTGCAAACAGGGGCTGGAGATTCTAGGGTCACACTTGTTAGTTACTGCACATGCTCAGACACTGACCTCAGTGCTGACATATAGGCACTGATGTCCCTCGAATATCTTACTTTTCAGGCAAATATCCATGAGACCTGGGTCCCACCATTCCAAAGCCATGGGCAACATTTTCCACTGCTTTGTTGGCACATGTCACGAAGTAATAGGCTTCCTCATGCTTTGTGAATCACCTGCTGTTCTTTTCATACTAACATTGATCCTGAGTTGTGAACATTGAAACCAAAGAGCAGTGAGAGGGGGAACTTGCGCAGCTGGTCGCTTTAGAGAGTTAACAGTATGCTGATGGCCATGGTGTTCAAGGAGGAAAAAGCAGAGTGTCCTGTGTGTTATGGCAGGCCATTAGGATGGGCTTTTTTTCTGGTATGAGGGACAGGTCTGTAGTTCCAGCGGTGGGAAGATGACATTCAGTGCCACTGCCACCTTCTCTTCTCACGGCATGTGAGTCACTTTACTGAGACTTTTTTTTCCCCTACATGCATGCAGCAGTTTTTCTCTCCTCTGTGGAATTTCAGTTGGCAGTGCCTGAAAAATGGCCTTATTTGAATTTTGCACTCTTCTTCCCTGCCTCCATCCAATGTCTTGCTCCCTCCCTCAGAATGCCCCTGCAGTGAAGGGCATTCTCTAAAAAATTCCAAAAATAGTCACATCATTCCATCTATTACCCCTACCACTCAGTCAACTCAGTCTTGTGTAAGTTTCACTACTTACAAGCTGATACCTCAGTCATTGGCTGAAGCTTTCATCTATTTCTACTTAGTTACAGGCTGTACTAGTCATTGCCACTCCATCACCAATGCATTATCCTGCCTACACCAAACCTGCGCTGCAGAAATGTCACAGCTTATTTAAATGAGCTGACACTGAGTTCTACAACAGGCTCGATACTGCAAGCGATTGGCAGGTGGAAGTTCAGCCCCTGCCATGTAAGATCATTAGAAATGACCCAATGCATTTTCAGGGCAAATTTATACATAATTTCATTATTAATAGTTTCAGTATAAAAAGAGGAAAGAACTTTCATTTATATAGCACCTTTTGTGGGCTCAGGGAGTCTCAAAGCACTTCACAGCCAATTAAGCACCTTTGAAGTGCAGTCACTGTTGTAATTAAAGGGAATTTGGCAATTTGAACACACCATGGTCTCATAAGCAGCATTGACCAGATAACTACTTTTAGAGATAATGGCCTGGATTTTCATCCTTGAGGCAGGTAGAGGGAGTTGGGAAAATTCCCAGCTCGGCCCACCTGACTCAGGAGAAAGTGTCCGCAAATGTGGGGTCTTCATTGCTGGGGGCCGGAGGTGAGCTAGAATCAGACCAGCCGATCCGTGAAGAAGTGCAGAGGCAGCCACAGGGGCTGCCAAGTGCAGAGACGGCTGTTCAAAAGGCTTCCCTCAGTGCATTGAGACTTTGCCCCAGTGAAAAGAAAAACATAAAGGCCCTCCTGCCTTCACCCCACATACTCCCTGTGCCCCATCCATGCCACCTCAATGCCCCTACCCACTCCTTATGTCCTTTCATGCCCCCTATGCCTAACTCTGCCCTTCCACCCACCCCCTATAGCCCCTCATGCCCCTAATGCAAAACTATGGCACTTCTATGCCCACTGGCCCACTGTACACTTTCTAGAACCGATGAACCCTATAGTCTATAGTGGTATGTGTAAAACAAAATAGCTTTGATAAATGTAATCCATTGATAACTTTCTCCTATACTTGAACAAATAGCCCGGACTACAAGCTAATAAAAGTGCCAATCATCCAGGTCCATTGAAGTCTCAAAAACTACAAACCCTTGAAACCACTTAACTTATCTAAACACACATCGTGAAAGGGGCTGCAAAGATCCTGAGCTGTCAATCAATCAATGTTTCCTCTGGGGAGCAGGTTTTTACCATAACAGCTGTCAGCTCTCAGATCTTTTTGCTCTTAGGCAAGCATTCTAATGAGTAAGTGTTACTGTGATGATACAGGGATTTGGTGAGAAAATGGACAATGTGAAGAAATTTAAAATGGCAAACTGATGTATGTGCAGTTTTACAGGTGATCTGAGAGGAGAGAGAGAAACAGGCATGCAGACACATGCACACAGATACACAAACACACAGACAGACACACAGGTACACACGCATAGGCAGACAGACACACACACACACACACAAAGATTGATCAAGGGACAGAGTGTGAGAGAGAATATTTGGATTTCCAAAGGGCATTTGATAAGGTCAATCTTAGATTTACAAATCAGCAATTGACTCAACATCAGTTGCCACCTGTGAAGGACAGATCCAAACTAATATCCCACCAGTTGCTCTAGCTACCTTGACAAATTTGATCAAATCACCTGTGATCCTTTTAAATTCCAGTGGATATAATCCTAGTCTGTGTAACATCTACTCACAATTTAACCCTTGGAGTCCAGGTAGCATTCTGCTGAATCTATGTTGCACCCAAATGGACATGGACAGCCAAGCCTATTTGGACTTCCACTGTTTCAAACTTATCATCATTTATAAATACACTGTTCTATCCTTTATAAGTCCAAATACGATATCTCATACTTGCCTATACTGAAAATCAATCAATCCAGCACAGTTTTATCCTTTCACAAGATATTAATATCTTGGGTGGGTTCGGTGGAAGGGCAGGGCTTGGCATAGAGGACATGAGGGGCCATGGGTTGGGATGAAGGGTGGGTGTAACTTAGCATAGGGTGTATGAGGGGCCATGTGGTTTGGCAGAAGGGGAGAGCTTGGCTTGGGGGCATGAGGAAGTCCCTTCATGCAGACTCAGGTTCACATCTCCTCTAAAGGGCCGTAAACCACAACTCTTTAAAAAACTCGCCCGATGCCATGAAAATTGCAGAGGAGTAGGACACGCTTATCTCCTAATGGAGACAGCCAGAGCGGGAGTGCCGAATGCGGGCTTTTCACCTGAACCAGCCTGCACCCTTTAAAGGCACTCCTGAAAATCACACAGCCAGGGAATGGGATCGGGAATCCCAGAATCAGGACATGCCCACCATTTTTAAAGGGCTCCCAAGTCATCCTGACTCAGCCACTGGTTGAGGATAAATGCTGGCCAGGACACTGGGGAGAACTCTAACGACTTTTTTTCAAAACGTGCCATGCAATCCTTTCCGTTGACCTGAGAGAGAAGGTGAAGCTGTTGATTAATGTGTCACCCAAAAGAGGGTACCTCTGGCAGTGCTGCATATCCTTAATGGAATGTAAGCAATGATATTGTGCTGAAATCACTGGAATGGTACTTAAACCCACAACTTTCTGACTCACTGGCAAGAGTGTTACAACTGAGCCACATCTAAAACTGTGTTAGTTTGTAATCTTCCAACAAAATCTTAAATGTTTCAAAAATATGACATTTATAGCCTTTTGAAACACCTTGTATCACAGAAAAATAAGAATATAAAGTATGGAATGAGAAAAGGCCAATCCACCGATTGATTCGATTTCCTCCATTGACCATGTACAGCTTGCTCTGTCAATTTTTTTTTTCAAACTTACTTAATCTCTTGACAGAAACAACAAGAATTTCCCTCTGATTGGTGGATTACAAACAGGGCGGGGCTTCCATTTGCCCAGGGAAATCTACCACTAAAACACTGGATTTTCCTCATGCCCTAAAAATGTATGTGTGCCAGAATAATACTGCTCCTCATTGGTTACTGGCACTGGGAAGGGGGGAAATAGTACGGTGCAGCATTTAAAGCACTGCAGTTATTTAAAAGAGGGGAGAATGTATTTTAGGAAAGTAGGAATCACGGTGACCCAAATATTGCTCAGAAGGCCAATGAATAGTGCCTGCTGTTAGTTAGGCTTGTCCTTGCCCATTGAATACTGATAGTATTTTGCCCTGCAAGTGGCTGAAGTTGTGAGATGGGGCCTGAGTGAACAGGGCAAACAATTTTGTAACTCCTTAACCAACCAATTGAAGCATTGTGAAATTAATAGTTCAAGGACTGAGAAGGACGCGTAAATTAGAGTGGGTGAATCCAAGGGCAAATTTGGTACAGAAAAAGACACAGAGGGAAAGGAAAATTGGATTGAGAAAGAGAAAAAAGAGACAGCAAGAAAAAGTTTAAATTTTTTTTTAAATCCCCACAATGAAAACCCGAAAGAACAAGGCTCCACATTTGTAATAATTAATTTTCACTGCCAGAGAGGTTGATTATTAGTACTGAATGAGCCATTGAAAGAATACTTCTGTTTGAAGTTACTTGATTTAATTTTTTATGGTGAGTTTACTTCATATCTATAGTGCAAGCTCAGGAACTTCACATTACTGAATTGGAAACTGATACAGGCAGTGAGATGTTATTTCTGCAAAGCTAAAGGTGGAGCAGTGCATACTGCATTTCTGACAACAACTTTTCGATGTTCACATTTGTTTGTGCATCTTCCCTTGCCTGAAGTTGCTGTAGTAGTTTCACACAAATAACAGTGAGTACTATTAGCTGCACCATATTTTGAGAGCAATTTCTGGTAAATATTGAGAAGACTGCAGTTTTTGGGGCAAGGCAATAACAACAATAGCTCCCAGATCACACGTACGTTCTTGATGTTTTACTGGTTGGAGGAAAGGCTAAAAAGACAGAGGCTTTGATATTGAGGGGAGGAAGCCACATAAGAGGATTGCTCAGACCAACATTCCTGCTAAGTTTTGTGGCTGCACATCCATGCAGTAGCCTGAAAGGTACGGTGCAGAGTTTGTTCTGTGAGAAATAATATGTGCGCAGCCGCACAAAAACATTTAAATGGACCCTGCAGTGAAAAAAAGTTGAGCCACACATGCACATTTTAAAGGGAACATTGGTTCAGACCATATGGAGAGAGCGTGGACAACACCCATCATTGCAAGAAAAGCTACACAGTGCAGAAAATAGCTTAGTGACCTTACATGGGTGTCCAGGATAAGTCGTGAGACTGTTCACAAATCACAACCTGTACAAAGGAAAATCTTCACTTGCCATAGTTAACTAGCTATATGTTTGCAGAGGCATGAAGAGGTGTGTTTGTGGTTGACATGATTGGAAGATGTGCATGGGCGAGGTGTAATATAAAGATGTAAGGGATGAGTACTAAGTGCCAGTGTGTGTTGCTGGGTGAGTGATGCAGGTATGGTATACTGAGCAGAGTGAGAGGCAGGTGGTATGGTGGGTCTAAGACCTGATATACTGATGCACTTAGTCACCTTGATCGCACAAGTAAGGTCAGTAAACTTTTTCTTGGCACTGCTGCCACATCCTCAGGACAACGTTCTAGACATTAACTTACCTTGCCACCTGTTCCTATTCCCTTCTGAGGGTGTGCCTCAAAGACTTTCTGCTCCACTGGCTAAAACGTAACATTTCTCCTGGCCTCCACTTATGTCACCAGTGCCCTCTGCAGGGCGCCCTCTCCCTGGCATGGTGCAACATTGCCCTTCAACCTGAGTCTTCCACAGAGGATAGCCAGCAGCCTTCACCCCATTAGTACGACATCCTTTGACAGGGACTGCATCCTTAAAAATGGAAAGTTGTTGGAGTTTGTGCTCTGCTTGCAATACTAGTTGGCCCCTGCAGTGTGAGAGGTTGCTGGTAATGGCACGAAGAGGAAATCAACATGGGATCTGCTCAGGACTGCACTACAATCATGGAAATGAGGTATGGGCACCAAAATTGCTTGCTCCCAACCCCAACTGAGATTGGCACAGGCTGGCTGCAAATTGCAGCCTCTGTGCCCAAAAACAGAGGTAACCAAATTTCTGGCCCCTTGCATTTATATAGTGCATTTAATGTAATAAAAATTCTCTTAAGTCTCTTCACAGAGGTGTTATCAAACAAAATTTGACACTAAGCCATATCAGAATAGATGACCAAAAGCTTGGTGAAAGGTTTTGTAGTGTCCAATGGTTTGATTGATCTGTGTTGATTGTGCTAACCTGTTCACTGATCTATGTTTCGGAATCTAGGCTGGTGGTGTGTAGAAATCCTATGATTAATGAGATATTTTAAACCTGCTGTAGATTTAAAACTACTGTTATCTCTGCATTGCTCTGAAATAAATCAGATATATAAGATATACAGCAACCCGGCAAATACATAACAGGTTTTAAGAAGTTTATTAAAGAAGGAGAAAGAGGTAGAGAGTTGTAGATGGTCTCAATCTAAATGACAAAGAAGTCAGTTGAAGTTGGAGGAGGAAGGGCAGAGGGATTTAAGAAGACAGTTTGTAATGGAGAAGAGAAAGAGGCATTATCTTTGTGCAAAAAACAGTTTGTAAGTAACATTTTGATGTCTGAAGCAGCAGCAATCATTGCTGCAATAGATACTTTGAGATTCAGCTTGAACATAATGGGCTATAACTTCCATTCAGTGTCGGAACCGTTATTTCCAATCCTAATTAGACAAAAAAAAATATGCACTTACCTTTCTCTGATTTTTCTGGACAATTTTCCAATGGAAATCAGCACAGGAAACCTCGGAGACATCAACGAAGGAAATCTGCGCAGAAGACACAAACCCCTTTTTGCGAAACTAGCTTCCTTTTTCTGGTAAGTAAAGAGGTTAAATGCCCCAAAGCTTCTTTGAAAAGTTACAGAGAGAAAGTAAGTGGGTAAGAGGCAAGGATGGGTAAGGTTAATGGATAAGGGGGTATGGTGGGTAAGGGGGGTAGGGTGAATGAGGTAGAGGGGGTAAGGTGGCTGCTAGGTAGGGTGGTAGGTGGTTAGGGTGGTGAGGTCGGGTCATTGGGGAGACAGGCGGATGGGGTGGGGCATCAGTAGGTAATAGTCGGATAGGTAAGGGGGTGTTGGGTGGTGGGGGCTAGTCAGGTCAGGTCAGGGCGGAATCGCAGGGGGTTAATCAGGTGGTGAGAGCTAGTCAGGTCAGTTCAGGAAGTCGTGTTGCGGGGTCATGGGGATAGTGGGGGGGTTGTGGGTAGTTGGGTAGTGGGGCTAGTCAGGTAAGGCTGGGGGGGTCAGGGAAGCAGTCGAATCGTCGGGTGGTAGTCGGGTAGTGGGGCTAGTTAGGTCAGGTTGGGGGAAATTTATGGGGGTCAAGGGAGGAGTTGGAGGGTCAGAGAAGTTGGGGGTCAGGGGAGAGGTGGGAGTTAGTAAAGTCAGGTTGGGAGTGAATCGGGGGGTCGAGAGAGGAGCTGGAGGGTTGAGAGTGGTAGGGGGGGAGGGGGGTCAGTGCAAGTGACAGGGGTAGGTGTGTTGTATAGTTACCCAGGAGTTAGACTAGGATTTTTTAATCTAACATTTCCTGGGTAACTATTCTTCCTAGAAAGGTAACTAACTCAAGTTGGAGACCATTTCAGAGAGGCCCGGGAGCAGGGGAATTGCCTGTCGGAAGTTCAATCTTCCCATGGAGTCATGGGGGAGAATTTTTCCTATGGTGTGCTGACTGGGCAAGAGCGGGCCAGGGTGGGGACAGGCTCGGAGCCAGTCACCGCCCACGATTGGCTGCACGCCTCCATTTTATGCAGGTGAGCCAATTAAGGCCTGCCCAGCGTAACACGCAGCCAGTAGCGCTCAGCACTACTTGTGTGGGCAGGGGGAAGAAGGAGAGTCAGGGCCCACGTAGCAATCTGCCTGGGGCACGGAGCTGCCTCAGGGAGACTGAATGGGTTGGAAAACTTTTTAATAAACAAAGTAAAAATTTATTTCAACATGTCCCCTCATATGACAGTGTCACATGAGCTGGGACAAGTTTGTGAAGTTCAGAAAATTTAGTAATTTTATGAAAGCTTCATGAAACCTCATCCCACCTGTGGATGAAGTTTCCTGAAAAACACGAAGGCCGCTTGGGTTCTTTGCCTGCCAGCCAACCTTAAGGTTGGACGGGCAGCGTTCTTAACTGGTTTAATTACTTTTTTAATGGCCTCAATAGGCCGTTGACATTTTGGCGGTCACACAGCCAACTCCAGCACGCACCAACCGAGTGCAATATTGAAACGATGCGCGATGACATCGGGATGCACGCCCGACGTCATCGCGCATCGTTTTACACGTCGGCGTGTTGGGCCTGCCCCCACGCGCCGACCAGAAGATTCAGCCCATTGAGCTGGAACTTTTGGGGCCGGATCCTGTAGTGCATCTTGGGCGTTATGCCCAGAAAATCCGGGCCAACATTTTCATGGGGTTTCCAAGACCTAATTGGAACGATTCAGTTTGTCATGAACAATCAGTACAGCTGCAAGCCTTTTCCCTACAGGAGCCTGGTGGACATGTGTGAAGGCGTGGAATGGGAGGGTAGCTTTTAGAGCAGCCTGAAAGCTGGCTCAATCTGAGAAATTGAAGAATAATTGCACTTAGAGTTGCAATGGAATGAAACTGGCTTTGGCCATTATCGTGCACACTGTACATTTTTTTGTGTTTGGATGAACATTTTGCAGGTCAGTTTAATGACAGTTAATAGAATGCAGAGAGTTCATTCTATATCACCGACTGAACTGTTCCCTCCTTAAACATATCTCTTCTGATGTAAAGTTATGTAATTCTATGTTCTTAGGCGAACAGCATGGTCTGTAGACTCTGGTGGAAGAGTACCTCCTAGGTGCTCTTCTCCTTCGGTGTAGCTTTACCTCTTTCATTTCCTGTTGCCCATGCTCAGACTCCAACATAAGGACATATATGGGAAGGACTCCATAATAAGGGTTCTGATGATGTAATGGCAGGAAAGCAAAGGTATGCCCACCTGAAATTGCTGGGAGGTAGTTTCGAGTAGCTCTTCTTTGCAGCACAGCTGAGAGAAAAGAAAAATATGAGAATTGCTCCAGTTAACTCTTATCTTTCAGATTTTGAACAAATTCTGTGAACTTAACATGTGTTAATGTCCTTCTTACACATTTAAGATAGGTAGAATTCTGATTTAATGCTGGAATTTCTGGGAAAATAACTTTTGTTCTAATTATCCATCATTTGAGATATTCATCAGTAAAAAGGAGATCATGAAGCTACTGTCATGAAAACCCAACTGGT